>NC_140944.1:12486809-13086809 GCF_014529385.1 Adiantum capillus-veneris
CAAAAGGTCAATATGAGACCAAACCAGAGAGAGAAGTAGGGGATCGGAGATTGATAGGGCAAATTTTAGACATTGTTCGAATTTAGTTTGCCACACACACACACACACACACACACACACACAGAGAGAGAGAGAGAGAGAGAGAGAGAGAGATGAAATGAAATGTAGTTGATAGAGAGAGAGAGAGAGAGAGAGATGTAATGAAATGAACGGTGGGATGACGCGGATAGGGATAGGGAGAGAGAGAGAGGGAAATCAAGAGATAGGAGGAAAAAGAAAGAGGCATAGAGAGAGAAATGGAGAGAAAGAGGGATAAAGAGAGAAAGAGGGATAGAGAGAGAATTAGTCAGCGCGGATATTTATAGGGATAGAGAGAGAAAGAGAGACAGAAATATTTAGAGAGAGAGAGGAAAATATTTAGAGAGCGGTGGTGAAAAAAACGAGAGATAGGTGGAGAGAAAAGGAGGGATAGGGGATAGAGAGAGAAGTAGCCGGCGCGGATAGGGATAGGGAGAGAAATGGAGAGAAAGAGGGAAATTCAGAGATAGGTGTGTGTATATGTGTGTGTGTGTGTGTATGTGTGTGTGTGTGTGTGTGTGTGTGTGTGTGTGTGTGAGAGAGAGAGAGAGAGAGAGAGAGAGAGAGAGAGAGAGAGAGAGAGAGAGAGATGGATATGTAATGAAATGAAATATTGACGTCCGTCTTCAAACAAAATGAATGGTCAGATGGCACGGATAGGGATAGGGATAGGGAGAGAAAGAGAGAAATCAAGAGATAGGTAGAGAGGAAAAAGAACGATAGGGATAGAGAGAGAAATCAAGATAAAGAGGGATAGAGAGAGAAGTAGTCGGTGCGGAGATTTCTAGGGATAGAGAGAGAGGAGGAGGAAAATATTTAGAGAGAGAGAGGGAGGAAAATATTTAGAGAGCGGACGTGGTGGAAAAAAATGAGAGATAGGTGGAGAGAAAAGGAGGGATAGGGGATAGAGAGAGAAGTAGCCGGCGCCGATAGGGATAGGGAGAGAAATGGAGAAAAAGAGGGAAATTGAGAGATAGGTAGAGAGAAAAAAGAGCGATAGGGATAGGGAGAGAAATGGAGAGAAAGAGGGATAGAGAGCGAACTAGCTGCCCGACGTGGAGATTTATAGGGATAGGGAGAGAGGAGGAGGGAAATATTTAGAGAGAGATGAAATGAAATGAAACGATATATTAACGTCTTCAAAAGGTCAATATGACCTATGAGACCAAACCAGAGAGAGAAGTAGGGGGTCGGAGATTGATAGGGCAAATTTTAGGCGGTGTTCGAATTTAGTTTGCCACACACACACACAGAGTATCGAGCCAATCCTGCGCCACGCTCTGTCCTAAATTATCCTAAATAACCTATCCTAACTTCTCAGAGTAATGGAGCAAGCCCTTACCTCTGGAGGAGATTCATTGGAGGTGGTCTTTTCTACACTAGAGAGAGACCAAATCAACAATGTGCGAAGTGCCAAGCGTGCTGCCCGAGGGGGGGATGGACCTTGAAAGTGGCAAATTGCATATGGATCATCAGAGAGGCAGATTGCAGATGGGGTAGGTGCCATCCGCACATATACTCCAACATTCAAGCCTCATGTGAGAGAGTGGAGGCAGCACATGTTTCCTACAAAGAGACCATTCATGGGTTGCACGATTTACAACGTGATCAAGGGATTTATCTGCGTCTCTTAGAGGTGCAGATGCAAGTACAGATCAATGATGTTTTGCAGCGAGTACAACTTTCTGACATAAAAAGCAACCAAGACAAAATCATGAGTCTCTTGGAGATGTCTCTTCTTGAGAACAAACTTGACAAGGATGGCATTGATTTAAAAGGCATTGTGTCTGAATTGCAAAGCACCAGCAACAAATTGACTGTCGTAGCAATACAACATAATACAGGTGTATCTGAAGTCAGGTCTATCACAAACAAGCTCAATGCATTGGTGTCGACCCATTGACCCAAGAAGGGGCTTAATGTGACTGGAGATATTCCATCGAGTTCAAAGCAGGGGGCCCCTCACAGGAAGTGAATTATGTAGAGGATGATAATACTCACGTCTTCCTCATTTATAGGCTTTGCAGATCCACATGTTCTTCTCTCTCATTTATAGGCTATTATGGAGATCTACGTTTTGGAGGTCTATCTTATGTATGTAGTGGATGGATGATGAGCTCTCTTTTCTAGGTGTTTTTGCCATTATGTCTCGTGAGTCACACACCCTCTCTCTCTCTCTCTCTCTCTCTCTCTCTCTCTCTAAAATTGTGGCCATAACATGTTGGAAGAAGTAATCTCCAAGGATGTGTTATGCAACAGCTCTCTTTGTTTCTATTAGATCTTCTCTCCCTCTCTCTCCCTCTCTCTCTCAACTACTTTCCAAAGTGGTCTTCGTGAAAGAAGTATTCTCTCTCTCTCTCTCTCTCTCTCTCTCTTTCTCTCTCTCTCTCTCTCTCTCTCTCTCTCTCTCTCTCTCTCTCTCTCTCTCTCTCTCAGCTACCTTCCGGAGTGGTCTTTGTCAGACAAGTATCCCCCTCCCTCTCTCTCTCTCTCTTTAAAATTGTGGCGATGACATGTTTATGAAGTGTTGAATGAACGGTGGGATGGCGTGGATAGGGATAGCGAGAGGGGGAGAGAAATCAAGAGATAGGTAGAGAGGAAAAGAG
Organism: Adiantum capillus-veneris; assembly: GCF_014529385.1. Lineage (NCBI taxonomy): Eukaryota > Viridiplantae > Streptophyta > Polypodiopsida > Polypodiales > Pteridaceae > Adiantum > Adiantum capillus-veneris. The sequence continues at coordinate 12,489,494 of NC_140944.1, forward strand.
CGATAGGGATAGAGAGAGAAATGGAGAGAAAGTGGGATAGAGAGAGAAGTAAACTGGGCGGAGATTTCTAGGGATAGAGAGAGAGGATGAGGAAAATATTTAGAGAGAGAGAGAGAGGGAGGAAAATATTTAGAGAGCGGTGGTGAAAAAAATGAGAGATAGGTGAAGAGAAAAGGAGGGATAAAGGAGATATTCCATCGCGTTCAAAGCAAGGGAGCCCTCACAGGAAGCAAATTATGTAGTGGATGATAATACTCACGTCTTCCTCATTTATAGGCTTTGTGGATCCACATGTTCTTCTCTCTCACTTATAGGCTACTATGTAGATCTAGGTTTTGGGGGTCTATCTTATGTATGTAGTGGATGGACGATGAGTATCTTTTCTAAGTGTTTTTGCCATTATGTCTCTTGAGTCACACACCCTCTCTCTCTCTCTCTCTCTCTCTCTCTCTCTCTCTCTCTCTCTCTCTCTCTCTCTCTCTCTCTCTCTCTCCAAAATTGTGGCCATAACATGTTGAAAGAAGTGATCTCCAAAGTTGTGTTATGCACCAGCTCTCTCTGTTTCTATTAGATCCTCTCTCTCCCTCTCTCTCTTTCTCAACTACTTTCCAAAGTGGTCTTCCTGAAAGAAGTATCCCCCTACCTCTCTCTCTCTCTCTCTCTCTCTCTCTCTAGAATTTGTTTGTCAAAGAAAAGGAATCTATACCTTCAAAGTGCATGGATCTATCTATCTAGCTACTTTCAGGAGTGGTCTTTGTGAAAGAAGTATCCCCCTCCCTCTCTCTCTCTATAAAATTGTGGCCATAACATGTTGAATGAAGTGCTCTCCAAAGTTGTGTTATGCACCAACTCTCTCTCTCTCTCTCTCTCTCTCTCTCTCTCTCAATGTGGTCATGCTAATTGGTGCACAAGCTCCTCCCCCTCTATAATCTCACTCCTTTTAAGGTGTATAGGTATAAATACATCTCTCTCTCTCTCTCTCTCTCTCTCTCTCTCTCTCTCTCTCTCTCTCTCTCTCACTCTCATAGTTTCCATACATGAAACGTTAAAGATGGAGACAGAGAGAAGATCCAATCTCTCCTTAATTATCCACATTTAAGACTATTTATAAGAGTTCTTTTTGGGACAGATGGCTATTGGTCCGAAGGTGTTGTCTCCTGGACATGCAAGACGTAGTAGGATCTTTCAAGCCTCTCGAGCTACGCGACGTGAGGTAGCAAGAGAGAGAGTTCGACACTCTCTAGGGGATTAATGTAGCTCACTTGGAAGATTGCCAGTAGTTGATAAATATAGATCAGTAGTTGATAAACATAGGTAGCTTGGATTTTTCATGTTCCCTTTGTGGTGCTTTTGTTTGGAAGATAGAAGCAAAGACCATTCGCACATTTGTGGGGAAGAGTTGTTGCAACTCAAGGAGTGCTTCTTTGCCACTATTATGTGAACCTCCTTTAGAATTAAGAGAATTAATGCACGGAGGTAATACTAGAAGCAAGAAATTCCTAAAACATATTAGAGCATACAATAGTGTGTTGGCTTTTTCTTCTTTAGGAGCTCATATAGATGAATCTCTCTGTCAAAGAAAAGGAATCTATACCTTCAAAGTGCATGGATCTATCTATCATAAAATTGGTCCACTGATGCCTGAAGGATAGCCAGATCTAATCCCTCGATTTGCTCAGTTGTATTTTTTTGACACTGAGAATGAGTTGTAAAATAGGATGCACCATGTTTCTAAACTCAAGCCAGATGTCTTGGAAATCTTGCAATCAATGATGTATCGCGTAAATCCTTACGCTCAAGCTTTCAGGAAGTTACATCAATGGTTCAAACTTCCAATATTCATGACATAAGGATGGTCATCACTGAGAAACGTACAAATGGCTGGTAGTACCTTGCTCCAACGGGTGCAGAAGTTGTTGCAATCATGTCTGGTCAAGGCGATGAGAGCATCTAAAAAGAATCTCAAATTTCCACAGGTCGTACATGTCTCTATTATATGTGTTGCTATTTCCAAGTGGTGAAGAAGGTTGGAATCCCTACATACAGGCATTAGACAGGCCACGAGAAAACAGAGAGCAAGGGGGAAGGAATACAAGGTATACTTCTACAATGGATTTCTACAAGTATAGATTGCAAATCAGGGATGACACAACACAATGTCTTCTACATGGTGGTAGGCTATTGCAACAATATATTGTTGATGCATACAATTGTATGGAGGAGTTGAGGCTTTTATGGGTTCACAATCATCAGAGTGATCTATGTAGTGAGGTGTATCAAGGTTTGGCTGACATGATCGGAGCAAGATATGGAACAAGGGGGGATAGAGAACCCATATTGGGTGCTAATGTTGGCAGTGTTAAGTATGGAGCCTGATTTACCCTTGTAATTTTCTGTGGTAAAAGCGCACATTTGTAAGGCCCCCATTATGAGGAGAAGCCATCGTGCGTGAAGGAAAATCACTCACCGGAAACCAAAATTTTCACGGACAAGAATCAGGGGCAACTTTAAAGGCCCCCGAGAAATTTTTTTTCGTCGGAATATTATGGCCGGATGGCGGCCGGAAAGTGGTCGGAAAACAACCGGTCGGTTGGCCAGTGGCCGGTAGTCAATGGCCAATGGCCGGTGGTCGGAAGTCAATGGCCGGTGGCCGGTGGCCAAATTCAAAAGCGGACTTGTCTTCTCAAGGGCGGCCACACATGGGCGGATTGGAGGGTCCGATTTGGACTTATTCGCACAAGGGCGGCTATACATGGCTGTCTCTCATACGGTTGGCCAGTGGCCGGTAGTCAATGGTCGATGGCCGGTGGTCGGAAGTCAATGACCGGTAGCCGGTGGCCAAATTCAAAAGCGGACTTGTCTTCTCAAGGGCGGCCACACATGGGTGGATTGGAGGGTCCGATTTGGACTTATTCGCACAAGGGCGGCTACACATGGCTGTCTCTCATAAGAGAGGGCAGCCCTTTTGGCCTATAAAAGGAGGCCATTTCTACACACATTTCATAGTGTGAAGTTGATGCAACAAGGTGAGTGTGAGGTGGTGAGAATGAAGCAAGGCGGGAGCTCCATTAAGGGTATAATCCCTTTGTAAACTACTTCTTGTTTTGAAGTACTAAAGCCATTGAGTGGCTGCTTTCCCGTGGACGTAGCCCACATTGGGTGAACCACGTATATCGTGTGTACTCTCTCTCTCTCTCTCTCTCTCTACTCTATAATCTCGTGTATATAAATCTTTCTCTCTCCATTAAGTAATCTACTCAATTATCTATTTAGCTACGTCTTATTTCCTAACAACTGGTATCAGAGCAAGGTTTGCTCGTATCTAAATTATCTTAAGGAAAGGATTCCTTGAATTGAGTGGGAGTTATGGCGGAGGAAGGGAAGCTCAAGATTGAGAAGTTCAACGGCAAAAACTACCAACATTGGAAGATGCAGATTGAAGACTATCTCTACCAGAAGGACCTCTATTTGCCACTAGGCGGTCTTGCGAAGAAGCCCGCAACAATGGCAGATGAAGCATGGATTGTCCTTGATCGAAAGGCACTGGGAACAATCCGGTTAAGCTTGGCATCAACGGTGGCCTTCAATGTTTCGGAGATGAAGACCACGGAGGACTTGATGAAGTCACTTGACGACTTCTACGAGAAACCATCGGCATCCAATAAGGTATTTCTTATGAAGCGCTTGTTCAATCTAAAGATGGCAGAGAATGGTTCAGTTGCAGAACACCTAAATGACTTTAACACAAACATAAGTCAACTTCGATCAGTGAAAATCAATTTCGATGACGAAGTACGAGCTCTCCTTATACTATCATCTCTACCGGATAGTTGGGACAGCCTTGTGATGGCTGTAAGTAATTCTATCTCTGGCACAAATACTCTTAAGTTTGATGATGTTGTGGGTGTTCTCCTAAGCGAGGAAATGTGAAGGAGAAGCACAGGAGAATCATCAAGTGCTGCACTATCAGTGGAAACAAGAGGAAGGCTTAAGGAGAGGTTCAAAAACCAAAAGGGTCGTGATCGCTCAAGGCAGAGCAAGTCACGCACAAAGTCAGTTCTTGAATGTTGGAACTGCGGCAAGAAGGGCCATGTCAAGAAGGATTGCTGGTCCAAGAAGAAGAAGGAGACAGATTCTCAAGACAACAAGCCAACATCGGAGGCCAATGTGGCAGGTAAAGTAGAGCAAGATGCTCTAATTCTCTCATTAGACAATGTGTCTAATTCCTGGATAGTAGATTCCGGGGCTTCATTCCATGCGACACCACACAAGCAACATTTCCAAGACGACACCAAAGGTAATTTTGGGTATGTATACTTGGGAGATGATGAAGCTTGTGAGATTGTCGACAAAGGTACAGTTTCTGTCAAAACTGCTAACGGAAATGAATGGAAGCTTAAAGATGTTAGGCATGTTCCTTCTCTTCGCAAAAATTTGATTTCTACAGGACAATTGGACGATGAAGGTCACAACATTGCATTCGGAAACAAACGGTGGAAGATCTCAAAGGGATCTTTGTTGGTTGCCAAGGGTGAAAAAGTCGGTACACTTTACTTGTGTACTGTTAGCATGCAACCTTCAGCTTGTGCAGCAACTATAGAAGTTGACAGTGCGGTGTGGCACTACCGACTTGGGCATATGAGTGCCAAAGGAATGCAAATCCTTCAAACAAAGAAGCTTCTACCAGGTTTGAAAGAAGTGGACTTAGAGTTCTGTGAAGATTGTGTTTATGGTAAACAAAAGAGGGTAAAATTTCAAAAATTAGGAAATGAAAGAAAAAATAAAAAACTTGAGTTGGTTCATTCTGATGTTTGGGGTCCTGCAAGTACACCATCACTTGGTGGCTCATTGTACTATGTAACATTCATAGACGATGCGACTAGAAAAACATGGGTTTATGTCATGAAGAATAAATCCGATGTATTTTCCATGTTTCAAAGGTGGAAAGCCTTTGTGGAGAATGAAATAGGTACCAAGGTTAAATGCCTCAGATCCGACAATGAAGGCGAATATTGCAGCCAAGCTTTTGAAAGCTTTTGTGCTAGCAATGGCATTTGGAGGCAAAGGACAACCCCAAGGACACCTCAACAAAATGGGATTTTGGAAAGGATGAACAGGACAATCATGGAACGAGCACGAAGCATGCGGCTACATGCAAGCCTACCGCTTGAGCTTTGGGCGGAAGCTGTAAGTACGTCTGTGTACTTAATCAATCGATCACCCTCAACGGCATTGGATGGGGGAGTTCCAGAAGAGGCATGGACAGGTAAACCGGTGAATTATGCATTTCTCAAAGTGTTTGGGTGTGAGGATTTCATGCACATAGATAGAAGCCTAAGATCAAAGTTAGATGCAAAGTCCAAAAAGTGTTTCTTCATTGGCTATGGAGAAGGAGACTTTGGGTATCGCCTATGGAATCTTGAAGATGGTAAAATCTTAAGGAGTAGGGATGTAATTTTTAGCGAACAAAATATGTACAAAGATTACTTGGAAAGAAAACGAACAAAAGAAACAGGTGATGAGTACATGGAGCTTGAGGACGGTGAAGACTCAAGGACTGCAAACGGTGACAATGTGCAACAACGTCAACCAAATGAGGAGCCTCAACCTATTCCCCGAAGATCTACAAGAGCAAGTAGACCTCCAGAAAGGTTTGTTCCTTCCTTCAACCATCTCTTGATCTCAGATTCTGGAGAGCCGGAATCATATGAAGAAGCTATGCAACATGAATCCAAAGAAGAATGGACGAAGAGCATGCAAGTGGAGATGGACTCACTACATCGCAACCAAACATGGGAGTTGGTTGAGTTGCCTCAAGGTAACCGGGCACTTCAAAACAAATGGGTGTACAAGCTAAAGGAAGAAGAAGGTGGGAAGAAAAGGTACAAGTCTAGGCTTGTGGTAAAAGGTTTTTCTCAAAAGAAAGGTATTGACTTCAATGAAATATTTTCTCTTGTTGTAAAAATGAACTCAATTAGGCTTGTCTTAAGCCTTGTGACTGCTCATGATCTAAATCTCGAGCAAATGGATGTAAATACGGCATTCCCTCACGGTGACTTAGAGGAGGAAATCTACATGCTTCAACCAAAGGGGTATGAAGTAAAAGGTAAGGAGAAAATGGTTTGCAGATTAAAGAAGAGCTTGTATGGTTTAAAGCAAGCATCAAGACAATGGTACTTGCAGTTTGATCGATGGATGTTGGATCATGGATTCACAAGATGCAACTCGGATCACTGCGTCTACACGGAGAATTTGGGAGATGGGAAATTCATCATCCTAATGTTGTATGTTGATGACATGTTGATTGCAAGTGCTAACATGCAGGACATCAAAGACCTAAAAGAGGAGCCGTCCAAATCTTTTTCAATGAAAGATTTAGGTGCTGCAAAGAGGATACTTGGTATGAAAATATCAAGGGACAGGACGAAGAAGACAATAAAGCTATCTCAAGAAGATTACATCAAGAAGGTACTAGAAAGGTTTGCAATGAAAAATGCAAAACCAGTTTCTACACCTTTGGCTGGTCATTTTAAACTAAAGAAGGATATGTGTCCAAAGACACAAGAGGAGATAGCCTATATGTCTAAAGTTCCATATGCTGCAACGGTAGGTTCTCTAATGTATGCTATGGTCTGGACAAGGCCAGACATTGCACATGCAGTGGGAGTTGTGAGTAGGTTCATGGACAACCCAGGTAAAGAGCATTGGCAAGCTGTGAAGTGGATACTTAGATATCTAAAAGGGACAACAACAAATGCTTTGTATTTTGGAGGAACTGATATTTTTCTAGAAGGGTATGCTGATGCAGATATGGCAGGTGACAAAGATACTCGAAGGAGCACTACTGGCTATGTGTTCACGGTTGGAGGCACAACAGTAAGCTGGGCTTCAAAGCTGCAGAAAGTGGTTTCACTTTCTACCATGGAAGTAGAGTATGTAGCAATGACGGAGGCAAGCAAAGAAATTCTGTGGCTTCACAGATTCTTAGAAGAGCTTGGATTCAAACAAGACAATTGTGTCTTGTACAGTGATAGCCAAAGCGCTATCCATCTTGCGAAGAACTCAGCCTTTCATTCAAGGACAAAGCACATTGAGGTGAGATATCACTTCATACGCACTCTTTTGGAAGAGGGACAACTAAAGCTAGGAAAGGTGCATACAAGTGAAAATCGTGCAGAAATGTTTACAAAGGTGGTCAACAAGGAGAAGTTGAGCTTTTGCTCATCTTCAATCGGCATTCAAGGATAAGAAGCCAAAATGGAAAGCAATCACAGGTTTGGTTTGAAGATCAGTCTCCAAGTGGGAGATTGTTAAGTATGGAGCCTGATTTACCCTTGTAATTTTCTGTGGTAAAAGCGCACATTTGTAAGGCCCCCATTATGAGGAGAAGCCATCGTGCGTGAAGGAAAATCACTCACTGGAAACCAAAATTTTCATGGACAAGAATCAGGGGCAACTTTAAAGGCCTCGGGGGCGGAGGCCCCCGAGATTTCTTTTTTCGCCGGAATATTCTTTTTCGTCAGAATATTATGGCCGGACGGCGGCCGAAAAGTGGTCGGAAAACAACCGGTCGGTTGGCCGGTGGCCGGTAGTCAATGGCCGATGGCCGGTGGTCGGAAGTCAACGGCCAGTGGCCGGTGGCCGAATTCAAAAGCGGACTTGTCTTCTCAAGGGCGGCCACACATGGGCGGATTGGAGGGTCCGATTTGGACTTATTCGCACAAGGGCGGCTACACATGGTTGTCTCTCATAAGAGAGGGCAGCCCTTTTGGCCTATAAAAGGAGGCCATTTCTACACACATTTCATAGTGTGAAGTTGATGCAACAAGGTGAGTGTGAGGTGGTGAGAATGAAGCAAGGCGGGAGCTCCATTAAGGGTATAATCCCTTTGTAAACTACTTCTTGTTTTGAAGTACTAAAGCCATTGAGTGGCTGCTTTCCCGTGGACGTAGCCCACATTGGGTGAACCACGTATATCGTGTGTATACTCTCTCTCTCTCTCTCTCTCTCTCTCTCTCTCTCTCTACTCTATAATCTCGTGTATATAAATCTGTCTCTCTCCATTAAGTAATCTACTCAATTATCTATTTAGCTACGTCTTATTTCCTAACAGGCAGGAGGGTGGTATTGCCTTCATCATATGTTGGTAGTCCATGCTATATGCACCAACTCTATTGTTGGAATTAGGGTTGCAGAGAAACATACACAACTTGGAGAAGACGAAGGAAGCTCAAGGCACACGATAGAGAGTGTGTTACTTAGTGTGCAATGGAAAGATAGATAGCCCTAGAGTGATGGGCGTATATACAATGCTCGGGGGAAAAAACCTCCTAAAGAGGGGAAAAATGCCCCAGCGGTCCTAGTGTGTTCACACACATCACTACCACATATATATGGTAACAAATACCCCCTCGAGTGATGCGGTGAACGAGAGATGGCACATGAGTAAAGGGAAGTGCCATCCCCGGAGGACGTGATCACTCCACAAAGTGGAGTAAGCCCAAAGCCTTGCGGAAAGCTTCAAGCTTTTCACAAGACAATGCCTTTGTGAAAAGATCTGCAAGGTTGTCTAAGCCAAGCTGACCTCTCCTGCTAAGAGCCTCTCCCTGACATAGTGGTAATGCACCTCAATGTGCTTTGTGCGAGCATGAAAAACTGGGTTCCTCGCAATCGCCAATGCGCTTTGACTGTCAGTGTAGATAGTGTTGGTAGTGTCCTGTCCAACACCCAAATCAGCCATAAGGCGTCTGAGCCATACACAATCAACCGTAGCTGTGAAGACTGCCCTGTACTCAGCCTCACAACTCGAAGTGGCCATAGTAGGTTGCTTCTCGCTCAACCATGATATACATGAACTGTCAAGCATGAAACAAAAACCACTTGTGGACACTCTTGTGTCAAAACAACCAGCCCAATCTGAGTCCGAGAAAGCATGTAAGTCTGGCGGCAATGATCCCCCCTTGGGATAAAACAAGCCAAGATGTAAAGTGCCACTAAGGTAGCGGAAAATCCTCTTGATAGCCTGCCAATGCTTAGACCCTAGGCTATGCATAAATCTGCTGACCTGCGAGATTGCAAACTGAATATCTGGCCTCGTGTTGCATACATAAATGAGGCAGCCAACAACAATTGGGTAAAGAGTGACATCAGCATGATCGCCAGCATCATGTAGACTCAACTTCAAACCTGTTTCCATGGGAGTGGCAATAGGTTTTCAATCCTCAAGTCCAAACTTACATAGCAATGTCTCTATGTAACTTTTCTGACAGGAGGAAATACCACCATCACACTGCTTAAACTGTATACCCAAGTAATGATGCAACAATCCCAAATCTTTCATCTTGAAAGTAGCATTCAAATCAGCCTTAAATTCAGCAATATGTCTCTCATTTGGTCCAGTGATCAGCAAATCATCGACATCAAGAACCACAATGAGAAGTACATCACCCTCATGTTTTACATACAATGTGCTTTCTGTTGGACTGTTACGAAAGCCTTCTTTGACCAAATGAGTGTCAGCTTTCTCATACCAAGCACGAGGAGATTGCTTCAACCCATACAAAGCCTTCTTACATCTGCACACTTTGTCCTCTTGTCCTTTTATGACAAAACCACGAGGCTGCGTTACATAAACTTCCTCAAATATGTCACCATTCAAGAAAGCAGTAACAATGTCTGATTGATGTACATCCCAACCAAAATGAGCTTCCAATGCACATAGAAAACGCACAGTAGTCATACGACAAGTGGGAGCAAAAGTCTCTTCATAATCTATGCCTTTTTGTTGTTCATAACCCTTTGCAACAAGTCGAGACTTATGGCGATCGATCTCACCATCCGGCTTGCGTTTCAACTTGTAAACCCACTTCGTACAAATGGCCTTTTTGCCAGGAGGCAAATCACATAAAGTCCATGTGTCATTTTCTATAACTGCATCATATTCTGATTGCATGGCAGCCATCCAATTTTTTGAATTATATGCTTCATCAAAAGACAGAGGCTCCTCAACATCATGTAAGCTAGACACAACCAAAGCATAACAATCTGATGCATAAGATGCATGGAGAGAGTCTGAACGAGTACGACTAGACAAAGGTGCATCCAATTTACTGTCATGCAAAGTGTGCACCAGCCATTTTGGCATACCTCTAGCCTGCTCATTTTCAGCCCTTTCCTCATCAAGTACATCATGTACATCTATATCAGTAATAGGTTGATCTATAACATTTTCAGAAACCTCTATAGGTTGTACATTTGCCTCATTGGAAATTACATTTGTATTTCCACCACTGGAAAGAGGCAACAAGGTGTCATAAATGTCCTGTGAGCTTATATTACTGTCTCTAGTACATGACAGCAAGGGCTGAACAGAATCTTCCACAAATCCTACATCTCGTGAAACCAAAATATGTTTTTTTTGCGGATGATACAACCTGTAACCTTTGCTTTTGGCACTATAACCAACAAAAATACATTTGACAGCCTTATCATCCAATTTTCTGTGCTGTGTTTATGGCACCAAAGCATATCCCAAACAGCCAAAAACACGCATGTGCTCAATAGAAGGCTTTCTATCATGCCATGCTTCATATGGAGCAATAGACTGCAAATGTTTTGTAGGACACGTGTTAAGTACATATGTGGCGCACATGATGGCCTCAAGCCAAAAAGAATGCGTCAAAGCTTGACTTTTGACCATACATTGTGTCATTTCCGTCAATGACCTGTTTTTCTCTCAGCAACACCATTTTGCTAAGGTGTATAAGGCACTGTACATTGGTGTTTTATCCCACGACTAGCCAGAAATGCATTAAATTCATGAGACATATACTCCCCCCCTCGATCGGAACGGAGGGTGCCCATAGTACATTTTGAAACATTTTTAGCCATAGCCAAAAATTGTTTGAAGCACATAAAAAACTTCGGACTTCGCTTTAAGCGGGAATACCCATGCATGTCTGGAGTAATCATCAATGAAAGTCACGAAGTAAAGGTAATGGCCCAAGGACGGAGTTTGCATGGGCCCACAAACATCACTATGCACAAGCTGCAACCTGCATGTGGCCCGAACTGAACCATCCTTTGGAAACTTAGAACGCTGCATCTTACCCAAAATACAGCCTTCACAAACATGTTTGACAGGTGCTTCGAGAGGCGGAAAAGAAGCAACCATATCAGATTTCTGCAAAACGCAGCAAACTGGAAAAATGCATCAACATCAGCAACATAGTCTCCTTTCATAGAAGACTCAACAATGGCTGCATTTGTAGTGGAACCACCCTCTTTCTTCTTAGCCTCTTTGGCCTTCAAGTTAGGACATGACTTGATCAAGTGATCATTAGCTTTACAATAATGGCAATGCATCTTCTTTTTGCCCTTATCACCAGAATTTCCAGGCGAATTGCTGCCAGCTGGAGCATTAGGAATAGAAGTTTTGCCACTTGGAGCAAAACCATAAGAAGTGGCTGCATTGTTGTTACCACCCTTTCTTTGAGAAGCAATAAATGCCTGTTCAAGTGCACGTTGACTAGTCTTGTTTTTTCTGGAAAGTGATTCTTGCAACAACAATGTGCATAATGCATCAAACTTGACAACTTCTGGATTTCCCTGGGTCATAAGTCTCCAAGTACTAGCAAAAGTCTCGTAAGAATCAGGTAAGGCATCAAGAATAGTCTGCACTAGGGAACTGTCTGAAATGACTTCACCTGCAGAAATGAGTTGCTCATTGATATCCTTTACACTAGCAAGGAAAGTGTCCATATCATCTTCCTCATGCATAATCTTCGACTCTAGCTCTTTACATAGCAAAGCAATTTTAGCCTCATTGCGACTTGCATAAAGACCAGCCAAAATATCCCAAGCTTGTTTTGCAAATTTTGTTGAACGGATGTGAGGAACAATGGTGCGCTTCATAGACAAAACAATCAATGCATGAGCTTGCGCATCCTTAACATCCCAACGAGCTTGTTCTGTCGTAGGCATAACAACTCTAACAGCTGCAATCCTTACAACAAGACCTGCAACATCCTCAACATCGCCTACATCCTCAGAACCAGGACGTACATCAATGCCCTGCACAATATTCTAGACACCCTTTGACACAAGAACGTGTTGCATCATATAAGCCCACATAGGGTAATTGTCCCCATCCAACATGTCCTCAGCAGCAAACATCTTGAACACATCTGTGTTGTTGTTGTTAGCCATGGTAAATGCTGCACCTGATGTTAAAACTGCCCGAAAATAGGAGAAACGGAGCGGGAACAACACATGCTATATAGCACAAACCGTAGAAGATTGTAAGGCACCTATTATGCAGAAAACGGCTTTGACAGAAATTTTGCACAAAATGACGAAATAGCCTGTGCAGTACTGCCTGTAGTGAAAACGGAGGCTGAAATGAGCCCGAATCAGAAATCTGTTTGGTGTTGATGATAAGTCACTTTCAAGTGGTGTGACTAACTTCACCTGCGAATGCTCGCCAAAGCTCACTAAAATTGGAGAGAGTGAGCAGGCGTGTACTGGAGCAGCTGGCGACTAAGCCCAGGAGGACGCAACCTGCTTTGATACCAATTGTTGGAATTAGGGTTGCAGAGAAATATACACAGCTTGGAGAAGACGAAGGAAGCTCAAGGCACACGATTGAGAGTGTGTTACTTAGTGTGCAATGGAAAGATAGATAGCCCTAGAGTGATGGGCATATATACAATGCATGGGGAAAAAAAACCTCCTAAAGAGGGAAAAAATGCCCCGGCGGTCCTAGTGTGTTCACACACTAGGACCGCCGGGTGGTAGTGATGTGTTCACACACATCAGTACCACATGTATATGGTAGCATCTATCAGGATGCCATGGCAATTGTACGCAAAAGAGGGAAGCCTGATCTTTTCATAACATTCACATGCAATCCTGGATGGAGGGGGATACAGGAAGAATTATTGCCTGGACAAATGTCCAACGATCGGCATGACCTTACTGCACGTGTTTTCTACCATAAGTTCAAGGATTTGATGGGCTTGCTGATTAGGGGGGAGATTTTTGGTAAGGTCATTGGATACATTTTTGTGATTGAGTTCCAAAACAGAGGCCTTCCTCATGCCCACATTCTATTGATACTTTCTCCCGAGCACAAACCAACAGAGACATCCCATTATGATAAGATGGTGTGTGCGGAGCTTCCTAATAAGGTGATGTTTCCACAATTGCATGACATTATCAGTCGGTGTAATGTACATGGTCCATGTGGAAACTTGAATAAAAATGCTCCATGTATGGTAGAGGGAAAGTGCAGGTTTAAATACCCTCGAGGCTTCAATGGATCGACTACTGTGGATAGGGAAGGATACCCAACATACATGAGGAGGGATGATGGAAATCACACTGTTTATAAGAATGTGCAAATGAATAATAAATGGATTGTTCCATACAATCCATTTTTGTCAGTAAGGTACAATGCACATATCAATGTGGAGGTTTGCTCAACTATATCCGCTGTGAAATATCTCTACAAGTATGTGTATAAGGGACATGACAGGAAACTATTGCTCTACAAGACACTGAAGAGATTTTAGATGAAGTTACAAACTATCTTAATGCACGATATGTATCAGCATTTGAGGCTATCTGGCGGGTATTTGGGTTTGACTTGCATCAAGAGAAACCTGACATGCAACGCCTCCATATTCATTTACCTCATCAAAATCAAGTCTTCTTTAATGACAGAGTGACTATACAGAGTGTGGTGGAGAGTGAGGCCAACAGAAAGACTACGCTCACCGAGTGGTTTGTTGCAAATCAAAGATATCCAGAGGCCAATGATTTGTTGTACATACACTTCCCAACAAAGTGGGTTTGGAAGTCAGCAAGCAGAACATGGACTCCAAGACAGAAAGGAGACGTGATTGGAAGAATGTACAACATCGTTCCCACTGCTGAAGAGTTGTACTATTTGCGCATGTTACTCAACAAGTGTAAAGGATGTAGGTCTTTTGAGGATATTCAGACCTTCAATGGACGAGTATATGAAACATTTAAAGAAGCATGCAATGCACGGGGATTATTGCAAGTTGATGATGAATGGTTTCTTTGTTTAGAAGAGCTTCATTTCAACAAGCAGGAAAACAATTACGGCTACTATTTGTAGTCATTTTGGTTTTTTGTGAGTCGATATGTCCTGGTGCATTATGGAATCACTTTGGTAAGGAGCTTTCCAAGGACCATGTATATCATATGAAAACTTGCACAACCAATCTTAGTATCTGTGAACGCATGGCATAAAACCAAGCATTGTCAAACTTAGAGACAATGCTTCAACAGTATGGAAAGAGGCTCTCAGATTACTCTGGAATGCCCCAGGTGGATCACACATTGCAAGTAATGAGTGATCATGGAGTGCTTGCTGAAGAATTAATGTATAATGTAGAGGAACAAAGAGTCCTGTCTACTCAAATGGAATCATCTTTGAATGTTGGACAAAGGGAAGCTTACAATCGGGTTTTACAAGCCATTAACATGAATAGTGGGACTGTGTTCTTCTTGGATAGGCCAGGTGGAACAGGAAAGACCTATCTTTATAATGCCTTGCTCTCTTGTATACGCGGAGGGAGAAAAGTTGCTTTGGCATGCGCATCATCTGGTATTGCGGCCCAACTTCTTGGCAATGGAAGGACTACACACTTCAGATTTAAGATCCCTATTGATATAACTTCTGACTCGACATGCAATATTAAAGTAAATAGCCAGCTTGCTGAGCTGTTGTGAATGGCTTCATTGATCATATGGGATGAAGCTCCCATGACTCATAGACATGATTTTGAGGCTCTTGATAAGACACTAAGAGATGTCATGCATAAACATGTTGTTTGGCGGAAAGGTTTTCCTCCTTGGTGGTGATTTTAGACAGATCTTGCATGTTGTACGTTGAGGAGGAAGGGCAGACATTGTTGATGCATCTTTGTGCCGCTCATACATTTGGTGTTGTACAGAAGTTCCGCGTCTAACCGAGAACATGCGAGTGGTCAATTGTTGCAATAATGTTAGAGAAAGAGAATTTATGCGGTGGACACTTGATATTGGCAATGGCAATGTTTGTGATGGGAGGTACATGGTAATGTAGCTTTGCCAACCTACATGGTGCTACCACAAAATAGTTTGCAAGGACTTATTGATTGCATATATGGAGATCTTGAAACACTCTCTTGCCATGTAGCCTTTTTCAAGGACAGAGCAATCTTAGCACCTCGCAACAAGGATGTGGATGCTATAAACAATTTGGTTTTGCAAAAATTTCTTGGTACTTATAAGTAATATGTCAGTGCAGACTTAGTGTGTGAATCAGATTGTGATAGCATTTTATTCACAACTGAGTTCTTAAATAGTTTAGATCTTGGAGGAGGTTTTCCACCACATGTTTTGCATTTGAAACAAAATGCTCCAGTTATGTTGCTCCGCAATTTGGATCCAAGAAGTGGTCTTTGTAATGGGACACGCTTGATTTGTAAGCAATTTCACATCAAAGTGATTGAAGCAGAAATCATTACAGGGTCACATGCAAGAAATGTCATGTTCATCCCAACGATTGATTTTCTCATGGGAGCTAGAGAAGGCCTCCCTTTTGAGTTGAAACATCGACAATTTCCCTTGAGATGTGCTTTGGGATGACGATCAACAAGGCGCAAGGTTAAACATTGGGAGTGCTTGGATTGTATCTTCCAACACCTGTTTTCACCCATGGTCAATTGTATGTGGCAATGTCTCGCGTGAGATCGTCTTTTTCCATCAAGGTTGTGGTTGGTGATGGTCACCCCACAAGTGTGAGGAAAGGGGGAGACCAAAGGACATACACTTCTAACATTGTCTACAAGGAAGTGATGCAATTGACCTCATTATGAAATGAAATGCAAGTGTAAAGACCCATTCAGCCTTCCAAGAGTTGAATTAAGGTCTACCAATTTGCTCATGAATTTCAGAGAGGTGTCTTCTTTGGATGTTACATTTTGAGGCCTTATATAGTGATATGATAGGGGATCTCCATAATTGTGATATGTATTTTCTCTCTCTCTCTCTCTCTCTCTCTCTCTCTCTCTCTCTCTCTCCCCAAAATACATAGCACCAATCTTTGATCTTCATTTAGTTTTTTTTATGAATGAAGATGGATTTTAAGACCTCCGTGACCTTCACGCTAGGAAGGCGGCCTCGACACATCCAAGGTAAAAGATTCTATTCTCTCTCTCTCTCTCTCTCTCTCTCTCTCTCTCTCTCTCTCATTTGAAACTCACAATCACCAACTATGTTTAGAATCCACTACAATGGAGGGGCCCTATCAGAGCCATGGAGGTTATTCATCTGCTCGAGGTTTTGGATGTAGTAAGGTAACAATGTTGATGTAGTAAAGTAATCATTTTTTATTTTGTCTCTATTTTGTTTATACTAATAGATTTTTGATTGGATATAGATTACAAAATTATCCACATTTCTTGCTGGTGGGATTTTTTGAGGACTCATATGATCCAAGTTTGCTCTGCTACGTCCAAGTTTCTATCCAGAGAGGATTCAGAGCACGTATCACCATTGCAGGGCTAGGAAGAACCCTCCCAATGAATGCTGTGTTTTCTCAAAGTCTAACCCATGGTAGTTGGTCCCTACGCATTTTTGTTCTGGGGTCTATCCCCCCAGTGATTGGTCGATGTGTCTTACATCGTGGACCATGGGTGGTTCGATACCGTGGTAGAGCATGTCGTAAGCTGCACTTTAGGATGTAGAAAGCTTGCATGTACTACGCATAGATATTATTTTGGAAATTTTGACATTTTGATTGCATATTTAGAGACCTTCAACAATATCTTGCCATGCAAACTTTTATAAATAATTTGGTATAGCAACAATTTGGAATATGTCAATGCATACGTAGTGTGTAAATCACATTGTGATAGCATTATATGATTTGCACTTGAAACATAATGCTGCAGTTATATATAGATCTGCAATTTAAACCCAAACAAGAAGTGGTCTTTGTAATGCTATATTTTTTGACATAATTTATTGCATAAAGGGTTGAACAAAATCTTTTCAAATGTTCATTTCCAAAATATATGAAAGTTCTTTTACATGGGTCATACCGCCATCGAGGGCGCAATCGTAAAGTCATATACTCTCTAAATTTCGTTGTGATGAAGAAAAATAAAATAAAAGTTGAAGAACTATTACAGTAGCTGGAACTGTGTGTGGTAGCTGAAAAAATGACCTGTAGGACCAAACCTTACAAACTGGTGAAATGGAGATATAGATAGGGAGAGAGGGGGGGAGAAATTGACAAATGAGAGCAAAAAGGTAATGCGAGAGAAATACAGAGAAGAGGGGGGATTTTTTATATAAAAGTAGAGAGAGTGAGAGGGGAAGAGAGAGAGAGAGAGCGTGAGAGAGAGTACTCACCATCAATTGAAATTGTCAAGATTTGTACGCTTTTTCACCATCAATTTTATAAGAAAAATGGATTTAAAGTTATCAAGGTGGGATTACACTAAATCTATGGCAAGGGGAGAGAGAGAGAGAGAGAGAGAGAGAGAGAGAGAGAGAGAGAGAGAGAGAGAGAGAAAGAGAGAGAGAGAGAGAGAGAGTTCTTTTCTTCATCTGCTTTTATGAAAATTTTCAAAAGCGAGGGGTTTGAGGGTAAGAGAGGCCATGCCGCCACCGAAGGCGGCACCGTTTTACCTAGTGAACACTAAAACTTCAAAGGGAGATTAAAATTCAAACTCGTGAAAAAACGGATAGATCTGAGGTTGATTACACTAACGAACCCGTTTATGTGTGGCTGGAGCACCTCTCTCAATAAAAAAAATTGGTATTCTTTTTCCCAGCTCTACTGGTTCCAACTCGATGATGCGGCAAAACCATTTTCATCAGCGTCAATTTCAATTTCAAGAACTAGCATTAAAGAGAAAAAAAATAATTTTAAGTATCCATTTAAATCGTCATTACCTTATCGCCAAAGCTTTTAAAAAAAACCATTTTCATCAGCGTCAATTTCAATTTCAATTTCAATTTCAAAAACTAGCATTAAAGAGAAAAATAATAATTTTAAGTATCCATTTAAATCCATCATTACCTTATCGCCAAAGCTTTTATAAAAAACCACCCAAACACTAAGACTTTTGCCACTGGTAGGCCAAAAAGGAGGAGCTTGTTACGGCGACATATGCCTTTGAATAAAGGGTCATGAACATTGGGAACATTGGAGAGTGGCCTTTCCAATTTTTAAGCTAAACTATAAGACTGCATCGTTCATGAATGTTAATGTTTAGAACTAAACTTTAGAGACTCCCCAATGAAGTGATTGTTATCAAAGGGTTAGTCACCTCTAAATTCTAATCAGCCCTTTCTAGGATGAAGAGGTAAAGTCAAGTTTGCAGGGAAGAGTTTCAAATATCCATTTTCAGAGGTCAAGTTAGTCACACCACTTAAAAGTGACTTATCATCAACACCAAGCAATGATCATCTCCTGGTAAAACTATTCACAGATGATTCGCTCCTCTTTTCAAAGGCATGCCCCCAGGTTGTCAGGAAAGCTCTAGAGATTGTGCAAATGTTTGTCGTGTCACTAGAAAGAGTTCCTAAAACTAATAAAAAGATCTTTATAGGAAAACAACACGAAAACCTCCAGGACCGTGGCCAAGGAGGCTTCGAAATTCTTAACCCAATTGCCCATGCTGAGGCCCGTTGTGCCAAATTTGTGGTCTCATTGGCTAAACAGGACCAAGCTTGGGCTATCATGATCAAGGATATGTTAGATGCAGCTAAGTTTGGTTTGAAAGGTGGTAAGTGGAAAGGACTAGAGTTTCACGACAAACTCTTAGCCTCGACGTGGTCTACCCTAAGTCTGGGGGCGTCTCAGTGGAACTGATAAGGAAGTGCAAAAGAGCAGTTGAGGTTTTGGAGTGGGAGGAAGAAACCAGGTACTTAAAGAACTCCATCATGCATTCGTCCCCCTGGCTGTATAAAGTTGTACGACCACCACAAAGCCCCTTTTGGATAGAAACTACCGGGAAAGTGAATAATAAGGGTTTGAATCGGCTAGCTCAGTTCTGAGAGACAGTAACAGTAAGAGCTAAAAACCCATTGACCTTCTGGCAACCTGGTTTCAACTAAATGGCTATGAGATATTGTTAGTCAACAGCGTGATAAAAGATCTTGACAATGTTGTGATGCCAGTTTGTGAATCCGAGGTTTGAGTGGAATGCCTGGAGATGGCCCGGAAGTATTCTTTTATGGAAATCCCATTCTAAAGGCATATATCATGCAATTATTCGCGAAAATGATTGGTCTAGCCCCTTCAACAGAATATGGAAGAGACAATGCCCAAAAGAATGGTGGAAGGAAGTCATCAAGAACATTTGGAAGCCAAAGTGGCCGCAGTTTATGAAGATATTTTTATGGAAGGTGATGTGGGGTGCTCTATCGACGAGCATAAAGATCCAAGAAAGACAAATTGGGTCCAATCCATGCTTGGGGTGTAGGATAGCTAGCAAGGATCTGGCCCACCTATTCATGGAATGCCAGGCAATCAGAGTCCTAGCATTGAAAATCTGCAAGTAGGTCAAAAGGACTTGGTAGATCAGATTCTTCAAGACTGATCTGTTCCTTGGTGGTAAGAAGTTGGGAAGTCTTGCTATTCTCATCTGCACTCAAACTGTCAAGTACTTCTTCTTTCACTATATACGGCGGGCGAGGAACCACCGTGTGTTTGAAGGAGATTTTGATGTGGCAAGCTTCTTAGAGATTATACAAGAAAGCAGTGTGATGATCTATACGCTCGGATGCAAGCAAGTCTCGAAAGACTGGTCTAGGGCTATCCATGTCGTGCTGTCAACCTGCGATAAGTAAACGCCTAGAACTATAGTTCACCTTCTTGTTAAGACAGGGATGTTAAGCCTCAGTGAGAGGTGGTAGACATCCAACTTGTAATTGTCAGCACCTCAAGGCTTGGCCTGAGCTTGAGGTTGTTTTGTAATTTTATGTTGTGCTTAATATAATTCACTCACAAATTGTGAGTTTTGCAAAAAAAACAAAGTGACTTATCATGGCAACTCATGAACTATGTTACTCTTCCTGGAAAATAAACTTCAAAATGTGTAGCAGAACGATGAAACTTGCACCAATAGATCCAATACTTTTGATTGGGGTTTTGTTTTGAGGGGGGGGGGGGGGGGGGCAAACATTCACCACAATAAACAATGGTTATCACGTGAGCTTAAAAATAGGGTTATTTTGTTTCTACATTTTTTCACATTTAACATACAAAAAAGTGTTGAAAAAGTCATCCTAAAAGATTTACAAATTGAATAAGAAAAGGAACCCTTTTATTGGTGAAAAAATAGTCCTTGAACGCACACGATATATAGGTTTTACATATAGTGATTTCCCTTCCCTCCTCCTCTTCTCCCCCCCCAAAAAGAAAACCCAAAAAAAAAACTTTTGACCATATCACAACTTCATGGGAGTTCTTTGACGATATAATCATCTACTCCAAATCTCTTGAGGAGCACAAAAAACACCTCCAAGTAATTTTTCAAGCTTTGAGAGACAATAAGCTTTTCATTAATCAAAAGAAAAGTGAATTATTCTTGCAAGAAATTCAATACTTTATGTCATATTATCTCTCAATCTGGTATCCGTATGGATCCCACAAAGTTGGAAGCAATTAAAGAATGGCCTAAACCAAGGAATTTACAGGAGTTATGAAGTTGTATATGTGCATACTATAGGCGCTTCATAGAAAATTTATTATTAATAGTTGGTCCACTACATGATCTAACCAAAAAGAATGTTAAGTATGCATGGATTGGAAAGGAGCAAGAAGCTTTTGAGACGCTCAAGAAAAAGATTATCTCTCAACCCGTGATTATTTTACCGGATCTCAGAAAGCCCTTTGAGGCCCATGTGATGCTTGTGGTAATTGCCTTCGAGCAGTTTTGCTTCAAGAAGGATGTGCCATAGCATATGAAATCAAGAGATTGAATTCCGATGCGCGAACATTGGGCATTTATGAAAAAGAGCTACTAGCTATCATACATGCCCTAGAAACATGAAAGCATTATCTCATAGGGACTCCATTTATTCTACATACGGATCATCAAAGCCTCAAATACTTCATGAACCAAACCAAGCTTTCTGACAATCAGATGAGGTGGGAAATTTTTCTTTCATAATTCAATTTTTATATTGCTCACATTGCAAGTAAGCACAACCAAGTGGCCGATGCACTTTTGCGATAGCCAATAGCAACTCACAATGATCTATTTTTTAGATAGATGAGTATGCTATTGATCAAGATTTTAAAGATGTAATTTCTACCCTTGCATTAGGAAAGAAAGAAGAACCAATTACCTTCCAAGATGGTTATCTTCTCTGCAGAAATAGGCTACAAAGCACCAAATGGACTAGTCATACAATTTGGAAAGATGTCAATGGGTAAAAAGGGATCTTCTACCCACTAGGAAACCATAGACTAATGACTATGCTTTATCTTTCCTACCTCATAGTCAAGGAAACTATATTTAACTTTCCCAAATTATTTTCTCATATTAAGTTGGTCATTTAAAATGGGAAGATAAACCCTTAACAAGCTATGGAAAAAGCAATGGCCAGAGGAAAGGTGGGAGTATGTAATGGAGAATATTTGGAAGCCAAAGGTTCCGTAGTACATGAAGGTTTTCTTATGGAAGTTTGTTTGGGGTGCTTTACCAACGGGGTGAAGATTCAGGAGAGAGGGATTGGGTCAGATCGATGCTTGGGGTGCAGGCTTGCTAGTGAAGATCTGGCCCACCTATTCATGGACTACCTAGCTATAAAAGGCCTCGCAGGGAAAGTATGCAAGTGGGTCCAGAGAACATGGAAAATTAGTTTTTCAAGACTGACCTATGCCTTGAAGGAAAACATTTAGGTAGTTTTGCACTCCTCATCAACACTCAGATCCTCAGATACTTCTTCTTTCATAATGTATGGCAGACAAGGAACCACCGTGTTTTTGAAGGAGGATTTGAGGTGGCAAGCTTCGCAGAAATTATACAAGAAAGCAAAGTGCTAATATGGGCACTCGGGCGCAAGCAACACTCAGAGGATTGGTCTAGGACTACTTGTGCCTTGTTGTCAGCAGATGGAATGCCTAGGATGGGGGCAAATCTTGGCCATCGGTAAATAAAAGATATCAGAATGAGGCGGGGTGGTAGGGGTGGCTGCCCTGATAGCCATTGTCATTATGATCCCTGGATGTTGTCATGGCTTAACATGAGCATGACAAAACCTTGTAACTTTTTGGGCTGCTCAATATAATCCACTCACAATTGTGAGTTTTGCAAAAAAAAAAGGGGGGGAAGATAAAGGGAGCAAGAGTCAGAATATTAATATGTGCTACAGGACTTATCTCAAGGGGGGGCCAAGATGAGAGATAGTTTTATCTAGTAAGGGACCAAGAGGAGAGATAGTCTACCAAAGAGAAATGTGAACCCAATGAAGCTTGAAATTACCTTAGGTTAAGCTTCATTAAGCCTCAAAGGATAAGTGCTAAAGTCTATTGAGCTTAGGGTTAATGGAAAGACTAATGACAACTCTAGGTATTTTAGACCATTCAATGTTGACACTAAGGTTACCAAGGACCCCAAGTGGGCCAAGTTGCACCCCCCACTTGCATTGTGCAATCCCTAGATGTAGGGATAAGAGAGAGAACACACACACACACACACACACACACACACACACACCCCCACTAGGAAAGTCACTTCTTTCATATAAGGCATAAAAAACACATGTCAGGCTCCTAGCTATGTTACCCACAATCAAGCTTGAATCCTATTGGATAGCCAATATGAAAAATCAATGAGAATTAAGATTTATAAAAGAAAGCTTAAATCTCATTGGATAGCCCACAAAGAAAACCAATAAGAAATGAGCCCCACATGAGCTAGCTTTGATCCCATTGGATAGCCTACTAGGGGAACCAATGAGAATTGAGCATCCAATGAGCTAGCTTAAATCTCATTGGATAGCGTACCTTGAGAGCCAATAAAATTTAGCTTCATTAAACTAAATAATTAAGCTATCTTTTCAAAGAGGGAATGAAGGACATCTATCACAAGACTAACTCTCTTGCTTGATATGAATGGCTAACCCCTAGCATGGACCAATAGCCTTCAAGCTAGTGTATTCTTGGGAAAATTGATGAGAATACTCTCTTGCACCACACACAAGCACACTCACAAGGTGAAAGTCTCCTTTTCATGTGTGAGAGAAGTGGAGAAGCCTACACCATTATCACTCGGCTATGGAATGCAAATCCAAGCAAATGCCAAGCTCCAAGCATGCTCATCTTCTCCTCTATCTCCATTACTAGGCTAGGATGCTCTATGAGTGAACTAATGTGAAAAGAATACTTCTTTCTAGTAAGAATAGTTCTTCTTATTCTTCTCGATCCTCACTCCCTCGTAGTTCTCTCCACCTCTGAAGGTGTTTGAGGTCTTGGGATTGAGGCCAAATCAAATGTAATTGTTGAATGAAGATTTCCATCTTCACGGCATCAAATGGGGATTTTAAGAGCATAAAGATTGTATTTTAAACAATTCTCTCTCAATGGGAGAAGCTATAATACAAAGTCTTTTTGGATGGGGGAGCGGCTCCAAGTAAATCCGATCCTCAACTATTGTCAGTCTCAATTTCTCTCTCTTTCAATTTTGTTCATGCCTAGTTATGTTGTTTTTTGTTTTAGACTCCAACCAACCACACTCTCTTTCTCATAAGGATATCCTTAATGAAATACTCTCTCTCTTATCAATATAATTTTGCTACGATTGATGTTAGTAGCTTAATTCTGTCACATACATCATGCTTTTGTTTTGGTGTGGCTTGTGCTAGTACTTGTTTTGGTCTCAATGAGCAAGTTGGCACAAGGTGGCAGACCCCTTGACTTAGTGACTCCCCTGACATGCTAGCTTGGCTAAAAATCTACCCAGGATGGTGTGGTGATGGATCATCAACTTTCTTGCTATGGATTTCGTTAAGTTTTTTTCTTCTTCTATATTGTTGATTGTATTGGACATCTCCAGCTTGGTGTGAGAGAGTCATCATTGCTAGCATCCAATGTGGTTAGCTTGGCATTATGTGTTTTTCTTATATTCAGTTTCTCACCTTCCCTATAAAAATCCAAATTATGGACTCATTTATGGTTGTGTTGACTTTGGTTGTGGGTTTAGATGCCTTGTCTTAATATAAGTAGGATTGGTTCTTGTAGTTCTTTTTGGTTTTTAATATACCACTCACGTTAAGTGAGTTTAGAAAAAATAAAAACTAAAAATAATTATCCCTTTGTTCTCTTAAAAAATAGTGTGGATCCATTGGCTCTCCATGATACACAAGCCACAAACTTCATCAAGAAAATAGAGAAGGAGAACACATCAAAATAGACAGGTAGCAACAGGGTCGGGGATGGCAAGTGCTTGGCCCACCTATAATGACCTACTCTCTTTGACTCTTTGCTATGGTAGGTGCGGTGGGTTTGTGGCTTTGGCATGTTGCAGCATGGTGTTGAAGGTGGCAGCTTCTAACTCCATGGTGGCTTCACGCGGGCATTGCTTGACCTGGCTTGTGGAACTTCTGGTGGTTACATGGTTCAATGGTTCCCGTGATCTCGTCCCACTTTGAGCTTGGTTCTTCTTGAACTTGCTCTTGCAAGGTGGTGGAGGGTATGCACTCCACCCTGCCTACTAATTAAGCTTCTCTTCTTTGGTGAACCTGGTTGGTGGTTATGATGATGGTATGATATATGTGTTTTGTATCTATTGTAGCCTTATCTAGAGGGTGTCCCTTCTTTGGGGTGGCACTCCAGGATGGATCTGTGGAAAACTCTGAGTATTTTGTATGGTCTTTGTATTATGTCCATTATGGTCGGTATATGGTGTTGATGTGTTACATCTCTCTGATGCCATGGCTCATGTTGAGCATGGCTACCCATTTAATTCTTTTTGGTTATCTAATATATCTACAACTCACAATTATGAGTACTGCAAAAAAAAATTAAAATAGACACGGAGAACACATCAAAAAAAGATGGTTTTCATTATGAACAACTATGGGAAGAAGGCTTTTCTTCTTTTACATAGGATAGCAGCAGTTTTAGGATTTACTTCAGATGTGGAGAGAAAATGTACACGTGGACTGAAACACAAGGCACCAAAATTTTGTTTTCTATCATAGAGAAATCCAAATGCTAATCAATATTTTGACTAATCCTGTTCATAGAAGCCATTCCAATTTTTGGAAGGAATTGCTAGAGAAAAGAGAGTAATAATTTTTTCTTAGGTCGAGCAACTCGCTTGAGTATGCTCTACTATTAGTTTGAACTCCAGGTAAAGGTTCCTTTTGGACAAAGGAATAGTCTCTTAAGAGGCTAAAGGTTCCTTTTGGACAAAGGAATAGTCTCTTAAGAGGGTATTGAACTCATCAATTAGTTCAATTTTTTTTACGAGCACATAGTTCTAGAACTGGGTACTAGTTTTTGTAATTATCAAGTGGATCAATTGACTTGATCCATGTTTAAATTAGGAACACATTAATATTTTCAAGTATGAAAACTCTCCTTCCAGAGGAGAGTAATGTTAGGACAAGGATAGGACCAAGGGGGCATGACCCCTAGGCAAGGCCGGCTAGGCAAACAATTTCAACGGCTCCTAAAGACTCCCTAAAGATAGAAATACTCTCCTTCAAGAGAAGAGTAATATTAGGACAAGGATAGAACCAAGGGGGGGCATGACCCCTAGGCAAGGTCGGCTAGGCAAACAATTTCAAGGGCTCCTAAAGACTCCCTAACAAGTGGCCCATTAGAGGAGGAGGTTGGGTGGACAAAGTCATAATGTAGCTCTTGATATTTCACTTACTCATGATGAGAACAACAATGGCAAGATCATTGCTTCGATTTGAGGAGAACAATGATAGCAAGCCTCGCATATTGAGAGCATTGCTAGCAAGTCTGGCGTGGAGTGTTGCTACGTGGCCTTTGTATGGTGTGGAGTGCTGGAGGGGAGAGGAAGGGAAATGAAAGCACTCGACATCTAAGTCCTAATTTCTAATATAGATATTAGATTGTAACTTTTAGTATTGCATGGGCTACGTGAGGCTTCCTTGGCCATGTATTGTGTTTACTTTGATAGTGTTACATAGTCTCTACCTAGTTATTTATGCTCTCAATAGGTGGCTAATTCAATGAATCACCAAATCTTTGTTTACCAGGTTAACCATTCTTGTGAAAAACGTGTTTGGTGATGAAAGGCTCAAGGATGCCAAGAAGGTATACAAAGGGTCAAGATCATGATGAAAAAGGTTTTAAAGTCTCCTATCATAGATGCTAACCACCCTTTGTTGCAATTTCTCTTGACAATAAAAACATTGGTTTCAAGCAAGAAGGGAGTAGTCGCAATCTGTTCTAAGGATTTGATTTGTTTTCAAGTCCCAAAACTCTGATCCTTTTACCATGTTCAAGCTCTTTTGTAAACTTCACTACCAACCTTTCATGATTTAATCTCTAATGATGTTTCACTTTTAGATTTTGATTATCCAAAACATACCTCATCAATAAAATTTTGTAGTTTTCTTTTTTGTTTAGTTTATTAAGATCATTTGGGTGATTTTGGTGCACGTGAGAAGGTCTGGGATGTCGTGAGGTTCTTCTGGTTAGGCTAACGTTCGCATGCAATAAGGTGTCGAGGAAGTGGCTCCCATTGCTAGCACCAGGTTTTGCGTTTGTGTATGCAAGGTTCACCTTGTATGCCAGCTCACATCCAAGGTATTGTGCGCTACCGCTATTGGAGTGAGTGGTTGAAGCAAGGGTGGGTGCAGTGAGCTCTTTTTGTCCTCGGAGGATTTGTTGTAGCTGGATATCTCAGTTTGAGAGCCAAACTTATGTCAGTACCATGAATCACGTTCCGGTGCTAATTTAAGTCTTTTTTGTTGGTGGTATTGTGCTCATTGGTCGCAATCCATTAATGGATCGTGATCCATCCCAAAGGAAAAAAATCCACTATTGGAGCTCTGGCTTAGGGTTGGTTCTCGGTGACCCATTCTGCTTAAGATTTGGTGATGGATAACACATGTAAACCAACCTATGTAGAGGCAGTGAGACAGGGTCACAAGGGGAGGTCAAGGACCTCTCTCCCATTGCGGGGGCCAAAGACCCGAAGGTTGTCAGTGCCCAGCATAACAGGGGTAGTCAGGGTAGCACCTCGGTGTTGAATAAGGAGGAAGATGTAGATAGAGAAAGAGCTGGCCGAGATTATAGGAGCACTATCCATGGATAAAAGTTCATTGGAGGTGGTGGACACTAGATACTGCCAAACAATATAGAGCCTTTCAAATTCTTAAGAAAACACTCCCATAGAGAGTCAAAGTAAAGGATGCTCTAACCATGGTGATCCTTCCTGCTCTGATCAAGAGACAACTCATCGACTTTGCTAAATCCAGAATGGTATTTGGCTTCATGGATAGGGCATCGCCAAAGCTGAGCTTGTCAATTGGCTTCGTGGCCCTAATGTCCTCAATCAGGGTGGTTCAATTTTCAATGCTCAATACTTCACAAAAGTTATTTTCTTAGTGCAATTCAACAACAAAGCATCAATAGCTAAATTATTGGTCAAAAGCCCACGGTTTCTCAACCAGTCACTTGTGTGTGTGCTCCCTTGGGATCCTCATTTGAATCCCCGGATCCATTCCACGATATTTGCCCAATGTGGGTGGAATTTTTTCAACATACCTTTATGGCCAAGAAGCAACTTCAAAGACCAAGCATCATCCCTCATGCAAAGCAATCGGTACTGCTACCAACAAGCTGTGTATTTGGTGGGATATCAAAAAGCCCTGGCCAAGTATCTAGTTGTTCACATGGGGACCAATTTTAAGGTCATTGCTTTAAACTTTTGCACCTTCTTTGGTGATTGCTTTAAGTGTAATAAATTCAGGCACTTTGTGAGGGAATGTCCACCTACCTTGGCCTCGGTTGGTGAAAAGGTCAAGCCTGCCACACTCCAAAATGAGTCTAAATCAGCAACTCCTCAACCAAATGACAATGAAAAGGTACAAGAAGATGCGTTGGCTGATGCAAGCAAGGGACAAAGAATTCAGAGAAGCCCACCATAGTCCATCACGACAATAGAATGGCCACCCCTAAATACTGCTTTCCATCCGCTACCCAGGAAAAGAGGACATCCCCTGTATTTCAAAAAAAAAAATGTCACCCACATTTGGTAAGAAAGATGAAGGATGGCAACAAATCTCAACTATTTCATGCAAGCGGTTTAAATCTCAAGCCCGAGCGGCCAAGCAGATGAAAGAAGTCCCGCCAAATGTCCCCAAAACTCCCTTCCTCTATGATAACATCTTTGAGGTTCTTTGGGATGCCAACCCAAAAAACCTCAAGGTAACTGAGGAGACGGGGAAGGCCCAATGGAAGAGGAAAACAGGAAAGGGGGCATGAAAGAAGAGTTTCTTGAGGTGGAAGAGTGTGTACCCCTGTCTCAATAATGGAAGATTTTTTTCTACAATCTTGGAATGCGAAGGGGCTTAAAGCCTAGAAGAAGGGAACACTCTTCTGGGAACAGTCTGAAAAGGTAAGGATATCAAATTTTTGGACAATCCAGGAGCATCACCTTGATGCTACAAGTAAATGAAAGCAAGCAGTAGGGAAGAATATGTTCTTCTACGTAGAGGGCACTGATGGATTTAGTGGTGTTCCCTCTATTGTGGATAGGGAACTAGAGCCCAAGTTGGTCTACAATCACACTTCTAGAGAGCTTTAGAATTCAAGATCAAGCGAGTGGATCAACAGATTACTATTTTCAACATCTATGCACCCCGCTCGGCAGAGGAAAGGGCCAGACAATGGGAGCACCTAAAAGATATTCATGTTGAAGGGGAATGGCTATTGGTGGGAGACTTCAATATGGTGGAGAAGAGAAAAGATAGAAGTGGATCCTCAAACATATTAGCCAGCTCCAAAAGGACCAAATGGTTGATCCTATGTGAGAAGTGGGTGTTAATGGACTTATGGGACGTGGGCCCTTGGAATAGCATGCCATTGTTCACGTACACCAGCTTGCAATATGCTGGAACCGCCTCTCGCTAGATTGTTGCTAATGTTCTCATCAAGCCGAGTGGCTACCCTCATGGTTGGAAATAAAGGTGGCAGCTTCTCAATGGCTTTTGGATCACCTATCGTTAAGCATGACATTAAAACAAAACAAAGGAGAAGGTCATGTTATCCCCAAGGGTCTAAGAAGCTTCTCTCAACACGGGTTTATTTTAAAGACACTCTTTTCAAAAGGCAGGCCTTGAAGGTTATTTGCAAGCTTCATAAAGATGTGGATTCGACAAGTCCTAGGGCATGGGATGTCTTCACCAAGAATATTCAAAAAGATATCAAAACTATCCTAGAAGGAATAAATACCGCAAGGAGCTCAAGAGCAGTTAACAATTAAAAAGCTCGAAGGGTTGGCTTCTGAAGCTGAGCATAAAAAGTGGATGTAAGCTAAGTATGAATTGGTCAATCTGCAACTTGAGGAGGTGAGGAAGGCCAGAATTTTATCCAAAGAAACCTTCATCCTACTAGAGGAGGCTAATCAAGCTCACTTCTTGAGGGCCCTTGAAGTCAAGAGAAAATGGGGCCTTGTCCACTCGCTCACGGATAAGGAAGGAAATGATATTAATGACTAAGATGAAACTGCCCAATGGATTCTTGATCACCTACGTCAAATCAGCAGCCTAAGTCCCACTCCTCGGAGGTAGATGAATTTAGAGCTACTCTTTTTTGAAGGAAACCCACTGTCTATCATTACACACATAGCACATTTAACCCTAATCTTCCCCCTAATCTGAACTTGGAGCCCCATGCTCTCCTCTTGCTCTCTTGGGTCGATGTAAACACAAAAGAAAGATAGAGTCAAAGCCCCAGTACAATCGTCAAAGCCGTCATATTGGCCACAAATGTGCACGACCCCCCTTGTATATACATATATATTTATTTATTTGTTATAAAGAGAGAGAGGGAGAGAGAGGCATTGGCCATGGATGTGCACTTGCCCCCGGTGATATATATATATATATATATATATAGATAGAGAGAGAGAGAGAGAGAGAGAGAGAGAGAGAGAGAGAGAGAGAGAGAGAGAGAGAGAGGTATTGGCCATGGATGTGCACTTGCCCCTAGTGATAATGAGAGACAGGGGTAGAGGAGAGGGCCGGAGTGAGGCATAGCAAGCTAGGAAGTATTCAAAATGTAGACATTCATGCAAGCAACACTGAAGGGCAGGGGTGGAGGGGTTGTCAAGAGGAAGGCAAGGAATCTTATCAAGAAATGATTTTATTTTTAAAGAAGCAAGCCAATAGCACTCAATGAGGAGCACAAGTGAGGGACTCACAAGATCCTCATTGTGTAATAAATGTCCACTACTTCTATCCACCAATCAAATAGCAATAAAAATTGCACATGTTTAACAACATAGCCTCTCCTTTTTCATGAGCAACAAGTGATAAAAACACAAAGCCTCCCCTTTCAATATGCAAGACCCAAGCAAATGACCACATCATATTCAAATGACGGAAGAGATTGACAATCATTGTTTCACGTACATAATGATCCCATAGGGCTAGATATGAGTTTAAAGTTTTAACCCATCCTTATAAATTTGGAGTATATGTTGCAAAATGAATGAAGATGAGTTTAAAATTACCCTTAACTAAATAAGAACCTCAATGCAAACAACCTCAAATCCCCCCTTAACTAAATAAGAATGTAGGATAGGGCTCAACGACCCATTTGCACAATCCATCAATGCAATCTCGGAACAAACGAGGCACCAAGGTTTAGGTTGCTGTAATACATACAAAAGACCTAGCTCATACCACTCAACACGTTTCCAAAACTTCTACTTGCTTAGGCTAATAGACAATCTCCACCACTGTGTAGCCTACCAAGTCTTTCAATGCTTATGAACGCCACCAAGGCTTTTTCCTAAGCCTTGAGTCTAAGTTCTTGCACCATACTACCTTGATGTCACTTCAAAAGAACATACAATTCTTTTTTCTTTTTATACCATAACAAGGTGCGAGATGTATTATATTAAAACAAAAGCAAAATTAGTTGGCAATGAGTTTCTGATGTGTCACATAATTCCTGGTATACACAGACAACACCAAAATTGAACAAATCATCACTTCCATCTTAGTCAAAGTCCCCAGGCAGATTGTTGATTAGTTCCTCTATGTATGTGACCAGCCTCAGTGTATAGCTCAGCAATCTTATCTCCCTCTTTTTTGCATTCCTCCATCATCTTATGGAGGTGGTCATTGGACCCCTCTAGGAGGACCTCTTGACTTTTGTTGAGATTAGCACCATTGTAAAAACCCAGGTAGTCATTCAACACTTTGTAGTTGGCCTTGAAAATTTGACATTGGTCCTGCTTCAGTTGGTTTACATGCAGGTTGACATTAGAAAACAATTTTCTCATACTAATGGTATGGTAAGCACCGTCAAACAGCCTGTTGTTCCTATCTTTCCACACCATCCATAACAACTCAGCTCTAATTCTGTTCCACAACAGAACAAAGGTTTTAACCGAGTCTCCTAAGAGCTTCCAACCCTCCAAGAATTAAATCGTTTTTTTATTATAATCCCTAAGGAAATAAGGCTCAATACACATGGCCAAAGGTGTCGTGAAAGGCAAGTATTACTACACATGGTCAAGTATTACTACCACAAGATCATGCTTGCCATTCCCAACTAGACGTAATTGAAGTCATGGATCAAAAACTCATGGCACAAAAATTGAAACCTTATGCTCCACGAGGCATAAGGTTTGACCTTGCAACCGGATGCCTTACCAAGATATCGTTATAGACAAAATTACTTCATCCAAAACCTTACATTATGTTCTTCATTGTACTTTGTCACAGCCTTTGTGGTGAGCACTAGCTAGAGGCATGGGAGGTAGCTATGAAGAGCACTAATTAGAAGGTTATGGGAGTTGGATAGCAAAAAAAAATTGTGCGAACAAGCTAGGGTTCGAGTTAATGGGGTAGCCAATATAGTTGATGAGGTTTTTTGCAGATGTCATGGGTCCTAATTGGTGCTACAATCAACTTGAGTTCTCAAGGGAATCAAATTAGCACGACTTACAAATCTCCAAAAGTGCATATGCTCAAGCACTTTGGAGTGCTAAGAAAATAGGTGTGTCACAGACTCACATGCAATTGCTCCATTATCCACTGTAGCTCATTGCAAACTTGTCTATGCCTTGGTTTGTGCTCCCTACATTGCCCTAACATAGAGAAGAAAAGTGCATGTCTTATTGGTACATGAACTTCGGATGCCACAAGCCATTGTTGAGGCATTGGAGGGGGTGCCCATCAGCACCTACGTCATGGGGAACTGAAGGGCAAGCTCGATGAGAAGAGCAATGAGTTTGATCAGAAGACATTGGAGAAAACAGGACGCGGTTAGTTGACAACTCTTCCCAACACATTTTATTTTGTGCCTCCCAAGAATTGCTCTGGCGACATGAGCGCTTTGAGTGTGAAACAGAAGTGTTTGGCACCATGGATGAGCTCTTGTGCAGGGCATGTCAAGCCACACCAGATTGGAGTCATCATCACCAACTGCTCTGCCTTCATCCCCACCCCCTCCATGACCAACCTCATCATCAACAGATACAAGCTTCATGTTGTTGTTAAGAGCTTCAACGATGCAAGCATGGGTTGGCGTTTTGATGGTCTCTTGGCCTTTGATTTGGGAAGTGCTTCTTGTCACCCCAACAAGTATTCCCTCATCCTCAACATAGAGAGCCTCACTAGAAGCAATATGAGAACCAGAGGTCCATGTTGGTCACCAATTGCCTCCTAACTAGGATCGGCACCTCCGATGTCCTCCTCTCCAACAAGAGAGCAGACATGAAGAAGTCCATTGTACAGAAGCTCACACTCCAAGGATCCGTGTGAAGGCAATTGACATGTGCTAGACGCATGTGTCGACCAAGAGGAGGATTGTGACGGCACCATGGGAGTAGCCCTATATTCCAAGGATCTGATGCAGAGCGCCTACCTGGTACTGCACCGTAACATGAAGTTATTTACGCCCAAGGTGTTGCTTGGGCCCAAGCTGCTACATGTAATTAAGGAGCTTCACCTCCCAACTTCAAGCTAGCCTTCAACAACATCTACATACACGCAGGGGTTGATTGTTGAGGCGGTGGTGAGGGCATTAATGGAGCAGTCGCTACACACACACACAAGCATTGCACGCATCCACACAAGCAAGCCAACATGCTAGGACCTACACATGTAATAGTCCAATCCTCCTCTTTGTCTCTCTTTTGATGAAATCCTATATTTCCTTGGATTCATCCCCTCCCAAAAATGCATAATAATTCTCGCCTCCCAAATTCGATACCCTACAAAATGAGAAGCGACCTCATCAATGGATCTTCCCTATCTTGATCTACCAATAGAAATTTATTTTAGTCTATTAACAATTTAAAGTTCTTTTGTTATTTTCAGCCCAAAAAGAGAGGGCATCACAATGGTCTTGCCCTTCGGACATGCCAAAAAGGGGAGGCATCACGTAGGCCAAAAAGTAAACTTGAATAGGGCCACATTGACCTCTAATGCATTTGGCATGCTCATTGTTTGTGCCCGAATTGACGATCATAGAACATCGATTACTTGGATTCATGCATGGTAAGCCCATGTGCTTCCTCAGTGCTCACCTACCCCGGTTTGTAGTGTAAATTTCTCGACTAGGAACGAAAAATCTCGATTGCAATTTCATTGCGCCTTGCAAGATTTTTAATGTAAAAAATTAGGTATTTTTGTTAGAAATCCCATAGAATACCCCTTTAAAAAGCATCGGCAAGGAAAAAAAAATTGGAGCTTTACATGTGCCCCTTTATTGCAAAGGTATGAGATCTATGTATGTACAATGTATGATGAACCGACGTACTTTTTTCTAGGTGAATCTTTAGTCATTGGTACTTGCTAATCACATAGATCTAAGATGCTGATGCCATCATGATCAAATAGAGGCAATTATCTAGCTTATCTAATCATGATCAACCAGTGCACACTTCTAGGCATATCTTTTTATTTTGTAAAAGGTTTTAAATTATGTAGCTCAAGATTTAATTAAAGGAAGAGGGACCCAAGGATTGATTAAAGGTTTTGAGGAGTCCGGAGTCCGGAGTCCGAGACCTTTCAAAATTCAGAGACACATAGATTGGCACGTTGCCCACATACCACCCTTCATCATTATGTTCTTTTCCCGATGATTTCTTTCTTTGCCCCTTTTGTTTGAATATTCTCTCATGCACCCCACCACTAAAGAACCATAGTTTGCAAATTCTCTCGAGTCTCATGGTTATAGGCCTAGCTATTCTACACTGTCAATTTCCGCCAGTTTTTTGGATAGCAACTTTGTGAAGTGCACGCCACCCTACCCTACCCACTATCTCATCTCCCTTTACTACTACAAACCCCAGACACACGTCTGTCTTCCCCTCATCATCATCACTACCTTGGTCCTTGACTCACTGTCCACACGAGAGAGAGAGAGAGAGAGAGAGAGAGAGAGAGAGAGCCCTCAGGCAATAGACAGTGGTCCTTGACTCACTGTCCACACGAGAGAGAGAGAGAGAGAGAGAGAGAGAGAGAGCCCTCAGGCATGTGCACACCACTAGTAGCTCTTTCTTTCTTTCCACCACCCATTTAACACCTGTAACCTGGGCCATGCAAGTCTCTCTCTCCCCCAGTCAATTCAAGATTAAGGTTGTAGGCGCCCTCTCTCTCGCTCCGTGAAGAGGAGCACCTTTGCTTCTCCATCAAACAACAAAGAGAACGGATGTTGCAAAGTTGACAGAGCGAAAGAGAAAGAGAGCGCATTCGAGTCACGTGGCATGTGCTTTATTTAACACTTAGAGACGTTTAAAGAGAGAGAGAGAGAGAGAGAAAAGATGGCACTACTTCGACTCAAAACGTTGTCCTTTAATATAAAAGTTCAACTGACCCTCAAGCTTTTCCTCTTGTTCCCGGCTATAGCTATTATAGCCTATTGGTTCGGACCGAAATTGTCAGTTTCCTAATGGTTCGTCTCGATAATGTTGTCCAAAGTCACAAGGCATTCACACGAGACAGTTTTAAAACTGCTCCCAAACTCACCATAAAGGAACGTAAAGGGCATGCAATACATTCACACGCTTCACTTGTAGTTTGAGAAGACTTGCTTCTTTAAGGCATTTTCCTTTGAAATGTAGGGCACAACTCCTTTGATTGCAATATTAACCTGCAGCAAGGGGTCAAGTCACTTCAAAGTAGCGTTCCTTTTCATTAACTTTGAAGCTTAATAATTGCAAGCCTGGCTGCCCCTCCTTTACATTTTGGCATGCACATGACCAGCATATTTTTACAATACTTTCCAAAGTTTCTTCCATATCGAAGGACTAATCTATCCCCCCCCGCCCCCCACCCCCACAACCAACAAAAAGAAAAAAAGAAAAAAAAGAAGAAGGGTAGGCTTTCAAACTAGCCTTCGAGGGTTGCTTCACATACAGAGCTATGTTTCAAGTCAAGAGTGTTAGCCTTTAGATGACAGGTCTCTAGAATAATTGAATATCCATGTCAAGGGGAATTTCAATTTAAAGCTTGAACTATGTGAAGCAATAAGGTCACAACCACGGAGATGTTTTCACAAAGTCTTTAGGGTAGCGTAGAGGGACCAATAAAAAGATGGGCCCCTACAGGGAGACTTGTTTGAATATATCTTTTTCAGCCAGTCTTGAGACATGCAATAGCCGCTGCTTGGGTGGTTAAGCAAGTTTGTGGTGAAATCTCCACCCTTAGATCGAGGGTTCGAGCTTAGCTAGCGTGACGGCTCTAAATTCCCCCTGGGGTAGTGTTTCGATTGGTGCTCATTTTTTTTCCACAAAATTTTGAATTTTGCATTGTTATTCGTTGTTGAAGCGTCGATCACCCTCAAATTTTTGTTGGAGCGACGTGTTGCGTAGATCGTCTGTTTTTGCCTCTCCACGATGAAAACCATGCAGCAGATGGGTGGGAATTTGTTGCCCAAGTTCGTTGTCTCTATGTTGGCCCCTCTACCCCACCATATGAGGGGTTCAAAGATTTTTCACAAAGCCGTGGCTTACTGTTCTAAGTGGATTGACCACATTTTATAGGGCCTGGCACTTCCGTATACATCAGTGTAAGTATGCTCATTGTCTCACTCCTTTTTTTAAGAGGCGAGAGGCAGAGAGGGGGGTATGTACCATGTTATGGTAATGATGTGTATGAACACACTTTAGAATCATCATGGCATTTTTCTCACTCACTAGGAGGGTTTTCTCCTATTTTATCCCATCTTGTATCATGTTCATAGCCCTAAACAATCATTCTATGTTTCTACATGCCCATTAGAGGCTATGTTGCACACGTAGACTATGTTACGCACCTAGACAATAAAATTTGATGTCCAAGTTGAAGGAGTACGAGCGGAAGTGTGACGCGAGAGAGAGTGCGAGAAGAAGAGCACGACGATATGGTGAACTCGCTCTACTATAATGTGTAGAGCATAGTGAGTTCTTATTAGGTTTTTACAAAAGAATATGTGTACATACCTGGCGGCCCGCCCACTTACCTGGGCGACCACATTGGGCTTTATACCCCAACAACCTCCCACTTAAAGTCCAATGTGGTACTTTAAGTGTGAGAGAAGCTACTATACAAGCTAATATACAAGAGATGTAGAGAAGTGATGTACTACCCTACACCTAACTGCTTGCGAAAATGCGCAAAGCTCTCTGAGGGAAGTCCTTTTGTAAGTAGATCAGCAGGATTTTCTGTGGTGTAAACTTTGACAAGCTGAAGTTGCTTATCCTCAAGAATTTCCTTGATGAAATGATACTTCACATCCACATGCTTTGTCTTTGAGTGACAAACTGGATTGCGAGCCAATTGTATAGCATTTTGACTATCACAATATAACACAGGCATCTCTTCTTTGATTCCCAAATCTGTTACCAGGCGATTAAGCCAAATTGATTCTTTGCATGCCTCTGATGCTGCAACATATTCAGCCTCAGTAGTAGACTGAGTAACACAATCTTGTAATCTAGAACGCCATGATACTGCTCCACCAGCCAATGTAAAGACATACCCTGATGTA
This sequence comes from Adiantum capillus-veneris, assembly GCF_014529385.1. NCBI lineage: Eukaryota > Viridiplantae > Streptophyta > Polypodiopsida > Polypodiales > Pteridaceae > Adiantum > Adiantum capillus-veneris. Next base: position 12,526,728 of record NC_140944.1, read on the forward strand.
GACCTTCGGTTGTCTAAGTCACCTGCATAATCTGAGTCTGTAAAACCCTTTACACTTAGCTCCTGACTCCCATAGCATATACGCATACTCTTTGTAGCTTTCAGGTATCTCAATATTCCTTTCACTGCCTCCCAATGTTTCTTGCCTGGGTTTGACATGTATCGACTTACTACTCCCACTGCAAATACAATGTCTGGGCGAGTAGCAATCATTGCATACATCAAACTATCCACTGCAGACGCATATGGAATCTTATCCATTTCAGCATGTTCTTCCTCAGACACAGGACAATCTTGTTTGCTAAGTTTCACATATGGTGGCAATGGAACACTCATTGCCTTTCCCTTCTCCATATTGAAACGTTGCAAAACTTTGTCAATATACTCTGTTTGAGATAACCAAATCAACTTCTTTGATCTGTCTCTCTCAATGCACATACCAAGTATATGACTTGCCTCCCCCATGTCTTTCATGTCAAACGATTTTGCCATCTTTGACTTCAAAGCTGAAATTTCTTCCAAGTGTTTGCCAGCAATCAACATGTCATCCACATACAAAATAAGGATCAACCAACTGCCATCCTTAGCCTTCTTTGTATATAGACAGTGATCGAACTCACTACGTTTGTAGCCTTGAGAAAGCATAAACTTGTGGAATTTATGGTACCATGCCCTCGGTGATTGTTTTAAGCCATAAAGACTCTTTAACAACTGGCATACCAAATCTTCCTTGCCTTTCTCAACAAACCCTTCTGGCTGCTGCATGTAAATTTTCACATCTAGATCACCATGCAAGAACGCTGTCTTGACATCCATTTGGTGCAACACCAAATCTAATATGGAAACCAATGCAAGAAAGCATCTCAATGTAGTCATCTTGACCACCGGAGAGAAGACTTCATCAAAGTCAATGCCTTGTTCTTGCTTAAAGCCCTTGGGCACAAGCCTTGCTTTGTACTTTGGATGACTATCATGAGCGGTGATCTTATACCTGTAAACCCATTTACAAGGTAGAGCCTTTTTGCCCTATGGTAATTTAACTAGCTTCCATGTCTGGTTTTTATGCAGAGCTGTCATCTCTGACTGCATGGCCAATTGCCAATTGCCGGAGTCCTTCATTTGCACTACTTCCTTGTAACATGAAGGCTCATTGCAATCAGTCAACATGACATAGTTCATAGATGGAACAAACCTATCAGGAGGTCACGTGACACGTCCAGATCTACGCACAATAGGTGGCTCAGGCTCAGCCACAACCTGTGGTTCCACTCTATCCTGTCCTTGCTCCTCTTGAGCTCTGACATGTTGTCTTACACATGTAGGTCCATCTTCTTGGAAGACAACTCTTCTAATCTCCTCAACCCTCTCTGGTTTAGAATGATATTTGGATTCATTAAAGTGAACATCATTGCTGCGGACAACCTTTCTGGATTCGGGATCCCAAAGTCTGTACCCCATCTCACCAGAATTACCATAGCCTAGAAAGATGCACTTTCTACTCTTTGGCTCAAGTTTGTTCCTAAATTCCTTTGGAACGTGAGTATATGCCTCACAGCCAAAGACTCTGAGATGCTTGTATGAGGGCATTTTGTCTGACCATACCATCTCTGGTATTGAATCCTTCTGCAAAACCTTGCTAGGAGATCTATTTACAAGATGAACAGCTGTTGATACAGCTTCAGCCCAAAACCCATTTGGCAGCTGTGCATTAGACAACATACTTCTGACCTTCTCTTGTATGGTCCTATTCATCCTCTCAGCAACACCATTTTGAGGAGGATTGTAAGGAGTAGTAAGTTCACGTTTTATACCTTTTGACTCACAAAAGTCCTGAAAGGCCTTTGAAACATACTCTCCACCATTGTCAGTGCGTAAGCATTTAAGCTTCTTGCCACTCTGATTCTCCACAAGTGTCACAAACGTTTTGAAAACAGTAAACGCTTCATCCTTGTGCTTGAGAAAGTAAACCCATACTTTCCTCGAGTAATCATCTATAAATGTCATAAAGTAAGAAGCTCCCCCTAGAGATAGGTTAGGCATAGGTCCACACAAATCACTATGAACAAGTGCCAACTGTGTATCTCTTCTACTGCTTCTATGCTTATGTGGCTGCTGTGTTTGCTTACCATAGAGACAATGTTCACAGAATTCAAAATCATGAAATGAAAAGCCAGGCAAATAACCAGAACGAGACAAGATTTCCATTCCCTTCTTGGACATATGTCCTAACCGGCTATGCCACAAAGAAACGTTCGGCTGCTCGGTTACATTGATTACATTTTTAGAGACATTTGATACATAAATCATGTAAAGTCCTCTAGACTTTACTCCATGTGCTACTGTCATAGAACCCTTGGATATCTTCCACATGTTCTGTCCAAAAGTGGTGACGTAACTAGCATCATCAAGTAAACCTGTGCTGATCAAGCTCTTTGTAATTGCGGGAACATGTCTCACATTTTTTAGCGTGAAAGAAGAGCCATTCTGAAACTTCAATTGAACATCTCCAACACCTAAGATCTCACATGTCTGCCCATTGCCTAGCCGAACATGATCTTTAGTGGTCACATAAGAGGTAAACCACTCCTTGTTTGGAGACACATGAAGTGATGCCCTTGAGTCTATAATCCGGTCACTTAGTGCATTTCCATCAGATGCTGTAAGAAGAGCTGAGTCCATTGTATTCTTCAAGAAGTAGATGTCTCCTCACACTAGACTGTCATCCTTTGCAATAGTGTTTGTCACATTTATTTCTTGAATCTTCACTGAGGACTTGTTCTTCTCACCATGGTCTTCAGCTTTCTCTTTGCCTTTTTCTGCTTTCCATTCTTTGCAGTCTCTTTTCATGTGACCCTTCTTGCCACAATGGTAGCATTCTATGTCACTCTTGCCTTTAGCACTGCGAGACTTGCTACGAGACTGATTCCTCTTTCCACCTTTGTACTTTTCTTTGGTCCTTCCCCTGACAACTAAGGCTGTTCCTTTGCCCATTGTCTTTCTGTTGGTTTCTTCAGTAAGCAGACTGCCTTCTACACCTACTATGGTCAAACCATCTGGAGGTGAAAAATTACTCAAAGCTGTGCGAAAAGTGTCCCAACTTTCCGGCAATGTGATCAAGAGGAACATAGCTCTAACAGGTTCATCAAACTTGACACCTTGAGCTGACAACTGACTGTAGATGGTGTTGAATTTATTCAGATGATTGGACATAGGTGTCCCTTCTTTCATCTTCAAGTCAACAAGCTTCTTAAGTCAGTATACCTGTGAAGCTGCACTCTGCTTCTCATAAAGATCACTCAGCTTTGTCCATGCTTCATAAGCCGACATCTCGTCTGCTACATTGAAGTAAACGCTTTCTGCCAAAGTCAGCATAATGGTAGAAAGTGCCAATTCATCCATTTCACTCATTCATCTTCGTCCATATCTTGTGGTTTTATCCCCTTGAGCTTCATAGGTTTTATTTGCTTCTTTTGTACCAACACGTGCCAAATCTGCTTCTTCCACAATGGGAAATTGGTTCCATCCAGCTTCTTGATATTGTAAAGAGTAGTGTCCTGTGATCCAGCCATAGCTACGCTTCACAGTAGTTTACTTTCCTGGGAAAAATTCGACAGAGTTCCCCTGTAAACTGACCTCTGAACCAATATCAACATGTCAAATGAACCAAGAAAGCTCCAGATTCTGCAGAAATTTCGGCAGAGTCTCCTTTGTAAGATGGCTGTGGTGTACCAAAAAACAGACCAAAAAACAGCTCAAAAAACACTATCTCTCTAACACTGTAAGCTGCGGGTAAACCTGTCCTGCACCTGTACTGTCTCTCATTGTCCTGTCACTGTCTTGTAAGCATAGATTGCGACAATGCCTCAACGGCAGTAAATCAAAGATGCAATCCCAACTGTCTAACTCACAGTCAATACATCCTAGTTGCCTATCTAAGGGTGCTCGAGGGATCGCTCCAGGACCTGTATCACCGAAAGGATCTCCACATTCGAGAATCCCCCAGCTCAATAAAACCTCACTCGACCCTCAACAAAGGCTGCAGTAAATCTGACAATACATAGACTTCCCACAAAGTCATACATCCACAAATTTCCCACTATACGCTGTAACCGCTGCGGCGGTTGTTTGCTGCGTGACTCACAGCCAGCAAACCCTCAACAGACATACATCATCTCTGACAATACATCCCATGTGGAAGTACCTGCAATGTCAGGATGAAATCTGGAATATCAAGCAACAAACACAAGCTACTTGATGAACTAGTGGATGTCGCCTACAGTCTGTGTGTAGATGCGCCCGTGTCGTATGTGACACGCCTCCAAGAACTGTGAGCCGTCCTTCGATGTGTAGACAGCCACAAATCAACACTCTGGGAGTGCCGATACCCTCAGCACCTGCAGTTATAGGCCGAAACCCCAAATTTGCAGAGTCGAATCTACACCCGTCGAGACCACGTAGTCGAAAATGGCCTGCGTAGAACTTTGTCGAAGCCGAACGGTGGCTGAGATGACCTCAGAATGAAATTCTGAGAACACCAAGCCCTTCGAGCCTGCCCACAGGATTTGGGGCGGTGTCTTCGCCTGTCGAATTTCACTCCAATCTGAGCAGGTGACTCTGGCTACCTGCAAATGCTCCCCTAAGCCTCGATCTGAGCTCTAATACCAATTGAAGGAGTACGAGCGGAAGTGTGATGCGAGAGAGAGTGCGAGAAGAAGAGCACGACGATATGGTGAACTCGCTCTACTGTAATGTGTAGAGCATAGTGAGTTCTTATTAGGTTTTTACAAAAGAATATGTGTACATACTTGGCGGCCCGCCCACTTACCTGGGCGACCACATTGGGCTTTATACCCCAACACAAGTCCCATGCTTTTTTTCTACTCAAAATCTCTACACGAGATCGTTTTTTGTCAGTTCCCGTCACTGCACAATTCGATATCCCTCTAGTCAACTCACGTCAAATTTCTTTGAAATAAACACATCGGTATAAGTTAATAACTCTCCACCTGTCCATTTTACCCCCACTTTGAGGGTAATTGGCCTTGTTCATGACTTCCCTCACTCCTTTGGATTAACCCCCAAGCTTGGCTTTGGGTATTCATCCCTTGCCATTTGTGATTGGTCTTGGACCATCCGACCCTCTTTGTCATATCCTTAAATTTAGAATCAAATTCTCCATCTCCTAATATACAACTTCAAATGGATGATGGCCTCAGTGATCAAAGTAGAAAAATGTTTATGAAAAATATTCAGGCTCCCATGTAGCATCTGTAAATGGAAGATCTTTCCAGGTTGTACTAAGATTGAAAGGCTTTTCTAGATCTACAATTTTGAGCGCTGGGGCTGAAGTTATTACTTGCTTCAATTGTTCAAAGCATTCTTGTTTCTCGGTAGTCCCCTCAAAAGTGAAAAAAGTAGTAGTGGTTTTAGGGTGGCTAATGCCAATAAATGTGATAGCTTTGAGATCTTTCTTGGGCCTATCTGGTTTTTATCATAAATTTATCAAATTTTACTCTTTCATAGCGGTCCATGTGATTGATATGCTGTAAGAGAACGTTCATTATAGATAAAATCGACAACAAAAGTGTCCCATGAATGGTCTTAGGACATCATTTACTAACATTATAAAAGTTTTGGACCATTAATTAAGCCAAAAGGCATCACTAAATACTAGTAATGCCGAGATGTTGTCTTAAAATTTTTTTTATATACATCTTCCTCTCTTACTTTAACCTACTGGTAGCCATTCTTTAAGTCTATCTTAGTAAATGCAGTGGCTCATGTAGAGTATCTAGAAGATCATCTATCCTTCATAAAGAATATCTTTATTTATGGTAAGTTTACTCAAAGCTCTAAAATGCACACACATCTTAAAGGAATCATCTTGCTTTTTTACAACTAAAACTAGTGATGCTAATGGAGAAAAGCTAGTCGAATCAATCCCTTCTCCAATACTTGTCAATAACTTTCTTGACCTTGATCTCCTCCTTCAGACTTGTCTTAAATGGCAACCCAATGAGTATTCTCGTGGTATAAGTTCTATCTTGTGCTCCGCAATCCTATGCGGAGGCAAACCAGAAGGTAACTCAAACTCGTATCTTTTCAGAGAAAGATCATAAATCAATTTTACTTTACTCTACTTTGGGTCATGTCCATCTTAAGAGGTACAAAATATATATTGAAAGTATCATATAAATAAACAAACTTATCAATCTTGAGCATCTTTGTGGACTTGAGAAGATTCATTTTTGAAAAATCAGGATTCCCGCAAAGTAGACCCTTTTTCCATCAAACTCAAACTGGTAGAATTTTACATTCAATCTTGAGCATCTTTGTGGCCTTGAAGATTCAATTTTTTTAAAAAAATAGAATCTCAGCAAAGTAGGACCCTTTTTCCATCAAACTCAAATTGGTAGACATACATTGAAAAATCTATCAATGGCTTCTTTCTTACATGTCAGTGCTCACCTAGTACCATGTCAAAACATACTCAATGAGTGATCTCAAAACCCAGGTTCTCCTCATAGGACTAAATCTTGAGAGGTAGACCAACCACTCATTGATCCCAAATCTATGTTTCCTTGTCATCTGCTAACTCCACAATATACAAGTAGAATGTTGCGCTTGGAGTTGTAGCTTCTTTACTAGACTTGAACTTATGAGCTTATGTACCAAAAAAGTATCAAATAGCACTTCAAATAGTTGTCCATTGACACTACCATGCATCACTATAAGTGCAATATCCAAAAACTGATATCATTTTTGAGGGCCACTTGATGCACTACATATGGTAATTTTGGCACCTTCTTGGAAACTATAATTGTGAAGATCTGATGGGGAGAATCTGGATCAAACTTAGAATCCTCTCCTTCTTGTTCTTCTTCTTAATTTATTGGATTAAGAACCAAATTATTTTCATGCATGTTGTATTTCTTTGTGCAATCCTTGCATTTATGTTGTCCCAAACATCATAGATAGCATATACCATCTTTGATGGCCTTCTTCATTTGATGTAAGTCAAAATAGATAAATTATGAATTTTTTCTCTACCATGGCTGACACTTTGAGAGAAATTCTACCTGTCATGTGTTTCTTTTCCATGTCTGCATTGTGTTTGATTAGATTGTGAATTTGTTTCACTAGGCCCTACAAAACAAGAAATTTTGTTCCAAGAGGATCTTTGGCCAGGCACGCTCTGTCCACTCTTGCTATCCTCTAAAACTAAAGCATGTTTAATTGCCTCATTCACTATTTACATTTTTCCTTAACTCCAAAGCAAACTTGTGCACTTGCAAACAATATTCAGAACTTTAAGCACTACCTCTCTATACTTATGTGTATATTCTTGCACAATTAAATTTTTTTGCGACATGAAAAAACCATGCATTTATGCGCTCTATTGTGTTCTCAAGCAAAAGTACAAATTTATTGCTAAATATAGCTTTAAAATCTTGCCAAGGAGTTGGCACAAGTTTGTTACCGTATATGTGGTAGTAATGAGTGTGAACACACTTAGGACCATCGGGTCACTGCTTAGAATTTTGATTTGGTCTCATTTTGGCCTTTTTTTCCACTACAAGCAGTACTATGCATGCAATTTCATCCTTTTGTGCAAAACTTCCATTAGCAAAAAATATTTTGCAGAACATGTCCCTTATAGTTTTCTTCAGGTTGGGGTCAAAGTGAATAAAAACATCATGTTCTCTTACCTTTCCCCAAGCATGGCATAGAGGAGATCCTTTGTGATGCGTTTCCTCCTCTTGGATTTCAACCAAGGTAGCTCTAGGAGGCTCATGGCGGTTGTTATTTTGGGGACAAGCACGGTATGCATGTCCTTGCTCGTTGCACTTGAAACAACGGTTATCCTTGCGATAACACTCAAGCTCTTCAGGAGAGAGTTTTTTTTTTGCCTTTGTAAACTCCCTTCTCTTAAGCTTTGTTGGAGTTGCCTTAGGAGACTTTTGGACATTGTCCTTCCCCTTAGGCTCATTGGAACCCTTGTTTTCCGTGGGCTTAAAATTTCTTTTAGCCCCTGTTTGGAAATTGATTTGAGAGGCCACCATAGTATGGTGTATAACCGCCGATATGGTGCGTGTCCTTTGGGAGTTGACATACTCCGCCATTTCTTCGGTTAAGCCCGCACAAGCTTCTTGCTTTTGCTCTCCAAAATCCAACTTTTTGAAGAGAGTGGCTTTGAGTTGTAGGTCCCAAAACTTGTCTACATATTTATGAATGGATTCATGGGGAGAGATCTTCAAGCTTCGCCATTTGGTGAGTACTTTGTCTTTGGCATCGGTGGCCAAAAACTTCTTCATAATGGAAGCTCTTAAAGCTTTCCATGTTCGTGGAGCTTCACCGTTGGCCCGTAGGCTAGACCACCATTGCCTGACGGACTTTTGAAAGGGCATAGCTTAGAGGACTCCGTGAAGCCCTCATCTCCAAACGCGGCATCAAATTGTTGGATAAAGGCCAATACTTTGTCCGTAGCACCAAAGGTGCCATCGTAGGTAAGGAAAGAGATGCGCTTCCCTCCCTCTTTGAACTTCTTGAGCTTGGATGACCTCTTCCATGCGGCATAGAATTTCCTATGGCCTCTTCTTTTTGATGGTTCAAAAGTTGCACCATCACTTTCTTCAGAAGATGAAGAATTTGAGGAAGGTGGAGAAGAGGGTGACCTCTTTCTTGCCTTTTTCTTGCCTTGATCTTCTTGGTCTTCACCATCACTTTCATAAGAGGAAGAGGATGAAGAAGATGGAGAAGAGGGTGTCCTCTTTCTCACCTTTTTCTTATCTTGCTTTTTATCATCCCTCTTTGAACTATGGTGTGGAAAAGTATGCGATGGTCTTCTCCATTTTGGGGGTGATGGAGAGCGTTTAGCCCGCCGTCTTCGTGGAGCCATCTCTGCCGAGGTGGTGGGAGACTCACTTATTTCTCGTTCCTTTGGTGGAGGCTCTTGAGTTCTCCTTTGAGAAGGATATGCGTCATCAAGAAGAAAATTTCTGAGCCCTTCGTATGGATCCTCTTCTTCTTCCCGAATCGGAGAGAGGCCTCTTTTGGGAGTCTCACAAGGAGACTTCCTAGGTACTCTCTTGTCATGGTGGGGAGCTTGGAGAATCCAATGAGCACAAAGCTGCTGTTGCACCTCAGTTTGGAGGGATGGATTGCCCATGGCTTGTTGAAGCCTAGAAACAAGGTAGTTAACAAGCATAGGGGCATCATTAGGAGCCTGCTCATTAGAAAAATCAAAGTTATAAACATTAATTTCACTCTCTTTACTATTGTCAGCCAATCTAACAACTTTTAGGTGTAAACTTTCTAGGTGTACTTTGGCACGTCAAACCCTAGTTGCTACTCCTCTTTACCCCTTTAGAAAAAGCACTCAAGCTACTGTACCCGTGGCTCGGATACCATTAATTGCAAGGAATAGAAGAGAGGGTCGTTCAACACCAAAACAACACTGGATCCTGTCAAGCTTCTAATAGCTCAATAGTGGTTAATCCGTAGGCAAGCCTCGTAGGAATCCACTATTTAAGACCATAGCTCTTGACGGTGATGCCCCATTATCTGCACAAAGGTAGGCACACTACAAGGCTGAAAAATCACTCACATGCAATTAATAATGCCAACCATTTATAGCTAGCTTGAGGACGTCCCTTCTTGAGCAAGAAAAGAGAAACCTTGTGCTCTGATACCAATTTAACATTTATGGCCTCGTAACTTTTGTGTAGCGGAAAATAGCATGAACATAGTGAGCATTTCATTAGAATAGATTCCTAATGAGAGTAACAAGAGTGCTTGGGTGGAGAGAGCAACAAAAAGTATAACACCTAGTTCAATAGCATGAACAATACTTAAAAAGAGAGAGAAATTAAGCTATTGACAATAGTTGAGGACCGGATTTACATGGAGCCAGTCCCCCCTCCAAAAGGCTTTGTATTATGGTTTCTCCCATCAAGAAAGACATTTTACAATACAATTCTTTGTGGTCCTTCAATACTAGCTAGAGCAATGAAAATGGAAACTTCATACACTAAGAAAAACACTTATCGAACACAACATCAATTCCCTTACGGTCTCAGACCCAAGACCTCACACACCTTTGAAGATGGTGAGAGCTAGCGGGATATGAGAGTACAACTTTGAAGAACACAACATCAATTCCCTTACGGTCTCAGACCCAAGACCTCACACACCTTTGAAGACCTCACACACCTGAAGATGGTGAGAGCTAGCGGGATATGAGAGTAGATTGAGAGGAAGAAGGAGTATTCTTACGAGAAAGATGTACATCTCCTCACATAATCACTGATATTATCATAACTTAGCTTAGTAATTAGCATGGTAGAGGAGATGAGCATGCATTGAAGCTTGGCTCTTGGTTGGATTTGCATCACAAAGCCAAGAGTTGTTGGTGTAGGTCTCCCTAGGGTCTCACAAGCTTGGAGCAGGTGGTAAGCTTTCCATTAAAGCTTAATAAGGAGAGAGAGATTCTTCTTTCTCCACACATAGATTGTGTGAGTGTGTAATTCAATAATGCCTTTTAAAAATCAGCCCCCCCTCTCTCTCTTGGTCGAACCCCCTTGCAAATTGCTCATGCTCACACCCTATAGGACCTCCCCAAGCTTAGCCAATAGAAATTAAGCAGCATAAGCGATAGCCTTCTGACATGTGTACCCCTTTCCCCTTTTGTGAGAGATTTAGGTAATTAATTAATGCAACTAAACCCTCATTGGACCCCTTTGTCTCCTGGCCAATAGGAATCATGCAAGCCATTGGGCTGCTGAATGATCATTGGACCCCTTGGGAGACTGTCCAATAGTCTTCTAGAGAGCTTAAGTCCTATTGATTGTTTTATTAAGTGTTTTTAAATTAATTAAACTAGATTTAATCTAGCCTAATTCTCATTGGTCCACCTCCAAGGCCATCCAATAGGATTTGGGAACACCTTGTGGGCATCTGGGCTAGGGAGCTGACATGTGTCCCTCATTCCCTTTGTGTAAAGGGAGCTTGTGTGTGTGTGTGTGTGTGTGTGTGTGTGTGTGTGTGTGTGTGTGTGTTTCTCTCTCATCCCCTACTTGCAAGGCTCGCCCCCTCCTATGTAGGGATTATGAAGACCTTTTGGGACACATACAAAGCATCCAATTTGCCTAGTGTTTGGCCTTTGGACACAACCTTTGAAATTTGGAACCGTAGCATTTTGGAAGTCTTAATGGGCTGAACCTTAGGGTCTTTTTAGCCCATTGTTGCACATTGCTCTTTTGCAGATGGCCCCCCCTTTGGATCCCTATTTTCCCTCCTTTGGATCCCTAATGTGGCCAGTCTGCCAGCTTGACCAATATTCTAACTTTTTCTCCCCTGGCACTTCCCCATATTAAATGATCAGTTTAACATGAGAAATCATTTAGGAGAATTAGATATTAGTTATTATGACAGATTGCCTACGTAGAGTCCTTAAATCCAAAATTTAAGCATATTGCGGGGAAAGATAATCCAGATGCAGATTTTCTTTTGAAAGCAAGGTATGAAAATGAAGAGGAAATGGTTATCGAGGGTGATGATGTAGGCACAATGTTTTATTGTAGCTCTTATGCAAAGGGTGATCATGTTTGCGTATCAAATGCACTTGAGTCATTTACAGAGGACCTACATCAAGGTGACTAGTTGCTCATTGAACTCTATTTGAGCATTTTGACGAGGCAAGAAGGGTGGACAGATCAAGAGTTCAAAAGAATACGCAGAAAAGCCTATGGTTGTATTGGGTAAATAACAGCGGACAGGGGTGAGTTGGATGCTGACAAAGCAAGGGATTTTTTCTCTAGATTGGGCATTAAACTCGCTCTCACTACTGCATACAATCCTGAAGGGAATGGTAAATCAGGACGTGGGCATCCTCCTATCATTAAAGCTTTGGCTAAGGCGTGCAAAGGTAAAATGTGAGAGTGGCCTAGGTTATTGCCTTATGCTTTATGGGTTGATCGTAAAACTCATAGATTAGTTACTGGTTATATGCCTTTTGAGTTGATGTATGGTCAGAAACCTATAATTCCAATCAAGGATGTAATTCCCACATGGAATGTATTGCCTTGGGAAGATGGAATGAGTAGGGAAGACCTTCTTGCTTTGTGCATACAACAATTAGAAAGAAGGCCTCAAGATATTGAGATTGCAGTAGCACGATTAAGAGATGCAAGGTTGAAGAATAAGGTCAGATTTGATAAAAGGCACATGCTCAAACCTAAAGCTATTGAGGAAGGTGATTGGGTGTTGTTGTATGACAATAGTCTTGATAACCAACATTCAACGATAAGAAAGATTTCAAATAGATGGATTGGCCCTTATGTAATTAAGCATGTACATGGAAATGCAACTTATACCTTGCACGAGTTGGGTGGTACAGAAATGAAGATTCTCATTGTAGGGAAAAGAATTAAATTGTTCAAAAGAAGAGGCGATACAAAGCCCTTTGTTTCACAAGAAAGTAAAAATGAAGGCTCTGATGAACATGTTATGGATGAGGATGAAGAAAGAGATGATGACGCACTAGACTTTGCTGCAAGTGATGATGAAATCGATATGTATGTTGACTTAAATGAGGATTGAACCTGCAAGTGATGATGAAATCGATATGTATGTTGACTGAAATGAGGACTGAACCTGCAAAAGCTATGTGTGGCACATGCCGGAAGATGTGCAGGTTTAGAAGGGGTGGATGTTGTGCCATACCACATGCATAATTTGAAACTAAATTATGCTTTTGCTATGTGGGACCAAATGCTATGATGTACATAGTGTGATATATACGAAAACAAATGCCACGGTTGTAGCTCTGTATATACCTTGCGGGGACAGCGAGTCCCTTGACGTGGCACTATGGAATGCTTTTTCACATAAAAACATGCCAAGTGTCAAATGTACAAATGTCAAGTGTATTGAAATGTACAAATGTCAAGTGTATCGAAGTGGCACGCTCGTTTTGCCTAGAAAGTTCAATGTGGGCGATCTCGACCAAAAATAGCAGGTTTCATGCGTAGGCGGAAGAGATACATCTAGAGTGCTTGTCAAGTGGTAAAATGAGGTTCAAGATGAAATTTAAGCCCAATGGGATTTTTCTTAGCTCGTTTGGGCTTTTTACGGGCAAAAAAGGGCATTTTGGGCTAAAAATGACAAAACGGTCAAAAAAGACTCAAAATTGGTCAAAAATGGCTCAAAATGCCACAACACTCACGGTGCCGTGACTATGAGAAGGAAGGGATCATTTTAGAACATCAAGATCAGCAATACAAGCTCCTCTGTGAAGGGATACAAAGCCTGCACCTAAGGTATGCTAGTGCAGTCCCGTGCTGTTCCAACCCTGTATTTGAGGCTATGAGGCCACCAATGAGGGTTTCCCCTCTTTAAATAACCACTCGGGAATGAATAATGAAGTTCTTAAGCTTCCATGAAATGGCTCTGATGGAGACTTGAAGGGTTTGTGTAAGGTTTTTATCAGGGTGAAAGAGCACTGCAACTATGTAATTTGCAGTGAGGCTACACCAAATCATCACACACAAGAGTTTTGAGTTGATCTTGGTTCTTTTTCGAAGAGAAGCTTTCATGGATGGAGTTTTTTTCTTTTTGAGTGTGTTTTTAGCCTAAAATCTTCTATGACTTGCTTCATTTTGCTGCTAACTCTCACAGTCAGAGGCCCGACGCTTTCCTAGTTTCACTCCGCACTGCTTGACACCTTTCGAAAATACATGCTTCATCTGCCATCATTGCAGGCTTCTTTGCAAGGCCGCCTAGTGGCAAATAGAGGTACTTCTAGTAGAGATAGTCTTCAATCTGTATCTTCAAATGTTGGTAGTTTTTGCCGTTGAACTTCTCGATCTTGAGCTTCCATTACTCCGTCATTACTCCCACTCAATTCAAGGAATCCTTTCCTTGAGATAATTTAGCTACTAGCAAACCTTGCTCTGATACCAGTTGTTAGGAAATATGGCGTAGCTAAGTAGATAATTGAGTAGATTACTTAATGGAGAGAGATAATTTTCACATACAAGAGATTATAGAGTAGAGAGAGAAAGAGAGAGTACACACGATATACGTGGTTCACCCAATGTGGGTTGCATCCACAAGAAAGTAGCCATTCAATGGCTTAAGTACTTTAAAACAAGAAGTAGGTTAGAAAGGGATTATACCCTTAATAGAGCTCCTGCCTTGCTTCACTCTCACCACCTCACACCCACCTTGTTGCATCAACTTTGCACTATAAAATGTGTGTAGTAATGGCCTTCTTTTATAGGCCAAAAGGGATGTCCTCTTTCATGAGAGGCAGCCATGTGTAGTCACCCTTGTGTAAAGTCCAAATCGAACCCTCCAATCCGCCCATGTGTGGCCGCCCTTGAGAAGACAAGTCCGCTTTTGAATTCGGCCACCGGCCATTGAATTTCGACCACCGGCCACCGACCATTGACTTTTGACCACCGGCCAACGAGCCAACCGATCGGTCGTTTTCCGACCACTTTCCGACCGTCGTCCGGCCATAATATTCCGACGAAAAGGAATATTTCGGCGTGAAAATTGTGGTTTCGGGAGAGTGATTTTTACTTCTGGCAAGTGATTTTTCTTCACGCACGGTGGCTTCTCCTCAAAATAGGGGCCTTACAAATGTGCGTTTTTAATATAAAAAATTACAAGGGGTAAATCAAGCTCCATATTAATAGTTCTTGCATCACAATTAGATGCATCTTCATCTTCTTAGTGTCCAGTATGCTTTCAAAATTTTGACAGATGGAGTGGATACTATACATTGACATGTGGCCATTATTATCATCTCGTGTGTTTAATTCGTTTAATGAAAAACAATAGCCAATGTGCAATCTGCTCACAAGATATTCCACAAGGGATATAACACCATTTTAGCTGAAATGGGAAAATCCCACAACTTTGGGACTAATTTCAACGCCTATGGATTCCTATTTCCCATTAAATTTGAAAAATTTTCATTTAATTTGGGAATGTGACAAAGAGATAGATTCTCAAGAAAATGGTGGTGTTGAGAAACACCTTTCAAAATTTTTATTTTTATGTGGGTGTTTCAAAACACTTCATAAAAGAGATAGATTCTCAAGAAAATGGTGGTGTTGACAAACACCTTTTAATATTTTTATTTTTATGTGGGTGTTTCAAAACACTTCATAAAAGAGATAGATTCCCAAGAAAATGGTGGTGTTGAGAAACACCTTTTAGAATTTTTATTTTTATGTGGGTGTTGAAAAATACTTCATAAAATCATACATAAGCTGGGGAAATAAAACAATGAGCAAGATATGAAATGCTATTCAATTTCTCCTATTAAGCTAGCCTGTGCCTTCTCCATGACATTTGATGGGATCTTGATTGTTTCCGCAATTCTTCCACCCCTTGGAGTCCATGACCATACAATTGTATCAACACACTCCCAGCGCTTTGGGTCAGCAAGATTGCAGCACCAACTCTTTTTCCAACAATCCTCATATTGTTCTTGGATTGTGGGATTTCGTTTTTGATGTTTTGGTACCCAATACTGAATCAGAACTTTCTTGTAGTTAGGAGATGATTTGTCTACATCAACGTTTGACTCTGCCACTCCTAGCCATATCGGATATTCAGGATCTGCGGGTCTCACAAGAACAAGATCCCCTTTTCTTACATCAATTTGAGGCCTAAAGGCCTCTTGTGGCCTTGCACTTTGAGGACCAACATAGTGATCATTCAATTCTTCATATCCTTGAAATTCATCTCTGTCTTCCTCTATCTCTTGCATTCTATGACTCCTTATAGTCTTTGGCCAAAATGTTGTATATTCACCAATGTGTTTATTGGTTGGTTGTTCAAGCTCATTGATTATGTTTTGCCAATAAGTGATAACAGGCTCCATGTATTTTGTGGAGTCATGGTCCTTTACCTTTAATAGAGAACATCTTTTCCAAAATTCAAGATATGACTTAATCCCTTGAATAACAAGCGGACTATCTCTCACATAGTCTGCTATAAGTACCACATCTGGACAGCCTGTTGGTAATTTTGGTTTTCCCTGGTCATCTTTTTTCCACAATTCAATTCCCGAATCCTTTGGCATCCAATCAGGTGATTTGGAATGAATTTTGTACTGCAAGACTGGGACTTCACCTTGCATATAGAAACGAAATTGAAGTGGCTTAGAGTGTCCGACTAGAGAATCTTGTCCGTCACACATGTACCCTTGCACAAAGGATTTAAAGTCGGGAACTCGTGTCATCAAAAATGGTGCTGGAGTTGAGCTTTCACATTTTTGAAAATGTTCCATCAGATGTGGAAAAGTGAATGTCATTCCTGCTCGCAATCTTTCTGAGAACCTACTAAACATTGCATCTATGTCCTCATGTGTATGACCCACCATTAAGAATCCCAAATGCACGGTTTTGAAAACTCCTTTTGCTACTAACAAGGATAAGTATGCAAAAAAATATTGATTTTTATTCTCTCCTGCACAATTATCTAGCTGTAGCAAAAGATTCTCAGGCAATTTTTGAAATAGAGGAGTGGATATGGTATCCACAACACATTGAGAGGAAGTTGATTGTATGTGTACAGTCTCTTCATTACATCCCTGGATGGCCAACGGTGGTGTTATTGTTGATGCATTCCTCTCACGCTCTTGCTTCATTTTGTTTTGAAGGTCTAGAGCTCTCCTTGAGTTCAATGCATTGAATAACGTTACATTGCTGCATGGCATACCGTCATGGCATAAATCTCCTTGTCCATGGTTTTATGTTCTTTCCAGATTCTGTAAGCATAATGCAAGGGAACCAATTGTAGCATTGGGATCTGAAGGCCATAGACCATTAAGTGAGAAGTGACCATACATTCCATGACCATGTCCATGTGTTATCATACCTGTTAATGATACTTGCAATTGATATGCATTCGCATAATCTTTTGAGTTCACACGCAACCTAGGTATTGCTGTCTTTTTTTGATCCATTTTATCATGTATAATGCATAAATACTTATCCTTTTGCAACTGGGAGAACTTACGCCAGGTGTAGTACACATTCCTACAACTTTGTTGTTGCAACATGTGAATTCGATGTTCACCCTTCAAACGTGCAATCATCTCGTCATCCTTTGTTGACTCTAGTTGAGACTTTATTCGACTACACACAACACATTTGGAGAACTCACTTGTTTTTGACAATGTCACATTAGCAAACTTTGTATTCCAAATCCTATTGAATGTCGTGCTAGACATTGGCTTGAGACTCATACTGTCAAGTGTTTTATTGACATCATGTAAAATGTCTACTTGCTTGTACGTGTTTGGTATTGCAAGCAAAGTTTCCCTAGTACCATCTTCCATGGTTCTACTCTTATGTGGCATTCTCTCCAAGTTTTCATCAACAAAAGAGCGCATCAATGCCCTTCCCATTTCTGTATGGTCTCTTCATTTTCTCATGACACCATCATTACCATGCACTGAGCGTCTAACCCCATTCTCAAAATGTTCACGGTAACGATAAAATGAAGTTTTTGGAATGCCATGAATTTCGTACCAAGCTCTACTGCAAACCTCACTGCCATTAAAAGAAAACACATCGCATATCTTTGTAGTTGTTTTGTTCTCACGCCATGCAGTCAACATTGTATCATACACATAGTTTGTTCTATTTGGCAAACTCTGTCCCCAAAATTCATTGCGCATAGGCATGACCTTATCTCGATTGGTATATTGACAACACCTTTTGGAACAACAATCTATGGTTGAAACAGATGCTAGAGATGCTTGATTGGATCTCTTAGAAGCTTTCATTGACATTTTTGGCTTCCTATTTACAAAGCAATATTTCCGCTTTTTTGAAATAGGCTCTACCAAATAAGCTGATTCAATGCATATGTCTTGTAACGCATGCATAGCATGTAGATCCTCATAGCATAACAATTCTTTTCCATCCATAGTTGTCACTCTCTTGATAGGCCAACAAACTAGATTAATGCTGCATACACTAGCTTCTGCAGAATTAGTAGCCTCATCTGCATAGGATGTTTCGATACCAATACCAATGTTATCTTCACCTAGCTCACCAAAGTTTACAAAGTCAAACGGACACACGTACATGACAACCCCTTCGTCTACTACATGTGTTTTGCTTTCATCCCAAAGTTGAACCCTCTTATCCTTCCAAACCTCTCTGTAGCTCATTCCATTACATTGTGCATCCAATGCTCCTTTTGCTTTGTCAGCCTCATGCATAGAAGCCCCTTTGTACTGCATCTCATTTATATGCTGCAACAACCCACTACTCCATTTCACAATACTATGAAAAGCATCTCCCACTATCAATGCATCCATTGTTGGAAAAGGGATGAGTGCTTTCTTTTCAAAACACAAATCAACTGACACCGATACATTGCCTTCCCCAATAAGCATTCCGGAACAATATGCACTTGGATTTATTTCAAATACAATCCCAATGGAAACCTTTTGTGTCGCTACAAACATGCACACTCTATCACCATGATTGAAATTAGCCATACCTGCAAGAATAATTGTTAAACAAACCGCTTGCAGAGTATATTGATTTACGTAGCATAAAGCATAACAAGTATGTATGTGGGTGTTTCATGAGAAGCACCCTGTGGCCTGAAGGTCATAGGGTTCCCTCTATGCTACTAAGAATCTCTTTGTGCTCTATGCTCTATCGTCTATGCTCTGTGATCTATATTGACTTCCTATGGCCCCTAGACCACAAGGCGTCCTCATTGTTTCCAAAAAACCCTCATTGTTTTGCTATGGCCCCAGGGCCATAGCTCTCTATGCCGGTATAAAGCATATTTGCTCTATATTAGCTCCCTAAGGCCTGAAGGCCAGAGGGTTGTCCTCAAGATCACCTCACGGAGTTTCATGTCAAGTATATATACATCCTATGGCACCCCATGACCCTAGGGCCATAAGATCTCCAAATGAAACATACGACAATGTATGACCCTTGAGCTTATACATTGCAACCCCATGACCCTAGGGCCATAGGATCGGCATATGAAACATACGACAATGTATGGACCCTAAGCTTATACATTGCAACCCCATGACCCTAGGGCTATAGGATTTCCAAATGGAACATAGGGCAACGTATGGCCCTTGAGCTTATACATTGACACCCTATGGCCCTAAGCCCAAGGGTGTGAGCATTGACACTCTATGGCTCTAGGGCCACAAGACTTCAAAACATACAAAAAGACAACCTATGGCCCTAAGCCCAAGGGTGTGAGCATTGACACCCTATGGCCCTAGGTCCACAAGACTTCAAAACATACAAAAAGACAACCTATGGCCACGATGTCAAACGTGGCCAAGATATCAATGCAGCCCCATGGCCCTAGGGCCATAGGATCTCTATATGGAACATGTGGCACCCTATGGCCTTTGACCTTATACATTGCAACCCCATGACCCTAGGGCCATAGGATTTCCAAATGGAAAATAGGCAATGTATGGCCCTTGAGCTTATACATTGCCACCCTATGGCCCTAGGGCCACAAGATCTCACAACATACAATAAGAGAACCTAAGGCCCCTAAGCTCAAGGGTGTGGGTTCAAGGGTGGCCAAGATATCAATGCAGCCCCATGGCCCTAGGGCCATAGGATCTCTATATGGGACATGTGACACCCCATGAGCCTAGGGCCATAGGATTTCCAAATGGAACATAGGCAATGTATGGCCTTTGAGCTTATACATTGCCACCCTATGGCCCTATGGCCACAAGGTCTCACAACATACAATAAGAGAACCTAAGGCCCCTAAGCTCAAGGGTGTGGGTTTAAGGGTGGCCAAGATATCAATGCAGCCCCATGGCCCTAGGGCCATAGGATCTCTATATGGGACATGTGGCACCCCATGACCCTAGTGCCATAGGATTTCCAAATGGAACATAGGCAATGTATGGCCGTTGAGCTTATACATTGCCACCCCATTACCCTAGGGCCATAGGATTTTTGAATGGAACATAGGCAATGTATGGCCATTGAGCTTATACATTGCCACCCCATGGCCCTAGGGCAGTAGAATCTCCATATGAGACATGTGGCACCCTATGGCCCTTGAGCTTACATATTGCCACCCCATGACCCTAGGGCCATAGGATCTCCAACTGGAACATGGGGCTATGTATTGGAGCTTATCTATTGTCGCCCCTAAACCCTAGGGCCATAGGATTTCCAAATGGAATATAGGGCAACTTATGGCTCTTGAGCTTATACATTGCCACCCTATGGCCCTAGGTTCACAAGCTTTCACATTGCCACCGTAGGGCCACAAGGATCTCACAAGATAGAAGAAGAAAACCCTAGGACATAAGATTTTCAAATGGAACTGAGTGCACGCTTTGATCCTTGACCTCCAACATTGCTGTCCTATGGTGTGAGCCCAGGGGTGGTTGAGGTGTCTTCATAACAATTTCGGCCATTCAAGGGATATCCGCAAGTGGCATAAATTAAAAAAATAAATAAAAAGTAATTAAAAAATCATTAAAAAATAATTTAAAATTTTTTTACGCTACGACAAACTTTGTCATAATGGGTTTTCAAATACACTTATTGATATCGGACAAAAAAATAGTGCACAATTTTCAGGATAATTTTTTTAAAATTTAGCTATTTTTAGTGTATTTTTTACTATGCAGATTTTGATTTTGAAGTCAAATTTTGCTTCATGGGTGTCGTTCCACTCGTACTACAAAGATATGGACATTGACAAAGCCTTGCACCAACTTTCTTTTTTCCATACTTTTTTTTTTTAAAAGCTCTTTCAATTTCGGAGCCGACGAGCTATGTCTCATTTTCGCACAAAGCTTAGAAACTCTATTAATCTCGACTGCAAACCCGTGAGAACAACCCCTACATTCAAAATTCAAATTTTGAATTTCTAACCTAACCTAACTAACCTTATCTCTCTCTTTCTCTCTCCACCACAATTTTTTCCACGCTATCGCTCTCTTTCTCTCTCTCGTTTCTTGCTCGAAACCTACACAGAAACCTGATCACACAGAGCTTGTCTTTCTCTGTCTCTCTCTCCCTCTCTCCCTACGCATACAGTTCTACGTCATCGTTGCGACGCGCACACAGATCTACACGAAGCCATCGCCACAACCTTCAACAAAAGGACTGCTGTCGCGACCTCCCAAACACAGATCTGTTACCATCATCGTCGCGGCCTCAACACACCTAAGTTACCGCTTGCTACTGCTGCAGCCGGTTTTCATCAAACACAGATTTACTCAGAGGTAACATGTAGAAACCCTAATCTTTTTTCTTAATTCGGTTTTAACTGTTCTTAATCTAATTACGTTTTAGCTAAGTTGTGAATCACCTCTCTCTAGAACAATAAACAAAAATCATTAATTACATCTCTAAAACTGTAAAATTGTAGAATGTAGAACTATAAAACAAAAAAATCTCTAATTAGAGATCTAAAACTGTAATACAGAATACTCTAATTAGAGACCTAAAAATATAAAACAGAAGACACTAATTAGGGACCTAAATTTGTAAAACCAAAAACTCTTATTAGGGACCTAAATCTGTAAAACAGAAAACTCCTCATAAGTGACCTAATGCTGTAAAATTGTAAAACTCTAACTGCAAACATCTCTTATTACAACAAAAAATTATAAACCTGCAAATGCAAAAGACAACAACTACAAAAAATGCTGAAACTATGGATACCTGTAATTGGGTTGTGGGGAGTTGGGCACACGTCGTAAGAGGACGAGTAGAGCACGCTGTTGTATGAGGATGGATTAGGGTTCAGTTGCACGAGGATGGGAAAAAAAAAGAGGCAAGAAGGTGGGAAAGAAAGTGTACACTATATGTGCTTGTAAGATATGGTGTAATATAGTTTCTTTAAATTCATTTGTAGTCACTAAAATAAAACTAGATATTGAATCTTTAGAAGGGCAGACAGGGTGTGGCTACATAGGGTTTCACCTCATACTAAAGAGTAACATATGGCCCTAAGGCACCCTATGACCATAAGGCCATAGGGTGGTCTCACATCGTACTATAGGGTGACCAATGTCCCATCTGGCCATAGGGTGCCAATGTACAATCTCAAGGGTCATAGGGTCCCCTATGTTCCTATTGAAGATCCTATGGCCATAGGGCCATAGGATCTCCAAAACATATATATGGCACTATGGACATAGGATCACATGGTGCTCTATGTCCGATCTAAAGACCTTGTGGCCCAAGGGCCTTAGGGTGGCAATGTACAATCTCAAGGGCCATAGGGTTCCCTATGTTCCTTTTGGAGATAGGGTGGCACTAGGGCCATAGAATCTCCAAAAGCAACATAAAGAACCTAGGGCCATAGGATCAAAGGGTGACCTATTGGAGACCTTGTGGCCCAAGGGCCATAGTGTGGGAATGTACAATCTTGAGGGCCATAGGGTTCCCTATGTTCCTTTTGGAGATCCTTTGGTCCTCGAGCCATAGGATCTCCAAAATGAACATATGGCCCTACGGACATAGGATCACAGGGTTCCCTATGTTCCTTTTGGAGATCCTATGGTCCTCGGGCCATAGGATCTCCAAAAGGAACATAGGGCCCTACGGACATAGGATCACAGGGTGCCCTATGTCCCATCAAGATACAGTGTGGCCCAAGGGCCATAGGATGGCAATGTACAATCTCAAGGGCCATATGGTTCCCTCTATGCTACTTTTGAAGATCCTATGGCCCTAGCGCCATAAAATATCCAAAAGGAACATAAGGAACCTATGGCCATAGGATCAAAAGGTGCCCTATGTTCCATCTTGAGACCTTGTGACCCAAGGGCCATAGGGTGTATTTGTACAATCTCAAGGGCCATAGGGTTCCATATGTTTTTTTTTGGAGATCCTATGGCCCTATATCCATAGGATCATAGGGTGCCCTACATCCCATCTAGAGACCTTGTGGCCCAAGGGCCATAGGGTGACAACCTACAATCTGAAGGGCCATAGGATTCCCTATGTTCCCTAGGGTCACAAGGTGCCCTACGTTCCATCTGAAGACCCTATGGCCCAAGTGCCATAGGGTGGCAATGTACAATCGCAAGGGCCATATGATTCCCTATGTTGCTTTTGGAGATCCTATGGCCCTAGAGCCCTAGGTGCATGGGGCTCCCATGGTGCCCGTTAATATGCACCATGGTGTACCCTATGTACGTAGGCCACCCTCAGGCCCTTGGATGCCCTCTTTCCCATCTAAAGACCTTGTGGTCCAAGGGCCATAGGGTGACAATCTAAAATATCAAGGGCCATAGGATTCCCTATGTTCCCTAGGGTCACAAGGTGCCCTAATTTCCATCTGAAACAATGAGGGCACCTTGTGGCCTTCGGGCCATAGGATCTCTATGTAGAGCAAAGAGCAAAGAGCATAGAGAGCTTCTTACTACCATATAGGGAACCCTATGTCCTTCAGGCCACAGGGTGTCAATATAGAGATAACAGAGATTCTTACTAGCATAGACGGGACCCTATGGCCTTCAGCCCACAAGGTCTCCTCAATATAGAGAAAATAGTGTTTTTTACTGGCATAGAGAGCAGCCTATGGACCTGGGTCCATAGGTTGCCAAAAAACTGTCATGAATGGTTTCTTTAAGATGTGTAGAGCATAGAGAGGTTCTTACAAGAATACTAGGGACTCTATGGCTTGAAGGCCACAGGCTCCCAATATGGAGCACAGATCGGTTTTTACTAGCATAGAGAGACCAAATAGTGCTTTATACATGGGTCCTTAAGGTGTCAAAACAATGAGGGTTTTTTCAAAACAATGAGGGCACCTTGTGGCCTTGGGGCCATAGGATGTCAATTTAGAGCATAGAGCATAGAGCATAGAGCATAGAGAGCTTCTTACTACCATAGAGGGAACCCTTGGCCTTCAAGACACAGGGTCTCAATATAGAGAAAATAGAGGTTCTAGCATAGAGGGGACCCTATGGCCTTCAGCCCACAAGGTCTCATCAATATAGATCAATAGTGTTTTTTACTGGCATATAAGCACCCTATGGCCCTGGGTCCATAGGTTGACAAAAAAACCCTCATGAAGGGTCTCTTTAAAACATACAAGGCACCTTGTGCCCTTAGGGTCATAAGATGTGTAGATCATAGAGAGTTTCTTACTAGCATACATAGAACCCTATGGTCTGAACGCCATAGGGTACCAATATAGAGCATATATTGGTTCTTGATAGCATAGAGAGACCAAATAGTGCTTTATACTTGGGAGCATAATGTGCCAAAACAATGAGGGTTTTTACAAAACTATGAGGGCACCTTGTGGCCTTGGGGCCATAGGATGTCAATATAGAGCATAGAGCATAGAGAGCTTCTTACTAGCATAGAGGGAACCCTATGGCCTAAAGGCCATAGGGTGTCAACATAGAGAAAATAGAGGTTCTTACTAGCATAGAGGGGACCCTATGGCCTTCAGCCCACAAGGTCTCCTCAATGGCATAGAGAGAATCCTATGGCCCTGGGTCCATGGGTTACCAAAAAACTCTCATGAAGGGTTTCTTCAAAACATATAGGATGTGTATAACATAGAGAGTTACTTACTAGCATAGGGGGGACCCTATGGCCTTCAGGCCATAGGGTGCCAATATAGAGCATAGATCGGTTCTTACTAACATAGAGAGACCAAATAGTGCTTTATACATGGGGCCATAGGATGTCAATATAGAGCATAGAGCATAGAGAGCTTCTTACTAGCATACAAGGAACCCTATGGCCTTGAGGCCATAGGGTGTCAACGTAGAGAAAACAGAGGTTTTCACTAGCATAGAGGGGAACCTATGGCCTTCAGCCCACAAAGTCTCCAGGATATAGAGCAAATAGTGTTTTTACTAGCATAGAGAGCACCCTATGGCCGTGGGTCCATAGGTTGCTAAAAAACCATCATGAAGGGTTTCTTCAAAACATAGAGGGCACCTTCTGCCCTTGGGGTCATAGTATGTGTAGAGCATAGAGAGGTTATTACTAACATACATGGGACCCTATGGCCTGAAAATAGAGAATATAGAGAATAGATCGGTTCTTACTAGCACAGAGTGGACCCTATGGTCTTTAGGCCAAAGGGTGCCAATATAGAACAAAGATCAGTTCTTACTAGCATAGAGAGACCAAATAGTGCTTTATACCTGGGGACATAGGGTACCAAAACAATGAGGGTTGTTCAATGGCATAGAGAGCACCCTATGGCCCTGGGTCCATAGGTTGCCAAAAAACCCTCCTAAAGGGTTTCTTCAAAACATAGAGGGCAACTTGTGGCCTTGGGGTCATCGGATGTGTAGAGCATAGAGAGGTTCTTACTAGCATACAGGGACCATAGGGTGCCAATATAGAGCATAGATCGGTTCTTACTAGCAAAGATCGGACCCTATGGCCTTCAGGCCAAAGGATGCCAATATAGAGCATGGAGAGACTCTTACTAGAATATAGGGGACCATATGGCTTTCAAGTCACATGGTGCCAATATAGAGCAAATAGTGTTTTTACTAGCATAAAGAACATCCTGACCTAGGGGGATTGGTTGTCAAAAATCCATCATAGAAGGGTTCCTATGGCCTTCATCCCACAAGGTCTTCTCAATATAGAGCAAATAGTATTTTTTATTGGCATACAGAGCACCCTTGGGGCCCTTGAGACCAACCCTATGGCCTTCAGGCCTTAGGGAGCTAATATAGAGCATGGTGCTTTATATCGGCATAGAGAGCTATGGCCCTAGGGCCATAGCAAAACAATGAGGTGTTTTTGGAAACGATGAGGGCACCTTGTGGTCTTGGGGCCATAGGAAGTCAATATAGATCATAGAGCATAGACGATAGAGCATAGATCACAAAGAGATTCTTAGTAGCATAGATGGAACCCTATGACCTTCAGGCCACAGGGTGCCATTATAGAGTAAACAAAGGTTCTTACTAGCATTAGGGGACCCTATGGACTTCATCCCACAAGGTCTCCTCAATATAGAGCAAATAGTGGTTTTTACTTGCATGGAGAGCACCATATGGCCCTAGGGTCATAGGTTACCAGAAAACCCTCATGAAGTGTTTCTTTAAAACATCGTGGCCATAGGATGCCAATGTAGAGCATAGAGAGGTTCTTACTAGCATGCAGGGTACCCTATGGCCTTCAGGCCACAGATTGCCATATGGTGTTGGTGTAGAGGCTCTAAAGGGGTATTTAGGCCATTCAAGAGATACTTCTTTGAGGGTCCTCTAATGTCATAAGGGAACATGTGATCACACTACCATAGAGTGGCCTAGGTACACTTGTAGAACCATTTTGTTGGCACCCTTTGGACCTAGGACCACATGGTTTAACATAGAGGTGACTCTATGGCCCTAGGTCCATATGGATGTAATAATATCCATCTTGTCTAAATATATGTCATTATTTTTACAAAAAATGTCTTAGAAGATAAAGTCAAAGTCAATTGATGCAACAGGCTCAACACCAAGTTCTTGGTATCTAGATTTTCACTTACAAAATGGTGGAAGTGATGAGAAAGTCCACTTGTTCTTTCAAGATAAAGAGCAATTGCCCTTCAAGGACTGTGGTATTGTCAAGGAGATAAAGAAAGATTGTTCAGATCTTGAAATGTCTCCATGCCTTGGAGTAAAAATACTCAATGGTGACTCCTACTTGTTGGAGCCTGTGGCCTTTGCTCAAAAATTGGTGAAGGTTGATTATGAAGGAGTGACAATGACAAAAGCAGGGTGGGTGGAGTTCAAGACGACACTCCAAGTGAGAACTTTATAGACTTATATATTGAGGGCTTTAAGAAAGTCAATCAATATTTAGGTAAATTGAGCAGCACAAAGAAGAATAAGAAGGGAAAGAATGAAGACACAGGTACATCAAATCAATCTAAGACGCTCAAGGAGAGTTAGACTCCCTCACTTGGAGAAAATAGTGGAAATGTGGCCGAAGAAAATCTTTCAGTTATACCCTTACAGACTCAAGAAGCAGGAGATTCTAGTGGACTTGCAACCCTAACAGTTGGAACTCCCTCAGTGGTAGTGGTTGTGGACTCAGCATCCTTAGCTGTGTTGGACTCTATTATACAGCCCAAAGAAAAAGATCTTGATGAAGAAGTTGCCAAAACTTCTAAGAGTGGGCTAGATGGATACGTCGGAATTGACCACTATTTTAGATTTGGTGTACAATTTACCCAATTGATCCCAGTTGAGCAATGTAACCTTGCACCAGAAGGCTATAGATGCAGACCATTGTAGAATGTATATGTGAAATATCTCTTGAAGCAATTTGCAGGGCACTCTAGGCCAGTCTCAAGTGCAGCAGACTTGATGCCGTATAACCCAATTACAAAAATGCCTTTACAAATAGCTGAAGTGCATGGAGACAAGCTATCAACATACCACTACTGGATTCTAGCTAGTCATCATTTCATCATAGCGGCTAGAGCTTTTTTGCGTAACAACAGCACTAAGTATGCTTTGAGAAAAGAGTTCTACAAGTTTAGAACTGCAAGGATAGTGGTAGACACTCCGAAAGAGGTTGCTGTTAGAATTTCCAGAATGGAGAACATGGAGAGAATAACAGCAATGAAACACCAGCCTTATGTGGAGGTCTTGAAGCATGGCCGTAGTCAATGGCTTGCATATTCTAAACCAACAAAACCCAAGGTAGGTGTTCCTGTCGGTCATCCAAGTCGAGCAGGTTGGGATGTAAGTTCCACATCCCTATGCTTGTTTTTGTTACAAATATGTCTTGAAATAAAGTTAATTTTCTTTTCTTTATTTTGAAGGCCTTTGTAAATGTGGCGAACATCGTGTTCAACCATAAATCATTTGCCAACAAAGAAGCACATATGGTCATGTACGATGATAAAATCTATGATCAGTGGATACACATCTTGGAGAAGCATCAGACATCAACTTCTCGTGGGCGACAACCAAGCATAACAACCTTTAGATGCCTAGCTGGTTTAGAAGATAATGATGTCAAGCTACTGCAACAAGAGCTGGCACATGAGAAGATTTGCTTAATGAAGCAACCACGTCAACAAGTGGGCATGCTCGGCCTCACTACACGTGCAACGGTCTTAAAGAAGACCAGGGTTTTTGAGCCTCAAATGTTGATGGCATTTAAAGAGATAGATCCATCGGCAATAGCAGTTACTTCATGGGATAAATGTAAGTCTCATTATAACATTACATATGAGATTTACAAATCTCTCGTCACGAGTTGTACGCAAGGGCTAAATCTCCTACTACAAAAAGGAAAGGAGAAAGAGCCAATTCCTGAGATCTCTAGGGGATATGTGCAGTGGATCATTGCACAAAAGAATGGCACTTGTAGTTTGCAATTCATTTTACCATGGACAATCAAGTATGTTGAAAAGAATTTGGAAGGCATTGAGTTTCTCTGCAGTGAGAATAGCTCTAAAATTCGTGTTGGTGTTTGCATCATAGACACAACACACAAAAGTCTTACATCTAGTGGTTGGAGTGCTGCACAATTTGGTAAAGTAATTGATGGAGTATGTGGGGTAGCACATCAACCATCAGAGTTTTTAATTGCTGGCTTAGTCAAGTATCAGCATGCTGCTTCCCTAGAGAACGCAATTTCTGAAAAAGCTAAATGGTATGAAATGCACGTTCTACCTTTGAGCTCCTTAATGGGATCAGAGACCATCCAAACATGTGCTCTTCACGAAGTAGTTTTTGGGGTTTGGGCATTTTTCAGTCAAGGAGAGCAGTACACCAACTACTCTAGTGTTAAAGAGTCATTGTTGGAGCCAATGCATACTCTCTTCATCAATGACAACGAGTATGATGCTGTGACCATGGCCAAATCCTTTTTTGTACATCGTGCAATCAAATGCATCTGTCTCAAAGAAGATGATCAAGTGATAGACATCTTCTCATTAGGCTATGGGACTAAAGAGGCACTACAACAACAGAGAAAGGTGATATCAGTTGCATGTAGTAGTGATCAAATGACGCAATTGGAATCTCTTTGCCATTCCATAGTGGAAGAAGACCTTGATCTTAGAAGGTGGGCAGGTGTGGATAACACAGAGAAAGTCAATGCCAAGGATTCAGAGGAAGAAGAAATTGAAGAACCATTGGATGCAAGTGCTGAGGCCATTCTAGAAAGTCTACAGGAAACAGGTTAAGCTAGCCACCCATGATATTACATTACTGATATTTAGATTATTATTGTTGTCATTTTATTTTATTTGTCCCATCTCAAATCTTCCCATGATGTTAAAAACATTGATGTTTGGCTCGTTATTGTTCTCAATTTATTTTCTTTGAAAAAATGTGAACTTGTGAGTTTGAGTTTTTTCACAATAAATGAATTAGACTTAAGTGTATGATATTATATGCACATGTTTTGGTAAATAGAATTCTACATTTATACATGGTCATAAGATATATATTATGTAATACTTTAAAGTTAATTGATCATATGAGGTTTGGAAAGAATACACTATGACTTGAGGATCATAGAGTTCTTTGTAGACTTGAGGATCATAGAGTTCTTTGTAGACATGACACCCTATGGCCCTAGGGCCATAGAATCCCCCAAAAGAAAATGGGATACCCAACAACCTTACAGATTTAGGGTGATTACACCGAGTCTCTAAAAGGGCACATAAGGATCTGGGTTACTCTATAGCCTTAGGCCCATAGGGTGTCAACATAGAATCCCCCAAAAGCATTTGGCTACCCTACAATCTTACGGATATAGGGTGATTACATAGAGTCTTTAAAAGGTCACATAAGCATTTGGGCTAGTCTACAGCCTTAAGGCCATAGGGTGTCAACACAGCTATCCTACAATCTTATGTATATAGAGAGATTACATAAAGTCTCTAAACAGGCACATGAGTATTTGGGCTATTCTAGAAGGAAACATAAGTTATCCAAGAGCATTTGGGATACCCTAAGGCCTTAGGGCCATAGGGTGGTGACATAGAATCTCCACAGGGGCACTTAAATCACCCCATGGATGCAAATCACCTAGCTCTTATGGACACATCTTATAAAACATCACATGACACCCTATGGACTTTAGGCCATATGTTGGTTATTCTAGGTCACCTAAAGACTCTTTAAGTGTTTCAAGAACATTTTTCAATGGATTTATATCTTGTGTCCATATACATTAGGGACATATATATCTTATCTTGTGATTAAGGTTTAATATTCTATTGAGAATGAAATAAGCTAGAAAAAACTAAAAAGTATTTAGTCCTCAAAATTCCAAAATGAGAGTTTGAACAATTGATGTATGATCATTTTTTGTTGGGTGTAAGTTCTTCTATTGTGAATTGATGGTGTAAGCATTTGAAATATTTATCTTTGCATTGCAACTAACTAGATTAAACATATATTCAACATTTGTTGTAAATGCCAATTATTTGCTTAGATAGTAAACATCGAGTATAAATGGTTATTGAAGCATTTGTCCTTTGGATTATGTGAAGATCTAGTTCTTTGATTGTAACAAGATTTTATTCAAAGATATAAAGTGCGAGAATTTTGTTCCAAACTATGATTTTGTTTCTCTTCTAGATGATGCAGAGAATTGGAATTTATATCTTGAATTTTTTTCAACAGAGAGAAGCTAGGACTAGTAGAATTTTTTAGCTTGTGATGTAGCAATCGGAACATTGTATCAAGGTTTATTGCAAAGAAATGATTGTATAATGTATAAACATTTTTTAAGTTTGTAAATTGGAAGTAGAAGGCAATGCAAGTTCCAAAACATGGGCAATGCCATAAGGAGAATCTAGCACAAATACTTTTGCCCCTCAAGAATGTAGCAATCGGAACATTGTATCAAGGTTTATTGCAAAGAAATGATTGTATAATGTATAACCATTGTTTACGTTTGTAAATTGGAAGTAGAAGGCAATGCAAGTTCCAAAACATGTGCAATGCCATAAGGAGAATCTAGCACAAATAATGATCCAGCAACAAATGTATGATGTATGATAATGATTCAATTTTGTATATCGTGTTGCATATTTATGGCATTTTTTAGCTTACACATTTTTCTAGCATAGAGGACACCCTATGGCCCTAGGACCATAGGATACCATCATATCCCATGTACAATTTCTCTTTTACCATAGAGGACATCTTATGGATCTAGGGTCATAAGACGCCAACATAGTGCATAAATGGCTTCTTATAAGTATACACGTAAACACAGTGCATAGAGGGAATTTTACTAGCATAAAGACTGTCCTATGGCCTTGGGACCTAGGGTCCCAACATAGAGCATAAAGGGATTTTTATAGCACCTTGTTGCCCTTGGGATGCCATAGTGCCATAAAGTGGTTTTTGTATATATAGTAGAAAATTCTCACACACATGATACCTTGGTCACTATCTAGCCCTTGGACCATATGATAGTAGCATAGATGACACCCTATAGCCCTAGGGTTTCCTTCTATCCCTAGGGCCATACAGTGCCAACATATAGGATACATGGTTTCTTCATAGAACAAACCTTTTAGCCCTACGCAATTGAGTGGAAACCTAGACCATATAATATATCCTACTAGCATAGAAAGCACCCTATGACCCTGAGGCCAAAGAGTACCAATTTAGGGCATAAAGGGTCTCTTCCCAAGTTGAAGGGCACCTTGTGGCCCTAGGGAGCACCCTATGGCCCCAGGGCCATAGGGTGTCAACATAGTCAAATGGGGTGTAAACTTAGAGCATAGAGGGTTTCTTACTATCATGGAGGACACCCTGTGTCCTTGGTGCCATAGGTTGTAAACATATAGCATGGAGGGTTTCTTGCTAGCATAGAGAGCACCCTATGGCCTTGGGGCCATATGATTCCAACAAAGAGCATAAACGGTTTTTTGATAGCATAGAGGATAGCTTATTTCCCTGGGGCCATATGATACAAAAATAAAAGAGTCTTAAGAAGGGAACCTAGGCCACTAAATCACCATGGGGCCATAAAGTGGTCTTTGTGCGGAATGCTCCTAAACGGTTCCTTGGCTATCCTATGGCCTTTGGGCCATAGGCTACCAACATAGAGTTTAGATGGTTTCTTACTAACATAGAGCTCACCTTGTGGCCTACGGTCTTTATATTCTAATATAGAGTTTCAATGGTTTTATACTAGGTGTAAGGGGCACCCTATGGCCTTGGGGCCATAGAGTGTCAATGTAGAGCGCAAAGGTTTCCTTTCTAGCATAGAGGGCACCATGTGGCCTAGGAGCCATTTGATGCACCCTATGGCCCGAGGGCTGTAGGTTGCCAATGTAGACAAGGTTTCTTAGTAGGATTATAAAGGGTACCTTGTGGCCCTCAAATCTCCATAGGGTGCCAACATAGAGTGTAGAGGGTTTTTCTTACTAGCATAGAGGACATCCTATGGCCTTGGGGCCATAGGGTTTCAATATTGAGCATAGAGTATTTCTTACTAGCATAGAGGGTACCTTGTGGCCCTAGGTCCATAGGGTGCAAACATAGAGAATAGAGGATTTCTTACTATCATACAGGGTACCTTGTGGCCCTAGGTCCATAGGGTGCAAACATAGAGCATAGAGGATTTGTTACTAGCACAGAGGGCACCCTTTGGCCCAAAGGCCATAGAGTGAAAACATGTAGCATAAAGGGTTTCTTACTGGCATAAGAGGAAGACCTTGTGGCCCTCGGGTCATAGGGTTCCACCATAAAGCATATATGGTTTCTTACTAGTGCTCATAGAGGGCATCTTGTGGCCCTATGACAACCCATGGAATTGCCTTAGGGTGACACATAAATAAAGTACCATATGGCTTTGAAGTCATATATCTATTTATGTGTTCAGACCTCCCAACAATCCTAACCCTATGGCGTTGAGGCCATAAACGGACATATTTTGGATTATCTTAAAGTCATAGAGATATTTACAAAGAGAACTGTATGCCCTGAAGGCCATAAGAAACTTAGTCAAGGAAATCATCCAATGCAAGAAGATCATGGCAATAGAAAATGAGACTTCTGCTCTAGAGCTTAAAGGAATAAATGTTTCTCTAAGTATACTTATAGGCGCCACCATCATGGACAAGGAACTAATGTAGCTAGATAAAGATTAGGAATCTCTAGACAATAAGGAGCATAAAAATAAATTCATTGTAGATGTGTTGTCAGCTAGTAAATTTGCTATTTGCGATTAGTTTTTTCTAAGAGTGTGAAAAAAAAGAGTTATCAAAATGTAGATACTTTGGAATCTAAAATTAGGTGTTCTTTAAACTTGCAGTCCTTCAACAAGATATTGCGGCTGACAAAGTTTTACTCGAGATTGTTGGTATAGAGGATGCTAATGCCATTGACCCTACTGAGAAAGATTCTATCAATCTCCATGTCAACCAAGGAGTTTCTGACGAAGATGACAAGAATCTACAAGTCTTTGAAGGTCAACTGCTACAACGACTGGAGATAAATTTAAAGAGTAATCCAATGGAAGAAGACAGTGAAAGTTCTAGAACATGTGCAAGGGAAGAAGAAGAATCTAATGAAAATATTCTAGTAGCCCAAGAGTTGGGAATTGGATTGCATGACACCATAATGGAAGTAGAAGGTTTTTTTTTCTTTTTTTTCTGAAAAGCTCTTTCAATTTCGGAGTATTAACTTACACATTATGCTAGCATAGAGGACACCCTATGGCCCTAGGACCATAGGATGCCATCATATCCCATGTACAATTTCTCTTTTACCATAGAGGACATCTTATGGATGTAGGGTCATAAGATGCCAACATAGTGCATAAATGGCTTCTTATAAGTATACACGTAAACATAGTGCATAGAGGGAATTTTACTAGCATAAAGATCGCCCTATGGCCTTGGGGCCATAGGGTGCCAACATAAAGCATAGAGGGCTTTTTATTAGCACCTTGTTACCCTTGGGACACACATGATACCTTGGTCACTATCTCGCCCTTGGACCATATGATAGTAGCATAGAGGATACCCTATAGCCCTAGGGTTTCCTTCTATCCCTAGGGCCATACAATGCCAACATATAGGATACATGGTTTCTTCATAGAACAAACCTTTTAGCCCTACGCAATTGAGTGGAAACCTAGACCATATAATATATCCTACTAGCATAGAAAGCACCCTATGACCCTGAGGCCAAAGAGTACCAATTTAGGGCATAAAGGGTCTCTTCCTAGGTTGAAGGGCACCTTGTGGCCCTAGGGAGCACCCTATGACCCCAAGGCCATAGGGTGTCAACATAGTCAAATGGGGTGTAAACTTAGAGCATAGAGGGTTTCTTACTATCATGGAGGACACCCTGTGTCCTTGGTGCCATAGGTTGTAAACATATAGCATGGAGGGTTTCTTGCTAGCATAGAGAGCACCCTATGGCCTTGGGGCCATATGATTCCAACAAAGAGCATAAACGGTTTTTTGATAGCATAGAGGATAGCTTATTTCCCTGGGGCCATATGATACAAAAATAAAAGATTCTTAAGAAGGGCACCTAGGACACTAAATCACCATGGGGCCATAAGGTGGTCTTTGTGGGGAATGCTCCTAAAGGGTTCCTTGGCTATCCTATGGCCTTTGGCTACCAACATAGAGTTTAGATGGTTTCTTACTAACATAGAGCTCACCTTGTGGCCTACGGTCTTTAGATGATAATATAGAGTTTCAATGGTTTCATACTAGGCGTAATGGGCACCCTATGGCCTTGGGGCCATAGAGTGTCAATGTAGAGCGCAGAGGTTTCCTTTCTAGCATAGAGGGCACCATGTGGCCTAGGAGCCATTTGATGCACCCTATGGCCCGAGGGCTATAGGTTGCCAATGTAGACCGTAGAGGTTTTCTTTCTAGCATAGAGGGAACCTTGTGGCCTAGGGGCTATTTGGTGCTCCCCTAGAGCATACAAGGTTTCTTAGTAGCATTATAAAGGGTACCTTGTGTCCCTCAAGTCTCCATAGGGTGCCAACATAGAGCGTAGAGGGTTGTTCTTACTAGCATAGAGGACATCCTATGGCCTTGGGGCCATAGGGTTTCAATATTGACCATAGAGGATTTCTTACTAGCATAGAAGCTACCTTGTGGCCCTAGGTCCATAGGGTGCAAACATAGATAATAGAGGATTTCTTACTATCATAGAGGGTAGCTTGTGTCCCTAGGTCCATAGGGTGCAAACATAGAGCATAGAGGATTTTTTACTAGCACATAGGGCACCCTATGGCCCAAACGCCATAGAGTGATAACATGTAGCATAAAGGGTTTCTTACTAGCATAAAAGGCAGACCTTGTGGCCCTCGGGTCATAGGGTGCCAACATAAAGCATACATGGTTTCTTACTAATGATCATAGAGGGCATCTTGTGGCCCTATGACAACCCATGGCCTTAGGGCCATAGGGTGATACATAAATAAAGTACCATATGGATTTGAAGCCATATATCTATTTATATGTTGAGACCTCCGAACAATCCTAACCCTATGGCCTTGAGGCCATAAACAGACATATTTTGGATTATCTTAAAGCCATAGAGATATCTACAAAGAGAACCGTATGGCCTGAAGGCCATAAGAAACTTAGTCAAGGAAATCATCCAATGCAAGAAGATCATGGCAATAGAAAATGAGACTTTTGCTCTAGAGCTTAAAGACATAAATGTTTCTCCAAGTATACTTCTAGGCGCCACCATCATGGACAAAGAACTAATGTAGCTAGATAAAGATTAGGAATCTCTAGACAATAAGGAGCATAAAAATAAATTCATTGTAGATGTGTTGTCAGTTAGTAAATTTTCTATTTGCGATTAGTTTTTTCTAAGAGTGTGACAAAAAAGATTTATCAAAATGTAGATACTTTGGAATCTAAAATTAGGTGTTCTTTAAACTTGCAGTCCTTCAACAAGATATTGCGGCTGACAAAGTTTTACTCGATATTGTTGATATAGAGGATGCTAATGCCATTGACCCTACTGAGAAAGATTCTATCAATCTCCATGTCAACCAAAGAGTTTCTGACGAAGATGACAAGAATCTACAAGTCTTTGAAGGTCAACTGCTACAACGACTGGAGATAAATTTAAAGAGTAATCCAATGGAAGAAGACAGTGAAAGTTCCAGAACATGTGCAAGGGAAGAAGAAGAATCCAATGAAAATATTCTAGTAGCCCAAGAGTTAGGAATTGGATTGCATGACACCACAATGGAAGTAGAAGGCAATGGAAGTTCCAGAACATGTGCAATGCCAGAAGGAGAATCCAACACAAATATTTTAGCACCCTAGGATTTGGAAATCGAAGTGCATGGTGAGTCAGACCTTCCATCCACCAACAAACCAATGCTGACTATAATAGTGAGCTTGTGTGGATTGTTCCTGAGGAGATGCTGGCAAAAGTCCAAGAAAATGAAGAGCTTAATGTTTGGACATGAGCATATTGTTCTTCGTCCAGGATGCATTGAGTTTTTAAAGGCTCTATTTAGCAATTTCAATGTAGGAATATGGTCAGCTGCTAATGACATGCATGTTGTGGACATCATCAAGATTTTAGAAAAGGAAGCTAAAGAAAAATTTCCATTCTTTATGATCTAGGGGCAAAGCCAATGTCAACCATGCGTAGAATCAAGGATCACTCGCTTAGATAATCCAGGAGTAGAAGCACTTTTCAAACCGCTGGCTATTGCATCATCAAAATTTGGGCTTGATGCAAGAAGATTGCTTCTTGTAGATGATGAACCATTAAAGGGATGTGTGAATCCTGCATTGAATTGTATTTTTCCACCATCATTTAATGTTGATGATGAGGAGGATAATATCCTCCTTGGGGAGCTGCTACCATATATCAAAGCTCTCAATCATGTTAATGACATTTGCACAGTTACAGGGTCTCATTTATATGGACAAGCACCCATTGCTCAAGGTCATGAGCTTTATAACCGTATACACAAGGTTGTTGCAGAGTGGGAGGAGAGAAATCTAATTTTTCTAGGAAAAACCTACTCCACGGGAAGACTACCAGAAGTTTCTCGTCCTCTTCACGATGAGAAAGTTACAACATCTAGCACTAGTGGAATGTCCACTCGAAGTCAAGACAAGAAACTTTCAGCACGTAATCGAGAAAAAGTAAGGGTCTTAAAGAATATCAAATCATTATTAGCCTTGAAAGGTACAGAAGCAGTCATGCTTGCCTAAAATTTGGGATACAAGGAGCCTGTGATCAAAGTAAATGAAGCCAAGAATTATATAAAGCATCTAAAAATTCAGTATGATATCAAATAGCCCTATATCAAGAAATGATGGAGCAATGTTTTGTAACATTTTGTCCTTTACAAAGATCTTGATGTACTCAGAGACTTTGTTAGAGTGCTTCGGGTTTCAAGATATATGAAGATGTAAATGATTAATAGTTTTTTAAATTGTCTTTCAATACTATAAGTAACTTCTGAGTTTCATGTGCCAAATGCTCTTTTTTTAAAAAGCTTTTATAGTTGTTTGCTTTGAAATTTGAGTTCACTGTGCCATCAAGGACAATCTACATGCTCATAAGGTCAAATCTCACTTTATGGTCTCAACACCCTATGAATCTAAGGCCATAGGGTCATAGTTTGGCATGTGTTCTTGCATAGGACTTACTAAGTGTAACCACAAATTAGCACCCTATGTCCCTAAGGTCTTCAACACACTTAAGATCTCTATATTAACTTTTTTTTAAATCATTTCAGGGCTTCTAAGAAAAAATGTTTTTCTATTAGATTATCACAAAATAGAGGAGCTCCCTTTCATATTACATCAAATATCACATTCAAACCTAGAGCAATGGTTTCATTATCTACCAACATCTTTCAAACAGGACAAAAGAACGCTTATCTTGGATTTAGAGGGTGTGCTTCTTGCAACATTTGAGCTTCAATCAAGGCCAACTTGGACCAAGTACATGTGCATTGTAGAAGATAACAATGAGGTGTATGCGGTGCGTCCAGATGCAGAGTATTTCTTAAGATTTTGCTTTGAGTTCTTTGAGGTTTGGATTTGGAGCTGCCATCGTATACAAAAAGCTCAACACATAATCAAGACCTGTTTTCCTACACAAAGTCACAAATTCAAGATGATTATGGATAACCGGTGTTGCCAAAATTCAAATTTCATGATCGGTTACAAAAGAGCCTATCACAAAAATCTTTCGACCATATGGAAGCTATTTGATTATTTAGATGGGAGCAACACTATAATATTTGATGATAGTCCATATCTAGTGATGTGGAATATGCAAGGAACTTATATGATTTTTCCAAAGTTTTGGAACCAACCTACTCAATTGCTTCAAAGTTTTTTAAAAGATGAAATTGTTCCATGGTTATGTGGATGGTTGTATGCTAAAGACAAGAGAGACTATACCATAAGAAATTTTGTAATGTTCCATCATGATCTGATCCTGAGACTCACTATGTAATGCAATGTTATATGTCTCAAAGGACTCAAAATTTCAAGAGAAGGGGGCCATTTTAAGTGTACTAGTTAAGTATTCTAAATAGCATCTACCAAGTATTTGGCAATGTGTACTTTTCAAAATTTAAACTTGATGGAATGTTGTGGGATATCTTGAAACATCTTTAAGATTTTTTTTTAATGAAGTGCATCCTATTGTCAGGAGACTTTTCTCATTCAAGTTCTTTGGTTTCATTGTTTGATGCTTCTACGGTATTGTTAACTTTTTCTTCTTATTAATTATCTTTATTAAGTGATCCAAAGAATCAAAATTTCTTGACATTTGGTAGTGTTACAAAACGGTGTTTTTTAAACACCCTCAATCTTGGAGATATCATACTCTTTCTAGTTAGTCTTTTATTGTATATGCGATGAAGACCATCATTTTTATGAAACTGTCAAGTTGGTGGTAATCTTTATGTTTATACTTTATACTATTTTGACATAATCAATGTATACAATGCGTATTATTCACATCAAATGGTGTTTTTAAACACCTCCTTTTTTTGAGACACCATCTCTAAAACCTTTGAGTGAAGTTTTAAAGCATGTACTTGATGTAAAAAATCTTCATCTTAACATTGATTCTTTGGCACAAACTTATATTAGGAGTTTTTATATTGTAGTTTTATGTTAAGAAATAATTTCAAAGTTAGAATTATGATAGTTTATCTAAGTAAGTGTCTCATCTAACTTTGTATAGTTAAATAAAATACCAAATGGAATTATAGGTGCAATAGATGACATCTTATGGTCTTAGGGCCATAGGATACTCTATAGTATTGTTTATATTTTTTAATTGTTTGTGAACATAGATCATAGAGGGTTTTTCTCACTACCATAGAGGATATCCTATGGCTTTGGGGCCACATGGTCTCAATATTGAGCGTAGAGGATTTCTTACTAGCATAGAGGGTACCTTGTTGGCCTAGGTCCATAGGGTGCAAACACAGAGTATAGAGGATTTCTTACTAGCACAGAGGGCACCCTATGGTCTAAGGCCATATGGTGACAACATATAGAATAAAAGGTTTCTAACTAGCATACGAGGCACACCTTGTGCGCCTGGGGACATAGTGTGCCAACATAGAGCATAGAAGGGTTTCTTATTGGCATAAACAACATCTTGTGGCCCTAAGACAACCTACATCCTTAGGGACATAGGGTGGCACATAAATAAAGTCCCATATGGCTTTGAAGGACTGGACCTCTTTGTACGTTGGGACTAGCTAACAATCCTAACCCTATGGCCTTGAGGTCATAAAGAGACATATTAAAGTCATAGACATATCTACAAAGAGCACCATATGGCCTTAAGGCCATAGGTGCAATAGATGGCATCTCATGGTCTTATAGCCATAGGATACTATATAGTATTGTTTTGACTTTTTAAGTGTGAAATATTAGTTTGAATGTTGTTTAAATTATCGTGTATTTAAAACTTGATAGCATGCTACAAAACCATGACCAAGTATTTTGTTATACATGGATTAAGGTCACCAAATTATGACAAGTGTTTAATAGTATTTGCCTTTACATATTATCTTTTTTAATTGCTGTAATCAATCTATATGTTGCTTTAAAATCATATCAATTGGTTTTTTTGACACCTCATTTTTTGAGAAGCTACTTCTAGAAGCATTTGTTGAATTTTGAAAAGCATTGATGTCATACAAATCCTCTTTCCAAAAACTATATTGGAGGTTTATTCTTAAATTTTATAGTAGAGAAATTAAAATAGACTCATACAATCATGATAATTTATCTAAATTAAAGACAACTAGAGCTTAGAAATCATTAAATAACACAATCCTAGCATACACATTTAGAATTTGGGAAACAGGATTTTCCCAAATTATCTAAAATGGTGTTATATATTATATCTTTGGCATGAAAAATGAGTATAAATTCAAGCAAGCTTGCCAAGACACCCCTAACACAATTAAAAATCTATTTGCTAATGAAGATGCAAGTTTTGAGCACAACAATTGAGATTGGGAGATATTGTAATATCGCTTCTATGAAGCATTGTATATAATCAGAACACGTTTATTACAAGCTCTTGAATTTCATAAATTGCAATCTTCATTCTACTCTCAAGCTATGTTGAATCTATGAAGTTGTTATCTTGTTCAGAGTTCGAGTATCGTGGGTCTTCCTGTTATTGAACTTCCACATCTATTGTCAAGTGCTCATTGATTTTGTCTATAGTGCATTGAGATACACTGACACTAAACTCTTCTTCGTCTTCAATGAGAATGACATGTTTTGTGTATTCAAATGGAATGCTTGTTGGGTTTCTGTTTTCATTCAAAATTTTGAAAGTATATACATAGACTAGAAAATTTTCATGACAACATAAAATTACTTCTTATCACTAAAAGATCTTTATTAATTAAAAACCCAGGGTAATGCAAAAAGCCTTTACACTCCCACCCAGGAGAAGAAACTACTACTAAAACAGGTTCAACTCCCAACCTTCAAGGGAGAAGGAACCAACTTAGAACGTGATGCCGAAGCATGGCTCCATGCCATGGATGACTATTTCCTGGCAGCAGGAACTGCTTCAAAACACCAGGCAATGTTAGGAATGTTTTGACTCATTGGAGATGCTAAAATCTGGTGGAAACAGCATTGTAGAGATAATCCTTCCATTAGTCCACCTTGGGAGAAAATGAAACAGGCAGTGAAAGAAAGATATCTTCCTCCGGCTCATCAAGCTATTAGAATGAATGAATTTTTCACCCTCAGATAGTTAGGGCTTACTTTAGAAGAATACTTATGGTGTTATGCACCACCAATGACAATGGAACAACAGATTGCTTGATTCTACTAGGGTAGTGACAGTTGTAGCTAATATAGAACAGACTTTTCCAAATATTAGATGTTATCGATGCAACCGAATGGGGCACTACAGGAGCCGATGCCCCAAGGAGAAAAATCCTAGAGCCGTTGCTGGAACTACTCCTCAAACTCAGATAGGCCAAGGAAATAATCAAAGAGGAGGAAGGAATAGAGGAGGAGGCAAAGGAAGAGGTAGAGGAGCTAGAGCTTATGTTGCAATGGGAGAGCCAACCTTGATGGATGAAGAAGATGAAAGAGCTACTCTTTTTGCTGCCATTGATAACCCTGGAGCTCGGCAACAGTATGCAGTCATCCAAACCACTGCAACCAAAGAAGGTGAAAATTTTGAACTACTTATAGATTGTGGCAGCACACACTCTTTTCTCTCCCCTAAATGCTTAAGGAAACTCAGATTAAACCAATATCCCACCAAGAAATTAGTGGTAGAACTAGCAAATGGGAAAGAGGTTCTATCTCAATTTACAGCCGAGAAAGTTGAATTTGAACTGGGAGGAACCCTCATTTCATCTTACTTTCGGATCCTACCAGTAGGAATCTATGACAGTATTCTAGGAATGGATTGGTTAATAAAAAATCAAGCCCATATTCATTGTGATCAAGGGAACCTATCCTTCAAAAATTACTTAGGTGAAGAAACATTAGAACAAGGATCAAATGGGAAGCCTAAGGCTCACTTAGTTAAGGCTAGTCAACTTCTGAAAGGGTTATGCAAGGGGCAACAGATCTTTGTAGTAAAAGTCAATAAGGCGGATGATTCAAAGGACAACACAACTTCAGAATGGCTTAAAGAATTTTTGGATATATTTTCATAAGATCTCTCAAATTTACCTCCCCCAAGGGACATAGACCACGAAATAGAAACCTTTCCAGGTAGTGAACCAATTCCAAAAAAACCCTACAAAATGTCCCTCCTTGAAGCTATTGAATTAAAAGAATAGTTTCGTCAACTTATTGAACAAGGATTCATAAGACCAAGCATTTCACCTTGGGGAGCGTCTGTTCTATTCCAAAAGAAGAAGGATGGATCTTTACGTCTCTGTATCAATTATAGGGGACTTAGCCAGGTATTAGTAAAGAATAAGTATCCTATTCCTCGCATCGATGAATTGTTTGATAGATTACATGGAGCCAAGGTATTCACAAAAATTGATCTCATATCAAATTACCATCAAATCCGGATTAAGGAAGCAGATATTTAAAAACCGTATTCAACACCCGATATGGGCATTATGAGTTCATCGTGATACCTTTCGATCTTAGGAATGCTCCAACTACTTTTAATCAACTCATGCAAGATATATTTAGAGAATATCTAGATAATTTTGTATTGGTATTTTCGACGATATCTTGGTATATTCCAAAGATGAAATAGAGCATGAAGGCCATTTACGTAAAGTACTTCATCTTCTACGCCAACATCAATTGTATGCTAAGATGAGCAAATGTGTGTTCTTTACTCCCAAAGTTAGCTATCTTGGATTTATAGTAAACCCTAAAAGGATCTCTGTAGACCCCGCAAAGACTAGGGACATAATAGATTGGCCACAACCCAAGACAGTCAGTGAGATTCGAGGATTCTTGGGCATTACAAGATGGTATAGAATCTTCATCAAAGATTATGCAGTCATTGCTGCACCCTTAAGATAGCCAAACTTACATGGGAAAAAGAGCAGGAGGACTGTATCCTCAAACTAAAAAAAAATCTCACATCAGCCCCTGTAGTCAAACTCCTTGACTTCACTCAAGAGTTTGAAGTAGTAACTGATGCCAGTGGCCTTGCTATAGGAGGAGTCTTAAACCAAGAAGGCAGACCACTTGCCTTCACTTCTCGAAAATTAAGAATCCACGAGCTGAATTATCCAACTCATGATCTCGAACTCCTAGCCGTCATCCATGCTCTTAAGCTCTGGAGGCACTATCTTTTAGGAGGAAAGTTTCAGTTAATCACTAATCATCAAAGTCTGAAGTGGATTTTTTCTCAAGCAACACTCAACATGAGGCAGCGTAGATGGATAGAACTCTTACAAGAATATGATTTTGAAATAAAATATAAACCAAGAAAGGAGAATGTGGTTGCTGATGCCCTTAGCCTCAAGGTTTTTCTTGGGGCCATTTCCACAGTCGACAATCCAATTCTAGACAAGGTTAAGGAAGCCTCCTTGGAAGATGAGGATTATCAAAAACTCCTATAGGTTATCAATCAAAAAGACCTAAAAGAGAAGGAGAAGGACAGAATCAAGGATTATTGACTTGAAGATGGGCTTCTCTATTATAAGAACCGACATTACATTCCTAAGAATCCAACATTGAAGGGGTTAATCCTTTATGAAGGACACAATGCTCCAGTTCTCTGGCCATCCTGGCTATGCAAAGACCCTTAATGCCATTAGGAAAAGCTATTTTTGGCAAGGAATGAAAGGAGATATACTTCGCTACATTAAACAATGCCTTTCCTGTCAAAGGATTAAGGCTGAAAGGGTAATGATGCAAGGAAAACTTCAACCCCTTGACATTCCCCAAATGAAGTGGGAACTCATTAGCA
Organism: Adiantum capillus-veneris; assembly: GCF_014529385.1. NCBI lineage: Eukaryota > Viridiplantae > Streptophyta > Polypodiopsida > Polypodiales > Pteridaceae > Adiantum > Adiantum capillus-veneris. The sequence goes on from NC_140944.1 coordinate 12,570,621, forward strand.
TGGACTTCGTAGAAGGCCTTCCTACCGTTCAAGGGGGTTACGACTCCATTATGGTGGTAGTGGACATGCTGACTAAAGTATCTCATTTGATGCCTATGAAAACAACTTACACTACATCAGACATAAGCCGTTTATTTGTCAAAGAGATTTTTAAATTACACAGACTTTGAAAAAGAATAATCAGTGATAGAGATGAAAAATTTACTTCAGAATTTTGGAAAGCTTTATTTGAAGCCTTAGGTACGCAACTATGTTTGAGTATAGCTTATCACCCTCAAACGGATGGTCAGACAGAAAGAGTGAATCAAGTTATTGAAGACATCCTTAGAGCTTACTAAAGTAGAGAACCCCGAAAATGGGTACAATTTCTTCCTCTGGTGGAATTCGCCTACAATTCGTCATTCCATAAAAGCATTGGGATGTCACCGTTTAATGCACTTTATGGGCAAGAATGTATATCACCCCTAAACTTTTCTGACCCCACAACTAGAGTAGAAGCTTCAAAACAAATGTTGGATGAGATGGATGCCCAAACTAAGGCCATACGGCAGGACATTTAAGCAGCTAAGGACTGCCAAATACATTATGCTAATTAGAAACGGTCTAATCGGTTTTTCAAACAAGGGGATAAAGTATTCCTTCGGGTACAGGCAAAGAGAAGAAATTTATCCTTGGGAAAATTCAAAAAACTAAGCCCCAGATACAGTGGACCTTATGAAGTGATAAAAGTAATCAGTGATCAAGATTATAAACTAAAGTCACCTGAACACCTCAAGGTGTATAATGTATTCCATATCAGTCTTCTAAAACCATATATTCCAAACCCCAATCACACTCTAGACGACGAACAAATTGTGATGCAGAAGCAAGGAATTCTTGAACTCCAACCAGATGTATTCTCGATACTAGGGAGAGAAGTCTGCGAAACAGAGTAATCAGAGAACATCTAGTAAAATGGAAGGACTACCCCACTGAAGACGCCACATGGGAGGACGGAGTATCACTTCTCAAAGATTTCCCCAAATTCGGTTGAGATGAGGACATCTCAATTCCTTAAGTTGGGGTGATTGTAAGGTTTTCAGTTTTTGAAACCTTAGAAACTGTACAAAGCATGATCAAATTAACCTGGTTGTCAAGAAAACAATGTAGAATGATCCAACTATGGCAAATATTGGTATTTTGGGAACCGTAATCATGACTTTACTATGGTTAGAAATTTTCAGAATAGAATTCTGTTAAAATTTAGAAAAGTTACAGGCTCTGAAAGGTTACACTGCGAATTTAGTTAGTTAAATAAAATTGAAAAGTTTTAGTCATCATTACTACAAAAGAGTTTTTATCCTAAAGTTTCTAGAAATTGCAGATATTTTCAAAGTTAACCATTAAAAGTCAAAAAATAGTAGAAAATCGATTTTAGGTATCTGGGGGGCTGTGTGGGGCTATGATGAACTTGCCCAAGATGATTTTAGTAGCAGGTGCTGCTAGGAGGAAGCTAGGGGCTAGCTTGAGGTGCCAGAATCTGCCAGAAGCAGCCAGGGAGCCCTAAAAACCTATAAATAGACCCCCCCTCTCCCTTCACAAAAAAAATTCAGACTCGGAGTCCTTGCCATTTCTCTCTCACCTAGAGAGAACTCTACTAAAAAATCACTAGAGAGAAAAACTCTAGTTGGTTAATCAACGATAATTAGCATTAAACCGTTTTAATTAGCAAAATTATGCTAATTTACTTATATATTCTTAATTAATTCAATTAATTAAGAAGATTAAACTTACTTACACTCTAAATTACTCTCCTAATTCTTAATTCTCTACTGATTATTTAGATTAAGCTCAAGGATATTAAGCTAATTAATTATTAAGCTATATTAGGACTGAAATTAATCATTTTAGTCATAAATTAGTGGTAATTATACTAATTAAACTTACATTGACATAAGATAATTATCAGAGATGTATTAGACTATTAGGATGCTATGAAAATTATCTCTTATTTTTTTGATTAGTTTTTGTAATTATTTAAGCATAATTTAGCTACTTTTAGTCAAAAATTAAAGGGGGAAATTAGCAATTAGACTAAAAAGCTTTGAGATAATTTTCAGAGTTAAAATACATCTTAAGAAATCTGTGATAACTAGCTTAACCACAAATAATTCTTTTAGCTAATTATCTTAGTAAAAAACATTGTTTTTAAGGTTAAATAAAAAGGAGAAATTATAAATACTACTTACATAATTACTCAATAATTATCAAAGATAGGAATTATGATTAAAAAGCCAGGATAATTAGGGTATACTAAACAAATTACTTTACCTAATTAAATAGGCCAAAAATATCTACTTTTGAGCAAAAACTAAAGGGGAAAATTAGAGAAATTACTTAGATAATTATGTAATAACTATCGAAGTATAAATTATTGTTAAGAACCTGAGATAAATAGATCATACCCAGTAATTAGTTTAGCTAATTATCTTAGCTAATATTACTAGATTTTGTCTATAAATTAGAGAAAAGAAATTAGTAAATTAATTTATATAATTACACCAGAGATAGAAAATAATTAATTTATATAATTACACCAGAGATAGAAAATAATTTTTTAAGTTTGGAAAATTTACTTAACCCCAAATAATTAGTATAACAATTTATCTTAGCTAAATTTTGTCTAAATTGGACTATAAATTTAGAAGGGAAATTTGTAAATCAATTTATAAGTTAGCCAGATAATTACTAGAGTTAAGATATATCAAAATAACACCTAGGAAAAATACCCCACCAATAGATAGATAAATCATAAATTACTAAGGCCAAAATAGGATATTTTGGAACTTAAATTAAAAGAGGAGTTTAGTAAAATAGCTCCGATAATTATAAGATAATTATGGGAGAATAATAATACTACTAGGAAGCTACGAAAGAAATATCTCACCCAAAGATTTAACAAAGATACCCATTTACTCCGAAAGTCTCTATTTTTAGATAAAAGGAATAAAAGAGATCATTCATTTAATTCTCTAGTCGATTAAGTATCCTTTTATAAAGGCTGCCAATATGGCTCCAAAAAGGACCAGAGGAAATCCTCTTTCCGATGAAGAGAATACAATCCACAAAAGGACTAGAGCAACCCATGACCATGAGGCTGGGCCTAGTCATAGGCCTGTGGAGGAGAGTCTACAGGTGCTAGCACAACTGCAAATGGCTGACCAATCACACAGGTGGATTTCCATTTCTTCATTTAGTTCTTTAAATAGCCTAAAGTTCTTTTATAAATTAACATTGCATACGTAAGAACTAGGAAGGAGTAACTGGCCGTAAACGGAAGGTAACTTCCAAGAAACCAATGAGCATTGGTTGTAAATAGAAAAAAAATGTTTGGGCTACGACTAATTGACCTAGGAAAGAAATGTTTGATCATCCTTAAGACAGCTTGTCTCAAGACCCCTCTGATTCCTTGGAATATTTTTACTCCAGGTGATGTAATGATGGCGATTCTTCCATGGATGAGTCGGTTTCCTCAGTGCATGTGGAGTCTTTACCTCGTGTTTGTCTGTGCTTGTGGATATTACTTAGGATATCAAGTTTGTCCTAGAGGAACCGCCCGGTTGTATGGGCAACCGGTTGGCGTATGGGCGCCCGGATTTTGGGTGATGACTTTTTCCACCCCGGTTTTTATAAATAAGGAATGGGTGCCGTTTTTTCACCCCTATATAGGTGATCTTGAGACAAGCCAGTACTGGTCAGAGTTACTCTAGAATGACAGTACCTTGTCTTAAGTCTAAAGATGTCGGTTTGCTAAAAGAATGTTTTCAATATTGTTTTCAAGGGCTGTTTTAATGGAATTCGGTTATGAAGGATAAAGGGAATCATTATTTTAATTGTGACAAGAATATGGTAGTAATTAAATAACAAAGCAACATGTGTGAGTGCGGGGTGGTAAGTGGGGATTGACTAAGGTTGTCAATCAAGGATGGGTGGACCTGATTAGTCAAGTAGCTATCCATTTTCGCGCATAAAAAGCGTTTAGAAACTTCTCCACTTGGAAGAGGAGTCCACTAGCGGCCGTGCACTCACATATGTTAGGGGGAAAAAAGCGTTGGCTAAGGAAACCTTAATCCGAATGAAGGAAGTTATAAGACTGGAATAGTTTTGGAAATTCAACAAGTTGTCCCGTTTCCACTGCAAGACAGGACTAGGTCTCCTTTTAGGGCTATAAACCTAAGCCATTATTAATGTAAAGGTATAGTCCCTAGATTCTTCTTGTTTAGAGACTCTGATTTTATTAGGCTTAGAGACTTGTCAAGATAGCATGCCCTTAAGACCAATGATGTGGGCTAGAGCTTTCACAAAATGGGGTATAGATTTTGTTGGGCCAATACAACCACCTGCTTATAGAACCCAAGCTCTGTATATTATTGTAGCTACGGACTATTTGACTAAGTGGCCCGAGGCTAATGCAACTCAAAAGAATGATGCCAAAACCACTGCCGCATTCTTATATGAGTGTGTATTCACGAGGTATGGATTGCAAATCAAAATTTTCAATGATCAAGGAACTCATTTCCTCAATGAGGTAATTGAGTATTTGCTTAATGAGTTTATGGTCATCCATAACAAATCAGCTCCCTATCACCCACAAGCAAACGGACAAGCTGAGCATACAAACAAAATTCTTAGTTCGGTATTGACTAAAGTGGTTAGTTCAGGAAGGACAGACTTGGAAATGAATCTCCATGCAGCTCTATGGGCTTATCAAGTTTCATTCAAAACGGCTTTAAATGCTACACTCTTTAACGTTGTTTATGGTCTGGATTCCATACTACCAATAGAATTTCTATTGCCGACACTAAGGGTAGCAAGAATCTTGAGTGGACTGGACATGAATTGTCAGAAATACTAGAAGATTTAGAGAATCTAGATGACCAAAGGCTATGACCAAAGGCTAACTGCCGTAGCTCATATCCATGCACAAAAGCAAAAACAAAAACAGTTTTTCGATTCCCATCTAATAACAAAAATCTTCAAGAAATGAGACTTAGTTTTAATGCATTCCGTTAAGCAACACATTCCCAAGTTTAAGAAAAAGGGGTTTATCATTGAAGATGTATCTCCAAGCGGAGCAGTGAAGTTGTTCACCCTAGATGGTGAACCAATGGCTAATTGGATAAGTGGATGCCGTTTAAAGAAATACAATTTGCCACTAACCAATGAATTTCTAGAAGAATGCATGCAACCAAGCAAAGGAGGATTAAATGACAGCAGGTTATTGATGAAGCCCAAGAAGAAGCTCGACTTTGGGTACTCAAACGAAAAGCTGCTCTCAGAAATCAACTTACCGATTCCCATCAACACTCTGGAAATAGATGACTGACAATGGGAATTGCCTAAAGATGTAGTTTCAACAGATGATGAATGGTTAGACGGAATGGACCTGCGCATCAAAGTACAACTCAACAATCATATCACAAATGCTTTGGTCAATACAGGAGCAAAAGTAAAAGTAGTCAGTTATTCCACGTACAAGAAGGTAACAAGTCAAGCATTGACAATAGAAATAGCGATAATCAAAGGATGCAACAAGAACCCATCCCCAACATTGGGAGTAGTCAACTTGAACGTGATAGTACATGGATGTTCATGTCCTTATCAGTTTGTATGCTTATCAGATGAACACATGAATGAGATGATGATTCTTGGAATTCCCTCGATGCAAACATACAGAGCCTAGTACCAGATTGGGATACAAATCAACTCAAACTATCACCTAAAGGTGGGAAACTCATTGTTCCAATTGCACCAAGCAAGGAGGAATGAAAAGGAAGCAATCAGCATACCAAACCACGAAGTAATTAATCTTCTCCATCCTCTCGACAAGTAAATGCTACAAGTAGCATGCAAGGAGTCAAGAAAATTTGGGTACCAAAAGCACAACTTAAGGATAAGCCGATTCAAATCTGGGTGCCCAAAACAATATTGACAAAACAAAAGGAGGTTCCAAGGGTCAAAATACAGAGACGAGCATCTCCGAGCAATGAACCTAACTTAAAATGGATTTGGTAGAAAAAGGAGCACTTATCTTCTTCACAAATCGTAAAACCAACCAAGCAATGGAGATTTAAGTCTCAAAAGACTCCACCACACCATTCCACACCAAGCAAACTAACCTACCAATGGCGAGAAAAAGCTCGACAATAGTCAAAAGCGCTACCAACAGCTCAGGCAATCAGAGTGATGAAGCATCCTAATGGTACAATCAAGCAAAGAGCACACAAGCTACAGGACTTGCTCTTTGGAAAATAGCAACAGCAAGCCTCGACATCAAAAACCCTTGAGTTAATTACTCAAGACCCAGCTCTTGAACATCATATTAGTTTGAACTGCGATCTTCAAAGCATGGTAGAGCCAACCATGGCTATGCATAAGACACAATTGTTCAACCCATGCACATAGTCGTCCCGGAGTACGCCATCTAGGAGGGGTGGAAGGGGACTAAGTAATTAAGGGCAATGATTGAAGAGTGAGGGAAAAAGTTCGATGTTAACATGTGATTTTTTGCAAAATTAGCTAATAATGCTCTTATAATTCATCATCAAGGGAAAATTCAATGATAATATCTTCCCGATGAGTGTAAATAGTGTATATACTATCAGAAAATCATCAAAAATAGTCCTTTTTTGTTATTTCTCATCATTTTTCTTGATAAGGAGACTTAAAAATAGAGAATCCAACAAAAAACAATAAACTTGTGTTTTTCAATGGATTTGCTTAATTATTGGATTTTCACTTTGCTTTTTTAGCGCATTTTGTTATTTTCTTTGATTTTTTAATAAATAGGTCAAAAATTAATAATAAATAGCAAGGGAGCTCAGATGGAAAAACTGAAGACACGATGCTGATCAGAAAGGCAAGGCAGAAAGCACAAAATTTTTCAATGAAATCAAAAGATGGAAGCAGGAAGCCTAAATTAGTCGACCAGACCTACTTTTGTAGAATTCTTGCAGAATGAGCTACAGGAATCCGATCGTGGAAATTTTTAAGACTAACATAGATTTCACGGCGTAGTAGGATTAACAGGGGAATCTGGGGAAAAATGGTTCGGGAAGTTTGGGTATAGATATCCCAAGTAGGCTAAAACCACCTCATTTCCACTTGTGGCCTTTGTAGAGAGAGAGCTTTTCGACCTCTTTCGTGCGTATTTCCCAGAGTCTACAGTTGCCCATTTTCAGCACCGTCTCACACGAGACATGAGTGGTAAGTTCTTTAATTATCAATGATCCATTTTATACGGTTGGTAGCTAGTCTAAACCCCTAGAAAAAACCCTAGAATCCGAGCAGACGAAGACCTACAACCAAAAACTGACCATAGCGGCCTGTCAGCTCGATCGAATCAGATGGGATCTGAACTATAGCATGACCTAACATAATAGAACTTTCTATATCATTAGTCGACCATTTGGCCGGGGTCGAGGGGGTACCCAGTAGAAAAGCTAGGTTTTTGGCAGATGCCAGAATTTGGTTCTGACTCCATAGATACCTTGCCTACGAGGTTTATATACAATGTATATGATTGATCTCGTGAAATCAATCAAGCAAAGCCCTCAAAAAGCAAAAAATAGATTAAAAGCTACAAAGCATCAAATTCACCATATGAGGTCAAACTGACTCCAAATGAGCCAAAATTGGATGAGTTGCTTCACGACTATGTTGCGGACAAGTCCAAAGCCTCACAAGTGACAAACCAACTCAACAGGAAATGTAGTCACAGAAATCAGAGATTTTAGAGTCGACAAAGCACAAAGCGATGTCAACAAGACCAAACTTGACCAAATTCAATATAGGACTTGTTTTAGGTGTATAAAATGTGTTTAGGTCAAAAAATTTAAGTTTTGTAAGAAAATTGTGACTGCTGTAAATAATCACGATTATTTACTTTTGCACTTCATCACCTCACCTCTCATGTATACACATCTATTACATGCCAAAAATCAAGTATGAGCCAAAATGAGTACCTATAACTTGGAAAATTGCCAAAAAAGACGCAAAGGAGTCTTCGCAAGCCAAATTTTGAGTTACGGACCACTTTTTTGATCCAAATCACCTCATATCACATACACAGAGTCTATGCAATGCCTAGAACCAATTTGTACCAAAAAAATTGATTTTGGTAGAAAAATTAAAAATCATGATTATTTACTTTCATGCCAAAATGAGGGAATTTTGCTATTTTTCCATCATACATCCAAAGTACATGACATGTTAAGCCCACTAGCCAAGTTTGAACCAAGGTGGAGCTTAAAGCCCAAAATTTTCTCTATATCTACTGTTTCAGAGACCTAAAGAAAAAATCTGGTACCATTTTTATCGTATGCATCCAAATGAGCCCATATTTCATTTAGAGCATGTATTTGGTATATACTTCCAGCCAATGATGCCAAGTTTGCAAAAATTTGGAGAAATTATTCAGCTTTAAATAATAGCGATTATTTACTTTGGTTGCAAAATATTGTTTGAACTTTACAATTTTGTTCCTTGCATGTTTTTATGCATCTATACTTGTTCAAAAATTGATTTGAAGCAAATTGGACCAAAATTGTCAGCATTTCAGACTAAAGGAAATTTCAGAGAAAAATCTATCAAATTTGCTAACTTTGACACTCTATTCTGAATAGGAGCCATGTAAGCAGTAGAGAGGGCCAAGGAGAAGCTCAACAAGAAAGAAAAGTTGCAAGAACTACCAGCATACCAACTGGACCCAGATTCGGTCAAAACCGCCAAGGCAACCTATCTCTCAAAGGAAAAACTTGAGGAGCATCACACCACAGTGTTCACTGGCAGATTCAAGAGCGAGGAGGGACATTAGGTAGAGTTGCAACTCCTATCAAAAGAAGTGTATGATGTTGCCGCAAAGCCCATACCAAAGATGCCAACCGGACGGCTAGGACTCAGAGACTTTTATGAACAGGAGCCGTGCAGAGTGGACTTCCAAAAATCTTACGAGCTTTTGTCCACGATCAAGAAAGATGGAGCTGCATAGATTTTTGACCCACAAGGGAGAAAAGTTGAAGTGGTGATCAACAAGGAAATAGTGGTAGAGGCACTCAGATTGCCCACAAAATGAATGACAATGAGGGCAAGGGATACGAAGATGGCCAGAACTTTCACAAAAGAAATCACCGCGGCCACCTTTGCGGACCTTATTCACAAGCAAGTGGAAGAGCTAGCCAGGTTATACCACCAACACTTCCACTTTCTGGCTAAGAGGCCACCAAGGTATACCACGCCCAATCATGCGGTTGCCACCACCTTCACACAAGTCCTCAAGTCCACAACCAGGCAATTGGTGGACCACGCTCAATATGTCTTGACCACTTTGAAAGGAATAAAGAAAGAAGGAAAGATTACATACCTGGGTGCACCAGAGGTGCTGACAAGGATTGCATACCATGCCATCAACATGGCCGACAACCTACCACCTGCCCCAAACCAAAACACTTGGATAGTGTCACCTCAATCATCTCCACGAGCTACAAGATCGGCCAAGAGATCCTACAAATCTGATGAAGAATCGGCTGAAAGCTCGCCGAAACGGCACAGTAGTGAGAGCTCAGATAATGAAGAAAGGAGAGCGCGCATAGAAGAGATAAAGAGAAAAGTTGTGGCAGCACACCAGGAGGAGCCTGTTCAAAAGCAAGCCCGGTTTGAAAGAGAAAAACATTCATACCAATGCAGTCACCAAGCACAAGGAAAGGACCTGGAAAAGTGAGTGCTCGTTGAACTTAAAGGACCAAGAACTAAGCATCACACCAGGAAGCAGGTTGAAGATCCAACGAAATCCTTAGAAAAGATGTACCAAGAAGCAGAAACTCTAAAGCTGAAAGAAGATGAAGAAGCGGGGAGAAAATCAAAAGAGAGCAGAGGAAACTACTGCACAAGGAGAAGCACAACATGCCAAGATGACGTGTCTCCTCGGATCTCTTCTCCTGTCTTTGAACACCAAGATCATCCAATGCCGAGCCCACCACGATCACTGGCAATTAAAGACACAACAAATGAGCCAATGAAAGAAGCATAAGCTGAATAGGAAAAAAAAAATTGAAGCTACACAAGAATCTGAACAACAAGAAGCAGGGAAAACATCACAACAAGCAATTGTGTCTAATCAAGAGAAGCAAATAGAGAAAGAGCCACAGATAGAAAAGATAGTCAGTCCTGCACCAGAAGAGGAGTCCGCAAGATTTGATAACACAAGAGAACAAGAGGCCAAGGAAACACCCTCTATCTCAACACAGTAAGATAAGGCTGAGATACAACCCTCTACCTCCACAGAAAAAGATCAATAGCCACAAGGAAACAACATCAATCAGCAGCCATGATGCAGCCAGAAGTAAAAGAATCTACAGATATATCAAGAAAGATAACACAAATCAAAGATTGGTAATCAAATAATGAAGTCATCCTGCAAGTGAACGAATATGCTAAGCAAATGAAGGAGATGACAAAAAAACTTTGCTCAACAGCACTTGGCCGTAGCACATGGGCCAAAGTGTTAGAGATGGTGATCAATGCACTCCAAAGGGAGTTAGACGACAGACTTAATGTCATTACCAATCTCCAAAGGCAAGTGCATGAGTTAAGAGCGGAAGCTGAACAGCATCAGCTTGTAAGAGACATTAAACAACAGAAAGAAATGGAAGAATTGGGTGAGGTGCTCACCAAATTGTCAGATGCATACAAAGCCAAGGATGATCAGCTGATGGAAGTGACAAATAAACTTCTAACTACAACTATATCAGCTCAAAAGATCCAGGTACATTTAGATGTGGCAAATGCTTCCCTATAGTACTCAGAAGAAAGGATCAATGATCAGGTGATATTCTTGCAAAAAATACGAGAAAATCCAGCCGTCACCTCAATCAAAGGAACAGACAAGTTCTACAAAGCATTAGAAAAGAAAAATAAAGACCTCGAGCTGGAGTTGAAGTTAGAGCAGTCTCAGTGCAGAGACTTGGCCTTGATGTGGGTCTAAATAGAAGATGAGCTGCTGAAGGAGATAGGTGAACTCAAACGAGTCAACCAGCTACTGAGAGAGGGACGGATAGAAACATAAGAAGAGGGAGGCACTTCGAAGCCACCTCAGATAGAAATCCCCTCAATATCATTTGCTGACAGGGAGACACAGTCCGTAGTAGAGCTGAGCAGCGAGTAAGAATTTCAAGTACCAATTACAGAAGAAAACACAGTGCCCATGGTCCAGCTCTCAAAGGCTGAAGAAGATGCACTAAAGGAAAAAGTTACACAAGAGATAGATGAGCAGTGGAAGGCAGCAATGGATTGGGAGCTGAGAGTACTTCATTCTGTCAATGTCACACAACTCACTCCCAATCAAATAAATGCGCAATGGCACCAACAATCCCTTCCCTACCCTCTTATTAAAGTTGAGTTGCTACAAGTAAAAGAAAGACTTTACACAGACATGCAAGTCGAGGGCGCAGATAAAGACCACCCGAAGTGGAGGTTGAGCTGGCTGAACAAGAACCCAAGATACTTGATTCTGTTCACGAGAGCACTTGTGGCCCTGCAAAAGGATCCTACCTTATGTCCTGTACCAAGAGTAAGGACCTGGATAGCACAGGAGGCACTACTAACGAAGCGGCCAACTTGGCTGAATTACCTCAGATTGCCTACTCCAGAAAAGGGACCAGCGAGACTGAAGAATACATGGTGAAAGCCCTAAAGGGTGCCATGTCTTTTAAATTCTACCAAATTTGTCATGTGCTATGTTATACAAAATCTTCCGAATACTGCTCACTTGCATCAAAGTGTTCAATGAGTCAGAGAAAGTAGGCACCCCTTGGATGTCATTCCTTGAGGGTAATAAAGGTTTGTGCTATGATCTCAGTGGACAACCTTCTGAAGAAGTCTACTATGGCTTCTACGCCAGATGCATGTTTCTACCTTCTACAATATGCTGACATTTGAGAAAGCATTCTACACGGGATTCTTCACTTGGCGAACGAAGATATTTGCACCAGTGATCATCAATCTGACCTCAAGATTTATAGGCTCCTTAGGAGTGAAGCTGAAAAACAGAGTAACTATGCAGTTCTTGCAAGTGCCAGATAAGTAAAGGAAAATCAGATATCAAAATTCTCTAACAATGCTTAAAGATTTCCTTGCTAGCCGCTAGCCCGAAGACTATTTCAGTCCATAAAGTTGTGTCAAGGGATGACACAAGCGAGGAGGGGTGAATGTTAGCAGGAAGCTAACACAAGCACCACGGATACCATTTTCTGGAGTTCTCATTGTAAAATAGTTATTATTTTGATAAATCGACAACATTGTAATTCCTATTTTCTTGGATAAACTTTGTAATTGATGAGACAGGGCTACAAGCTTCCAGATTGTATCAACCTGTCATTACCCATCTTTGGTAGGACTCCCAGATTATTAGTTTTGACCACCCAAAACCTTGGCTAAGGTATAAAAGCCAATCTTTGTAAGTTATTATTAAGTTTTTGGATAATGAAATACGCAGCATGAGCTGATGGCACTCACCTCTCTCGTTCTCGTGCTTCCTACTCCCTCCCCAGTTGTCACATTGCAGTAGTGTTTGTTGCATTGCAACAACAGGTAAGAGCTCTACGCATTGACGTAAACACATCACAGTAATTTGTAGATTTTGGCATCGCTGACCTGCGGCCTAATTTCATCATAAATAGGAATTTATACTTTCAAGTCAAAACTAAGCATAGGCAGGGTATTGGGGCATCATTGCTAAGCATTTAGATGCATTCTAGATTGAAAACGACTAGGTCAAAAATCCACTGCTGTTAATAATTGCGATTTTGGAACTTGACCTAAAGTGGGGTTTGAGACCATAAGCATGTGTGCTTAGGTCTTATAAACATGTCCTAGAAGTTTTGTTACGTTTGGATGTCATTTGATGCTGTAACGGATGTGATTTGTTTGCCGATGAACGATTGGCTTTTGGTGATTTCAGTCACTTGAGTGTAGCTTGAGTTAGATGCGAGTTGTTAGTTTTTTTTTTAGAGATTGACACCCTCTTGTAGCCTCTATGCACTAGTCGAGTCAGCTTCATCCCATGGATTGACAATTTAATCGAGGTTCTCACTAATACTGCAATAAGATAGGATGGTGAGATTAGACATGCGTCCCACACTACTACTAAAAGATAAGCATTGCAAATGGAGTTCAACATGACCAAGTTCAGACATTATTTACTGGGAAAATTTTTTCACTTCTATGTAGATCATCAATCTTTGTTTTTTTTAATCAACAATGTTATAATACAAGGAAGGTTAATCATGTGGATGATGTTTCTCATGGAGTTAATCATGTTAATCTTCACAAATCAAGGAAGAAAAATTTTGGAGTAGACTTCCTTTCCAAAAGCACAGAGGGTTTCACATATACATCACTCAAAGATGAGCCAGTAGACATTGAACTATTTCAGAGCACGACTGAAGAAGAACAAGACCCAGAATTGCAACAGGTTTATGACTTTCTTCAGTTCGAAAATTTTCCAAACAATTGGTCTCATAATAAGAAGAAGGCACTGATCATACAAAAGTTTGTAGTTTACCATCATTGCTAGAGCACTCTACAGACTAGGCATTGATGGTATACTTTGAATATGTGTACCACTAAAGGGGAGAATGAAGGTTAGTACTGAAGCTCATAGTGGAGATGCAAGAGGCCAAGTTTCAATTGATATCACTTACAAAAAGATTCTAAAAGCAAGATTACAGTGGCAAACTATGATTGACAATGTCAGATCTTTCTGCAAAACTTGTGATATCTGCGAGTGGGATGGGAAGGCCTATAGCAATAGACATGACACCATTAACTCCAATGCAACCATTGGGAGTATTTATGAAATAGGGTCTGGTCATTATGGGTCCATTCAAGAAAGTAACTCTCAAAAAGAACAAGTATATCATTATGGATACATGTTATGTTAGCAAGTGGGTTGAGGCCTTGTTGAGGCAAAGACACTTCCAAATAACATTGCTAGATCTACCACTCTATTCATCTATGAGAATATCATCTGCTATTATGGTTGTCTCATAGAGATAGTGTCAGATTGGGGTACTCATTTCATCAATGATATTATAAACATATTGATGGAGTTATTTTCAGTCAAACACAATAAATCAATGCAAGAAGCCTCACCAATGGGACACCAAGATTCAAATAGCATTATGGGCATAAAGAATCACTTATAAGGTTACTACTGGCATGACACCATTCAATTTGGTATATGGCACTGAGATAGCTTTTTTGATGTCATTCCTAGTCTAAGACTGGCAGTTGAGCATGGATTGGACTTCAATCAGAATCTCAAAACGAGTTGTAGCAATTAGATGAGATCAGAGAGAGGGCCATAATAGAACAAGAAGTTGTTCAAAAAACAAGGAACATTGGCATGACAATAGAATCAAGGAGAGGTAGTTTTAGAGGCGTGGTTTAGTATTGTTATATCAGTTTAAGATGGGATAGAAGAAGTCGATCATGCAAATAGCTTGGTTTGGACCCTATGAATTTGATTGGGTGTTCCCCAATAAAATAGTAAGACTCAAAAGACTTGTCAATTTACTGTTCACAAGTGTATACAATGAGGAAAAAGGAGAACAAAGGAGCTCCCACATGGAAACCACTAGAGGTAGAGGAGGAAAATCTAGACCTATTCCTTGTCAGACCATTAATCAAACCAACAAACTATGTGCCAACAACTCCTAATAATCCTTTTTGGGAGCCAGTCTCTCTCTCTCTCTCTCTCTCTCTCTCTCTCTCTCTCTCTCTCTCTCTCTCTCTCTCTCTCTCTCTCTCTCTCTCTCTCTCTCTCTCTCTCTCTCTCTCTCTCTCTCTCTCTCTCTCTCTCTCTCTCTCTCTCTCTCTCTCTCTCTCGTTTCTCTGCACGTCATGCACCTCGACATGAACCCCCTCTGACATCACCCACCATGAACCCCCTCCGGCATCACCCGCCATAGCTGCAACCCCAACACATGGTATTAGAGCCATAGGCACAACGTGTTGGATGAGCATATCGATACGTTGTTGAGACTTCCTATAGCAGCCTTGGTGGTTGTAGCAGATCTAAGCAAGGTTAGGTGCAGCAGGAAAGCGATGAGCTGCTCTGTCCATTAGCATCTCAAAATGGTGCCATAGTTGTTGGAGAATTACTGTGTTGTGGCACGTTGTAGCAAGAAGCACAAAGCATTCTGATACGCTAGGCAGTATGTGAACCAAGGGCAGTTTTTTTCTTACAACAGGTGAGTGTATCACCACGAGTGCCAGTCATCCTCCATCTGCGCTATGTCGACGTCTGCAAACAGAGAGCTCTTTTTTTTTTGGTAACCTTTGTGTTCACACGATTTTGAAATTGTGGCCAAGGTATGGACGAACAATAGAGCAACTTGTCAAGATGTTTTTATCGGCATTTAAAATATTGCTTGAGAGGTTGATCAACAAGGTTTTTTTTGGTGGCGTATCACAAAGCATATCAAGGATGGCATCAAAAGTGGATAAGTTCAATGGCTCCGGCTTCCACACCTGGAAAATTAAAGTCAAAGGCTATTTGATGCAAAAAAACCTATGGAATGTGGTCAAGCCTCTCGCACCCGACAAAGCAGGCACTATAGCTGCAGTAACTCGAGACCTCTTTGCTGAGCAACGGAGGAAAGACGAACAAGCTTTTGGTATCATTCTAACTTCCTTAGAAGATGATTTTATTCATTATTTGGATGATGTTGATTCTTCAAGTGCTGGATGGATAGAGTTAGAAAAGCTTTTCGGTACCAAAGCTAAGTATTCCAAAATTAGTTTCAAAATGGAATTATATTCTATTTGCATGCGTGAAGATGAAAACATTGCAGCTTTAGCTAATAGATTGAAGAGCATCAAAACACAGATCGTTTATGTTGAAGCCCCCATGCCAGATGAAGATCTTATAGCCGTTTTTTTTAATAGCCTCCCTGCAGAATTTTGTCAAATTGTCACTATTTTAAAGAAGAAGGATCCTCTGCCTTCTTTGGATGGTATTGTTAACTCATTGCAGGAAGAAGAGAAACGAGTACCACGAATTAGCTCTTCCGTACCGACAGCATATGTAGCTCGTGGTTGCAATTCAACTACAAATTCAACTAGGCCTACTACTAGCACTAGACCTTGTGCTATATGTGGATGCAGCAATCATCAAACAAAAGATTTTTTAAGCAAAAATCCTTTCATCCATTGTGGAAAGACTAATCATCTGTCGGAAAAATTCTTTAAGAAGAATAAGCGACAGATCAATATGGTTGAAGGAGATGAAGACGATGCAGCACCAATGCTTTTCATAGACAACGATGTGCTATAGTTTGTTTTGTTTTAGTCTATCTTTATGTTTCTGTTATGTTAGTTATTTCTCAATAATTGTATAATTGTATGGGTTATAGACACTACCATAAAATAAAATGGTTAGAACACCCTTTGTTGTTTGGTCGGGTTTTGATCTGTCTCACAGTGATGGTTGTTTGAGGGAAGTACACACACACACACCTATGCTATAGTCAAGGGGGGGACTTCTACTCATGGTTTCAGGTGAATGAACTTTGCCATGGTCTATTTGTCTCAAGTCCATTGTCAGTGGTTTGGGCTTGAGGGGGGGGGTTGTTGGGTATGCAAGCCCGAGTTTGGTGAGTAGTTGTCAACCCGTGGGCACTGTCCCCTATAGCATGCAGGTTAGCCTCAGTTAGAGTTGAGTGTTGCATGGCAACTCCTCCTTTAAATGTAAGGTCATTTGGTTATTTTAACATGCAATTCAATAAAGCGTGTCTTTTCAAGCTACCGAATTCTCTCTCTCTTCTCTCTCGCTCTCGTTTCTCTACCGCCGTGCACCTTGCCATGAACCCCCTCTGGCATCACCCACCATAGCTGCAACCCCAACAGCCACGTCCTCGTGACATAGTTAACAACCATTACGTCCTTGTGATAGACGCACTAGGAACAACACATCTAGCACATGTACCAATTGACAGTCACATCACTTGACATCACAAGACAAATCACATTCAAATTCATTCCAAATCGTAGACCATGCTTAATCGGTAACGTATTTAGCAATCACATCTAGATCCAGTCGGGACTTAACAAATCATGTCTATAGAGATTTAAGAGACCAAAATGCTGTAGTCATTTTGTCTATCAATTTCTGCACTCAGAACAATTCAAGTATAAATCAATCAGTATCATTTTCCTTTTTGGGGAATTTCAGATCAGAAAGTCATACAACAAGTTACTCTTAGCTCAGCACTATCCTTGAAACCCAAAGGGACATCAATGACTCTACATCAAAAATTGGGGCAATCTGTTGACAAAGGAGCAGAGTGACTCCCCTCTTGTGCAATCCTGCTGCACTAGATTCGCCCATGCTGAAATCGGGGTTCTATCGAAGTAGACTATGCTAAAACAAATGCTTCAAGATAAAGGTTCACAATCTGAGGAGTATCTGCAAGGTCTACCTCCACCACCACTTCTCATCCAATGCACGATAGTTCTTGAATTTAATCAAGAACCACCTGATCACTTTACCTTTGATCTTTCTATTTGTATGTGCTAGTATTTGAGTATCTCCTCACTTTCCTCAACTACGGGTTGTTCTTCTGGCTCCCCATCGTCCAGCACATTGCCCTTAAAAGGCTTCAAGGGACTGACATGAAAAGCATTGTGAATTCTCCAATTATAGGGTAGCTTCAATCTAAAGGAGACATCATTTATCTTTTCTCTTATCTGGAAAGGTCCATAGTATCTCATGCTAAGCTTTGGAAAAATCCGCTCCTTTCCCTTTTTCTTTCTTAGGCGTGCCTTCTCAAAACGTAAGAACACCCAATCGTCTTCCTTTAATGTCAAATCGCGACGGTGTCGATCTGCTGCCTTATTGTGTCTTTCCTGAGATTTCTCTAAAGCCTCCCGGAGCTTGGCAAAAGCAGTTTCCAAGTCCCTCGTGTACAGGTCGGCTTAAAATTTCTTATCTTTCGTGCTTAGGAAGGGTGGAACCTTTGTAGCACCTTCAATAATCTCAAATAGCGCCTTCCCCGTCGAAGAGTGAATCGTGTTATTGTAGGCAAATTCCACCGAAGGCAAAAACTTTTCCCATTGAGTCTTCTGATATGAAATGTAAGACTTCAATAAATCCAGTACGACTTAATTTGCAATCTCAAATTGCCTATCTTTCTACGGATGGAAAGATGACGAGAACTGCAACCATGTGCCAATGTTCTCCCAAATAGCCCTTCAAAACAAACTCGTGAATCGGGGATCTCTGTCAGAGACTATTGTCTCAAGCATGCCATGTAATCTGAATATCTGAGCAATGAACAGTATCGCTAAATGATTCGGCTTGAATGTTTTCTTCGCTGGAATGAAATGAGCCTGCTTGCTAAATCTGTCAATAACAGTTTAGATACCATAGTGTCCACTGTGTCTTCAAAAGATCAAAAATTAAATACATACCAATACTTTCCTAGGGGCGAGTGGGAATGAGTAAAGGCTGTAACAATCCGTGTGCTTTATACCTGTCAAGCTTGACCTTCTGGCATACCAAACAACAGTATACAAAATTGTCCACATCCTTCTTGAGTCTCGGCCAAAAAAAGTATTGCTCCACACCTTTCAAGGTGGTGTGAATGCCGCGGTGACCCGTAAATGGTGGAAAGTGACATTTAGTTAGAACCTTTTCCCTCAACGACTGTGTAACACACAACATCGTTTTCTTCATCAAGTAGCCATCCCGTATGGAATATCCCACCACTACCTCTGCATTCTGTATATTCGACCGAATACATCTAAAAACTCTCGACCTATGGCGTACTGGTTGACCATGTCCTCGAAGCTTCTATGATGAATCGCGGAAATAGCCAAGACCAACGGCTTTCGGGACAAAGCATCTGCCACCAAGTTCTTTTGTCCCTACACATGGACAATCTGAAAAAGTCACCAAAGAACATGAAAGAAAGTACCAAAAATGAAGTGAAAGATGCATAAATAAATACCCTAAACCAAAATGTACCAAATAACCAAACACATTAAAAAGCAACCCAGATAATCATGGACTACCAAAAAGTGCTATATTACTTGCAAAACAATACCAAAAGAACCAAAGAATACTAAAAATGTCACAACATAAACACTTTGAAAAGCACCAAAAAGGACCACACAACAACCAAAACTTAGAAATAGTACCATATGAAAAACAAATGGTACTTCTGTCAAAACTAGGAAAACAACAAATTCACAAAAACTATGCGAATTACCTCAAACCACGAGACCTTTCCTTACCAATACAACTACCCTATACCACGTGCATCGACCAAAACAATCAAAACCCTCCATACTTTATATAGTAAATACTTCAAAAACATTCAACAAAACAATGAAAATCATTGCTATAAGCCACCAAGTAGTGCCATACAACATATAGAAATAAGTAAGGTCACTATCAAAGGAAAACATGGAGCAATAGACGCCAATTTCCATAGCCATCATGTAGCAAAGTCGTTGGATAGAATACCTCCTACTCTTAAACCTTTACTTGAAGCTTTTGCATTTCTTCAAAAATTGTATTTCACCATAGCAAGCACCAACTTTCCCTAATTCAGCCTCGAGTTCCCTTCTCTCTTCATCATTCAAGGGAGTTTCTTGACGCAGCTAAAGAATCCAAGGAAACGATGTCATCCATGAGACTCTTTGCCACATCCTCTTTATCTTCATACACCAACAGAGTGTCCTTCTTTAGCTGGATAAAGGCCTTCAACTCTATCAGAGTTGACGACCTTTCTATTGTTATCCATGAAGGGTTAAGGGGGATAGCTTAGTGTGCCATTCATGTTAGTAGCATGCTCGAAGAGGTTAGTGTAGAGATTGCTACAGAGAGACTGTTGCACAATACAGTATGGTATATTGTAAATGATAAAAAGGTTGCAAATTCCACCGAAGGCAAAAACTTTTCCCATTGAGTCTTCTGATCCGAAATGTAAGATTCAATAAATCCAGTACGACTTAATTTGCAATCTCAAATTGCCTATCTGTCTGCGGGTGGAAAGATGACGAGAAATGCAACCATGTGCCAATGTTCTCCCAAATAGCCTTTCAAACAAACTCGTGAATCGGGGATCTCTGTCAGAGACTATTGTCTCAAGCATGCCATGTAATCTGAATATCTGAGCAATGAACAGTCTCGCTAAATGATTCGGCTTGAATGTTTTCTTTGCTGGAATGAAATGAGCCTATTTGCTAAATCTGTCAATAACAGTTTAGATACCATCGTGTCCACTGTGTCTTAGGAAGATCAAAAATGAAATCCATAGCAATACTTTCCTAGGGGCGGGTGGGAATGAGTAAAGTTTGTAACAATCCATGTGCTTTATACCCATCAAGCTTGACCTTCTCGCATACCAAACAACGATATACAAAATTGTCCACATCCTTCTTGAGTCTCGGCCAAAATAAGCATCGCTCCACACCTTTCAAGTTGGTGTGAATGCCGCGGTGACCCGTAAATGGTGGACAGTGGCATTTAGTTAGAACCTTTTCCCTCAACGACTATGTAACACACAACATCGTTTTCTTCATGAAGTAGCCATCCCGTATGGAATATCCCACTACTACCTCTGCATTCTGTATATTCGACCGAATCCATCTAAAAAATCTCGACCTATGGCGTACTGGTTGACCATGTCCTCGAAGCTTCTATGATGAATCATGGAAATAGCCAAGACCGACGGCTTCCGGGACAAAGCATCTGCCACCAAGTTCTTTTGTCCCTGCACATGGACAATCTGAAAAAGTCACCAAAGAATATGAAAGAAAGTACCAAAAATGAAGTGAAAGATGCATAAATAAATACCCTAAACCAAAATGTACCAAATAACCAAACACATTAAAAAGCAACCCAAATAATCATGGACTACCAAAAAGTGCTATATTAGTTGCAAAACAATACCAAAAGAACCAAAGAATACTAAAAATGTCACAACATAAATACTTTGAAAAGCACCAAAAAGGACCACACAACAACCAAAACTTAGAAATAGTACCATATGAAAAACAAATGGTACTTCTGTCAAAACTAGGAATACAACAAATTCACAAAAACTATGCGAATTACCTCAAACCACGAGACCTTTCCTTACCAATCCAACTACCCTATACCATGTGCATCCACCAAAACAATCAAAACCCTCCATGCTTTATAAAGTAAATACTTCAAAAACATTCAACAAAACAATGAAAATCAATGCTATAAGCCACCAAGTAGTGCCATACAACATGTAAAAATAAGTAAGGTCACTATCAAAGGAAAACATGGAGCAATAGACGCCAATTTCCATAGCCATCATGTAGCAAAGTCGTTGGATAGAATACCTCCTACTCTTGAACCTTTACTTGAAGCTTTTGCATTTCTTCAAAAATTGTATTTCACCATAGCAAGCATCAACTTTCCCTAATTCAGCCTCGAGTTCCCTTCTCTCTTCATCATTCAAGGGAGTTTCTTGACGCAGCTAAAGAATACAAGGAAACGATGTCATGCATGAGACTCTTTGCCACATCCTCTTTATCTTCATACACCAACAGAGTGTCCTTCTTTAGCTGGATAAAGGCCTTCAACTCTATCAGAGTTGACGACCTTTCTATTGTTATCCATGAAGGGTTAAGGGGGATAGCTTAGTGTGCCATTCATGTTAGTAGCATGCTCGAAGAGGTTAGTGTAGAGATTGCTACAGAGAGACTGTTGCACAATACAGTATGGTTTATTGTAAATGATAAAAAGGTTGCAAATTCCACCGAAGGAAAAAACTTTTCCCCTTGAGTCTTCTGATCCGAAATGTAAGATTCAATAAATCCAGTACGACTTAATTTGCAATCTCAAATTGCCTATCTGTCTGCGGGTGGAAAGATGACGAGAACTGCAACCATGTGCCAATGTTCTCCCAAATAGCCTTTCAAACAAACTCGTGAATCGGGGATCTCTGTCAGAGACTATTGTCTCAAGCATGCCATGTAATCTGAATATCTGAGCAATGGACAGTCTCGCTAAATGATTTGGCTTGAATGTTTTCTTCGCTGGAATGAAATGAGCCTGCTTGCTAAATCTGTCAATAACAGTTTAGATACCATCATGTCCACTATGTCTTCGGAAGATCAAAAATGAAATCCATAGCAATACTTTCCTAGGGGCGGGTGGGAATGAGTAAAGTCTGTAACAATCCGTGTGCTTTATACCTGTCAAGCTTGACCTTCTGGCATACCAAACAACGGTATACAAAATTGTCCACATCCTTCTTGAGTCTCGGCCAAAATAAGTATCGCTCCACACCTTTCAAGTTGGTGTGAATGCCGCGGTGACCCGTAAATGGTGGACAGTGGCATTTAGTTAGAACCTTTTCCCTCAACGACTGTGTAACACAGAACATCGTTTTCTTGATGAAGTAGCCATCCCGTATGGAATATCCCACTACTACCTCTGCATTCTGTATATTCGACCGAATACATCTAAAAAATCTCGACCTATGGCGTACTGGTTGACCATGTCCTTGAAGCTTCTATGATGAATCGTGGAAATAGCCAAGACCAACCTCTTCCGGGACAAAGCATCTGCCACCAAGTTCTTTTGTCCCTGCACATGGACAATCTGAAAAAGGCACCAAAGAATATGAAAGAAAGTACCAAAAATGAAGTGAAAGATGCATAAATAAATACCCTAAACCAAAATGTACCAAATAACCAAACACATTAAAAAGCAACCCAAATAATCGTGGACTACCAAAAAGTGCTATATTACTTGCAAAACAATACCAAAAGAACCAAAGAATACTAAAAATGTCACAACATAAATACTTTGAAAAGCACCAAAAAGACCACACAGCAACCAAAACTTAGAAATAGTACCATATGAAAAACAAATGGTACTTCTGTCAAAACTAGGAAAACAACAAATTCACAAAGACTATGCGAATTACCTCAAACCACGAGACCTTTCCTTACCAATACAACTACCCTATACCACGTGCATCCACCAAAACAATCAAAACCCTCCATGCTTTATAAAGTAAATACTTCAAAAACATTCAACAAAACAATGAAAATCATTGCTATAAGCCACCAAGTAGTACCATACAACATGTAAAAATAAGTAAGGTCACTATCAAAGGAAAACATGGAGCAATAGACGCCCATTTCCATAGCCATCATGTAGCAAAGTCATTGGATAGAATACCTCCTACTCTTGAACCTTTACTTGAAGCTTTTGCATTTCTTCAAAAATTGTATTTCACCATAGAAAGCATCAACTTTCCCTAATTCAGCCTCGAGTTCCCTTCTCTCTTCATCATTCAAGGGAGTTTCTTGACGCAGCTAAAGAATCCAAGGAAACGATGTCATCCATGAGACTCTTTGCCACATCCTCTTTACCTTCATACACCAACAAAGTGCCCTTCTTTAGTTGGATAGAGGCCTTCAACTCTATCAGAGTTGACGACCTTTCTATTGTTATCCATGAAGGGTTAAGGGGGATAGCTTAGTGTGCCATTCATGTTAGTAGCATGCTCGAAGAGGTTAGTGTAGAGCTTGCTACAGAGAGACTGTTGCACAATACAATATGGTATATTGTAAATGATAAAAAGGTTATAAATATTCAAAAAAATGTGCCTCTATATAGGCTTGTACAAATAGACAGCCTTTTGACACATGAGCACAAAAGGTGGTTGCCAATGCACAAATACAAGTGGCTTTCTTTTTACACAAAAGTTGCAAGAGGCTTTTCACATGGCTTGACACATAAGGCTTTTCTAAGTGGAAGAGACTGTTCACATAAGAGATGCAACAAAACCTCACATCCCAACCATCCTCCCCTATGTGGTTTTTGGTTGCATATCACTCACACATTAAATTTTGAGTAATAATCTTTAATTTATAATTGATTTACCCCTTGAATTTCTCATATGTAAGCTTTACTCAAGAATTGCTACCATGTTACAAAGAATCTGATAGACTTCTTCGTCAATACCTCATCAAGAAATAATGTCAAGTCCTTTGCATCCCTTTATCTTGTATGTAAAATTCTTTGATTGTTCATAGACTTCAATGAAGTTAGACTTTGTAAACAGAATTTGATTGTTATCTGTTTCATGTTACAAAACGACAAGAAGGCACATTTTTTTGGAGATTGATTGAACTCAATAATTGATTGGCTCATCCTTGGCTACCAAGCATAATTATTACAAAAGAAAATATACCACCAACCTTATCCTCCTATGGCCAATCCAAATATATCTATACTACTAATACTAGGGGGAGGGAGGATCCCCCCCCCCAAAAAAACATGCATTAATACGAACTGAGTCCAACCCCTTTAAGGAGGTGTTCCCTGCACCATATAGTGCAACAACAAAGATCGACTTGATTCCTCATTGCCCAACTCATGTGCATTGGACATGAATCATGACCCTTGAAGTGGGGGATGGTGCCTTGAGCCTCATTCAAAGGAAGTGCTATGAGGCCCTTCTCCCATCCACTTTAATGTCTTCCCGTCCTCTATGCTCCAATCAATCTTGACATCCTACTTCTTTGCTAGCCCATGTTTCCTTTCTCCTCCGTGTTGAGGGAGAGCTTGCATGTGATGCTCCTCTCTCTCTCTCTCTCTCTCTCTCTCTCTCTCTCTCTCTCTCTCTCTCTCTCTCTCTCTCTCTCCCCCAAAAAAAAAGTACGCCAATAGAGAGACAACCAATAGCAAGTAACAAATAGAGTGTTAATTGTGGCACCAGCCACAAGGTCATCCAAGAATATGTGGCATGCATATGTACAAGTGACAAGGTCATCCACAATATGTGCATGATGTGCGAACATCGGGCGTCTAAGCCTATGAAGCATGGATGGGACATTTATCAAAGTGCAGGCTCCCACTCTAGTTGAAGTTCATCGTACTAGTCTTGACATCCAAGCACACTCCATGGCCTCTAGCCAGCTTGAATTGCACAAGAGGACTACTTGAGCCCTTCTCTTGCCCTTGCCTCCTCTTGTTGGAGGTAATAGTAGTTGGCTATGGAAGCATTGTTTTAGTGATGTGCATACGAGGAGAATAAAAAGAAGAGGGTGATCATGGTGTTCCCTATTATGCTACACTCTATAAGCAACTCATAGGATCTTTCATCTACTTGAGAAACACTAGGCCTAACATTTGTCTTGGAGTCAAATCACTTGCTCAATATATGCAAGCTCCAAGGGATCTCTATTAGTCCAAAGGCTACCCTGGAGGTCAAGGACCGGGCCATGGGCCAAGGGCCGTGGGCCGGCTACTAATGGAGATGGGATCCTAGGGGCAAGGCTTATAAAGGGAGGTTGGGTAGAGGATCGAGGCTAGTCAGTCCTAGGGTCTTATTTTGGTATCAAAGCTCAGCGAGGAGGAGCCATGGAGGAGAAGGGAAGGAGATTGGTTGCATGATACATGCATGTTCTTTCTCTCTCTCTCTCTCTCTCTCTCTCTCTCTCTCTCTCTCTCTCTCTCTCTCTCTCTCTCTCTCTCTCTCTCTCTCTCTAGAGAACCGTGGGCAAGCTCCATTAGGAGACCTTCTCGATGATTCAGGGCGAGTATGGCCCCTTGTATAGAGGAAGAAAAACTTGGCTACCCGCGCGGGAGGGGCCGCTAACATGGAGATGGGGTTGGTAGGCGACATGCATCAAATCAGGAGAAGACGGACTCATCAAGTTCGTAGAGCTAAGGGGAGTGAATCCCGATGTTGCGTGGACAAGGGAGCACTACAACGTAGGCGACTTCTATTTTTTTCCCTCATGTTGCTCTGCAGCAAGGCCGTCACTCTTCAAAGGTTCTAATGGTGCATGCCCACCCGAGGCACACACCTAGCAATCACAACGTTAGCATCCCCCGGCATGTGTAAAACTACTGATGAAGAAGGACTACAAGGTGTGAGTTTTTGAGAGATGCCGCATGCGAGATGTTAATAACGCAGATAGAGTCTGCCGAGGATAAGCGGTTCAAGAACCATGGAGGCTCAAACATAAAAATCATGAAGGCAAAAATTTTAGATGCCAAGGGTGAACCTTCATCAGTATCCAAACATCTCAGGGATCTCCAAATCAACGTGTGCTTACACGGTTTTTGACAGCCGTAACCGACCTAGTACCATACATGGAATGGCAACACAAAGTGTTCGAACCATATCCAAGGAAAAATCGAACAATACCTTGTTATCAAGATGATGCAAAGGATATACTCATGGTTTGTTTGGAGCAAGGTTTTAGGAAGAGCACCATGATTGAGGCTGAGCAACCATATAGGTTTGTAATGTGTTTCATGCTTTTCAAGTGAATCTAGCTTGATAATTTTACACCGAGTTCTTTCAGAGATTTGTGCAAGTTGCTTCTTGTTCCGGGTAGCGGTGGCAATGAATGTCAATACACCACAGGCTGATTCGTTGTTGATTATTTATACGCTTTTTGTCAAGCATGGCATGCGGATAGTCCTATGCAGGGACATTGAAGGAGTACCGGAAGTGCGGCGCGAGAGAGAGTGCGAGAAGAAGAGCATGAAGATATGGTGAACTCGCTCTACTGTAATGTGTAGAGCATAGTGAGTTCTTATTACGTTTTTACAAAAGAATATGTGTACATACCTGGCGGCCCGCCCACTTACCTGGGCGACCACATTGGGCTTTATACCCCAACAACCTCCCACTTAAAGTCCAATGTGGTACTTTAAGTGTGAGAGAAGCTACTATGCAAGCTAATATACAAGAGATGTAGAGAAGTGATGTACTACCCTACATCTAACTGCTTGCGAAAATGCGCAACGCTCTCTGAGGGAAGTCCTTTTGTAAGTAGATCAGCAGGATTTTCTGTGGTGTGAACTTTGACAAGCTGAAGTTGCTTATCCTTGAGCATTTCCCTGATGAAATGATACTTCACATCCACATGCTTTGTCTTTGAGTGATAAACTGGATTGCGAGCCAATTGGTTAGCACTTTGACTATCACAATATAACACAGGCATCTCTTCTTTGATTCCCAAATCTGTTACTAGTCGATTAAGCCAAATTGATTCTTTGCATGCCTCTGATGCTGCAACATATTCAGCCTCTGTAGTAGACTGAGTAACACAATCTTGTAATCTAGAACGCCATGATACTGCTCCACCAGCCAATGTAAAGACATCCCTGACGTAGACCTTCGATTGTCTAAGTCACCTGCATAATCTGAGTCTGTAAAACCCTTTACACTTAGCTCCTGACTCCCATAGCATATACGCATACTCTTTGTAGCTTTCAGGTATCTCAATATTCCTTTCACTGCCTCCCAATGTTTCTTGCCTGGGTTTGACATGTATCGACTTACTACTCCCACTACGAATGCAATTTCTGGGCGAGTAGCAATCATTGCATACATCAAACTACCCACTGCAAACGCATATGGAATCTTATCCATTTCAGCCTGTTCTTCCTCAGACACAGGACAATCTTGTTTGCTAAGTTTCACATATGGTGTCAATGGAACACTCAATGCCTTTCCCTTCTCCATATTGAAACGTTGCAAAACTTTGTCAATATACTCTGTTTGAGATAACCAAATCAACTTCTTTGATCTGTCTCTCTCAATGCGCATACCAAGTATATGACTTGCCTCACCCATGTCATTCATGTCAAACGATTTTGCCATCTTTGACTTCAAAGCTGAAATTTCTTCCAAGTGCTTGCCAGCAATCAACATGTCATCCACATATAAAATAAGGATCAGCCAACTACCATCCTTAGCCTTCTTTGTATATAGACAGTGATCGAACTCACTACGTTTGTAGCCTTGAGAAAGCATAAACTTGTGGAACTTATGGTACCATGCCCTCGGTGATTGTTTTAAGCCATAAAGACTCTTTAACGACTGGCATACCCAATCTTCCTTGCCTTTCTCAACAAACCCTTCTGGCTGCTGCATGTAAATTTCCACATCTAAATCACCATGCAAGAACGCTATTTTGACATCCATTTGGTGCAACACCAAATCTAATATGGCAACCAATGCAAGAAAGCATCTCAATGTAGTCATCTTGACCACCGGAGAGAAGACTTCATCAAAGTCAATGCCTTGTTCTTGCTTAAAGCCCTTGGCAACAAGCCTTGCTTTGTACTTTGGTTGACTATCATGAGCGGTGATCTTATACCTATAAACCCATTTACAATGTAGAGCCTGTTTGCCATGTGGTAATTTAACTAGCTTCCATGTCTTGTTTTTATGCAGAGCTGTCATCTCTGACTGCATGGCCAATTGCCAATTGCCGGAGTCCTTCATTTGCAATACTTCCTTGTAACATGAAGGCTTATTGCAATCAGTCAACATGACATAGTTCATAGATGGAACAAACCTATCAGGAGGTCGCGTGACACGTCCAAATCTACGCACAATATGTGCTCAGGCTCAGCCACAACCTGTGGTTCCACTCTATCCTGTCCTTGCTCCTCTTGAGCCCTGACATTTTTTCTTGCACGTGCAGGTCCATCTTCTTGGAAGACAACTCTTCTAATCTCCTCAACCCTCTCTGGTTTAGAATGATATTTGGATTCGTTAAAGTGAACATCATTGCTGCGGACAACCTTTCTGGATTCGGGATCCCAAAGTCTGTACCCCATCTCGCCAGAATTACCATAGCCTAGAAAGATGCACTTTCTACTCTTTGGCTCAAGTTTGTTCCTAAATTCCTTTGGAACGTGAGTATATGCCTCACAGCCAAAGACTTTGAGATGCTGTATGAGGGCATTTTGCCTGACCATAATATCTCTGGTAATGAATCCTTCTGCAAAACCTTGCTAGGAGATCTATTTACAAGATGAACAGCTGTTGATATAGCTTCAGCCCAAAACCCATTTGGCAGTTGTGCATTAGACAACATACTTCTGACCTTCTCTTGTATGGTCCTATTCATCCTCTCAGCAACACCATTTTGAGGAGGATTGTAAGGAGCAGTAAGTTCACATTTTATACCTTTTGACTCACAAAAGTCCTGAAAGGCCTTTGAAACATACTCTCCACCATTGTCAGTGCGTAAGCATTTAAGCTTCTTGCCACTCTGATTCTCCACAAGTGTCACAAACGTTTTGAAAACACTAAACTCTTCATCCTTGTGCTTGAGAAAGTAAACCCATACTTTCCTAGAGTAATCATCTATAAATGTCATAAAGTAAGAAGCTCCCCCTAGAGATAGGTTAGGCATAGGTCCACACAAATCACTATGAACAAGTGCCAACTGTGTATCTCTTCTACTGCTTCTATGCTTATGTGGCTGCTGTGTTTGCTTACCATACAGACAATGTTCACAGAATTCAAAATCATTAAATGAAAAGCCAGGCAAATAACCAGAACGAGACAAGATTTCCATTCCCTTCTTGGACATATGTCCTAACCGGCTATGCCACAAAGAAACGTTCGGCTGCTCTGTTACATTGATTACATTTTTAGAGACATTTGATACATAAATCATGTAAAGTCCTCCAGACTTTACTCCATGTGCTACTGTCATAGAACCCTTGGATATCTTCCACATGTTCTGTCCAAAAGTGGTGACGTAGCCAGCATCATCAAGTAAACCTGTGCTGATCAAGCTCTTTGTAATTGGGGAACATGTCTCACATTTTTTAGCGTGAAAGAACAGCCATTCTGAAACTTCAATTGAATATCTCCAACACCTAAGATCTCACATGTCTGCCCATTGCCTAGCCGAACATGATCTTTAGTGGTCACATAAGAGGTAAACCACTCCTTGTTTGGAGACACATGAAGTGATGCCCCTGAGTCTATAATCCGGTCACTCAGTGCATTTCCATCAGATGCTGTAAGAAGAGCTGAGTCCATTGTATTCTTCAAGAAGTAGATGTCTCCTGACACTAGACTATCATCCTCTGCAACAGTGTTTGTCACATTTATTTCTTGAATCTTCACTGAGGACTTGTTCTTCTCACCATGGTCTTCAGCTTTCTCTTTGCCTTTTTCTGCTTTTCATTCTCTGCAGTCTCTTTTCATGTGACCCTTCTTACCACAATGGTAGCATTCTATGTCACTCTTGCCTTTAGCACTGCGGGACTTGCTACGAGACTGATTCCTCTTTTCACCTTTGTACTTTTCTTTGGTCCTTCCCCTGACAACTAAGGCTGTTCCTTTGCCTTTGTCCATTGTCTTTCTATTGGTTTCTTTAGTAAGCAGACTTCCTTCTACACCTGCTATGTTCAAGCCATATGGAGGTGCAGAATTACTCAAAGCTGTGCGAAAAGTGTCCCAACTTTCCGGCAATGTGATCAACAGAAACATAGCTCTAACAGGTTCATCAAACTTGACACCTTGAGCTGACAACTGACTGTAGATTGTGTTGAATTCATTCAGATGATTGGACGTAGGTGTCCCTTCTTTCATCTTCAAGTCAACAAGCTTCTTAAGCTAGTATACCTGTGAAGCTGCACTATGCTTCTCATAAAGATCACTCAGCTTTAACCATGCTTGATAAGCCGACATCTCGTCTGCTACATTGAAGTAAACGATTTCTGCCAAAGTCAACATAATGGTAGAAAGTGCCAATTCATCCATTTCGCTCCATTCATCTTCGTCCATATCTTTTGGTTTTATCCCCTTGAGCTTTATAGGTTTTATCTGCTTCTTTTGTACCAACACATGCCAAATCTGCTTCTTCCACAATGGGAAATTGGTTCCATCTAGCTTCTTGATATTGTAAAGAGCAGTGTCCTGTGATCTAGCCATAGCTATGCTTCACAATAGTTTACTTTCCTGGGAAAAATTGGGCAGAGTTTCCCCTGTAAACTGACCTCTGAACCAATATCAACCTGTCAAATGAACCAAGAAAGCTTCAGATTCTGCAGAAATTTTGGCAGAGTCTCCTTTGTAAAATGGCTCTGGTGTACTCAAAAACAGACCAAAAAACAGCTCAAAAAACCACTGTCTCTCTGACACTGTAAGCTGCAGGTAAACCTATCCTGCACCTGTACTGTCTCTCATTGTCCTGTCACTGTCCTGTAAGCATAGACTGTGACAATTCCTCAATGGCAGTAAAGCAAAGATGCAATCCCAACTGTCTAACTCACAGTCAATACATCCTAGCTGCCTATCTAAGGGTGCTCGAGGGATCGCTCCAAGACCTGTATCACCGAAAGGATCTCAACATTCGAGAATCCCCCAGCTCAATAAAACCTCACTCGACCCTCAACAAAGGCTGCAGTAAATCTGACAGTACATAGACTTCCCACAAAGTCATGCATCCACAAATTTCCCACTGTATGTTGTAACTACTGCGGCGGTTGTTTGCTGCGTGACTCACATCCAGCAAACCCTCAACAGACATACATCATCTCTGACAATACATCCCATGTGGAAGTACCTACAATGTCAGGATGAAATCTGGAATATCAAGCAGCAAACACAAGCTCCCTGGTGAACTAGTGGATGTCGCCTACAGTCTGTGTGTAGATGCGCCCGTGTCATATGTGACACGCCTCCAAGAACTGTGAGCCGTCCTTCGATGTGTAGACAGCCACAAATCAACACTCTGGGAGTGTCGATATCCTTAGCACCTGCAGTTGTAGGCCGAAAACCCCAAATTTGCAGAGTCAGATCTGCACCCGTCAAGACCACGTAGTCAAAAATGGCCTGCGCAGACCTTTGTCGAAGCCGAACGGTGGTCGAGATGACGTGTCCCACAGGATTTGGGGCCGTGTCTTCGCCTGTCGAATTTCACTTCAATCTGAGCTGGTGACTCTAGCCTCCTGCAGTGCTGTCCCGAGCCTCGATCTGAGCTCTGATACCAGTTGAAGGAGTACGAGAGGAAGTGCGACGCGAGAGAGAGTGCGAGAAGAAGAGCACGACGATATGGTGAACTCGCTCTACTGTAATGTGTAGTGCATAGTGAGTTCTTATTAGGTTTTTACAAAAGAATATGTGTACATACCTGGCGGCCCGCCCACTTACCTGGGCGATCACATTGGGCTTTATACCCCAACAGACACAAGACAATTTGTTCATTGATCAAAGTCTTGAGCGATTAGGGGGTTCAGTCAGTCTAGCCAAAGCCCAAACAGAGTAACTAGCATGGTAACCCCAGGTGCCTCGTCGGTAATCGATGATACGTCAAAGACGGACATTCTTTCTCTCTCATTCCAAGGAGCAAGGATCCATACACTTACTTGGTCATAGATTTTTATTAACAAGTCTATCTTTGATTTATCCTCTTCCTCCTATCAAGAAGAGGGGGGAAGAAGTCTTCAAGTTGCGAGAGCATGAATCCTAGGCGGATTGTCTATCATTAATGCAATCAGATAATGACATGGTCCACCCATTATCGGCAAGCGTGCTCCCATGATTTCTAAGGCATCACAGGAGCAAGGATTTGTTTTCAAATCTTCAAGACAAGAAGGTACGAGGTATATCTCTTGCAAGTATTTTTCTATTTTTCAATATAGTATACGATTTGACAAGGTCAATTATCTATGAATGCTCGAAACGGTCGACTTTCTTTTGTTATGACATCTGTCTATGAGCAAGAGTATCTGTAGCTATGAGCACAGGTAGCATCCAACATGGGTCTACTGAGAAATATCATGCAAAGACAAGACTTCCATGTTTGGAATACGCTAGGTGCATCCGAACTTAGGGATACTTGCTGAGATGTGTGTAGTTTTTTACATCACAAGAGGTGTATATCATACATACGTTCACTCACTCGAGCCAATTCGAGCACACTACCAAAAACCTTGCCACAAGTGGGCGACAAGCAACGTGCTTGGGCAGACCAACAAAGTGCTTTGATTGTCTTCATGTGAAGCACTGCTTCTTTTCTGTGCCAATGTATTCTCGATTGACTTCAACTCGATGCTAATGGCACACATCTTTAGCACTATATGGATACAAGCTCATAAATTCCACAGTGGTGCACTATGATGTATCCATGCCAGTGTAATCATGCACGTCACGTATGCCAACGGCTCACAAGGTTGAGACTATCATTGAAGCCAAGGGCTTATTATTCTTTTTTTTTCTATGTATGGATGGCATTCTAGTCCGCTGGACGTATGACACTCTATCTTTGTATACGCTTCCACTTTAACACTAAATACTCTGTCAACAACAAGGTAAGTAACTGCTATCTTAAAATATATTTTATGTTATTCACAGGCAAAGTGCCATACATATGCACCCCAATATAGTCACGACCACATACACGGAAAGTTGGTCAAGATGTGACTTCTAGTTCCTCTTGTGATCCGAGTACAATGGTTTACGCTTATAGGATCAGCTAAGACACATACATGGTCTGCACAGGATCATATGCAAGGGGCATACCACACATTTGAATAAGGGATTTTCCTCAACCTAGCATTCTCTCTCTCTCTCTCTCTCTCTCTCTCTCTCTCTCTCTCTCTCTCTCTCTCTCTCTCTCTCTCTCTCTCTGTCTCTCTCTCTCTCTCTCTCTCTCTCTCTTTCCACATTCCATGCAGGAAAGATGGAACTAGACATGATTTTATTAAAATATTTCTATGATAATACGATAACAGGAAGGGCTACAAGCCAATAAGAAGGGCTAAGAGCCAACTATTACCACATATTTGGGCATGGCTAAGAGCCATCTAAGGACAAGCAGGAGTCTTGCCATTAGTGATTTTTTGGACATTATTTTTGCACTTCACACTTTAAGTGTGCAAATCAAGTTGAGTTTTTGAACGTCGTCTTAAACTCATTTGGGCTTCTCTCTACCAAGGTGTAAGGATGAAGCTAACCTTTCAAAATGCACAACTACTCACAAAAACCCCACATTATGAATTTTTGGGTGTGCCAAAGATCTAGTTGTGCATACGACTCCAATTTTAGTGAAGCGCCTATTAGCCGTACGAGTGCCTATATGAGTACAATTTGGGGTAAGACCTAGTGCGTGATTATTAAATCCCATTCTTGGAACCTTCACACTTGGAGTTTCAAGGAAAGAAGTCCACAAACTACCAATTGGTAGTGGAAATATTTCAAGTTTAAAAGTAATAAAATGCCACGGGCAAACCCAAGGGAGGTCATGGACAAAGGCCAAGGGCCGGCTGCTCGTTGAGTAATTTTCATGCAATGTTAAACCAAGGGGTTTGACAATGTTTCTTTAACCAAGGGGTCTTAATTGCAAAGGCAACACCCAAGGTTACATGTGTAGTACTACTTGCATTTTGTTGATTTTCAATTAGTGTTCCTAGGCCTTTGCATGCAGGAAATTGGATAGATGCCTATGAATAAGTGAACACTTTATTCACCCTCCATGTATGCATCTGATTTGTTTTTATTTTTTTTGTTTCCTTTTCCAAGTAGGATGCATAAACTTCTATGTTTTCATCCATGTTTGCCCCTATTTAATATGTCTTAAAAACAAAGTAATTCTGCTAAAGTATTAGGTAAATTAATTATCTGAGCTTCACATAATTATCACGAGTTTTGTAACATATAATTAACCTCTGATAAATAACTCAAATCATTTTGAATCTATTTGCTAATTTTTCCTATTTAATTTGTCCTAAAAATAGAGTATTTATGCTAACGTAAATAGATAAATTAATTATCTGATCTTGAAATAATTATCACAAGTTTCCTAGCATGTAATTAACCTCTGATAAATAACTCAAATCAATTTGAATCCATTTGCTAATTTTCTTTATTTAATTGATTCTAAAAACAGAGTATTGCTGCTAAAGTAATTAGATAAATTAATCATCTGAACTTTACATAACCATGGATTCCCTAACATATTATTAACCTCTGATAAATAACTCAAATCAATTTGAATCTATTTGCTAATTTTTCCTATTTAATTTGTCTTAAAAAAGAGTATTTTTGCTAAAGTAATTAGATAAATTAATTATCTGAGCTTGATATAATTATGAAAAGTTTCCTAATATGTAATTAAATTTTGATAAATAATTCAAATCAATTTGAATCCATTTGCTAATTTCACCTATTTAATTTGTCCTAAAACCAGAGTTTTTCTACTAAAGTAATTAGATAAGTTAATCATCTGAGCTTCATATAATTATCACAGGTTTCCTAACATATAATTAACCTCTAATAAATAACTCAAATCATTTTGAATCTATTTGCTAATTTTTCGTATTTAATTTGTCCTAAAAATAGAGTATTTCTGCTAAATTAATTAGATAAATTAATTACCTAAGCCTGACATAATTACCACAAGTTTCCTAGCATGTAGTTAACCTCTGCTAAATAACTTAAATCAATTTGAATGCATTTGCTAGTTTCTCCTATTTAATTTGTCCTAAAAACAGAGTATTTTTGCTAAAGTAATTAGATAAATTAATCATCTGAGCTTGATATAATTATCATGGGTTTCCTAACATATAATTAAGCTCTGATAAATAACTCAAATCAATTTGAATCTATTTGCTAATTTCCCCTATTTAAGTTTTCCTAAAAACAAAGTATTTCTGCTAAAGTAATTAGATAAATTACGTATCTGAGCTTGACCTAGTTATCACCGATTTCCTAATGTATAATTAACCACTGATAAATAACTCAAATCATTTTGAATCAATTTACTAATTTCCCCTATTTAATTTGTCTTAAAAACAGAGTATTTCTGCTAAAGTAATTAGGCAAATTAATGATCTGAGCTTGACATAATTATTACGGGTTTTGTAACATATAAATAACCTCTCATAAATAACTCAAGATATTTTGAATCAATTTGATTATTTTTCCCTTTAATTTTCTCTAAAAAACATCGTAATTCTGTCTAATTAATTATGAAAATTACTCAAAAAATTATATGATAATTTTCCTAGCTTAATGACTGTCTAATGCAGCTTTGATAAGTACCTCAGCTTAATCTAAACTTAATTAATATATTTTTCATTAATGTATGGTTAATTTGGATAATTTCAGCCCTAATATGATAGGATAATTAATTAGCTTAATATTCCCAAGCTTAATTGCAACAATCAGCATAGAATATTTAATTAAGAGAGGATTTATGAGTATACATAGGCCTAATCTTTAATTTATTAAGAAAATAGATTAATCTAGCCTTGCTAATTAAGAAGGATTAGTCTAATTACCATTTAAGTTAATCAACTAGAGCTTAACCTCTAGTGATTTCTAGGTAGCGTTCTCTCTAGATGAGAGACAGTGTGTCAAGGCTCCAAGTCTAAATTTTTTTGAAGGGAAGGGGATCTTTTTATAGTTTTTCTAGGCCCCGGACAGTTTCTGGCAGGTTTTGATACCCCAAGCAGGCCCCCAGCTTGCAAATGGTGCCAACTGCTGCTAAATCTGTCTGTGGCAGGTTCCACCAAGCTCCACACTGCCCCCATACCTTCCAAAATTGATTTTGGTTGATTTTGCTGATTTCTAATGATGAAATTTTGAAATATCAGTTAATTCTAGAACCTTAGGATAAGAAAGTCTTTGTTAATAATTATTACTGAAACCATCAAATTTTATTTAACTAAT
This sequence comes from Adiantum capillus-veneris, assembly GCF_014529385.1. Classification (NCBI taxonomy): domain Eukaryota; kingdom Viridiplantae; phylum Streptophyta; class Polypodiopsida; order Polypodiales; family Pteridaceae; genus Adiantum; species Adiantum capillus-veneris. The sequence goes on from NC_140944.1 coordinate 12,607,163, forward strand.
TGAATTCCTATTGTAACCTTCCAGGGTCTATAAATTTTTCAGTTTTTGTCGGATTCTGATTCTGAAAATTACTAACCATAGTAAAGCTTTGCTTATGATACCAATATTAGCCGTGTTTGAATCCTTCAACAGTGGTTTTGAAATTAATCTTACAAGCTTTTTACAATTTTTAAGGTTTCGGAAACTCGAAACCTTACAATCACCCTAACTTAAGGAATTGAGATGTCCTCATCTCAACCGAAATTGGGAAAATCTTTGGGAAGTGATACTTCATCCTCCCAGGTGGCGTCTTCAGTGGGGTAGTCCTTCCATTTTACTAAATGTTCTCTGATAACTCTGTTTCTTAGACTCCTTTCCCTAGTGTCGAGAATACAATCTGGTTGGAGTTCGAGAATTCCCTGCTTCTGCATCACAATTTGTTCGTCATCTAGAGTGTGATTTGGATTTGGGATGTAGGGTTTTAGAAGATTGATATGGAAAACATTATGGACCTTGAGGTGCTCAGGAAATTCTAGTTTGTAAGCTTGATCACTGATTATTTTAATCACTTCATAAGGTCCACAATATTTGGGGCTTAGTTTTTTGTATTTTCCCAAGGATAGAGTGCTTCTTTTTGGCCGTACCCTTAGGAATACTTTATCCCCTTGTTTGAAAACCCGATCAGATCGTTTTTTATTAGCATACTGTTTCTGGCGGTCCTTGGCTTCCTGAATGTCTTGTCTTATGTCTTTGGTTTGGGCATCCATCTCCTCCAACATTTTCTTTGAAGCTTCTACTCTTGTAGTAAGGTTAGAAAAGTTTAGGGGTGATATACATTCATGCCCATAAAGAGCATTTCGGAGGTCTTTTGGAGGGCCTTTTGGAAGAGAGAGGAAAATAAGCTCCTCCAATGAGAGAAGAACCTACGTTACGTAGAAAAATAGATTGATATTAACAAAAATATAAAAGGTGTCCCTCTCCTCATTTAATAATCTAGTGGTCCTCGAAAACGATCACTCTCTTTCATTTAATGCGAGCACCTTTTTCAGAAGGTAGATGCGGTGCATTTGATATGGCTTACATCATCACTAAAACTCAAAAAGTTACAAAACTATCAAGTGGTGGAAGATTTTGAAACTTTTGATACTGTCAATGCGTTCTGAACGCCCAAATATCCTAGAAATGAATGTCCAATTGCCTCGCTCCAACATCCAAAGAGGCAAAGAATGTCAACAACCCCTAAAAGAACATTTTACTAACGGCGCGCGAGGGGGCATTCCAAAATTTTGGAATGCCTCCTCGCGCGTCGTTAGTAAAAAGCCCCTTTTTTCCTTTTTTGGGGAGCTTTTTGAGAGGAAAATGTCAAAAAACCTATAAAAAGGGGCTTTCTTGAAAGATAATTGTCCAAAAATCACTAAAAGTAGCTTTGTACTAACGGCGCGCAGAGGGGCATTTTAGAATTTTAGAATGCCTCCTCGCGCGCCTTAAGTAAAAAGCCCATTTTTGGGGGTTTTTTGACATTTTTTGCCTCTTCGGATGTCGGAATGAGACAAGTAGACATTCGTTTTTAAGGTATTTTGGCGTTCCGGACGCATTGGTGGTGTCAAAAGCCTCAAAATCTATCACTATTTGATATTTTGTGACTTTTCAACTTTCAATGATGACGTAAGCTGCATTGAATGCGCCGCACCTGCCTCCTGAAAAAGACGCTAGCATTAAATAAAAAAGTGACCGTTTTCAAGGACGATTGGGAATATAAATCTACTTTTTAGAGTGTCTGGTTGTCCTTTTGGACATACTCACAAGGTACAAGTGCATTTAAAAAAAAGTTTCTAGAGAGAGAAATACAATTTCTTACAAGGCCCTCCAAATGACCTCCGAAATTTTCTAATTAGTATGTCTGATGCAGTGTAAGTTTTTTTTACAGGTATCAAATGGGATACTTTAGTCAGCATACCCACTTGAATAATGGGAAGGCCTGTTACAAAGTCCATGCTAATGAGTTCCCACTTCATCTGAGGAATTTCCAGAGGTTGAAGTTTCCCTGGCATCATTACTCGTTTAGCCTTAATCCTTTGACAGGAAAGACATTGTCTGATGTAGCGAAGTATATCTCCTTTCATTCCTGGCCAGAAATAGCTTTTCCTTATGGCGTTAAGGGTCTTTGCATAACCAGGATGGCCGGCAACTGGACGTTGTGTCCTTCATAAAGGATTAACTCCTTTAATGTTGGATTTTTAGGAATGTAAAGCCAATACTTATAATAGAGAAGCCCATCCTCAAGTGAATAATCCTTGATTCTGTCTTTCTCTTTATCTTTTAGGTCCTGTTGATTGATAACCTGTAGGAGTCCTTGATAATCCTTATCTTCCAGGGAAGCTTCCTTAACCTTGTTTAGGATTGGATTGTCGACTGTGGAAATAGCCCCAAGAAAAACCTTACGGCTAAGAGCGTCAGCAACCACATTCTCTTTCCCTGGTTTATATTTTATTTCAAAGTCATATTCCTATAAGAGTTCTATCCATCTTCTCTGCCTCATGTTGAGTGATGCTTGTGAGAAAATACATTTTAAACTCTGATGATCAGTGATTAACTGGAACTTCCCTCCTAAAAGATAGTGCCTCCAGAGTTTTAGAGCATGGATGACAGCTAGGAGTTCCAGATCATGAGTTGGATAATTCAGCTCCTGGATTCTTAATTTTTGCGAAGTAAAGGTGACTGGTTTGCCTTCTTGGTTTAAAACTCCTCCTATAGCAAGACCGCTGGCATCTGTTACTACTTTAAACTCTTGAGTGAAGTCAAGAAGTTTGAGTACAGGGGCTGATGTGAGATTTTGTTTTAGTTTGAGTAAGCAATCCTCCTGTTCTTTTCCCCATGTAAGTTTGGCTGTCTTTTTAAGTAGCTGTGTCAAGGGTGCGGCGATAACTGCATAATCTCTGACGAAGATTCTATACCATCCTGTAATGCCCAAAAATCCTCGAATCTCACTAACCGTTTTGGGTTGTGGAAAGTCTATTATATCTTTAATCTTTGCGGGGTCTACTGAAATTCCTTCAGGGTTTATTATAAAACCAAGATAACTAACTTCTGACGTGCAAAACACACATTTACTCATCTTGGCATATAACTGACGTTGGCATAGAAGATGAAATACTTTACGTACATGGCCTTCATGCACTTTTTAATCCTTGGAATATACCAGGATATCATTGAAAAACACCAACACAAAATCATCCATACATTCTCTGAATATATCCAACATGAGACGGTTAAAAGTAGCTAGAGCATTCGTAAGACCAAAAGGCATTACGATGAACTCATAATGCCCATACCGGGTGTTGAAAGAAGTTTTGTAAATATCTATCAAGTAATTCATCGATGCGAGGAATAGGGTACTTATTATTTACCGATACCTGGTTAAGTCCCCTATAGTCCATGCAGAGACGTAAAGATCCATCCTTCTTCTTTTGGAATAGAACAAGCGCTCCCCAAGGTGAAATGCTTGGTCTTATGAATCCCTGTTCAATAAGCTAACGAAGCTGTTCTTTTAATTCAATAGCTTCAGGGAGGGACATTTTGTAGGGTCTTTTTGAAATTGGTTCACTACCTGGAAAGGTTTCTATTTCGTGGTCTATATCCCTGGGAGGAGGTAAATTCAAGAGATCTTTCGGGAATATATCCGAAAATTCCTTAAGCCATTCTGGAGTTTTGTTGTCCCTTGAATCATCTACCTTATTAAGTTTTACTACAAAGATCTGTTGCCCCTTACGTAACCCCTTCAGAAGTTGACTAGCCTTAACTAAATGAGCCTTAGGCTTCCCATTTAATCCTTGTACTAATGTTTCTTCACCTAAGTGATTTTTGAAGGTTAAGTTCCCTTGAGCACAGTGAATTTGGGCTTGATTTTTGATTAACCAATCCATTCCTAGAATACCATCATAGATTCCTACCATTTGCTAGTTCTACCACTAATTTCTTGGTGGGATATTGGTTCAATTTAAGTTTCCTTAAACATTTAGGGGAGAGAAAAGAGTGTGTGCTGCCACAATCTATAAGTAGTTCAAATTTTTCACCTTCTCTGTTTGCAGTGGTTTGGATGACAGCATATTGTTGCCGAGCTATAGGGTTATCAATGGCGGAAAAAAGAGTATCTCTTTCATCTTCCTCATCCAGCAAGGTAGGATCTCCTACTGCAGCATAAGCTTTGGCTCCACTACCTCTTCCTCTGCCTCGTCCTCTATTGCCTCTACCTCTTTGATTATTTCCTTGTCCTATCTGAGTCTGAGGAGTGGTTCCGGTAGCAACTCGGGGATTTTTCCCCTTAGGAAATTGACTCCTGTAATGTCCCAATCTATTGCATCCATAGCATCTGATGTTTGGAAAGGTCTGCTCTATAGTGGCTACAGCTGACACTCCCCTCCGTTGATTTCCTTGGTTATAATTTCCCCTTGCTCTTCCTCTAAAGTTATTGTGATTGTAATAGCTCCTGGCAAGGGAGTTTCCTTCAGTTGCAAGTGGTTTAGCTCTTAGAAGAGCATCTTGAATAGAGATGGGTCTCATAGCTTCCAAGCGAGTACTTAAAGGTTTGTTGAGACCCTGACAGGAAATGGCAATCTATTGTTCCATAGTCATTAGTGGGGCATAACGTCGTAAAGACACATATTTGGTGTAGTATTCTTTCAAAATAAGCCCTAACTGTTTAAGGGCGAAGAATTCATTCATTTTGATAGCTTGGTGAGCTGGAGGAAGATATCTTTCTTTCACTGCCTGCTTCATTCTTTCCCAGGAGGGACTAATGGAAGGGTTACCTCTACAGTATTGTTTCCACTAGAGTTTGGCATCTCCAGTGAGTCGAAACATTCCTAACATTGCGTGATTTTTCGAAGCAGTTCCTGCTGCCAAGAAATAATCATCCATGGCGTCCAGCCAGGCTTCGGCGTCACGTTCTAAGTTGGTTCCTTCTCCCTTGGAAGTTGGGAGTTGAATTTGTTTTAACAATAGTTTCTTTTCCTGAGTGGGAGTATAGAGACTTTTTGCATTTTCCTGGGTTTGTAATTAATGAAAATCCTCTAGTGATTACACTACTTTTGTTTTGTCATACAAGTTCTCTAATATATATACTTTTGAAACAATGAAAACAAAAATCTGACAATCATTATCACCCTCTCAATTAAACTACACAAGCATGTCATAAAATTATGGTATATACAAAGGTTAATACAACACTGACTCATACTATGTACAAGATGGACTCATACTATATACAATGTGTAATTCTCTAGATCAACATTCTCTTCACCACTGGTGGGGCTGACAAGGGATAAAAAAACATGACATCTTTTGGTCCCCTAAACTTTGGGCCTACCCTCATGGGCCTGATCCTACCTGGGTATATTACTGTGGCTACCTGATCATAAACCCACTGATTTTGTGACACTTCTACCCCATCTATAATAATGGTCTAATCTGGATCTTCAGTCCCACTGAAAAAGAAAAATTTCATGGTCCGAAGTGTTTCTGCCCACTTGAGTCTTTTCAGATTGAGTGTCAACCCTTCTAATTGTCCCGCATCAATCAGGAAAATTCCGCCAAAATGTGACCAGCTGATTCCCCATGTAGGAGGAGGGGAAAACATTAAATCTAACAATTGCATGATGCTCTTGCGAAGTACAAAGTTATTGGAGCTGCAAGCAGCCTCGAACATGATGTTGAAAATCACAAACTTTTGGTAAGCTTGGCAGATATTTTCCTGTATTGATAGGGAAATTCTCATTTCACAATATACCATAATTAAAAATGCAATATAACTTGTGCCTATTTTTTCAACTTCTACCCTCCTAAGGTCAGGACCTTATTAAAGCATTCTCTGATACCACTTGTAAAATCCCCAATCCCGTCGACACCAAAAAACGGGATGGTACCATTGATAGGTCTCTAGGCCTACTAAAAGTCGGAGTCCTTAAACAAGAAAAATTCCAGGGAATTCACCCTTACCATTGACAATGGTTTAGGTTTATAGCCCTAGAAAGAGATCGAGTCCTGTCTCGCAGTGGAAACGGGACCATTAAAAAACTTTCCGGCCCTATAATTTCATCATTTAGATTTTGGTTTCCTTAGCCAACGTTTTTTTCCCCATAACATATGTGAGGGCACAACTGTTGGTGGATTCCTCTTCCAAGTGAAGAAGTTTCTAAACATTTTAGTGCGCAGAAATGGATAGTTACCTGACTAATCAGGTCCACTCGTCCATGATTGACAACCTTAGTCAATCCCCACTTACCACCCCACACCCATTCCTTTTTTTTAAAAAAAACCGGGGTGGAAAAATCCATCACCTAAAGTCTGGGCGCCCATACGCCAACCGGCTGCCCATACAACCGGGCGGTTTCTCCAAGATAAACTTGAAAGTACTATCCACAAACATAAACAAGCACGGGGTAAAGACTCCACGTGTGCTGAGGAAACCGACTCATCCATGATGGTATCTCCATCATTACTCATTACCTGGAGTAAAATATTTCCAAGGAATCAGAGGTGTCTTGAGACAAGATGTCTTAAGGATGGTCAAACATTTCTTTCCTAGGTCAATCAGTCATAACCCAATCATTTCTTTCCTAATTAGAATCATTGCTCGTTGGTTTCGTGGAAGTTACCTTTCATTTACAGCCAGTTTATCCTTCCTAACCTTACGTATGCAATGTTAACTTAAAAATGAACTTTAAAATATTTTAAGTGAACAAAATAGAAATCCACTTGGGACTACTCGTCCATGTGCTGTGGGGCGGGTGCCCCTAGACTTTCCTCTGTTGGCCTATGGCTAGGCCCAGTCTCATGGTCATTAGTGGCTTTGTTTCGCTTGATGCAAACATCCTCTTCCTCAGTAAGAGGATTTCCCCTGGTTCTCTTTGGAGCCATGTCGGCAGCCTTATAAAAAGACTTAATCCATTAGAAGTTTAATTGAATAATCTTCTTTTTCCTTTTTTTAACCCAAAAATAAAGATTTTTGGAGTAAGTAGGTATCTTTAATAGTCAATTTGATGAGATATTCCTCCTGTAACTTATTTATGCTATAAGTAATTTCCCATGATTACCATTTAATTTGCGAAGCCCTTTAACTAGGTTTCTCCTTAGTCTATCTTCCATTTTAACCTTAGTAAATTATAATTTTTTATCGGCTAGTGGATTAGTTACCCTAAATTGTAATTCAATAGGTTCTATCTTTAGGAATTTACATAAATTTGATTTATAATCTTTTCCTCCTATACTTATGGTCTAAATTAGGTAAAATTTTACTAATAATAATTTGTTGTACCATTCAATTATGCTGAGGTAATTTTCCCACCCTTCATTAGTGATTTTAGACCTCAAGTATTTATTTGGTAATTAGATAAATTCATTTACTAATTTCCTTTCTCTATTTTGTACGCAAAATCAGTTACTTTTATTGAATATAAATACCTAAACTATTTATCTGAGGTTGGGGTATTTATCACGAATTTCTCAAGGTGTATTCTACCTCCGATATTTATATCAAAGGTTTTTGGATTAATTTACTGTATTTCCCCTTTTATTTTTTCCTAAAAATAATATAATTTTATTGAGATAATTAGGTAAATTAAATATCTGGGGGTAACATAATTGTCACGAGTTTCCTAATGTATAATTAACCTCTGATAAATAACTCAATACATTTTGCATCAATTTGATAACTTCCCCCTTTTAATTTTTCCTAAAAATAGAGTAATTTTGCTACAGTAATTAGGTATATTAATTATATGAGCTTGACATAACTATCACAAGTTCCCTAAAATATAATTAATCTTTGATAAATAACTCATAACATTTTGAATCAATTTACTAATTTTTTTCTTTTATTTTGTCCTAAAAACAGAGTATTTTTGCTAAAGTAATTAGGTAAATTAACTATCTGAGCTTGAAATAATTATCATAGGTTTCCTAATATGTACTTAATCTCTGATTCATAACTCAAGCCAATTTGAATCTATTTGCTAATTTCCCCTATTTAATGCATCCTAAAAACAGAGTGATTCTGCTTAAGTAATTAGATAAATTAATCACCTCTAATAAATAAGTCAAATCATTTTCAATTTATTTGATAATTTTCCCTATTTAATTTGTTCTAAAAACAGAGTATTTCTACTAAAGTAATTAGATAAATAAAATATTTGAGCTTGAAATAATTATCACACATTTCCTAGCATGTAACTAACCTCTGATAAATAACTCAAATCAATTTGAATCCATTTGTCAATTTTCCTTATTTAATTTGTCCAAAAACAGAGTATTTCTACTAAAGTAATTAGATAAATTAATCATATGAGCTTGACATAATTATCACAGGTTTTGTAACGTATAATTAACCTTTAATAAATAACTCAAATCAATTTGAATCTATTTGGTAATTTCTATTATTTAATTTATCCTAAAAACAGACTATTTCTGCTTAAGTAATTAGATAAATTAATTTTTTGAGCTTGACCTAATTATCATGGGTTTGCCAATATATAATTAACCATTGATAAATAACTCAAGGAATTTTGAATCAATTTACTAATTTCATCTATTTAATTTTTCGTACAAATAGAGTATTTCTGCTAAAGGAATTAGGTAAATTATCATCTGAGCTTGACATAATTATCATGGGTTTCCTAACATATAATTAACTCTGAGAAATAACTCAAGACATTTTGAATCAATTTGATTATTTTTCCCTTTAATTTTCTCTATAAAAAATTGGTATTCTATCTAATTAATTATGAAAATTACTCAAAAAATTATAAGATAATTTTTCTAGATTAGTGGCTATCTAATGCAGCTTTAGTAATTACCTCAACTTAATCTTAACTTAATTAATATATTTTAAATTAATTTATGGTTAATTTGGATAATTTCAGTCCTAATATAATAGGATAATTAATTAGCTTAATATTCTCAAGCTTAATTGCAACAATCAATAGAGAATATTTAATTAAGAGAGGATTTATGAGTATACATAGGCCTGCCTAATCTTTAATTTATTAAAAAAATAGATTAATCTAGCCTTGCTAATTAAGGAGGATTAGGCTCATTACCGTTTAAGTTAATCGACTAGAGCTTAATCTCTAGTGATTTTTGCGTAGCGTTCTCTCTAGATGAGAGAGAGTGTGTCAAGGCTCCGAGCCTAAATTTTTATGAAGGGAAGGGGTTCTTTTTATAGTTTTTTTGGGCCCCGGGTAGTTTCTGGCAGGTTTTGACACCCGAAGCAGGCCCCCAGCTTGCAAATGGTGCCAACTGCTGCTAAATCTATCTCTGGCAGGTTCTCCCCAACTCCACACTGCCCCCATACCTTCCTGAATTGATTTTGGTGATTTCTAATGATGAAAATTTGAAATATCAGTTAATTCTAGAACCTTAGGATAAGAAAGTCTTTGTTGATAACTATTACTAAAACCATTCAATTTTTATTAACTAATTGAATTCCTATTGTAACCTTCCACGGTCTGTAACTTTTCCAGTTTTTGTCAGATTCTGATTCTGAAAATTACTAACCATAGTAAAGCTCTGCTTATGATTCCAAAAATACCAATATTAGCCGTGTTTGAATCCTTCAACATTGGTTTTCAAATTAATCTTACAAGCTTTGTACAATTTTTAAGTTTTCGAAAAGTAGAAACTTTATACATTTTTATTTTTATTTTGTCACACTAGAGTATTATACATTTTAGAAACAAGTGTAACAATGATATTTTTTAATTACAATATATTCCAGAAGTATAAAAAATAATGACGAATCTAATATTCAATGGCCCTCTTTAAAGAGAAAGGTACACAAATGTCAACACCTCTCACAAAGACATAGAAAATGCATTTTTTTAAAAAAGGTTTTTGCTATGTGGCACTAATCCGCAAGCTTTATCCGATGGTCCACAATTGCACCAAAAAACCAATGCTTTACTAAGGACTCCTTATGTAGTCCAAAAACAACTCAAATGGTACCAAAAAAGTACCAAAAGAACCAAAGAAAATAAGACAGTACCAAATACTTTCCAAGAATTTCAAGAACCTAGAGAAGTACCAAAAAGTCTTATGCACCACGTCAGAGGTTCGTCAACTCAAAGAATCTGTGGGAAAGATGTCTGTAACATTGAAACAGGGACGTGCAAGCTCTGAGTGCAAGAAAGCACCCAACGAGATGACTGCTCAGCAAGAAAACTCTGAGAAGAGTTGGTTTTGAGAAGCCTTCACAAGTAAATTCTTTCCGTCTGGTCTATATTTGTGATTAGATTGTCCAGTACACTACCAAATATTGTTACAATAACAAGTTAGTTTTTACCTATGGTGCTGGCAAGTAAACCTTTTCGTGATTCCTGGTTCCTATATTTGTGTGTTTTCATCTGCCAAATACTGTTACAATAACAACAAGCTAGTTTTCACCTATGGTGCTGGCAAGTAAACTTTTTTCGTCTGATGCATGGCTACTATATTTGTCTGTTTTTATCTATTATGCTGGCAAATACTGTTACAAGATTTTTGATTACATTGTCCAGTACACTCCCAAATACTGTTACAATAACAACAAGTTAAGTTTTCACCTATGGTGCTGGCAAGTAAACTTTTTCGTCTGATGCCTGGTTACTATATTTGTCTGTTTTCCTCTATTATGCTGGCAAATACTGCTACAATATTTGTGATTAGATTGTCCAGTACACTGCTAAATACTGTTACAATAACAAGTTAGTTTTCACCTATGGTGCTGGCAAGTAAGCTTTTTCGTCTGATGCCTTGGCTACTATATTTATCTGTTTTCATCTATCAAATACTGTTACAATAACAACAAGTTAGTTTTCACCTATGGTGCTGGCAAGTAAACTTTTTCGTCTGATGCGTAGTTACTATATTTGTCTATTTTTATCTATTATGCTGGCAAATATTGTTACAAGATTTGTGATTAGATTGTCTAGTACACTCCCAAATACTGTTACAATAACAAGTTAGTTTTCACCTATGGTGCTGGTAAGTAAAATTTTTCGTCTGATGCGTGGTTATTGTATTTGTGTGTTTTCATCTATTATGGTGGCAAATACTATTACAATATTTGTGATTAGATTGTCCTATACACTGCCAAATATTGTTACAATAACAAGTTAGTTTTCACCTATGGTGCTGGCAAGTAAACTTTTTCGTCTGATGCCTGGTTACTATATTTGTCTGTTTTCATCTACCAAATGCTGTTACAATAACAACAAGTTAGTTTTCACCTATAGTGCTGGCAAGTAAACTTTTTCTTCTGATGCCTGGTTACTATATTTGTCTGTTTTCATCTATTATGCTGGCAAATACTGCTACAATATTTGTGATTAGATTGTCTAGTACACTGCCAAATACTGTTACAATAACAAGTTAGTTTTCACCTATGGTGCTGGTAAGTAAACTTTTTCGTCTGATGCTTGGTTACTATATTTGTCTGTTTTCATCTATTATGCTGGCAAATACTGTTACAATATTTGTGATTAGATTCTCCAGTACAATGCCAAATACTGTTACAATAACAACAAGTTAAGTTTTCACCTATGGTGCTGGCAAGCAAGCTTTTTCGTCTGATGCCTGGTTACTATATTTGTCTATTTTCATCTGCCAAATACTCTTACAATAACAACAAGTTAGTTTTCACCTATGGTGCTGGCAAGTAACTTTTTCTTCTGATGCCTGGTTACTATATTTTTCTGTTTTTATCTATTATGCTGGCAAATACTGTTACAATATTTGTGATTAGATTGTATAGTACACTGCCAAATACTATTACAATAACAAGAAGTTAAGATTTCATCTATGGTGCTGGCAAGTAAACTTTTTCGTATGATGCCTGGTTACTATATTTGTTTGTTTTCATCTATTATGCTGGCAACTACTGTTACAATATTTGTGATTAGATTGTCAAGTACACTGCCAAATACTGTTACAACAACAATAAGTTAAGTTCTCACCTATGGTGCTGGCAAGTAAACTTTTTCGTCTGATGCCTGGTAACTATAGTTGTTTGTTTTCATCTATTATGCTGGCAAATACTGTTACAATATTTGTGATCAGATTGTCCAGTACACTGCCAAATACTGTTACAATAACAACAAGTTAAGTTTTCACCTATGGTGTTGGCATGTAAACTTTTTCCATCTGATGCCTGGTTACTATATTTGTCGGTTTTCATCTATTATGCTGGCAAATACTGTTACTATATTTGTGATTAGATTGTCCAGTAGATTGTTACAATAACAACAAGTTAAGTTTTAAGTTTATGGTGCTGACAAGTAAACTTTTTCCGTTTGGTGCCTGGTTATTATATTTGTGATGCAAAGCTCAATTTTATTTATTTATTTGGCAAAACCCACAATATGTGGGTGAATATATTAGATAAACCAAAAAAATTACAAGATAGTCCGTGCTTGACACGAGCCACGGAAGCCATAAACAACTATCAATCCTCAACCATTACCTCCTAGCACAAGCCCTCCCCAAGATGCCAGACAAAGCGTACTATCCAAACCAGATACAAAGGAAGATACATCGACTGATTAGGGAGCCACCCTCAATAACCATAGGATACTATATAGCTGAAGAAAAGGGGGTGGGGCCCAAAGTCCCCATCACCCGCCTGGACCGACGAGATGTCACCACAAGGGAGCTGCTACACCAGTCCCAATGTGCTTCCCAAGAGCCCAAAGCCAGCAAACAAAAAGAACATGACAATAAACAACCATCGAGCACCAAGATCACGACTTTCACCATCACCCAAACATCAAGAAGTTGGGTACAAAAGCCAAGGGTTGCCACTGACAATAACAGTGTTGCCACCACAATATCATCCACCTTTGGTTCCCATGCCCCTTGGAATACCATCCAACTCCAACTCCAAGATACTGAGAACAAACATCATGCATGAACAAAGTCATCACCTACCCTGTTTTTGAGCCAAACAATAACTCTGTACCACCTGAAGAACCCCAACACTCTTGATCTAGTGACGAGCAACAGCATCGAAACCACCCATGCGCGCAATTTGCCCTCCGAATGAGAGTAGCCAGCCACCAAGTTGTGAATCCAAAAATGGTGTCTTTAGCTGCCACCCCACTAGCAACACAGGAGAGTAGGGACAACCAGGGGCTCCACCCCATGAGCACCCCCGTCCCCACGCAAAGCTGACCTCTCCTGTACGCTTTTGGATCTGCAGCGCATCCAAAACCCGGCTTGAGCACCGCGGCGAACCTCCAGACGTCCCACCAAAAGGGCCCCCAACCCATTGTGAGAATGTTGCAGCTGTTCATCGAGCACCAAAGCAGGGCGGTAGGGTTTCCTTCGCGCAGACAAAGTCGCAAAGCACAAGGCTTGCAAAGTTCAATCTTATGAAGACAATAAAAAGGTAGCACTTGTATCACTTTGTATCACTTGTATGCTTATTATGGTTTTTTGAACTTTGCATCACTTGTATGCAAAGTTCAAAAAGGTAGCACCCCCCTCTTGGGTTTAAATGTAAGGTCATTTGGTTATTTTTACGAATTCTCTCTCTCTCTCTCTCTCTCTCTCTCTCATTTCTCTGCACGTCGTGCACCTCGCCGTGAACTCCCTCCGGCATCACCCACCATAGATGCAACCCCAACACATGGTATTGGAGCCATAAGCACAACGTGGTGGATGAGCATATCGATACACTGTTGAGACTTCTTGTAGTAGCCTTGGCGGTTATAGCAGATCCAAGCAAGGTTAGGTGCAGCAGGAAAGCGATGATCTGCTATGTCCATTAGCATCTCAAAACGTTGCCATAGTTGCTGGAGAATTACTGTGTTGAGGCACGTTGCAGCAAGAAGCACAAAGCATTCTGATACGCTAGGCAGTAGGTGAACCAAGGTCATCATTTTTCTTATGAGCGACAGGTGAGTGTATCACCACCAGTGCCAGTCGTCCTCCATCTACGCTATGTCGGCGTCTGCAAATAGAGAGCTCGTTTTTTTTTGTAACCTTTGTGTTCACACGATTTTGAAATTGTGGCCAAGGTATGAACGAACAATAGAGCAACTTGTGAAGAAGTTTTTATCGGCATTTAAAATACTGCTTGAGAGGTTGATCAGCAAGGTTTTCTTTTGTGGCGTATCACAAAGCATATCAAGGATGGCATCAAAAGTGGATAAGTTCAACGGCTCCGGCTTCCACACCTGGCAAATTAAAGTCAAAGGCTATTTGATGCGAAAAAACCTATGGAATATGGTCAAGCCTCTTGCACTTGACGAACCAGGCACTACAACTGCAGTAACTCGAGCCCTCTCTGCTGAGCAACAGAGGAAAGACGAACTAGCTTTTGGTATCATTCTAACTTCCTCAAAAGACGATTTTGTTCATTATTTGGATGATGTTGCTTCTTCAAGTGTTGGATGGATAGAGTTAGAAAAGCTTTTTGGTACCAAAGCTAAGTATTCCAAAATTAGTTTTAAAATGGAATTATATTCTATTTGCATGCGTGAAGATGAAAACGTTGCAGCTTTAGCTAATAGATTGAAGAGCATCAAAACACAGCTCGCTTATGTTCAAGCCCTCGTGAAGATCTTATAGCCATTTTTCTGAATAGCCTCCCTGCAGAATTTCATCAAATTGTCACTATTTTAAAGAAGAAGGATCCTCTGCCTTTTTTGGATGGTATTGTTAACTCATTGCAGGAAGAAGAGAAACGAGTACCACGAATTAGCTCTTTTGTACCGACAGCATATGTAGCCTGTGGTTGCAATTCAACTGCAAATTCAACTAGGCCTACTACTAGCACTAGACCTTGTGCTATATGTGGACGCAACAATCATCAAACCAAGGATTGTTTCAGCAAAAATCCTTGCATCCGTTGTGGAAAGACTAATCATCTGTCGGACAAATTCTTTAGGAAGAATAAGCGACAGATCAATATGGTTGAAGGAAATGAAGACGATGCAACACCAATGCTTTTCGTAGACAGTGATGTCCTATAGTTTGTTTTGTTTTAGTTTGTCTTTATGTTTCCATCATGTCAGTTATTTCTCAATAATTGTATAATTGTATGGGTTATAGACACTGCCATAAAATAAAATGGTTAGACCACCCTTTGTTGTTTGGTCAGGTTTTGGTCTATCTCACACTGATGGTTGTTTGAGGGAAGTACACACACACACACACCTATGCTATAGTCAAGGGGGGGCCTTCTACTCATGTTTCAGGTGAATGAACTCTGCCATGGTCTATTTGTCTCGAGTCCATTGTCAGTGGTTTGGGCTTGAGGGGGGGTTGTTGGGTATGCAATCCCGATTTTGGTGAGTAGTTGTCAACCCATCGGCACTGTCCCCTATAGCATGCAGGTTAGCCTCAGTTAGAGTTGAGTGTTGCATGGCAACTCCTCCTTTAAATGTAAGGTCATTTGGTT
The DNA here is from genome assembly GCF_014529385.1 of Adiantum capillus-veneris. Lineage (NCBI taxonomy): Eukaryota > Viridiplantae > Streptophyta > Polypodiopsida > Polypodiales > Pteridaceae > Adiantum > Adiantum capillus-veneris. Next base: position 12,622,572 of record NC_140944.1, read on the forward strand.
ATTTTAACATGCAATTCAATTTAGCATGTCTTTTCAAGCTACTGAATTCTCTCTCTCTCCTCTCTCGCTCTCGTTTCTCTACACACCCTGCATCGTGCCATGAACCCCCTCCGGCATCACCCGCCATAGCTGCAACCCCAACAGCCACGTGCTCGTGACATAGTTAACAACTGCCACGTCCTTGTGATAGACGCACTAGGAACAACACATCTAGCACATGTACCATTCACATCACTTGACATCACAAGACAAATCACATTCAAATTCATTCCAAATCGCAAATCGGTAACGTATTTAGCAATCACATCTAGATCCAGTCGGGACTTAACAAATCATGTCTATAGAGATTTAAGAGACTGAAATGTTGTAGTCATTTTGTCTATCAATTCTTGCACTCATAACAATTCAAGTATAAATCAATCAGTATCATTTTCCTTTTTGGGCAATTCTAGTTCATAAAGTCATACAACAATTTACTCTCAGCTCAGCAGTATCCTTGAAACCCAAAGGGACATCAATGACTCTAAATCAAAAATTGGGGCAGTCTGTTGACAAAGGAGCGGGGGGACTCCCCTCTTGTGCAATCCTGCTGCACTAGATTTTCCCATGCTGATATCGGGGTTCTATCGGAGTAGACTATGATAAACCGAATTCTTCAAGGTAAAGGTTCACAATCTGAGGAGTATCTGCAAGGTCTACCTCCTCCATCCACTTCTCATCCAATGCACGATAGTTCTTGAATTTAATCAAGAACCTCCTGATCACATTACCTTTGATCTTTCTATCTGTATGTGCTAGTATTTGAGTATCTCCTCGCTTTCCTCGACTACGGGTTGTTCTTCTGGCTCCCCATCATCGATGCTTTATACCTGTCAAGCTTGACCTTCTGGCATACCAAGCAATGGCATACAAAATTGTCCACATCCTTTTTGAGTCTCGGCCAAAAGAAGTATCGCTCCACAAGTTTCAAGGTGGTGTGAATGCCGCGGTGACCCAGAAATGGTGGACAATGGCATTTAGTTAGAACCTTTTCTATCAACGGCTATGTAACACACAACATCGTTTTCTTCATCAAGTAGCCATCCCGTATGGAATATCCCACTACTACCTCCGCATTCTGTATATTCGATCGAATACATCTGAAAAATCTCAACCTATGGCGTACCGGTTGACCATGTCCTCGAAGGTTCTATGATGAATTGTGGAAATAGCCAAGACCAACGGCTTTCGAAACAAAGCATCTGCCACCAAGTTCTTTTGTCCCTGCACATGGACAATCTGAAAAAGACACCAAAGAATATGAAAGAAAATACCAAAAATGAAGTGAAAGATGCATAAATAAATACCCTAAACCAAAATGTACCAAATAACCAAACATATTAAAAAACAACCTAGCTTATCATGGACTACCAAAAAGTGCTATATTACTTGCAAAACAATACCAAAAGAACCAAAGAATACTAAAAATGTCACAACATAAAGAGTTTGAAAAGCACCAAAAAGGACCACACAACAACCAAAACTTAGAAATAGTACCATATGAAAAACAAATGGTACTTCTGTCGAAACTAGGAAAACAACAAATTTACAAAAACTATGTGAATTACCTCAACCCACCAGACCTTTCCTTACCAATACAACTACCCTATACCACGTGCATCCAGCAAAACAATTAGAACCCTCCACTGTAAAAAGTAAATACTTCAAAAACATTCAACAAAACAATGAAAATCATTGCTATTAGCCACCAAGTAGTACCATACAACATGTAAAAATAAGTAAGGTCACTATCAAAGGAAAATATGGAGCAATAGACGCCAATTTCCATAGCCATCATGTAGCAAAGTCGTTGGATAGAATACCTCCTACTCTTGAACCTTTACTTGAAGCTTTTGCATTTCTTCAAAAATTGTATTCCACCATAGCAAGCATCAACTTTCCCTCATTCAGGCTCGAGTTCCCTTCTCTCTTCATCATTCAAGGGAGTTTCTTGACGCAGCTAAAGAATTCATGCTTCCAAGGAAACGATGTCATCCATGAGACACTCTACCACACCCTCTTTATCTTCATACACCAACAGAGTGTCCTTCTTCATACACAACCTCCCCTATGTGGGTTTTGGTTGCATATCACTCACACATTAAATTTTGAGTAATAATCTTTAATTTATAATCGATTTACCCCTTGAATTTCTCATATGTAAGCTTTACTCAAGAATTTCTACCATGTTACAAAGAATCTGATAGACTTCTTCGTCAATACCTCATCAAGAAATAATGTCAAGTCCTTTGCATCCCTTTATCTTGTATGTAAAATTCTTTGATTGTTCATAGACTTCAATGAAGTTAGACTTTGTACACAGAATTTGATTGTTATCTATTTCATGTTACAAAACAACAAGAAGGCACATTTTTTTGGAGATTGATTGAACTCAATAATTGATTGGCTCGTCCTTGGCTACTAAGCATAATTATTACAAAAGAAAATATACCACCAACCTTATCCTCCCAAATATATCTTTACTACTAATAGTGGGGGGAGGGAGGATCCCCCCTCAAAAAAAGAACATGAATTAATACCAACTGAGTCCGGCCCCCTTTAAGGAGGTGCTCCCTGCACCATATAGTGCAACAAAAAAGATCGACTTGATTCCTCGTTGCCCGACTCACGTGCAGTGGATATGACTCATGACCCTTGAAGTGGGGGATGGTGCCTTGAGCCTCATTCAGAGGAAGTGCTATGAGGCCCTTCTCCCATCCACTTTAATGTCTTCTCGTCCTCTATGCTCCAATCAATCTTGACATCCTACTCCTTCGTTGGCCCATGTTTCCTTTTTCCTCCGTGTTGAGGGAGAGCTTGCATGTGATGCTCCTCTCTCTCTCTCTCTCTCTCTCTCTCTCTCTCTCTCTCTCTCTCTCTCTCTCTCTCTCTCTCTCTCTCTCCCCAAAAAAAAAGTACACCAATAGAGAGCCAACCAATAACAAGTAACAAATGGAATGTTAATTGTGGCACCAGCCACAAGGTCATCCAAGAATATGTGGCATGCATAGGTACAAGTGACAAGGTCATCCACAATATGTGCATGAGGTGTGAACATCGGGCGTCTAAGCCTGTGAAGCATGGATGGGACATTTATCAAAGTTCTCCCACTCTAGTTCAGGTTCGTCATACTGGTCTTGACATGCAAGCACACTACATGGCCTCTAGCCAGCTTGAATTGCACAAGAGGACTACTTGAGCCCTTCTCTTGCCCTAGCCTCCTCTTGTTGGAGGTAATTGTAGTTGGCTATGGATGCATTGTTTTAGTGATGTGCATACGAGTAGAATAAAAAGAAGAGGGTGATCAGGGCCAAGGGCCGGCTACTAATGGAGACGGGATCCTAGGGGCAACGCCTATAAAGGGAGGTTGGGCAGAGGATCGAGGCCAGTCAGTCCTAGGGTATTATTTTGGTATCAGAGCTCAAGGAGGAGGAGCCATGGAGGAGAAAGGAAGGAGATTGGTTGCATGAGACATGCATGGTCTCTCTCTCTCTCTCTCTCTCTCTCTCTCTCTCTCTCTCTCTCTCTCTCTCTCTCTCTCTCTCTCTCTCTCTCTCTAGAGAACCGTGGGCAAGCTCCAGTAGGAGACCTTCTTCTCGATGATGCAGGGCGGGTATAGCCCCTTGTATAGAGGAAGAGAAACTTGGCTACCCGCGTGGGAGGGGCCGCTAACATGGAGATGGGGCTGGCAGTCGACATGCATCAAATCAGGAGAAGACGGACTCATCAAGTTCGTAGAGCTAAGGGGAGTGAATCCCGATGTTGCGTGGACAGGGGAGCACCACAACGTAAGCGACTTCTATTGTTTTTCCGCATGTTGCTCTGCAGCAAGGGCCGCCATTTCTACTGCTTTGCTGTTTTCCACTTGGGGGCTGTCCATGGTTTAAAGGGTGGCCACTCTTCAAAGGTTCTAAGGGTGCATTCCCACCCCAGGCACACACCCAGCAATCACAATGTTAGCACCCCCTGGCATGTGCACAACTACGGATGCAGAAGGGCTACAAGGTGTGAGTTTTTGAGAGATGCTGCATGTGAGATGTTAATAACGCAGATAGAGTCTGCCAAGGATAAGCGGTTCAAGAACCATGGAGGCTCAAACATACAAATCATGAAGGCAAAAATTTCAGACGCCAAGGGTGAACCTTCATCAGTATCCAAACATCTCAGGGATCTCCAAATCAACGTGTGTTTACGCGATTTTTGACAGCCGTAACCGGCCTAGTACCATACATGGAATGGCAACACAAAGTGTTCGAACCAGTTCCAAGGAAAATCGACCAATACCTTGTTATCGAGATGCTCCAAAGGATATACTCATGGTTTGTTTGGAGCAAGGTTTCAGGAAGAGCACCATGATTGAGGCTGAGCAACCATATAGGTTTGTAATGTGTTTCATGCTTTTCAAGTGAGTCTAGATTGATAATTTTACATCGAGTTCTTTCAGAGATTTGTGCAAGTTGCTTCTTGTGCCGGGTAGCGGTGGCAATGAATGTCAATACACCACAGGCTGATTCGTTGTTGATTATTTATACACTTTTTGTCAAGCATGGCATGCGGATAGTCCTATGCAACGACACTTCTTTCTCTCTCATTCCAAGGAGCAAGGATCCATACACTTACTTGGTAATAGATTTTTATTAACAAGTCTCTCTTTGATTTATCCTCTTCCTCCTATCAAGAAGAGGGGGGAAGCAGTCTTCAAGTTGCAAAAGCATGAATCCTAAGCGGGTTGTCTATCATTAATGCAATCAGATAATGACATGGTCCACCCATTGTCGGCAAGCCTGATCCGATGATTTCTAAGACATCACAGGAGCAAGGATTTGTTTACAAATCTTCAAGACAAGAAGGTACGAGGTATATCTCTTGCAAGTATTTTTCTATTTTTCAATATAGTATACGATTTGACAAGGTCAATTATCTATGAATGCTTGACACGGTCGACTTTCTTTTGTTATGACATCTGTCTATGAGAAAGAGTATTTGTAGCTATGGGCACTGGTAGCATGCAACATGGGAGCATCCGAACTTAGGGACACTTGTTGAGATGTGTGTAGTTTTTTACATCACAAGAGGGTGTATATGATACATACGCTCACTCACTCGAGCCAATTCGAGCACACTACCAAAAACCTTGCCACAAGTGGGCGACAAGCAACGTGCTTGGGCAGACCAACGTCAAAGTACTTTGATTGTCTTCATGTGAAGCACTGCTTCTTTTCTGTGCAAATGTATTCTGGATTGACTTCAACTCGATGCTAATGGCACACATCTTTAGCACTATATGGATATAAGCTCACAAATTCCACAGTGGTGCACTATGATTTATCCATGCCAGTGTAACCATGCACGACACGTATGCCAACGGCTCACAAGGTTGAGACTGTCATTGAAGCCAAGGGCTTATTATTCTTTTTTTTTCTATGTATGGATGGCATACTAGTCCGCTGGACGTATGACACTCCATCATTGTAGACGCTTCCACTATAACACTAAATACTATGTCAAGGACAAGGTAAGTAACTGTATCTTGAAATATATTTTATGTTATTCACAAGCAAAGTGCCATACATATGCACCCCAATATAGTCAAGACCACATGCACGGAAAGTTGGTCAAGATGTGACTTCCAGTCCCTCTTGTGATCCGAGTACAATGGTTTACGCTTATAGGATCAGCTAAGACACATACATGGTCTGCACAGGATCATATGCAAGGGGCATACCACACATTTGAATAAGGGATTTTCCTCAGTCTATAATTCTCTCTCTCTCTCTCTCTCTCTCTCTCTCTCTCTCTCTCTCTCTCTCTCTCTCTCTCTCTCTCTCTCTCTCTCTCTCTCCACATTCCCTGCAAGAAAGATGAAACTAGACATGATTTTATTAAAATGTTTCTATGATAATACGATAACAGGAAGGGCTACAAGCCAACAAGAAGGGCTAAGAGACATCTATTACCACGTATTCGGGCATGGCCAAGAGCCATCTAAGGACAAGCAAGAGTCTTGCCATTAGTGATTTTTTGGACATTATTTTTGCACTCCACACTTTAAGTGTGCAAATCAAGTTGAGTTTTTGAACGTCGTCTTAAACTCATTTGGTCTTTTCTCTACCAAGGTGTAAGGATGAAGCTAACCTTTCAAACTGCACGACTACTCACAAAAAACCCACATTATGAATTTTTGGGTGTGCCAAAGATCTAGTTGTGCATACGATTCCAATTTTAGTGAAGTGCCTATTAGCCGTACAAGTGCCTATATGAGTACAATTTGGGGTAAGACCTAGTGCGTGATTATTAAATCCCATTCTTGGAACCTTCACACTTGCAGTTTCAAGGAAAGAAGTCCACAAACTGCCAATTGGTAGTGGAAATATTTCAACTTCAAAAGTAATAAAATGCCACGGGAAAACCCAAGGGGGGTCACGGACAAAGGCCAAGGGCTGGCTGCTCCTTGAGCAATTTTCATGCAATGTTAAACCAAGGGGTTTGACAACGTTTCTTTAACCAAGAGGTCTTAATTGCAAAGGCAACACCCAAGGTTACATGTGCAGTACTACTTGCATTTTTCTGATTTTCAATTAGTGTTCCTAGGCCTTTGCATGCATGAAATTTGGATAGATTCCTATGAATAAGTGAACACTATATTCACCCTGCATGTATGCATCTGATTTGGTTTTATGTTTTTTGTTTCCTTTTCCAAGTAGGATGCATAAACTTCTATGTTTTCATCCATTTTTGCTCTTAACAGAAATGAGTAGGTCATGTAAGAGCCAAGAAATTTGGGCTGTTGTGTCCAAAATAAGTAGACCCACTTGTAGGGTTTATTTGTCACATGGGATGCAGCATGGTCTAGGAACTCAAAGAGTTTGGTTTAGCCAATGTGGAGCATGGATAATGAGGGTCTCTCTCACGCACGTTGCATGTGTGTTTATATTTACCTCCACACCCAAGTACATCTCGTACTTGAAGGACGTTTTTTTTACATCCTTACCTGAGACATATTCCACATGTGGAGGATATGAGTCTCTGGGACAAACACTGGCGCCACTACTTCAATTATGTGTCATGACAATGCCCCTAGGTGCTGATCATATCTGTTTTCTAGACCATTTTCAGCACGATGTATTAGAAGCAATTTCAGTGGCCAAAAATTTTTGAATGACTTGTTAAGGTACTTAGAATACTTAGACTTGTTCAGTGGCCAAAAATTGTTGAATACTTAGAATGACTTGTTAATGTACAAGTGCTGCTAAACAACATTATTATAGATGATTGTTTATACATATAGCAAGGCTATGAGTTGTTAATGCGAGCAGGAAGGAGGAATACCGGCTTGGCTAACAAAGCTCATCAGTGGACAGGAGAAGCTTCGGAATGTGGAAGTCTAAAAAAGGAAAACTGCCTTCTTGATAGGACTGCACAAGACGAGGCATACATACCAGAGCTTCTCCAGAAGAGATGTTCAAACCTTTTGGATGGCAACAAATACTAGCTACTCTTGATGTTTGTGTAAACGAGGTGACCTTCACCAAATTCTGTGATGAGGAAGGGTATGATATCATTCCATTGTAGATGATGGGTGTCAACCTAACTACGAAGACAGAGAGGGAAGTCCCTGACAAGAACGGGGTGGCCGAGTGCCAATGCATAGTGGACGAAATCTCTATAAGAGACCTTGACCAAACGGATGAAGAAGATTTCCAAGACTCGACTGATAAGATGCTAGAGGATAACACAGACAACAAGTTGTCTAGTAGCTCAAGTCAGAGCATCAAATGGATGTTGGGGTATAAAGCCCAATGTGGTCGCCCAGGTAAGTGGGCGGGCCGCCAGGAATGTACACATATTCTTTTGTAAAAACCTAATAAGAACTCACTATGCTCTACACATTATAGTAGAGCGAGTTCACCATATCGTTGTGCTCTTCTTCTCACACTCTCTCGTGTCGCACTTCCGCTCGTACTCCTTCAACTGGTATCAGAGCTCAGATCGAGGCTTGGGGCAGCATTTGTAGGTAGCCAGAGTCACCTGCTCAGATTGGAGTGAAATTCGACAGGTGAAGACATGGCCCCAAATCCTGTGGGAAAGCCCAAAGAGCTTGGTGTTCTCAGAATTTCATTCTGAGGTCATCTCGACCACCGTTCGGCTTCGACAAAGTTCTGCGCAGGCCATTTTCGACTACGTGGTCTCGGCGGGTGCAGATTCGACTCTGCAAATTTGGGGTTTCGGCCTACGACTGCAGGTGCTGAGGATATTGGCACTCTCCAGAGTGTTGATTTGTGGTTGTCTACACATCGGAGGACGGTTCATAGTTCTTGGAGACGTGTCACATACGACACGGGCACATCTACACACAGACTGTAGGCGACATCCACTAGTTCATCAGGTAGCTTGTGTTTGCTGCTTGATATCCAGATTTCATCATGACATTGCAGGTACTTCCACATGGGATGTATTGTCAGAGATGATGTATGTCTGTTGAGGGTTTGCTGGCTGTGAGTCACGCAGCAACCAACCGCCGCAGCGGTTACAACATATAGTGGGAAATTTGTGGATGTATGACTTTGTGGGAAGTCTATGTATTGTCAGATTTACTACAGCCTTTGTTGAGGGTCGAGTGAGGTTTTATTGATCTGCGGGATTCTCAAATGTCTAGATCCTTTCGGTGATACAAGTCTTGGAGTGATCCCTCGACCACCCTTAGATAGGCTGCTAGGATGTATTGACTGTGAGTTAGACAGTTGGGATTGCATCTTTGCTTTACTGCCGTTGAGGCATTGTCGCAGTCTATGCTTACAGGACAGTGACAGGACAGTGAGAGACAGTACAAGTGCAAGACAGTTTTACCTGCAGCTTACAGTGTTAGAGAGACAGTGTTTTTGAGCTATTTTTTGGTCTGTTTTTGAGTACACCAGAGCCATTTTACAAAGGAGACTCTGCCAAAATTTTTGCAGAATCTGAAGCCTTCTTGGTTCATTTGATAGGTTGATATTGGTTCAGAGGTCAGTTTACAGGGGAAACTCTGTCGAATTTTTCCCAGGAAAGTAAACTACAGTGAAGCGTAGCTATGGCTGGATCACAGGACACTGCTCTTTACAATATCAAGAAGCTGGATGGAACCAATTTCCCATTGTGGAAGAAGCAGATTTGGAACATGTTGGTACAAAAGAAGCAGATAAAACCTATAAACCTCAAAGGGATAAAACCACAAGATATGGACGAAGATGAATGGAGCGAAATGGATGAATTGGCACTTTCTACCATTATGCTGACTTTGGCAGAAAGCGTTTACTTCAATGTAGCAGACGAGATGTCGTCTTATGAAGCATGGACAAAGCTGAGTGATCTTTATGAGAAGCAGAGTGCAGCTTCACAGGTATATTGGCTTAAGAAGCTTGTTGACTTGAAGATGAAAGAAGGGACACCTATGTCCAATCATCTGAATGAATTCAACACCATCTACAGTCAGTTGTCAGCTCAAGGTGTCAATTTTCATGAACCTGTTAGAGCTATGTTCCTGTTGATCACATCACAGGAAAGTTGGGACACTTTTTGCACAGCTTTGAGTAATTCTGCACCTCCAGATGGTTTGACCATAGCAGGTGTAGAAGGCAGTCTGTTTACTGAAGAAACCAATAGAAAGACAATGGACAAAGGCAAAGGAACAACCTTAGTTGTCAGGGGAAGGACCAAAGAAAAGTACAAAGGTGGAAAGAGGAATCAGTCTCGTAGCAAGTCTCGCAGTGCTAAAGGCAAGAGTGACATAGAATGCTACCATTGTGGTAAGAAGGGTCACATGAAAAGAGACTGTAGAGAATGGAAAGCAGAAAAAGGCAAAGAGAAAGCTGAAGAACATGGTGAGAAGAACAAGTCCTCAGTGAAAATTCAAGAAATAAATGTGACAAACACTGTTGCAGAGGATGACAGTCTAGTGTCAGAAGACATCTACTTCTTGAAGAATACAATGGACTCAGCTCTTCTTACAGCATCTGATGGACATGCACTGAGTGACTAGATTATAGACTCAGGGGCATCACTTCATGTGTCTCCAAACAAGGAGTGGTTTACCTTTTATGTGACCACTAAAGATCATGTTCGGCTAGGCAATGGGCAGACATGTGAGATCTTAGGTGTTGGAGATGTTCAATTGAAGTTTCAGAATGGCTCTTCTTTCACGCTGAAAAATGTGAGACATGTTCTCGCAATTACAAAAAGCTTGATCTGCACATGTTTACTTAATGATGCTGGCTACGTCACCACTTTTGGACAGAACATGTGGAAGATATCCAAGGGTTCTATGATAGTAGCACATGGAGTAAAGTCTGGAGGACTTTACATGATTTATGTATCAAATGTCTCTAAAAATGTAATCAATGTAACCGAGCAACCGAACGTTTCTTTGTGGCATAGCCGGTTAGGACATATGTCCAAGAAGGGAATGGAAATCTTGTCTCGTTCTGGTTATTTGCCTGGCTTTTCATTTAATGATTTTGAATTCTGTGAACATTGTCTGTATGGTAAGCAAACACAGCAGCCACATAAGCATAGAAGTAGTAGAAGAGATACACAGTTGGCACTTGTTCATAGTGATTTGTGTGGACATATGCCTAACCTATCTCTAGGGGGAGCTTCTTACTTTATGACATTTATAGATGATTACTCAAGGAAAGTATGGGTTTACTTTCTCAAGCACAAGGATGAAGCGTTTACTGTTTTCAAAACGTTTGTGCCACTTGTGGAGAATCAGAGTGGCAAGAAGCTTAAATGCTTATGCATTGACAATGGTGGAGAGTATGTTTCAAACGTCTTTCAGGACTTTTGTGAGTCAAAAGGTATAAAACGTGAACTTACTGCTCCTTACAATCCTCCTCAAAATGGTGTTGCTGAGAGGATGAATAGGACCATACAAGAGAAGGTCAGAAGTATGTTGTCTAATGCACAACTGCCAAATGGGTTTTGGGCTGAAGCTGTATCAACAACTGTTCATCTTATAAATAGATCTCCTATTAAGGTTTTGCAGAAGGATTCAGTGCCAGAGATGGTATGGTCAGGCAAAATGCCCTCATACAAGCATCTCAGAGTCTTTGGTTGTGAGGCATATACTCATGTTCCAAAGGAATTTAGGAACAAACTTGAGCCAAAGAGTAGAAAGTGCATCTTTCTAGGCTATGGTAATTCTGGTGAGATGGGGTACAGACTATGGGATCCCGAATCCAGAAAGGTTATCCGCAGCAATGATGTTCACTTTAATGAATCCAAATATCATTCTAAACCAGAGAGGGTTGAGGAGATTAGAAGAGTTGTCTTCCAAGAAGATGGACCTGCATGTGCAAGACAAAATGTCAGGGCTCAAGAGGAGCAAGGACATGATAGATTGGAGCCACAGGTTGTGGCTAAGCCTGAGCCACCTATTTTGTGTAGATCTAGACGTATCACGCGACCTCCTAATCGGTTTGTTCCATCTATGAACTATGTCATGCTGACTGATTGCAATGAGCCTTCATGTTACAAGGAAGTAGTGCAAATGAAGGACTCCGGCAATTGGCAATTGGCCATGCAGTCAAAGATGACAGCTCTGCATAAAAACCAGACATGGAAGCTAGTTAAATTACCACAGGGCAAAAAGGCTCTACCTTGTAAATGGGTTACAGATATAAGATCACCGCTCATGATAGTCAACCAAAGTACAAAGCAAGGCTTGTTGCCAAGGGCTTTAAGCAAGAACAAGGCATTGACTTGATGAAGTCTTCTCTCCGGTGGTCAAGATGACTACATTGAGATGCTTTCTTGCATTGGTTGCGATATTAGATTTGGTGTTGCACCAAATGGATGTCAAAACAGCGTTCTTGCATGGTGATTTAGATGTGGAAATTTACACGCATCAGCCAGAAGGGTTTGTTGCGAAAGGCAAGGAAGATTTGGTATGCCAGTTGTTAAAGAGTCTTTATGGCTTTAAAAGATCACCGAGGGCATGGTACCATAAGTTCCACAAGTTTATGCTTTCTCAAGGCTACAAACGTAGTGAGTTCTATCACTATCTATATACAAAGAAGGCTAAGGATGGCAGTTGGCTGATCCTTATTTTGTATGTGGATGACATGTTGATTGCTGGCAAGCACTTGGAAGAAATTTCAGCTTTGAAGTCAAAGATGGAAAAACCGTTTGACATGAAAGACATGGGTGAGGCAAGTCATATACTTGGTATGCGCATTGAGAGAGACAGATCAAAGAAGTTGATTTGGTTATCTCAAACAGAGTATATTGACAAGGTTTTGCAATGTTTCAATATGGAGAAGGGAAAGGCATTAAGTGTTCCATTGCCACCATATGTGAAACTTAGCAAACAAGGTTGTCCTGTGTCTGAGGAAGAACAGGCTAAAATGGATAAGATTCCATATGCGTCTGTAGTGGGTAGTTTGATGTATTCAATGATTGCTACTCACCCAGACATTGCATTTGCAGTGGGAGTAGTAAGTCGATACATGTCAAACCCAGGGAAGAAACATTGGGAGGCAGTGAAAGGAATATTGAGATACCTGAAAGCTACAAAGAGTATGCGTTTATGCTATGGGAGTCAGGAGCTAAGTGTAAAGGGTTTTACAGACTCGGATTATGCAGGTGACTTAGACAACCGAAGGAATACGTCAGGGTATGTCTTTACATTGGCTGGTGGAGCAGTATCATGGCGTTCTAGATTACAAGATTGTGTTACTCAGTCTACTACAGAGGCTGAATATGTTGTAGCATCAGAGGCATGCAAAGAATCAATTTGGCTTAATCGACTAGTAACAAATTTGGGAATCAAAGAAGAGATGTCTGTGTTATATTGTGATAGTCAAAGTGCTATACAATTGGCTCGCAATCCAGTTTATCACTCAAAGACAAAGCATGTGGATGTGAAGTATCATTTCATCAGGGAAATTCTCGAGATAATCAAATTCATCTTGTCAAAGTTCACACCACAGAAAAGCCTACTGATCTACTTAAAAAAGGACTTCCCTCAAAGAGCTTTGCGCTTAAAGTACCACATTGGACTTTAAGTGGGAGGTTGTTGGGGTATAAAGCCCAATGTGGTCACCCAGGTAAGTGGGCGGGCCGCCAAGTATGTACACATATTCTTTTGTAAAAACCTAATAAGAACTCACTATGCTCTACACATTATAGTAGAGCGAGTTCACCATATTGTCGTGCTCTTCTTCTCGCACTCTCTCTCGCGTCGCACTTCCGCTCGTACTCCTTCAATGGAAGCATCAACAGGTGATCTACTATGATTTCCCAAACCAAAACCCTTGAAGACAACGCAGGTATCGAGATAAACACAAAAACAACCAAAACAAGCACAACGAGGACTCATTACCTCTATTAACTGACAAAACATAGTACCTAAGATTAGTAGAAGGCTGACTGCCTCAAGGATAGGATATCAAAGAAATACATGAAACCTAACTCAACCAAAAGCAAACACACAAAAACCAAAAAAAGAGAAAAAAACCAAGAAATCGATTAAGTTGTCCAAAATGGAGCGGAAAGTCAAATACAATGAATTGAAGCGAGCCTTGAAGGAAGTTTGGACAACAGAAATGGAAACTAATGAGGAATCCAATGATGATAAATTTGATGCACCTTCCCACTATAAGAAGTATACCATTCAGGATAGCAAGATTGTGGTGCAAAAACCCAAACAAGATCCCAAAGAACCAGGAATTTCATATGATGGACCTAAAAACACCAAAAGCATCAACTTAGTAGAACCAGGTGAGGATCTTAAATCGGCATACATTTCCATGAACCTTACCGAAGAGGAAGAGCAACTTCTAGTCGATACGCTAGACGATATAAAGATGTCTTTGCATGGTCATACAAAGATCTAAATGGGATAGATCCTGAGATCTGCCAGCACACGATTCCCCTTAAGAGTGATGTCAAACCATGCAGACAACGTCCTTACACGTACAATGAAACTTTTGCCAAGAAAATTAAGGAGGAGATAGACAAACTGAAGGACGTTAAGTTTATCTACGAGATTGAGCACACCGATGGGGTGTCCCCAATTGTGGTGGTACCCAAAAAGAATGGCAAATTGTGTGTCTGTGTAAACCTCAAACAGGTAAATGCATCCATCATCAGGGATAACTATCCACTGCCAATAGCTGATCATGTTATTGAGAGGGTAGCAGGGAAAGAGGCCTATAGTTTCTTGGATGGGTTCTCAGGCTACAACCAGTTGATGATCAAAGCGGAAGATCAGCATAAGACAGCTTTTGTGATAGAGTCGGGTGTATTTGCCTATAGGGTAATTCCTTTCGGCTTGACCAATGTCCCAGCTACATTTCAAAGACTAATGAACCACGTATTCAAAGAATATCTCAGACAATTTCTAGAGATCTACATGGATGATCTTTGTGTTCACTCTCATCTACGAAGTGACCACATCACTCATTTGGGAAAAGTCTTTGAAAATGCAGAATGTATCATATTTTCTTAAACCCGGAAAAATGCATCTTCATGGTAAGACAAGGTAGAATTTTGGGCCACATTGTGTTCAAAAATGGAATTTCAACTGATCAAGTAAAGGTACAAATAATTGTTTCACTATCGAGACCAACGAAGATAAAAGAAGTGCAAGCATTTATGGGGCATTGCGGGTACTACAGGCATTTCATATATATGTATGTTGTAATAGATAATCCATTGTATGCCCTCATAACTAAGTTCAAATGGACGGAGGAATGTGAGCATGCTTTCCAAAACTTGAAGCAGTAGATAATTTCGGCTCCAATTTTGCAAGCCCCTGATTGGAGCAAAATCTGTCATGTCCATGTGGACGCATCAGCCTATGCCATCGGGTGCATATTAGCCCAACCAGGAGAGAAGAAAATGGATTTTCCCATTTTCTACTCCAGTCGGCAACTAAACAACGCAGAGAGAAATTATACCACCATGGAAAGAGAGGGTCTGGGAATGATCTATGTTGTCAAGAAATTTAGACACTATCTTCTAGCAAACAAGTTTGTCTTCTTCGTGGATTATCAAGCACTGTTATATCTAGTAAACAAACCTTGCAACACTGGAAGATTTGTTCATTGGTTTATATTGCTGCTTGAGTTTGACTTCACAGTGGTAGTAAAAAAGGGGACCACACACCAAAGAGCAGATCATCTTTCACGAGTGTTTCATGGGGAAGCACTTAAGGGTGTCGATGATGACCTTCCTAATTCATATTTGTTTAACATCGAAATGGTGCCGAGATGAAGCGAAGAGGTCATTCCTCTACTCACAATTGGCTCATTGCAGATAGAAAGACAACCATCAATTATTCATCAAACACGAAATCTCTAGCTTTTAGCAGGACGGTTGTACAAACACGATAAGGATGGGATACTGAGACTATGTGTATAGCCGGAAGATACGGCCACCTACTACCTCAAACAAGCTCATATAAAAAATACGGGATTTCACAATGGTGAAACACAGACAGGCCAACGGCTATAAAGACTGGGCTTCTATTGGCCAAACATGGAACACACGGTCCATACATATGTAAAATCCTGTGATAGTTGTATAATGCAACCCCCAGTGGAACATGCCACCATGTTTCATGTAGTACAAGCACCTAAATGGAGTGCTCACATAGGTGAGTACTTAAAAAACAAAACCTTTCTAGAGGAATGGGGCAAAGCAAGAATGAGAATTGTTGAAGAAGAGGCCAAACACTATCTACTCATAGCCAACCAACCGTATAGGCGGGGAAAGGACAAACAACTATGGCTGTGTGCTACAGAAAGCAAATACTACGTTATCCTAGATCAAGCACACTCAGGATAGCCAAGGGGACACTTCTCTGCTGATAAAAGGGCAAGGCTCATGCTACATTCAGGCATATGGTGGCCAACCCTGTTTATGGATGCAGACACATATGTCAAACGATGTGATGAATGTCAACGCACAAAACCACCCCAAAGGAGAGATAAAATTCCATTGAGGCCGATGATGGGTGTACGTGATTTTGCCAAATGGGGCAATGACTTCATTGGTCCCATCATACCTCCAAGATACAGGACTCATGCACAATACATCATCGTAGCAACAGACTACATGAAGAAATGGGCAGAAGCAAAATCAACCCAAAAAAATGATGCAAGAACTACAGCTCAGTTCCTTTTTGAAAACGTCTTTACGAGACATGGACTACCAATCAAAATAGTGAGCAATTGGGAAACACACTTTTTGAACGTCATCATTGAAAGCCTCATGGATGAATTCATGGTGGTCCATCACAAATCGACACCCTATCACCCACAGGTTAATGGTCAGGCAAAGAGTACCAACAAAATCTTATGCATCGTGCTCACCAAGATAGTCAGCGATTCAAGAAATGATTGGGATCAAAAGCTACACACAGCCTTATGGGATTACCAAGTCATTGGAACAACTCCCTTTAACCTAGTATTTGGGATTCCTAATCAAATCCCTAAGAGTGACAACATAGTTCGGATGGACAGTCCATGAGCTATTGGAGCGACTAGACACCCTAGAACAATTAGATGAAACCAGATTTAGAGAAATAGCTAGGATATATGCTCAGAAAAAACAAATGAAAGCTTTTCCTGATCAAAATGTGATTGGAAAGGAGTTCCACAAAGGGGATTACGTTCTCATTATACCCTCAAACAGCACTCCAAAAATCTCAAAAAGCGAGGAATGGGGCCTTTTGTAATACATGATATATCGCAAAGTGGCGCCATCAAACTTGGAACATTAGCAGGAGAGGAGATGCCTAATTGGATGAGTGGATGCAGATTAAATAAATATCTTCTTCCACTAACACCAGACAAACTCACAACACTCCATGCAGCAGCGAGTGCAGATGTCAAGCACAGGACATTCAAGAACAAGCACCACAGGAAGCCAAAGTTAGAATATTGAAATGCAAAGAACAAGCAAACTTCCAGAAAAAAGCACAACAGGAAGTGGTTATTGCGAATGCTCCGATAGCATCCATACAAATGGAAGCTACATGGTTAGGAGGAATGGATCTATGTATTCATTTACAACTTGCCGACGGCACCATTGAACGAGACTTAGTGGACATAGGGGCCAGAGCTAAAGTGGTTACCTACTCCACTTTCAAAAAAATCACGCAGAAACTTCTAATGTCCAACACTATGAGGTTCCAAAGATTTCACACTCTCCTCGGAGCCTATCAACAAGCAATTGTAACCTAAGGATGGTGGTAGGATCAAAACTAAGCAAAAGTTACTTGCAAAATGGTGAAAATTGCAGGGTTCAGTTTGTCTTCTCAAAAGAATTCAATGTCAGGTGGAATTTGCCAAGGAACTAGGCAAATCTATGAACTACAAACCTAAATCATCAAAACTCAAAGCAATGATAGATCACAAGCAAAACATGAGTCCAAAAAGTGGTTGCCAAAAACAAATATGGTCAAAACGGAAAACACATGGCCATAAACTGAAAAATGGGGTAAACTAAGGAAAAATATGTCCAAAGTTGAAAAACATTCAACAGTGTACTAGGAAAACCTATGGGAACCAATGTGCACAAGAACTGTATCAAAATTCTTTACAACATGGATAGTGATCCATGTACCTTTTTTCCCAATATAAGATAAAACCATGCCATCTGATTCGGTATGTTCAAGAAAGCCAAGACATGGAGTTTCCAACCATTTGAATCCCAAAATCCACTTCAAAAAGCCAAAAATCACTAAATCTGCAAATGGTTTTCAAAATTTAGCCCAAGTGTCAAACTAATGATCCAAATCCCAAAACTTTTGGGCCAAGGCATAATTTAGATGAATCCTACCAGATGGTATCATCAGATTTCCAAAATGTTGCCCAACATGGATTGCGATCCATGTACCGGGTCAGCCCTCAATCCAAAGAAAATTGCTTAGTAGCATCTCCATATGCCCAGGAACAACTTCCCAAAGTTAGAATTTTCAAATGCTTCCCAACATGGATGGCGATCCATGTTTCTTTTCGCCAAATTTCATCTGTCACATTACAGACTTCTGCCTATAGTGATCCTAGATGCACTGGTGAAATTTGGTCAAATTTGGAGTAGTTTTGACAAAGTTATGCTCATTTTTTCATTCTATGATAAAGTTTACACTTTTCGACAATTTTGATCAATGTCTAAAACCTATTTTCACTTGCTAAAATTGGCTACAGGATGCCTCGAAGGAAAACACAAAGGGAGTGGAATGCGGCACCTTATGAGATAACCGATATCTCATCAAATGAGAAATCTCACCTCACCAAACAGGTACTTGAAGAAATTTCGGCAAACATCTTCATCGGAAGGTTTCAAGCAACAGACGGAGAAATTGTAAAGGCCATAATCTTTCCACAAGAAGTGTGGACTTTGCACCAAAAACCAGAAGTGCAAGCAGGGAGCAGGTACCTACAGCTAGACAATTTCTTACGATTGCCTCCTTGGGGAACGGACTTCAGACGAGCTCACGAGTTCATAAATTCAATTCAGTACAACGGGGAAGCAACTCTAACAGACAAGGATGGGGCAGTCGTCAAGGTAAAGATCACAGCAGAAATCATCAATGAAGCCCTCCACCTATCGCAAGGGACGCACAATCTATTGCAAAAAACAAAGGCAATGGACAATGACAAATCCTTTTTGAAGAAACGAGGCCACAATTTGAACTGCCATTGCGCCTTATATCACAACATTTCAAGGTGCAGAAGCCATCTAGATATATCGAACCTTTGTTCCATATGGTAGTGGTAATGGCAATGGGCTTAGCTAAAGGCAGGGTGGTCAGTTGCGACTTTGGCAACTATCTTCCTGACACTATTGTGGAAGCAAAACTGAAGGAGAGTCAACGAAGTAAAGCTTACATGAACGGGGGACCAATGCTCACACGAATAGCCTATCAAGCACTGGGAATGATCGAGGATATACCACCTGCCGAAGTGCAGATCGATCTGATCCACAGATCCAAAAGAGCTGTAAGACCAGTGGCAGGACCCTTTACACGACCAAAACCAGAAGTCAAACAGACAAGGCAAAGTACACCGCTAAAGGATTTTGACAGCAAGAAGACCAAGTCAGATGTTCAGAGTAGCCAAGAAGAGGGGTCCCACCCGAGAGACACTCCTTTGGAGTACCAGTCCTTGGAGGAGGAGCAGGACAACCCATACGTACTTAGATATACCCGGTTGAAGAAAAAGGCTGCACACTTGGCAGAGGCTATCCCCATTACTCATGTTAGGAGGACAATGGAAGAAGCTCAGGCATTGAGGGAAAAGCTCCGCCAACAAAAGAAAGATCAACTTCAAACCCAAGGAACAGAAGCAGATGATGAAAAGGAAGAGAATGAAGCCAAGAATACTCTGCTACTATGCAGGCAAACAGAGGCTTTGAAAAGGATCAAGCAATAGAAGAGGCAAGAAGCGACAGAAAAAAGGGAAATTGCCGGTGCCATGCGGCAGCGCATTCACAATGAGCTCAAGCGAAAGATGGAGCAAAGGCAAAGGGAAGAATCAAAGAAGCCACCTATCGATGATCTCGAATCATCTGATGAATCTAGTCAATGCAAAAAAGAGGAAAGTCACACACAAGGAGAGGAACAGCATGACACACAGGACCAACAAGGTCAAGACCTTGGTTCTCCCAAGGATGCTGAGCCACTTCCAGAGACTTCGGAAAAAGAGAAGGGAGAAAGTGCACGACTGTCGGAGCAAGGGGTGGAGGTAAAGCAAACGGACCAAGAAATGGATGCCCAAACAAAGTCTACCACAATATCTAATGCTATAAAAGATTTGAAACAAAGAGAAAAGCAAGATGAGGTAGCTAAGCAATTGGATCAGGGCCAAAAAGACCAGCATAGGCCAAGATCGCCACGCTCACAAGTGACCATGGAGAAAGGAGCGGAGTTAGTCAAATCCTTTGACATTGACGCTCACTTAGAGGAGATCAAGCTGCAGTTTCAATGTCAAAGGGCTCTTTACAACCTAAGAGAGCTGGAGTTAGAAGACAGCAAAAAGGAAGCATCTAGAGTGGCAGCAGAATCTTTGCAATTAAAGCAACAAATTGAAGCACTAAAGAAGGCACAACTCCATGCACAATCGGAGTTGCAGAGATAACAGGAGAATACAGCATATTATTACAAGGAAGTGCAACAATTCAATGAGGCAAACTTCGCATTGCAGATTGAGCATCAACGCCTCGAGGAGGAGCTAACCAAGGAAAAAGAACAAAACGAGAAGCTACAAGGCTCGTATGCGGTGGTTAGCAGATCTCTAACTCAGCTCCTGGCCATACAAGAGACCCCCTTCTCCTCAACGACGACTGCAGGATCTACTTCCTTGAGCCTGGTAATCAAAGAGTTGAAAGAAGCCCTGAAACAAGAGAAATATGATAGGCAGGTCATAGGGCCCTACAACAGGCCAAGGATGAGGAAATTGAAGATTTAAAAAGGCAACTGGCTGAGGCAAGAGGGGAATTATCAGCTCTGAGAGCAGATCATCCAAAATATCAGCAGGCCCCAGAGGGAGGAGGATTCAAAAAATCAACATTTGAAGCTCATCAAATAGAGGTACCCACTACCAGCACTGGAAAAGGCACGCAAGAATCTGAATCTCCAGCCACAACCTCCACTTCGGAGTTGACAAGGGATGAAATTTAGCGATGGATCTTAGAAGTAAAGGACCCTTCACACAAGGCATATATGCAATATGAGTTGAAAGTGCTGGAATCGGTTGCCCTTCTCATGATCACTCTAGATGAGGTAGTTAACAATCATGGACACAAGATGATCGCAATGCCATTGATGCGGTAAGAAGTTAGATTATGGCAGCAAAAGATGCTCCACGAACTTGAACCAAACAACAGAGGGGACTATAGAGAGGTTCCTGTTACGGCCCTTCAGATTCAGGTCATCCTAGATATAACAGGCCCTTCAAATTCAGGTCATCCTAGATAATCAGCCCCTCTGGTGGAAAAAATGGTTCGATCAACGACCAACTGATGAAACATATTACAGGAATGCTCCCCAGCATCTCAGGATCGATCCCACCTACTATCCCATCAAGAGATGGCAATCCTGGGATAGTTTTTATATTTGGAAAAGCAAAAGACCGGCAGTGCTGAACTACCCAGTAATTACAAAGCCCCTCAACAGCAACCCACCATCTGAGCATTACATAAATCAAACTCTAAAAGGGGTAATCCACATGATGAAGGAGATCCCAGATCTTGCCTGTCAGATGTTGGTAAAGATTGCCAACATTCTCATCACATGCATTACAATTTTCAATGATATAGAGGCAGTAGAACACCCCTGGCATATTTTTGTGGAAGGCACAAGAGGGCTCTGCTGGAATATGGAGACTGAAATCCCAATCAGGAAGGTTATCATGGGATTGTATGCAAGAGTCATGTTTCTGCCTTCTCATTACATGCATACCTTTGAAGAGGCTTTCATGATAGGCTTCTTTGAAGTGGACTCTTCCATATTCAACCCAATGACAAAAGATCTGCTAGCCCACCACATCGCCTACCAAAGTACCCTCAGCAATAATCCCTTCAGAGAGTTGGCCACCAAAGTCGAGATTGAAGCACAAGCTCAAAAATTCAAAAATCTCACTGCAACGCTCGAAAGAAGGCAGTAGACTCGCTTAGAGACAGCTTGCACGAGGAAGTGCAATGAATAGGAAGGGGGGAATGTTTGGTGGATATAGGTGTATGAACACCAACCCCTGTAAACACTCTATTGAACACTCTATCGTTTCAAAGAAATCCATGTAATTCAGCCTAGGATGAGTTGTAATCATGATGTAACTAGACAATACCCTTTTTACTCCTCTGAGTCTACACCCTTGTAAGAGGACGGATGGTCATGGGAAAGCCCCCTTAACTTTTAAAGTCAAAACCCTTAGTTTTGAGAGAGATTTATCATTAGTGTGAAGAATCAAAAACGTGCACTGAAGAGGCCGCTTCCTGCTTCAACTTGTAATCTCCTTTTCTCCTGAGCTGGTAATCAGAATTCGTTTCCAAATAGCACATTGTGTTCCTTGTCTCTTGCTCTACAATCTAAGTGTAATCATTTCCAATTCTGCTGTGGTTCGCGACGCATTGTTTGTGAGCTAAATGCATAGATTGGGAGGTTAAAATGGTTGTTTTTGGATGTATCGTGATTTATGTACCTTCCCAAATGGTGACAAAACTTGGTATCTTTCAGGCTTGAAGTGTTGTGATATCTCTCCTTAAGTTTCATGGTGTTCCGGATTCGTTTGGATGCCGAAAAGGCGTGATGACCTAGAGTGGTGAGATTGGACGCATGCTAATTGTCTGACTAGGAAGTGGTTGATTTGCTTGTGTCGTAAAACGAGTAGCCCCTGAGTTCACTTTGGTGAGATTGACACTCTCATTAAGTCTCCGTGCCCCATCCCGAGTCTCTTCCTTGCATATTAACATTATGTTAGTACAAAAGAGCTATGCTACAGACGTCCGTCGAGGCGACCCGCTAACAATGGTTCTTGAAGATCCATTTTAGATGTGGAGGTATGCAGCCCCCAACAATGCTAGATAGGGGGTTGTAAATTGCATATAGAAGCCAACATACCAACTTGGGAGCTACCTACTAAGAGAGAACTATGACAAAGGAATGTTCCACACATATAGGTGCATCTCTCTACCAAAGTGGACCATCAATTATGCTCAGACTTGAGAGCTACAACTATATAAAGATATTCTAGGACACTAGTTTTGCAGAGAGTCCAAAGAACATAGTCAAAGAGTTGAGAGACATTTTGAGACCTTAGATCATTGTGTGTAGAGTGTTGTTAGCAGGGAAAACACACTCATTGTACTCAAGACGTGGGCCTCTAGCTTGGATTTGGGGATCAATCATTGAGTCTCTCAAAAAGTACCTATATTGTGTATCGTAGGTATTTTCATATTACCTGTCAAGGTACTCTAGAGTACCTTGTGCAAACTATAAAAATTAAAAGTACTTGTTTGAGTAGCTTAAGTACTTAGATTGTATCCCATAGTAGTTATCTCATTAAGAAAACTTTCCATTACATTATATTATTGTCTCTCTCATAGTTGAGTTGTGTTTATCTCCTACAAAATATTTCCCACACTTGTCATAAAAAATCAGCTTATACAACCCATGGCACAAAATGAAAAATACAACAATTTTATCACCAAAATTGAGATCATGAATTGTGCATATGTCATCCACAAACTTGACAACAAGAGCAAGTCTTGCAAGTCAGATAGAGACAAAAGGTTCTTTATAATCCCAAGTACATAAAGTGCATCAACAAGTGTGAAAGAAATGCCATTTGCAATAGTCAAGACAATCTTTCCAAATCCCTTGACCGTATAAGAAGCATTTTTGGCACAAGTGACTGTATTCCCATGAGGGACATACTCCAGAGAGGTAAACAAGGCCTAAACAAGTCACGATGTGAAGTAATGTGCTTTGTAGCACCACTATCAAAGTACCACACATGTGAATCTATCAAAGTACCACACAAGTGAATCTATAGCAGCTGACATACATGCAAAATGGGAAAAAGGATCGTAAGTGCACTTTGCACTAAACGCCCATTGTATATCTCCATCAACATCACAATATCCTTTCATAGAAGACTCTATAATAACTTCACTTGTAGTGGAACGAGCCTCCTTCTTCTTGGCCTCTTTTTCCTTCAATTTAGGGCACTGCTTATTCAAGTGATCATTAGCCTTGCAATAATGGAAACGCATCTTCTTCTTGAGTTTTTCACTAGAATTCCAAGACGAGGTGCTGCTAATAGAATCATTAGGAACAAGTGATTTGCCACTCGCTAAAGAACCATGAGAAGTGGCTACATTGCTATTACCACCCTTTCTTTGAGCAATAACAAAAGCCTATTCAATTTCACGTTGTTTAGCTCTGTTCTTTCTTGAAAGTAACTCTTGCAATAGCAATGTGCATAATGCATCAAACTTAACATCAAGAATGAAGGAGTACGAGCGGAAGTGCGACGCGAGAGAGAGAGTGCGAGAAGAAGAGCACGACGATATGGTGAACTCGCTCTACTGTAATGTGTAGAGCATAGTGAGTTCTTATTAGGTTTTTACAAAAGAATATGTGTACATACCTGGAGGCCCGCCCACTTACCTGGGCGACCACATTGGGCTTTATACCCCAACGACCTCCCACTTAAAGTCCAATGTGGTACTTTAAGTGTGAGAGAAGCTACTATACAAGCTAATATACAAGAGATGTAGAGAAGTGATGTACTACCCTACACCTAATTGCTTGCGAAAATGCGCAAAGCTCTCTGAGGGAAGTCCTTTTGTAAGTAGATCAGCAGGATTTTCTGTGGTGTGAACTTTGACAAGCTGAATTTGCTTATCCTCGAGCATTTCCCTGATGAAATGATACTTCACATCCACATGCTTTGTCTTTGAGTGATAAATTGGATTGCGAGCCAATTGTATAGCACTTTGACTATCACAATATAACACAGGCATCTCTTCTTTGATTCCCAAATCTGTTACTAGTCGATTAAGCCAAATTGATTCTTTGCATGCCTCTGATGCTGCAACATATTCAGCCTCTGTAGTAGACTGAGTAACACAATCTTGTAATCTAGAACGCCATGATACTGCTCCACCAGCCAATGTAAAGACATACTTTGACATAGACCTTTGGTTGTCTAAGTCACCTGCATAATCTGAGTCTGTAAAACCCTTTACACTTAGCTCCTGACTCCCATAGCATATACGCATACTCTTTGTAGCTTTTAGGTATCTCAATATTCCTTTCACTGCCTCCCAATGTTTCTTGCCTGGGTTTGACATGTATCGACTTACTACTCCCACTGCAAATGCAATGTCTGGGCGAGTAGCAATCATTGCATACATCAAACTACCCACTGCAAACGCATATGGAATCTTATCCATTTCAGCCTGTTCTTCCTCAGACACATGACAATCTTGTTTGCTAAGTTTCACATATGGTGGCAATGGAACACTCAGTGCCTTTCCCTTCTCCATATTGAAACGTTGCAAAACCTTGTCAATATACTTTGTTTGAGATAACCAAATCAACTTCTTTGATCTGTCTCTCTCAATGCGCATACCAAGTATATGACTTGCCTCAGCCATGTCTTTCATGTCAAACGATTTTGCCATCTTTGACTTCAAAGCTGAAATTTCTTCCAAGTGCTTGCCAGCAATCAACATGTCATCCACATACAAAATAAGGATCAGCCAACTGCCATCCTTAGCCTTCTTTGTATATAGACAGTGATCGAACTCACTACGTTTGTAGCCTTGAGAAAGCATAAACTTGTGGAATTTATGGTACCATGCCCTCGGTGATTGTTTTAAGCCATAAAGACTCTTTAACAACTGGCATACCCAATCTTCCTTGCTTTTCTCAACAAACCCTTCTGGCTGCTGCATGTAAATTTCCACATCTAAATCACCATGCAAGAACGCTGTCTTGACATCCATTTGGTGCAACACCAAATCTAATATGGCAACCAATGCAAGAAAGCATCTCAATGTAGTCATCTTGACCACCAGAGAGAAGACTTCATCAAAGTCAATGCCTTGTTCTTGCTTAAAGCCCTTGGCAACAAGCCTTGCTTTGTACTTTGACTCACTATCATGAGCGGTGATCTTATACCTGTAAACCCATTTACAAGGTAGAGCCTTTTTGCCCCGTGGTAATTTAACTAGCTTCCATGTCTGGTTTTTATGCAGAGCTGTCATCTCTGACTGCATGGCCAATTGCCAATTGCCGGAGTCCTTCATTTGCACTACTTCCTTGTAACATGAAGGCTCATTGCAATCAGTCAACATGACATAGTTCATAGATGGAACAAACCTATCAGGAGGTCACGTGACACGTCCAAATCTACGCACAATAGGTGGCTCAGGCTCAGCCACAACCTGTGGTTCCACTCTATCCTGTCCTTGCTCCTCTTGAGCTCTGACATGTTGTCTTGCACGTGTAGGTCCATCTTCTTGGAAGACAACTCTTCTAATCTCCTCAACCCTCTCTAGTTTAGAATGATATTTGGATTCATTAAAGTGAACATCATTGCTGCGGACAACCTTTCTGGATTCGGGATCCCAAAGTCTGTACCCCATCTCACCAGAATTACCATAGCCTAGAAAGATGCACTTTCTACTCTTTGGCTCAAGTTTGTTCCTAAATTCCTTTGGAACGTGAGTATATGCCTCACAGCCAAAGACTCTGAGATGCTTGTATGAGGGCATTTTGTCTGACCATACCATCTCTGGTATTGAATCCTTCTGCAAAACCTTGCTAGGAGATCTATTTACAAGATGAACAGTTGTTGATATAGCTTCAGCCCAAAACCCATTTGGCAGCTGTGCATTAGACAACATACTTCTGACATTCTCTTGTATGGTCCTATTCATCCTCTCAGCAACACCATTTTGAGGTGGATTGTAAGGAGCAGTAAGTTCACGTTTTATACCTTTTGACTCACAAAAGTCCTGAAAGGCCTTTGAAACATACTCTCCACCATTGTCAGTGCGTAAGCATTTAAGCTTCTTGCCACTCTGATTCTCCACAAGTGTCACAAACGTTTTGAAAACACTAAACGCTTCATCCTTGTGCTTGAGAAAGTAAACCCATACTTTCCTCGAGTAATCATCTATAAATGTCATAAAGTAAGAAGCTCCCCCTAGACATAGGTTAGGCATAGGTCCACACAAATCACTATGAACAAGTGCCAACTGTGTATCTCTTCTACTGCTTCTATGCTTATGTGGCTGTTGTGTTTGCTTACCATACAGACAATGTTCACAGAATTCAAAATCATTAAATGAAAAGCCAGGCAAATAACCAGAATGAGACAAGATTTCCATTCCCTTCTTGGACATATGTCCTAACCGGCTATGCCACAAAGAAACGTTCGGCTGCTCGGTTACATTGATTACATTTTTAGAGACATTTGATACATAAATCATGTAAAGTCCTCCAGAATTTACTCCATGTGCTACTGTCATAGAACCCTTGGATATCTTCCACATGTTTGGTCCAAAAGTGGTGACATAGCCAGCATCATCAAGTAAACCTGTGCTGATCAAGCTCTTTGTAATTGCGGGAACATGTCTCACATTCTTCAGCGTGAAAGAAGAGCCATTCTGAAACTTCAATTGAACATCTCCAACACCTAAGATCTCACATGTCTGCCCATTGCCTAGCCGAACATGATCTTTAGTGGTCACATAAGAGGTAAACCACTCCTTGTTTGGAGACACATGAAGTGATGCCCCTGAGTCTATAATCCAGTCACTCAGTGCATTTCTATCAGATGCTGTAAGAAGAGCTGAGTACATTGTATTCTTCAAGAAGTAGATGTCTCCTGACACTAGACTGTCATCCTCTGCAACAGTGTTTGTCACATTTATTTCTTGAATCTTCACTGAGGACTTGTTCTTCTCACCATGGTCTTCAGCTTTCTCTTTGCCTTTTTCTGCTTTCCATTCTCTGCAGTCTCTTTTCATGTGACCCTTCTTGCCACAATGGTAGCATTCTATGTCACTCTTGCCTTTAGCACTGCGGGACTTGCTACGAGACTGATTCCTCTTTCCACCTTTGTACTTTTCTTTGGTCCTTCCCCTGACAACTAAGGCTGTTCCTTTGCCTTTGTCCATTATCTTTCTATTGGTTTCTTTAGTAAGCAGACTTCCTTCTACACCTGCTATGTTCAAGCCATCTGGAGGTGCAGAATTACTCAAAGCTGTGCGAAAAGTGTCCCAACTTTCCGGCAATGTGATCAACAGGAACATAGCTCTAACAGGTTCATCAAACTTGACACCTTGAGCTGACAACTGACTATAGATTGTGTTGAATTCATTCAGATGATTGGACATAGGTGTCCCTTCTTTCATCTTCAAGTCAACAAGCTTCTTAAGCCAGTATACCTGTGAAGCTGCACTCTGCTTCTCATAAAGATCACTTAGCTTTAACCATGCTTGATAAGGCGACATCTCGTCTGCTACATTGAAGTAAACCAAAGTCAGCATAATGGTAGAAAGTGCCAATTCATCCATTTCGTTCCATTCATCTTCGTCCATATCTTCTGGTTTTATCCCCTTGAGCTTTATAGGTTTTATCTGCTTCTTTTGTACCAACACGTGCCAAATCTGCTTCTTCCACAATGGGAAATTGGTTCCATCCAGCTTCTTGATATTGTAAAGAGCAGTGTCCTGTGATCCAGCCATAGCTACGCTTCACAGTGGTTTACTTTCCTGGGAAAAATTCGGCAGAGTTTCCCTTGTAAATTGACCTCTGAACCAATATCAACCTGTCAAATGAACCAAGAAAGCTTCAGATTCTGCATAAATTTCGGCAGAGTCTCCTTTGTAAAATGGCTCTGGTGTACTCAAAAAACAGACCAAAAACCAGCTCAAAAAACACTGTCTCTCTGACACTGTAAGCTGCAGGTAAATCTGTCCTGCACCTGTACTATCTCTCACTTTCCTGTCACTGTCCTGTAAGCATAGACTGTGACAATGCCTCAACGGAAGTAAAGCAAAGATGCAATCCCAACTGTCTAACTCACAGTCAATACATCCTAGCTGCCTATCTAAGGGTGCTCGAGGGATCGCTCAAAGACCTGTATCACCGAAAGGATATCAACATTCGAGAATCCCCCAGCTCAATAAAACCTCACTCGACCCTCAACAAAGGCTGCAGTAAATCTGACAGTACATAGACTTCCCACAAAGTCATACATCCACAAATTTCCCACTGTATGCTGTAACCGCTGCGGCGATTGTTTGCTGCGTGACTCACAGCCAGCAAACCCTCAACAAACATACATCATCTCTGACAATACATCCCATGTGGAAGTACCTGCAATGTCAGGATGAAATCTGGAATATCAAGCAGCAAACACAAGCTACCTGATGAACTAGTGGATGTCGCCTACAGTCTGTGTGTAGGTGCGCCCGTGTCGTATGTGACACGCCTCCAAGAACTATGAGACGTCCTTCGATGTGTAGACAGCCACAAATCAACACTCTGGGAGTGTCGATATCCTTAGCACCTGCAGTCGTAAGCCGAAAACCCCAAATTTGCAGAGTCGGATCTGCACTCGCCGAGACCATGTAGTCAAAAATGGCATGCGCAGACCTTTGTCGAAGCCGAACGGTGACCGAGATGACCTCAGAATGAAATTTTGCCCTTCGGGCTTACCCACGAGATTTGGGGCCGTGTCTTCGCCTGTCGAATTTCACTCCAATCTGAGCTGGTGACTCTAGCCTCCTGCAGTGCTGCCCCGAGCCTCGATCTGAGCTCTATACCAGTTGAAGGAGTATGAGCGGAAGTGCGACACGAGAGAGAGAGTGCGAGAAGAAGAGCACGACGATATGGTGAACTCGCTCTACTGTAATGTGTAGAGCATAGTGAGTTCTTATTAGGTTACGATATGGTGAACTCGCTCTACTGTAATGTGTAGAGCATAGTGAGTCTTATTAGGTTTTTACAAAAGAATATGTGTACATACCTGGCGGCCCGCCCACTTACCTGGGCGACCACATTGGGCTTTATACCCCAACAAAGAATTCCTTGTGTCATAAGTCGCCTCTTACTAAAAAACGTTTGGTAAGAATTTGGCAATGCATCAAGAACAATCTGCACAAGTGAACTATTAGAAATGAATTCACTTGCAAGGATGAGTTTCTCATTAATTCCTTGATACCACCAAGGGAAGTTTCCATGTCATCTTCTCATGCATAATCTTTGATTCCATCTCGTTACGCAACAATGCAATTTTAGCCTCAATGCAACTTGCATAAAGACCAGTTAGAATACCCCAAGCCTCTTTTGTTGATTTAGTTGAGCAAGTGTGAGTAGTAATAGTGCACTTCATAGATAATGCAATTAATGCATGAGCCTGCACAGTCTCTAGCATCCCAATGAGACTGCTTAACCGTAGGCAAAACAACTCTAGGAGCAATATTCTTGCTACCAAAACCTGCAACATTCTCAACAGAGCCTGTATCCATAGAAGGAGGACATACATCAATGTCTTGCACAACATTTTAATTCCATTTGACACAATAACATGTTGCATCATGTAAGTCCACATTGGGTAGTTCTCCCCATCCTATTTATCCTCAGTAGCAAACATCTTGAGAATGTTTGAGTTGTTGTCAATTATGGTGAGTGACTGCACCTCATGTGAAAGCTACCCAAAAATGGGAAAAAAAAAGTAGGACCACCTCATGTTACATAACACAACCCAAAGAAGACTGACAAGGACATGTTCTATAGAAAATTTCCCTGACATAACTTTTGCACAGCATGCGTAGTATTGCCTATAGTGAAAATGGAGGCGAAAAGAGCCCAAATCAAAATTTTCATTAGACCAAGATTTTTTAGCTTTCTCTAAGAATTTGTTTACCGATGGACTCTCACCATAACTCACCCAAATTGGAGGAAGTGAGCAGGTGTATGTTGGTGATGCAAGCAACTATGCCTGAGAGGATGAAACCTGCTTTCATACCAATATAGGTGCAAGGAAACACACATAGCTTGGAGAAGATGAAGAAGCTCAAGGCACACAATAGAGACTATATTGCTTAGTGCACAATGGAAAGATAAGTTAGCCCTAGATTCGTGGATGTATATACAATGAACGGGGGAAAAAACCTCCTAGTGAGGGAACAAATGCCCTGGCAGTCCTAAGTGTGTTCACACACGTCACTATCACATATATGTGGTAACATCTCTCTCACTCATGGTAAAATTGTTTTCAGCTATGTTCAATTTCCTACTAGCATAATAGATAGGAAGGTCCATGGTTTCCACTCCTAGTTGTACCAATATGCTACTAGTAGCAAAATTTAAAGCATCATCATGCACATGGAAATTTTTATTTCAGTTTGGAGTCTTCAGAATAGGTGCTAAATAGAAAGCTTGTTTGAGCTTTTGATGTCAATTGAGTAACACAGTGTTAAACCCTTCAAGTGTGAATTGACATTACTACCTTCTTTTATATTCAAGCACATAAGCTTCTTCATCAAAAAAACTTTGTTGGATGCACTCTTACCATCCCATCTTGAGCATAATGACTTCCATAATTCATTTGCAATAGTTTGTAGTTAAAGGATTGCCACATCACGAGCATCAAGCTCCTGCCCCTCATCATCAATGTAAACACCCTCTTTACACTCTTTCAATGGAATTACAGGGCCCTTATTGATCAAGACATCAAGCATATGTTGCTTCCATATCTCAAAGTTTGTGCTATCCAAGTTCTTGATATAATACTCTTCTTTCTTAGAATTTTTAGCCATGCCTGACAAGAGAAAATGCAAGAGAATGAGACTAGAAATTTTGATGAAAATTTTACAAAAATTTTGGCAAACTATCCTCTATTTAGAGATCAGAATATCAACCATAAACGCACCATAATTGCTACAATGTCAAAGTAAAAGGGTGCTATAAGCAAGCTAGAGGAGTTGTAAAAAAATTTGACATAGTATCCTCTGTACGGAGGTCAAAACCTCAAGAAAAATTGAGCCAAAAATGGTGATTAGGCATAATCTGGCCTATACAGGTCAAAGAAATTATTGGACGAATGCCAACTTGACATCAAAGCATTTATACCAATCTATACATATACTATGGTGAGGCCATGAATGGAGATCTCCAGCAAACTAATCCACATCACACTGGGTAACCTGGCCCCAGTGCTCGGCTTCAAAAACCCTCATGCAACGACTCACAAAAGGCTATGAAGACACAACTAGCCACAATCTCAAAAAGGGCTCTTCTAGACCAAGTCCCAAAAACAGTTGGGACTGCCAAAACAAACCAAGATTGATTCCACAATGTCGTACAATGGCATTATCCACAACACAACGTACATACAAAATGTGAAATTTTCATTGCAAAACCGTAGGACACGCACTCAAATAGGTGTCAATGGGTATGTAGGAAAAATCACAAAACCAGCTGCCTCCTATTTGAGGAGAAAAATGCTCTCAATATAGCACAAGCACTCTCAAGGTCTAGTCACACATAAACTACATGCATCCAAACTCCCATTAGAATTGTAATGGATGTCAGTGTCAAATATAAGCAAAGATTTTTGTGTCAAGAGAGCCTATGACTGTCCCTATGTGTGTAGTAAAACTATGTGTGAGAGCTGTCTCTAAGAAGCCATCAACAGCTATGCATAAGCAATACCACAGATAACATACATCATTTCCGAACACACATATGGAAATCCAAATCCGCTCTCAAAAAATTCATAGAAATGCTACTAGTAGCAATCTATAATCCGTTTATCTATCTCACTCTCAATAATTCCAAAGAGCATAGAAAAACATGTAGTCAATGTTGATGCCGGGTGTCCCACCTCTATGGAAGAGGCACCTCACTCATTCATGTCAATATCAGAGGATAATTCATCGATGCCACAAGCCAAGAAAACATGTTTTTGATATCGAGAATCATTGTGTGTATGTTGTACTACACACAATCCCTCTCTTTTTCTATCGAATACTGTTTCTCTTATTTGTCCAGAGTGTGTGTATTTGAGGTCTTCATTGCTGAAGTTGAGATAAATCTCTCTCTCTCTCTCTCTCTCTCTCTCTCTCTCTCTCTCTCTCTCTACACTCTTTGTCCTCTCTTATTCAACTGGAATGCTCAACTTAAGAAAATAGTTTCTATGTTTTTTATTTTTGGCATACCTGCACTACAAAACAACTAACAAAATACTCTACAAAATTGTAGAGCTCAAAGAGATCTCTGTTTTGATTAAAAAAGTTTTTGACATTGAGTTTTGTAGCTCAAGTTATGAGCAAAACAATGACCTACTATCAATCTATCCTACATTGAGCAGCAGCATGCTTCTCTCTCTCTTTGAGCTCACAAACAACTCAATCCATTAGGGAAAATTTGGACTCTCAAAGGGGCCCTATAAGGACTTTGACTTTCTCTCTCTTGTCTAAAATGGATGCATGGTAAGTTTTTACAAATGGAATCAAAACTTGTTGGACCTTTTGGATTTAGAATTTACTCATTGAGATCTCTCCATTGATATATAGCATGCCATTAGGTTCCTTATATTCTAGAAGATTCCATTTTATTATGTGACAACTCCATCTTGTAAATGGAATCTCTCCCCACATGTCAGTTTAAGTGGGGAGGCCATAACTTCTACAAATCAACTCCAAAATTTTTGAAGTTTGGGGATTTAGAACCTACTTCTTAAGATTTTTCCAATCATATGTTGGTTGATAGGGTTTTGACAAAGTGTTCATGGAGTTCACCACTAGGTTGCCCACTTTGGACAAGATAGACAAATTCAAACATCCTTCTAGGGCTCCTTTGAGAGCCCAATTTTTTCCTAATGCTCAGCTTGTGGAGTGCAACCCCTTGCCACCTTGATACATGAGCTCTATGTGTCGAGCTCACAATGCCTCCATAGCCATGGAAGCTTCAACGTTTGATCCATTTCCAATTTGAAGCTTGTAGGGAAGAGGGAAACATCGAGAGAAAAGTAGCACTGTAACCTTTGGCTTTTATAGCAATTGAAGAGTACATAGTGCATGTAGAGTGCAAGGAAGGAGAAGAGCAAACATGGGTACGACGTGGGTGGATCTCTCAGTGAGGATTGGGAATACCTCATGATTCCTTATTGTTCTATATGATCAAAAGTATAGATAAGGGTAGTGTGATCAGTGTGATGGGTGTCTAGCGAGTTGGCCTAAATCCTAACAAAATGGTGCCAAAATTTGAGCTCTCTAGTTGCTCACTAGTCCCCTTGGCTATCTAAGGTGGGAATAATTTTGTGAGTTATGAATAGATCTAGAAGAAAATTAGCTACAACAAAATCAAAGGTTTATCACAAGAAGCTTACAATGTTGTGTAGAGCTTCACATGTGGACACAATGGAATAGACGGCACTCCAAACAGACCATTTGTGAGAGAGTTACAAGACTAAGAAATAAGAAGGAGAGTACATAGATGGTGTTGTGCACGTATTATCCAAAAAGAATGTACGAATGGTTCACATAAATTATCTTTTATACTTTCACCATAAGGTTCTAAGTCAAAAATAAATAACCTACTAACTCTTTTGCAACCTAGAGATTCAGTGATACAAACTCAAAGCATTATTACATAATCAATTACATGCTTGGCTCAAGAATCAATAAATTACAAAATTGTATAGCTAGAGATGTCGCTATTTCTCAATAAAATGAAAAAATACAATATAGGCTATTACAAGGGCTCATTTGTTAGTTGTGCAACTAACACTTGCTTCCTACACACTTCATTTTCTCTTTTTTTTTAATTGGCAATATCCAAAGAACATGCAGTATTCAAAACACAAGTCAACCATAGGCAAGAAAAGTATGATGAGGGATAAAGGCAATGGGTTATGCTTTTTGACTAGACTAATTACAGGATATACCCAAACTGGTTGTGTCAAGAAAGCTATGGGTTATTTTTACCAGATGCGAAAGGAAGGCCTCTCTCTAATTGCAATCACCTATGCTTCCACTTCAAAGGATTGTGGCCTTATGCAAGACCTTGACATGTATGATTTCTTAATTCACAATGATATTTCTAGCCAAGGGCTATTGGAGCAAGATGCCATGCTTGGTGGTGCTTTGATCTATATGTATGTCAAATGTGGTGCCGTCATGATAGCACAATAAGTTTTTGATGGGGATCCTCTCTAGGTTGTCATCTCTTGGAGTGAGTGGATTGCAACATATGGTCAACCGGGGTTATTTTTACCAAATGTGAAAGAAAGGAATTTCTCTTATTTTGAAATCACCTACACTTCCACCTCAAAGGCAACACACTTATAAATATGTACAGAAGTTGCACTAGAGGATGTTGACATGCTATTGCAACAATTGTGAGTAAGAAATGTTGTTACCTAGAGTATGACAATTGTTGGTTGTGCTTTGACTTCCACTAGTTTTTTTTCCGCTTGTAATCATGTTGCATGCAAGGTTGAGGAGGCATACTAACATTTCAAGGTCATATGGTAGGACTATAACTTAAACCCTATCTTAGAACACTATAATTCTATGGTGGATTTCCTTGGTAGAGTAGGACTTTTAAAGGAGGCACAAGATCCAATGGAAAGTATACAATTTTTTTTTAATGGACCTCCTTGCTTGCCTCTTGTAATACACATAACAATGTGACATTAGGAGAACATTGCTCTGATCGGGTGCTTGATAAACGTGGTTGTGCAACTGCTTATACATTGATGTCTGGTATCTATGCCATTATAGGTATGGAAAAGGATGCATCAAGAATACAAGACATGAGAAGGTTCTCAGGAGTGTGGAAAAATGATGCTACAAGGTTTATGTAAATGGAGTATCACCATCAAGATGAAGATTTTCTAACCTATTGCCCATGAGAGACATTTTAGATGGGTACATGAGGTGAAGGTTTCTCTTTTGACAAAGTATCTTGCATTGTTGCGACAAAGTTCTACGTTGGTTGAAGGGAACATCTCTCTCCAAACACTTCTTCTAGTTTAGTCAACTCTTGGAAAGTATATGGCCTTACACAATGCCTTGAAATGAATTAGAATCCAGTTTGAGATTGCAAGATATACCAAGAAGGGAAGAATCATGGAGTTCAAGAAAAGACAAGACGACAAGAGGCTTGTGAAGGTGCATCATGTGTATGTTGCTTCACAACTGAAGGTAAAGACATTAGGAGGTTTCTTGCAAACTATAATTTTACTCCTCTTTCAAGTTTTTAGGTTGTCTATTTAGTATCTTTTCCTTATATGTTTCTTTTGATGACTGTAAGATTTCCATTTCTTGTCCATGTTTGTAGATGTTTCTCCATCCGACTTTGTAGAGTGGAAGCCAATAGATTCCTTCACACTAACCTTGGCAAGTTTCTCTATGCTGGTTGTCCATCCTCTAAGCTTGCCTCATGTGACATTTTTTTTAATAATCATACTTATGTCACACCTAGGCAAAATGGGTATGGTAATCTTTCTTCGGCTCACTTGCCAACCTTGGAGAGTCTGGAATGGCCTAAGGCAGCAGCAGACAGTGCCTTAATTGGAGCAACCAAAAGGAGAGTGGATGTGCAAGCAACAATGAAGTGCACCTATGGTTCCCATAAATCCCCGGTAACATGGTTTATTTCTCTTCATGTGTTTGTGTTTATCTTGCGACTTTAGACTATTCACAGGAAACCAACAATGTGGACTTGCAAAGGGGGAAGTGAAATCAACAAATTCCTTGCAGCTGGATGGGAGACTAAGGTGGTCAACCATCAGGAAGATAGAATCAAGTGCTACGTAGTTGTTGACAATGTGGTGTTCAGATACCATATTGCAAAGCAAAGCTTGTCAATGGTCTTTCCCTATAGAAGATGGAAGTTGACGATGGGAGAATGGGAGGCACTAGACTCTGATGTTGCTGCTAGAGAATCAGTTGACCTGCAAATACGCCTTCACAATGATGCAGTGCACAACATTGCAGTGAATAATGACTGGCACCTCAGTCACCTTCATGAGTATCTTAATCTCAAAAATACCTTGCCCAAGCAATATCTCTTTGTAATCAATGAAAATGTTGTTCGCTCCAGAAAAGAGAAGATCTTTCTGTGTGAGAACAGTCCACCGTCTCTGTAATGTATTTTTGTAAAAGCTTGTAGCTAACAGGGATTTTTCTCCCATTAATACATACGGTGTTTTAAATATCGTTTTTGTGCATAGTTGATTATTCTCAACTAGTTTAAGTTTTTGATTAAAACGTGCAATTTCTTTGATGTGGAGCACAAATGTTTTCAATGTTGGTGTCTTTCAATGCTTTGTCATGTGATTTTGTTTAAAATTATAGTTTTAATTTATTTTAACATTAATTTTAAGTGCCTTTTAAAAAGTGATTTTGGGTATATAAGTGACTTTTTAGGTTTTAAACATCATTTCTCACATTCACAAAACTCTAGCTCTAAGCTCTCTTCTCATCTTCTTCGTGAACGAACCCATGGCAATGCCTACTAATGCACTTCTCACATAACTAGAAAAGGTAGGACTTGTAGATTGAGCACATGAACTACTCAGTGTGTTCGAGAGGAAAATTGACATGCAATCCACTACCAACCTTCATGCAAAGGCATTCAAAAGCTTTCTTGACTACATGGCGTAGCACATGGAAGAATATGCTATAGTCTTTGAGGGATCCAACACGGCGTGGTTTTGCCAGTGGATTTCCTCAAGCATCTCTATGCGGCTGAAAAAAACTTTGGTTTTGCTTGTTGAGGTTTATTAAAGGCCTCATAGAACGGGACTAAAGGACAAAGGATGAGGATGATCTCATAGATTTGGGCATGGGGTGCATAGGCACCCAATTCATTTATTAGGATATGGTTCTCGCCTTACTTGTGCTTGAGGGCATGGATAAGGGAAAACCAAAGGAAAAGGTCAACCAAAGACCGTGTGTGACCATTGTGGAGGAATCAAATGAAGTTATCAAAGAGATTGATGAGCAGACTGAAGCATCTATGGCACTTGTCCTCTTGCAAAAGCCCAATTCCACTAAGGAGGAAGATCAGATGATAGAGGGAGATGCGGTGCTGGAGGAAGTCCCATACCTCCAAATTCTCACTTTGCATGCAATGGTGGTGGATGATTGTCACTTTTTGTTCCTTGATGACATTGCCAAAACACTAGGACTTAGAGAAGATGAGTCGCTCGTAGTGCTTGCTATCTATGCGGGCATGAAGGATCCCAGTGGAAAGGAAGAGAAAGTCAAATTTCAAATTGACTTTGAAGAGCAAGGTCTCTAGACAAGCCTCTCTTTCCTCCCAAGTGAAAACGAACAGAAGTTGGTACAAATAGTAGCAAGTACGCTTGTGGAAATCAAATCATGTGCCTTATTTTACAAAAGCGTATCAAAAAGCGCTTTTCATCCACACAATTTAATGATCACGATGGGTAGAGATGATCGATCTAGCATTGATCTTACAAAGAAAAATCTTGAGGAGAAAAAACCGATACTAGATCCCAGTCCCACTTACCCTAATATAATTAACAAAGTTAACCATTTATAGGCTGCTTAAGGACCTCTCTTCTTAAGAAAGAAAAGAGAAACAAAATTCTCTGATACCAATGTAATGGAAGTGCCCTATTAACTTTGAGAGTAGTGAAAATTAGAGAAGGTACTTTTGTGAAATTACTTTGTGAGCATAGAGGGTGAACTTAATTGATGGTAGCAACATAAACACAACATTTAGTTAACTTGGCATAAACAATACTCTTGCAAGAGAGAGAGTTTAGAGAACATGACAACAGCTGAGGACCAAATTTATGTGGAGTCGGTCCCCCCTCCAATAGGCATTTGTATTATAGTTTCTCCCATCAAGAGAGACTTGGTACAGTAAAATATTTTTGCTCCTTGTGACCTAGATGATGCAATGAAGATGGAAAGCATGCATCACGAGAATAACATAAACTTTGTGGAAAGCATTAACTATCCCAAGCCTCAGTCCCAAGGACTCAAACACCTTCAAGGGTGGAGAGAGCTAGCGAGGAATGAGGGTAGGGAAGAGGAATAAGAAACATTTCATAGGAGAAAGAAGTAGGTACTCACTTATCACATCACTCTTCTTGCTAGCATAGCATAGTAATGAAGATGGAGAAGATGACAAGCTTAAGCATTGAAGCATGGCTCCTGGTTGGATTTGCATTCCATAGCCAAGAGTGTTGGTGTAGGCTCTCAATTTCTCTACTTTCTTGGAGAAGGAGATGGAGCTCTTGCACTTTGCACTACACACAATGAAATTGTGTATGAGTGTGTGTGAAAGAGTTACCCCTCAAGAAACCCCCTAGCTTGCTTTGGCCGACGACCCCCCATTGTAGCTCATGCTGCTTGAATATCATTGGACCTCTCCAAGACTAGCCAATCACATGCAAGGTAATATCAAGCAACAAGGGCAGCCTTGGGACAAGTGTCCCCCTTTCTCCTTTGAGAGAGAGGACTTGATAAATGCTAAAACAATTAATTAAATCTATCCTTGGGAGGCCAACCAATAGTCTTTGGACACTCCTTGAGGGTGACCTAGATAGGGGCTTGACATGTGTCCCACTTGCCTCTTGACCAAGGGGTGCCCTTTGGAAGAGAGTGGTCTAGTAACCACCCCCTACTTGCATGGCTTGCCCCATATTTGTAGGGATAATATTTGACTTAAGTGACACCTCAAGCCCCTCAACCTTGGGCCCAGCTTTCACCACTAACTTGGCCCTTAAGCCCCTCAAGGGTTCCCACCTCAAGTACAACCCTAGCATCTCAAGCAGGACAAGCACCTCAAGCATGTCAATCATCAAATCACTTCAAGCATCTCAATCATCAGGCATCACAAGCATCTCAAGCTTGGTCCGGGTTCCCACCTCAAGCAGAGTCCTAGCTTACCTAAGTTCAAAGGACTTTTAACAATATTGGAGGTTTTTATGAAGCTAACGCTAAGGTCTTTAAGCTCCATTTATTATCCTTGCTCTTTGATAGACCATCTCTCCTTTGGACCCCTTTACCATTGGCCTTGTGTTGAGATAGATCTGTAAGCACATGTCTATATCCTAACCCTTGTTCTCGTTTATTTTCCCACATTAAATGATCATTTTAATATGAGAAAATTATTTGGGTTGGTTAGATATGAGATTTTATGACAAAATTCATCAATAAAATCACAAATTGATTTTTCAAAGAATGGCTGAAAAAAAATGTCACATAGTGCTGAAAAGTGGTTGGAGCATTGGTGAGACCAAAATGAATAACTCTGTAAGCAAAACATCCCCATGGTATGATAAAAGTTTTTTTCTTTTTATCTTCTTCAATGATGCTAATTTGGAAGTAGCATGAGTAGACATTACATATTGTAGCGCTCATGTCTTGCTACCCCATTGAGAATTTCATATTGGGAAGGAAGAGGAAAATGGTCCCTCTTTGTGGCTACATTAAGAGGCTTTTAATCAACACAAACCCTCCACTTTCCATTCTTCTTTGGTGTGACTACCACTAGAGAAATCCACTTTGAGTCTTTGAAATGGTAGTTGAAACCTACTTCTAATAGTTTCGCTACCTCCTTGAGCAAAAAATCTTGTTGAATTACTCCCAGTTGCTTGAGTTTTTGCACTATAGGTTTACTTCCCTCCTGGAGCTTAATGCGATATTGAACTATTGTAATTCCAGTGATTTTATCATATTCATCGATGAACAATGTGGTAAAATTACTTAGTATCAAAATATAATCTTCACGCTCTTTGTCACACAACTCACTAGAGAGCATCCGATGTAGCCTACTTGCTTCTACCAGAGATTGTATACCTGATGGCTCCCCTTGGTTTGATGATGATGCATCAGGTTGCTCCATCTTCTTAGGATCCTTGAGAATGAACCCCATCACTTCAACACTACTGTCACTTCCTTCAATCATTGTTGACTCCTGCTCTAAAGTGGTTGAAGATTTGCTACTAGAAAACTAATTTTCAAAAGTTTCTAGATCCATGTGGCATTGCCAACCTGTTTTCATGTCATAGAGTAATGGTTTCCCTTTGGCATCCTTCATTTGTATTATGACAATGCATTGATCCTACTTAGCTTTCATAACCATAATCCAAGGCCTCCCTAGAATGATAGGGTAGCCCTCCCCCTTGTGTGACATGACAAAGATGTCTACATCCCCTTTGGTGTTGAATGTCTTTACCCTAACCGTATTTACAATGCCAACACATCAAGATTTGACATTATTTTCCATCCTGGCTTGGCATGGTGCCGACCTACTCACCTCTAAGCCCAAATGGTGCATCATTTTCTCACTCATGACACATATTTGTGTGCCACCATCCATGTAGATATTGGATATGTGCTGCCTTTTGATGTGAGCATCCATCACCGGTAGTATGTCATCTAGATTCCTCCCAAAGATAGCCCTAGATTTCTTTGTCTTTGGTTGTCTTGTGCAAGCCATAGTTTTCCATTGTCTCCTCACCCTAGGTGCAAGGTGAATCAATTGAGCCCAGGTAATCTTCAGGCCCTACACAAAATCATCTTTTACCAAATCATATAGTTTAGAATAGTCATCTGGAGTAAAATCTACAATGTCAATTTTACATCGTGACTTGGATGGATTTTTGCTAGATTCTCCCTTGGTTTTTATCTTTTATTCCTTTTGGAAAGATTCACCATGCCTAGCACACTTTACTCCCATGGAATCCACCTCTTCTACCTTGGTCTTACCTCTTGCCATTTCTTTGACATGTTCCTCCACTTTTACTTTGCCCTTACCTTCAAGACTAATAACACTCATTGCCTGGTTGCCAACTGGTGGTGGGGGCAAGAGTGGAATGAGAGGTTGTGGTGGTGGTAGTTGTGGTTGAACTAGTGGTTGTAGCATTTGCAAGGGTCGTGCTTGTTATGG
Organism: Adiantum capillus-veneris; assembly: GCF_014529385.1. Taxonomy (NCBI): domain Eukaryota; kingdom Viridiplantae; phylum Streptophyta; class Polypodiopsida; order Polypodiales; family Pteridaceae; genus Adiantum; species Adiantum capillus-veneris. Next base: position 12,664,063 of record NC_140944.1, read on the forward strand.
TGGTCTTGGTGGTGGTGGTCTTGCTCTTGGTGGTGAGAGGAGCTAGTTTTATCTTGCTCCTCTGTTGAAATTCTTCCTATTTGGATGTGGAAAATAATACATACCATGGCCATCTTCTCCACAATTGTAGCAGTGGTATTCCTAGTTCTATCTTCATTATTCTCTTCCTTGCTCTTGATTGCAGTTGTATGCATCCCTTGCTACAAAAAGTTCACAGACAGATTGTCCACCAGCTGAGTAGTGATGCGGCTCAACAGGTATTGTTTCTCTTCTGATACCTCTTTTGGTTGGATCCTTTGAGCGGTTGTTGCAAGTTTTGGTGTTATTTGGACTAAGCTTGTTCTTTGACACATTGTCTCTTGCTTGCATGCACAATTTCTTGTCTTTAAGGTGGGCTACTTCCACTGCCAACTCATACGTTGCAGGGAGTCTCCCCTTCACCTTATCTTTAAGTGACGACCACAAGCGAGCAATGAAACGGTCCTTCTTGGGGAAATTAGAAGCTCCTTCACCTTCCTCCAATGAGGTAGCCCATGGATCCCACAAATCCACAAACTTGGATTCATATGTGGCACACTCTAGCAGAACCCTACTTTAACTCAGTCAGCAGCTGCCATAACTTCTTTGAGGTTGTGCCTTCACCAAACCTCTGTACAAAGGCAGCATGTAGTAAGTCCCATGCATCCTTGGTAGCTTGGGCAAAGCATTGTACCAAGAATTGACCTCTACTTTCATTAGTAGAGGAAAAATGTGTAGCCATGAAACATAATCATCCTTGTTGGAAACCACACAAGCCATGTGAAAGTTATCTAGAAATTTGGTGGTGAGGTCTTCTCCCTTCTTGCCATTGAATGTGGGGAAAGAGAAACTTTCCACGGCAGTAAATAAATGAGTAATCACATTTTTTTTTTTGGAATGACTTAGTGATTCATAAAGGTTTATACAAGGGTGGGAAATTGGAGTTGGAGCAAAAAAGAGCACAAGACTAGAGTGAATATTCTTACTTCAAAAGAGTGGTAGTAATTGAGAATGGGCAAGCTGATGGGACATGGGAATCTAAAAATTTTGTCTAGCACTTCTGCTTCAAACTAGAAAACAATTTTTTTCTAGTAGAATATTTTCCTATTAATGTATATGTTTCCATGCATGTGTTGCACAAGAAACAAAAAGGAAAGACTTCGGGCCTATTGTTATTATTTATGTTGGTGTAGGGCAATGTTGACAAGGTAAAACCTCCACCACAGGTCTCTACCTCTTGTTGTGGTTCACGTAATCCTTCATGGTAGGCTCAAAACAGACTGGGTAGGAAGAGTCTACCTCTTGTTGTGGTTCACATAATCCTTCATGGTAGGCTCAAAACAAACTGGGCAGGAAGATTCTATCTTAATGAGCTTTCCATTTTGCATGCGATAGCGAGTCTTGAGTGGTCTAACTTCACTTGCTTCCACCAAATGCTTCAAACTTTGTGGCTTGGACTTTGTGGCCCTTGGTGCTACACAAAATCTGTCTGATGCGAGAGTGTTGATATGGTTCTCAAAATAAAAACTCATCGTCCTTTCTTCACCTCCTCTATCGGCACCCATTGATAGAATTCTTTGGTTGACAGTAGTGATGACACCTCATAGCCCTCTCGCTTAATGCACTTGATTTGCAATTAGCCCGAGCAATGCAACATGGATAGATTACCTCTTGGATCTTGATGATGCTACAACTTGGAAGTAGTACTTTGATGAAGGCCTTGCGTGCTTTTTTAGTCTCCTCTTCTTCTTCAGTTCTAGTTTGAAAACTCGTATAGCCACTTGTCCATGATTGTTTGCATGCGTCGCTACTTATTGTTAGTTGAAGGTCTTTGCAAATCCTTCCTCAATTGGAGCACCAAATTAGAGGCAAAAGTGAAAAACAGACCTAATGGCCTCTACACCAAGACTATGCACAATAGCCTCATCATATAGGAGATACAGAGTAGGGGCACCACCTACATTGGGATGTAGTTAGGATGCAGATATAGATGGCCAAGACAATAAAAATGACGTTGTCTAGCTAAGACAATGATAAGACACTTATGGGACATGGAGGAGGAGAAGCACACTCAACACGATGATATCCTTTCATATGAAAGTGGTCTATGTCACTTGACAAAACCCAGACATCATGACATGAAAAAACACCAGCGAGCATAAACCAAGCTAGAGAGAGAATAAACACAAAATCAGAAGAAGATCAAAATCATTTCTTGATGATACTTATTGTGGTAGCTAGGAGATGACACCGACATACAAGAAGAGAGAGAGAGAGAGAGAGAGAGAGAGAGAGAGAGAGAGAGAGAGAGAGAGAGAGAGAGAGAGAGAGAGAGAGAGAGAGAGAGAGAGAGAGAGAGCTTGTAACGTGAGGTGTACAGGGTGGAATGAAGACTGCCATATGGTGCATGGCAATCTCTAGAGTTAGCAAGTTAGTGGATTAGTGGCAAGATTAGTATAGAAAATATCATGACAATGGGAACATCGACAGCATCGTGACCAATGACAAGTGCTAGGAGTGCCAAAGAGTAGAATGGAGTCATCACCCATTTCCCTAGAGTGCTCACGGGGCCTTCAACTTGCCTACTACCATAGTGTGTAATTTTTGCACGAGTAAATTTGGTGGGTGGGCATTCATCTTATAGTGTTGTTGTGCTACCTCACTTGTATCTCATGTCATGAATTGTGTCTTTGTGGTGGTGTGCTGTTGAGTGATACCTTTCTCTCAGAGCCATAGTGTGGCAGTGATGGTGTGTTGGTGATCTCCTCGATAGTGACCTCTTAGGAATCTTCCACAGTTTTTAATGCAAGATGAAGAGGGCCCTGGCACATGGCCCAACCCCACTAGAAGAACCATTGCCCTAGCATTATTTAGGGATAATGATAAAGGCTAGATTCTCTCTAGTCGGTGGGTGGCCACCACTAGAGAGAGAAGGAGAATATACAATCAATTTTGTTTTTTTTTTAATTACAAAAAAAGATAAGGATAATGATTGATAGAGTAAAAAACAATAAATTTACAAGTGGTCGTGCCATTGAAAACGACGTCAAATACCTATACAAGTGGGTTGTGATATGCCCATTGATGCTCAATTTGGTGATGCAACGCTCATCCAAGTATGCATCTAGCTTTATCATGTTGTTTGTTGCCATAGTCACGTGCTTCAGTTGATGTCGTCATGGTCGCCGTCGTTCTTGTCGAGACCTTTGTTGAGGAGTGCGCATGCATGCGAGTGTGTACAAGTATACAAATAAGAGATGACTAAAAATCTCTTTTTTCTTACTCATGTCTGATCTAGGAGGTTTTTGGAGGTGTTTATGTGAGGAAAAATGTGTGTGTGTGTGTGTGTGTGTGTGTGTGTGTGTGTGTGTGTGTGTGTGTGTGTGTGTGTGTGTGTGTGTGTGTGTGTGTGTGTGTGTGTGTGTGTGTGTGTGTGTGTGTAGGTGGTGTGTGCACATATGTATGCAAGTGTGTGTGGCTGAAAATTAGCTAATTTGCAGCTTATGGCTGATCTGAGACGTAGGAAAAAATGGGAGAGAGAGAGAGAGAGAGAGAGAGAGAGAGAGAGAGAGAGAGAGAGAGAGTAATTGTGTCTGAGAGAGAGGGAGAGAGAGCTTACCATTGATAGAGAGAAATTGGGAGAGAGATGTGTATATCTATGTGTGCATATGTGTGTGTGCAAGTGCATGTAAGACATGAGAGAGGAAGAAGAGAAAGAACCATTGATTTTAGAGAGAGAGAGAGAGAGAGAGAGAGAGAGAGAGAGAGAGAGAAAGAGAGTTAAAGGTGGTGGACTGAGGGAGAGAGGAGACAAGAAGGTTACTCCCTCCTCCTTTGGTGACTTTGGCTTCATTATTGGCCACCCCATTTTCAAACTATAGATATTATATTGCTTAAATAAATTAAGAGTGGAGCCCCGTGGGAAGAAAAGCATGGGAAAGGAAGATGCTCTTGGTGTAAGGTGTGCGCTTTGTCCTAGAGTCACTAGAGTATGAGTCAAAGAGAGAAAAGGTGGAATTATGCCACATGTATTGGTGCAAGGCTGTAGACCTACTTAGAGTTCAATTCATGAATAAAACAAATCCATTCCATGTTTGCATTGCATTGCATCTCTCTTGTTTATAGTGAGCTTGTGATGGGTTCGCAAACTACTCAAGATCGTGTTTATGAGTCCAACTTAATCTATCTTAAAACCTAATTCTCTTAAGTTATCCTACATGCACTCCCTTGTGTACATTATGGTTGTCTTTCTTCCACCCTAGCTAGTACGATCCCATTCCCAAGTGGTATCAAAGCTCTAGGTTATGCTAGCTAGGTTTGTTGTTACACTTTTGTGTGTTAGGTTCCCTAATCCCTATTTCCTTTAGCTTAATAACCCCAATCCCTATTCACCACTTAGGCAAGAGCATTCTCCACTACCCTTTATTGATTAGGTGAGGGGGAACTCGTATTTAGCATTGATCATGTGTGCAATTCTCAATTATTGTGATTATCTGTTATCATTTTCAGCTTGTCTTTGCATCCCCATTACTCTTATTGTAGGCACCATCGCTTTACATTATTTATGCATCGCTTTACGTTATTTATGTGTTTGTGAAGCCACCGTGACAAGAGCTCTCCAAAAAATATATGTTTACTTTAATTGGATCTCGTATGTGTATTTAATTACTTGGTTAATTTTTGAAAATTAGCCCATTGCAAATTTTTGGAATTCCTCCAGCCACTCAGAATTTTGTGTGTGTGTGGTTTTTTCTTAAACATTCAATGCTAGTCACTTCTCTTAAGTCATACCCCATCTTTTGTGAGCCCCACAACATGGGAACCTCCTAAAGATACCAATCCAAGTCGAAGTCACCCACAAAGGGCACTCACACACAAAAACAAAAGAGGGCTCGCTCGACAGACTTCACAGGTTGAGGTGCCAAATCCCATTGCATTGGTTTGTTGGGTTCATGAATGGATCCCAATCGGTGATAGCTTGGTCACCAAGTCATCCAACTGTGTGTCCCGTTTATCGTCTGGTGACCTTCCAACCAGGCTCTACCTATCGACCAGAGCATGCACCCCGTCTGGCCACATCGACCAACCGATCAACAGACCTCATCTCCGCTGTAAGCTGCAGTAGATTAAAAGTTTGGGTCCTCCCTTATAAGGAGCCTCTTCCCTTGGCCTAGCTTGTCCACCACAAGCTTTGTGCTTTTTCCTTTTTTTTGGAGAGGCTTCCCATAGGCCTGCACTCCATTGTCCAAAAGCCTCCAGTAGACATGCATTTAAGGGGTACCTCTTGCAAGCAAGCCCCAATGCTTAAAGCATCACCTTAGCCTTCAACAAGCACCTTCAAATCTTCTTAAGGCATTGAGACTTCAAACTTCAAGGTAAATTCAAAGATGTTAAGTCTTTCTTCAAGACGAGCTTCCAAGCAGAATTTTAAGCATTCAAAATGCTACAAGGTTTCAAAGCTTCAAGGAAGGGCATCAAAATCAACATTTGAACCATGAGCAAAGTATCAACATCTAATTTGAACTTCAAGAATTTTTGTATCAAGCTTCAAGCCTTTGACAATTGTGAAAAGGGGCTTCACTCCGACGAAGAGGAGCTTCACAAAGTTCTCTCTCTCTCTCTCTCTCTCTCTCTCTCTCTCTCTCTCTCTCTCTCTCTCTCTCTCTCTCTCTCTCTCTCTCTCTCTCTTGCTTGCAATTAACCCTAAAATCTTGAAACCAAGCACAATAACTTGCAAATATCTCCTAGGGGGTATTTGTGCTCGTGTAAAGAGCACTAGCTACTAGGAGAGTCTCCTAAGCTAAGACCCCTCTATTAGCACAATGGAAGAGAAAGGTCTTAGGAAATTCAATGGGGAGGGCTTTCACACTTGGCAAACCAAGTTGAAAGGCTACTTAATGAAAAAGTAGTTGTGGGGAGTATTCAAGTCAACAATCATTGATATGTCATCCATTGATGGATCATACAAGCTATAAGTGCAAAAAATCAAGACAAGGACGTGGAGGCATTAGGAATCATAATCATTGCACTACATGACAATTATGTACAGATTACTGATGATTATGAAACCTCATCAGCTACCAGTGGGAAGCACTAGAAAAAAAATTTGGATCTAGGAAAAAGAAGATCAAAGTGAGCTTAAAGAAGGATCTATACAAATTAAGATGGAACATAACAAAGACATTACAAGTTTGGTCGATTGCCTTAAAAGCATGATCACACAACTAGCTTATGTAAACAGTGCAGTACCAGAGGAGGACAAAACTGCATTTCTTCTAGTAGCCTTACCACCTAGCTTTGACCAGATAATGACCATCATTCAGGAGAAGGATCCAACACCATATTTCCAAGATGTAATCAACTCTTTAATGTCCAAGGAGAAGAAGCAAGGGAGGAATGTCACTTCATCAGGAGGGGATTTTTTTCATCCTCATCATCAAATGTAAAGAAGTTCTATGATTATGGGAGAATGGGACATGTAGAAAAGGATTGATACACCAACAAATCTTGCAAAAAATGTGATAATAAGGGGCATCCTCCCTTCTTGATGCTACTCAAGTGGAGAAAGTAGCAGTGGAAGCAACAACAATAGGAACTAAAAAGACAAAAACTTGTCAGAGGATAAGCTCATGTAGTGGAAGACAAAGACGAAGACGAAGACCAATGACGATAACAACCTGGCCTATTGCAACGACTTACTGTGAATATTGTAGCCTCTCTTCAAGGGGAGGATTTTTTTGTCATCCTTTGTGGATTTTTCATCCTTAGTGGATATGCATTGACATCCTAAGTGGATATTGTGTCATCCTTAGTGGATATAAAATCTTCAATGTATTGTCCTAGTCCAAACCTCAAGGGGAGGATTGTAAGGACCTGTGAGCTTTGTCCTAAAGTCACTAGAGTATGAGTCAAGGAAAGAAAAGGTGGAATTATCCCACATGTATTGGTGCAAGGATGTAGAGCTACTTAAAGCTCATTTCATGAATTAAAAAATCCTTTCCATCTTTGCATTACATCTCTCTTGTTTATGGTGAGCTTGTGATGGGTTAGCAAACTACTCAACATCATGTTTATGAATCCAAGTTAATCTATCTTGGAACCTAATTTTCTTGAGTAAATAATCTAGCCTACACGTATTATGTTTTTCTTTCGTCCACCCAAGCTAGCACGATCCCAATCCCATCACTTGGCTCTACCAATGCTTAACCAAAATGCACCCTCTTGACCATCTGTCCCATGTAGGGATTTCACTGATGTGATCACAATTGTGTGATCACGTAAATAATGCAAGTAATTACACATGAAAAAGACATGATCACATTAATTTTTAACGTGATCTTGATGATGAAATGCTAAAACCAATAGAGATGATAAGCTCGCTGATGGTATGTGAATTTTCCCTACGGGATCGCCAGGCTTGATAGTTTTCCCTATCGGTCTATCGAGAAAATGAAAAGCCCGGTGGGCTTAATTGTATATAGTAAAACCTCTTCTAACTTTGGCATTTTGACTAGGAAAATCCATGGGAGTGTATCTGAGTGTCGGGTACAATTATTTCCTTGTGAATTGACATAAGGTTACAAAGTCACATGTCCTTTTTCTCGGCCAAGCGTGGTTCTTAATATAATAACCACTTCTAGAAATTTTTAAATCCTTCACTCAAAACAAAGGTACAAAGCCAAAAAAAAATGAAACTTTGGAGAGTCGTGCTCATTGCGATGAAGCCATTGGTCCATAAAAGGGCCAAAGCTGGTTTTAGAAGACGAGCATATTTAAAATCCATTGGTCCATAAAAGGGCCAAAGCTAGTTTTAGAAGGTGAGCATATTTAAATAACTTTTTTTTGTCAAGGGTCGGATGCCCTGTACTAGTGTACTAGGTATATACAGATCCTTAAAGTCTTGAATTTTACACTATCATAGATTTGCATTGTCACTCCACAATATGAGAGCCATAATCCTTAATTGGGTGAAAATAGCTTTTATATATTGGATTGGATGCATAAGGGGGTTGCAATCTTTGATTAATTGGGTACAAGAAGTCCTCAATTGTGCAATTGTAAAGAAGATTTATTGCTTTGTTTATGGATTGGCCTATATGGGGAGTGCATTATGTATTATGAAAGATTTGCATGAGATGGCCAATCATAGATATTATTGCTTTCATATGTGTTTTGCAAATAATTATCAACATCTTAATGTAGAGGTTGATTATTCTTTGTAGAATGTGAAAATAGATGTGTATTATTGTTTGCAAATCATAGAGGATAATTAATCCTCATATTTACGATTGCATTAAAAAATTCATAGCATTGTTGTATGTATAATGCAAGGTAGAGAGTGCAGTGCAATGTATATGTTTTCTCACAACATATATGGTTGATATGTGGATTGACTAGAGTTCATTGCAATTCTCATACTATGTAGATTTGATTGATTTCTTAGTGATTTTTTTTCTAACATATATTGAAAAGAAGAAAAGTGTTTTTAAAATTGAACATCTAGTTCTTATTTCTTCAATATTAAATTGAAAGTAATGGAGCAAAATGTCGGCACAAGTGGTACAAAGAAGCCAAAGAACAAAAAAGTCATTGGCAAAGAGTAGAATTATTCTCACAACATATGCGGTCGATATATAGAGTGGCAATGTACATTTTTATTCACTATAAAATCAAGTGGTGCACCACGTATTAGGGACCATTTTTTGGGTAGCCTTACAAAGAGTTGTAAGAAATATGATCATCCTCAGGCGCCTACAATTGCAAAGCGTTTGAGAGAAAGCTCGAGCTTGCCAAAAAGGGTGGCAAGAGACAACGGGTACATAGATTTGTTATGGATGCATGTCAAGAGCAGAAAGAGTCAAATATCAACTCTCCTAATCCTGTGGTGACACCAAATAACCCAATAGAATAGCCTGCACTGAGAGAGGAAATGCCAAGCAGTGTTCCTTTTAAGCGCAACAATGAAGGTGGACTTGGGCAAATGCATTGCATCAAAGATTTTGAATGCAATCTCTAGAAGAAGCACAAACTGCACTCGTCAAAGAATTTTCTTTACTAGGAGCGCTCTATTCATGGTAGACAGCCATCATTGGAAACATGCATGGAAGAAAATTGGTGAGTTTGGCCTAGGATTTTTAGCCTCTTTGTATCACATGATACAAAATGATCTCGTAGACAAATGTTACATCGAAGTCAAAGAGCGTGTTTTCAAAATAATACTTGGGAATGTATCACTTTCAGGATCCACAATTATGAGTGAAAGAAGACCAGTAATCGATGTGATGCTGGTGTGTCCAAGGGAAGAAACGTTCATAAATGTGGTTGACAGTTCTGGTGCAATTACAAGTGGAAAATGCATTTTTGAGGTCTTGATCAATGTAACTAAAGAAATTGGTGGTGAACATGATGTTCAAGTAGTCATGGACAATGCAAAGAACTGTAAAAATGCTAGTAAATCAATAAAAGAGTGCTTTTCACATATTTTTGCCACGAGTTCAATACGCACAGTTTAAAATTGGGGCTAAAGGATTGGTATACTAGTGACAAAACCACATGGTTAGACAAAATAATTGGCATAGTGCGACACGTTGTGAGGTTCTTCTTGAAACAACAAAGAGTGCTTGATTTGTACAGGATGCACATGTCAATTATGTTAACACTACCTACTGCTAAAACTCGAGTTGTACACACTTTTATACATTGGAATCACTCCTACGCAATAAGCGCGCTATGATTGACACTTTTAACTTCACGGTCATTGATGAATGGCAGCTTGAGCGCACCAAAAAAGTGAAGAGAAAATTACATGTCTACATGGGTCCATAGACAAGCCTGTTTGGTGGAGGAGTGTAATGGATGCAGGTGAATCCAACAAAGTCTTGAAAATATTGAGGAGTTAAAAGAGTTTGTAGTAGAGAATGAGTGGTGACTACCATTCTTTGCAAAAAAATGAAGAATTTTGGCGAAGTATTTTTCATGCAAGATGGAAGAGAGCTCATAGTCCACTCCATAGTGTGTCTTACATGCTCGATCCAGAGTATTTGAATTTAGATTTGATGTCCAATATAGAGGTGATCAACGATTTCTATCACGTAATCAATACGTCCTACTCCAATATTCAATTGTATCGAAGAAATGAGTGCATTTAGACAAAAAGAAGGACCTTTTGCAAATGATTTTGTACAATCAATGGCAAAAAAGCAACCTACATGAAAATGGTAGATGATGAATGGTGGAGAGCATTACTTGACCTTACGTCCCCTTGCAATGAAAGTACTAGTGCAATGTGTAGTACAATCAAGCTTGGAGAGAAAATGATGTATGTACAAGTATGTTCATAGCACAATTCAAACAGTTTATTGGCAAATATAGCAGAAAATTAGTGTATATGTATTGCAACAAAAAGATATTGCATCACATCAAAAGTGTTGGCTATGAGGAGGAAATGTCAGTCTGGGTGTATGATTGTCAAAAAAACCATGGTTTATACAAGAGTTAATACAATCACTGACTCATACTATATACAAGATGGACTCATACTATATCCAAGATGGATTCATACTATGTACAAGATGTAACTCTCTATACCAAAATCTTCTTAACCACATGTGGGTCTGACAGGGAATATAACATCTTTTGGTTCTCTAAACTTAGGGCCTACCCTCATGGGTCTGATCCTACTTGGGTATATAACTTTAGCTACTTGATCAAATACCCACTGATTCTGAGACACCTCTATCCCATCTATAGTAATATTCTGATCCTGATCTTCAGTCCCACTGAAAAAGAAAACTTCGATGGTTTGAAGTGTTTCTTCCCCTTTGAGTCTCTTCAAATTTAGTGCCAATCCTTCTATCTGTCCCGCATCAATCAAGAACTGTGACCAGCTAATTCCCCATGTAGGAGAAGGGGAAAGCATTTCGTCTAATAATTGCATGATGCTCTTGCAAAATAAGAATTTACTGGAGTTGCAAGCATCCTCGAACATGATTTTGAAGATCATAAACTTCCGGTAAGCTTGGCAGACATTTTTCTGTATTGATAGGGAAATTCTCATCTCAAAATATACTACAATTAAAAATGCAAAAATAACTTATTGTGCCTATTTTGTCAACTTTTCACCCTAGGGTCAGGACCTTGTTAAACCATGCTCTAATACCACTTGTGAGGTCTCCAAACCCGCCGACACGAAAAAGCGGAATGGGATCCTTGATAGGTCTCTAGGCCTAATAAAATCAGAGTCTCTAAACAAGAAGAATCCAAGGAATATACCTTTACCATTAATAATGGTTTAGGTTTATAGCTCTAGAAGGAGACCTAGTCCTGTCTTGCAGTGGAAACAGGACAACTTGTTGAATTTCTAAAACTATTTCGGCCCTATAACTTCCTTCATTTGGATTAAGGTTTCCTTAGCCAACGCTTTTTTGTCCCTAACATATGTGAGGGTACAGCCGTTGGTGGACTCCTCTTCCAACTAGAGAAGTTTCTAGACGCTTTCAGTGCGTGAAAATGGATAGTTACCTTACTGATCAGGTCCACCCATCCTTGATTGACAACCTTAGTCAATCTCCACTTACCACCCCTCACTCACACATGTTGCTTTGTTATTTAATTACTACCACATTCTTGTCACAATTAAAATAATGATTCCTTTTATCCTTCATAACCGAATTCCATTAAAGCAACCCTTGAAAACAGTATTGAAAACATTCTTTTAGCAAACAGACATCTTTAAACTTAAGACAAGGTAATGTCATTCTAGAGTAACTCTGACCAGTACTGGCTTGTCTCAAGACCACCTAGGTATACATGGGTGAAAAAACGGCACCCATTCCTTATTTATAAAAACCGGGGTGGAAAAAGTCATCACCCAAAATCCGGGCGTCCATACACCAACCGGTTTCCCATACAACCGGGCGGTTCCTCTAGTATAAACTCAATATCCTACGTAATATCCACAAGCACAGACAAGCACGGGATAAAGACTCCACGCGCATTGAGGAAACCGACTCATCCATGGAAAATTTTCCATCATTACTCATCACCTGGAGTAAAAATATCCAAGAAATCAGAGGTGTCTTGAGACAACCAATGCTCGTTGGTTTCTTGGAAGTTACCTTCCTTTTACGGCCAGTTACTCCTTCCTAGTTCTTACATATACAATGTTAATTTATAAAAGAACTTTAGACTATTTAAAGAACTAAATGAACAAATGGAAATCTACCAATGACAGGTCAGCCATTTGCTATTGTGTTGGCGCAGACTCTCCTCCCGCAGGCCTATGACTAGGCCCAGCCTCATGGTCATGGGTTGCTCTAGTCCTTTTGTGGATTGTATCCTCTTCATCGGAAAGAGGATTTCCTCTAGTCCTTTTTGGAGCCATATTCACAGCCTTTATAAAAGGATACTTAATCGATTAGAGAATTAAATGAATAATCTTTTTTATTCCTTTTATCCAAAAATAGAGACTTTTAGAGTAAATGGGTATCTTTGTTAAATTTATGGGTGAGATATTTCTCCCTTAGCATTTCTCTTTTAATTTATGTTCCAAAATATCCTATTTTGGCCTTAGTAATTTATTAATTACCTATCTGTTGGTGGGGTATTTTTCCTAGGTGGATTTTGATATATTAAAACTCTAGTAATTATCTGGCTAACTTATAAATTGATTACAAATTTTCCTTCTAAATTTATGGTCCAATTTAGACAATATTTAGCTAAAATAAGTTATTATACTAATTATTCGGGGTTAAGTAATTTTTCCAATCTTCAAAAGTTATCTCCTATCTCTGGTAATTACCGTGTAATTATATAAATTAATTTACTAATTTTCTTTCTCCAGTTTATAGATAAAATTTGGTAATATTAGCTAAAATAATTATCTAGGTATGATATATTTATCTTGGATTCTTAATAGTAATTTATATCTTTGATAATTAATATATAATTATCTAAGTAATTTCTCTAATTTTCCCCTTTAATTTTTGCTCAAAAATAGACATTTTTAGCCTATTTAAATAGGTAAACTAATTTCTTAAGCCTACCCTAATTATCTTGGCTTTCTAATCATAATTCATATCTTTGTTAATTACTAAGTAATTATCTAAGTAGTATTTATAATTTCTACTTTTTATCTAACCTTAAAAACAATGTTTTTCTACTAAGATAATTAGCTAAACTAATTATCTGTTAAACTAGCTATCATGGATTTTTTAAGATGTGTTTTAAATTTGAAAATTATCTCAAAGCTTTTTAGTTTAATTTGCTTACTTTTCCCTTTAATTTTCTCTTAAAAATAGTGTTTGTCTACTAAGATATTTAGCTAAATCAACTATCTGTTGTTAAGCTAATTATCACGAGTTTCTTAAGATGTATTTTAACTCTGAAAAATGATCTCAAAGCTTTTTAGTTTGATTTGCTAATTTTTCTCTTTAATTTTTTTCTAAAAATAGTGTTTTTTACTAAGATAATTAGTTAAAGTAATTATTTGTGGTTAACTAAATTATCACGGGTTCCTTAAGATGTATTTTAACTCTAAAAATTATCTCAAAGCTTTTTAGTATCATTTCTTAATTTCCCCCTTTAATTTTTTCTTAAAAACAATGTTTTTCTACTAAGATAATAAGCTAAACTAATTATCTATGGTTAAGCTAATTATCACAGGTTTTCCAAGATGTATTTTAACTCTGAAAAATTATTTCAAAGCTTTTTAGTCTAATTTGCTAATTTTTCTCTTTACATTTTTCTTAAAAACAATGTTTTTCTACTAAGATAATTAGCTAAACTAATTCTCTGTGATTGTTCCTTAAAATGTTTTTGAACTTTGAAAATTATCTCAAAGCTTTTTAGTCTAATTATCTATTTTCTCCCTTTAATTTTCTCTTAAAAATAGTGTTTTTCTACTAATATTTTTTTAATTAATATTTTCTTAATTAATCCAATAAATTAAAAAGATAAAACTTACTTACACTCTAAATTACTCTCTTAATTCTTAATTCTCTGCTAAATATTTAGATTAAGCTTAGGGATATTTATATAATTAATTCTTAAGCTATATTAGGACTGAAATTAATCACGTTAGTCATAAATTAATGATAATTATAGTAATTAAACTTAGATTAGTTTAAGATAATTGTTAGAGTTGTATTAGACTATTAAGATGTTAGGAAAATTATCTCTTAATTTTTTAATTAGCTTTTATAATTATTTAATTAGAATTTATCTCTTTTTACTCATAAATAAAGAGAAAAATTAGCAAATTAAACTAAATAACTTTGAGATAATTTTTAAAGTTAAAATATATCTTATGAATCTGTGATAATTAGCTTAACCACAAAAAACTAGTTTAGATAATTATCTTAGTAAAAAAACATTGTTTTTAAAGAAAAATTAAAGGGAAAAATTAGCTCAAATTAGATTAAATAGCTTTGAAATAATTTTCAAAGCTAAAATACATCTTAATGAATCCATGATAATTAGCTTAACCACATATAATTAGTTTAGATAATTATCTTAGTAGCAAAACTCTATTTTTAAAGATGAATTAAAGGGGGGAGATTAAAAAATTAGATTATATAGCTTTGAGATAATTTTAGAGTTAAAATACATCTTTAAGAACCTGTGATAATTAGTTTACCATAGATAATTAGTTTAGTTAATTATCTTAGTAGAAAAACACTATTTTTGAGGGTAAATTAAAGAGAAAAATTAACAAATTAGATTAAATAGCTTTGAGATAATTTTTATAATTAAAATACATCATTATCGAGTTGTGTTAATTAGCTTAACCATAGAAAGTTAATTTAGCTAATTATATTAGTTAAAAGACCCTATCTTTGAAAATAAATTAAAGGGAGAAATTAAAAATTAGTAAATTAGATTAGATCTTTGGGATAATTTTCAGAGTCAAAATACATCATTGGAAACCCGTGATAATTACCTTAGGCATAGAAAGTTAATTTAGCTAATTATCTTAGTTAAAAAACCATCTTTTTGAAGATAAACTAAATGGAAAAATTAGTAAATTAGATTAGATAGCTTTGTGATAATTTTCAGAGTTAGAATACCTCATTTGAAAGCCGTGATAATTAGCTTAGTCATAAAAAATTGATTAAGCTAATTATCTTAGTCAAAAATATATATTTTTTTAGAAAAAAGTAAAGGAAGAAATTAGTAAATCATGTTATATGATTACATGCTATTTATTAGAGTTAAATTACATGATAAAAAGGCCGTGATAATTAGAAACATAGTATAGATATTTATCTAAGTCAAAGTTAGAAACATAGTATAGATATTTATCTAAGTCAAATTAGTAAATCATGTTATATGATTACATTCTATTTATCATAGTTAGATTACAAGATTAAAAAAGTCGTGATAATTATGTCAAGGTTAAAAAATTAGTATACATGTTTATCTAAGTTTATCTAAGTCAAATTATACTAATTTTAGCTAGAAACTTAAAGATGAAAATTAGATAATTAAATTAGAAAATTAAAATATAATTACCAAAGGTCAAAAATATTCTTATCTACTTGTGATAATTATACTATAGTTAATTAGTGAGTTTAGAAAATTATAACTGACCAAAAGTCCTTTTTTTAGCAAAAGATTAATTAGAATAAATAGACTTTACGGTCAAAAGTTTTTAGGAAAATTATAGTAAGTGTAAACCTGTGATATAAAGTTAAGGAAATGAAATCTTTAAGAGAAAATAAATAGAATAAATATTAAGCTCAAAATAAGCAGATTCCAAGCTTAAAATTCAATGAAAAATTTAGGAAAAAGATATACAAAATTATAAGAAAATCAGGATAGCTTAGAAAAGCTTTGGAAAAAGTTATCATATCTAGATAGGTAAATAAGAAATTACTAGGTCACAAATTTACCAATTAAGACTACAAATTTAACCTTGGATGGCTTACGGTTGAATATAAAGGTTAAGTCTACCTTTCGAATAATTTACCTAATGATTATACGTTTTTCTTAAAAAGAAGTTATGGCACCTAAAAGGACTCGAGTAAAGATGAGGACGGAGCTCCAAAAAGAACTAGAACGTCGTACTACAAAGAAGCCGAGCCTAGTATTAGGCCTACTGATGAGAGTATACAGGCCCCAGTGCTACAACAAATGCCAAATCAGTCTCAGGTGGATCTTCGTTATAATTAAGTCTAAATAATTCAAGTTTTTCTTAAGTATTAACATTGCATACAGAAAAAAGGAGTAAGGAATTAGAAAAGGTATAACTGGCTTAAAAATGAAAGGTATCTTCCAAGAAATCAGCTTGCATTTGTTTATAAATTAAGAAAGAATTGTTTGGGTTAAAACTGATTGAATTAAGAAAGATATGATTGATCATCCTTAAGACAGTTTGTCTCAAGACACCTCCGACTCCTTGGTATAAATTGATGATAATGATGGCTTTTTAGCCACGGATAAGTCGGTTACCCCCATGAATGATGAGTTTCTACTCCGTGTCATGTCTTGATGTTTCTACATAAGTTAGGATACCGTTTTTATCCTAGGGGAGCCGCCCGGTTGTATGGGCAATTGGTTTGGTGTATGGACACCCAGAACCTTGGGTGGGGATTTATCCACTCTGGATTGTGAATAAGGAATGGGTGTCTTTTTTTCGCCCTTAGGAGGTCTTGAGACAAGAAGAGTACTGGTCATGGTTATTATGGACAATGTTTTGATTGACAGTACCCTGTCTTAAGTTTAAAGATGTCTGTTTTCTAAAAGAATGCTTTCAATGTTGTCTTTAATAATTGATTGAAGGAATTATTGTGACGGAAAAGTTAAAAGAAACTATTATTTTAAGTGTTAAAACAATGTGATAGTAATTAGAAAACAAAAGAATTATGTGCGAGTGCGGGGTGGTAAGTGGGGATTGACTAAGGTTGTCAATCATGGACGGGTGGACCTGATTGGTTAGGTAACTATCCATCCCTGCACACTAAAAACGATTGGAAAACATCTTTACTTGGAAGAGGAGTCTAGCAGCGGCTATGCCCTCACATATGTCAGGGGAAAAAAGCGTTGGTTGAGGATACTTTAGCCCAATTTGTGGAAGCTATAGGGACGAAATAGTTTTTTTTGGACTTTTAATCCGTTGTCCCGTTTCCGCTGCGAGACAGGACTAGGTCTTCTTCTAAGGCTATAGACCCAAGCCGTTGTCAATGGTAAAGGTCTATTCCTTGGATTTTTCTTGTTTAGAGACCCTGATTTTTATCAGACCTAGAGACCTATCAAGGATCCCATCCCGATCTTGGTATTGGTGGGTTGGGGATCTCACAACCTCAAGTTAAGGTCTCTAGCCAAGTTTCATCAAGTTCGGACAAGTTTTGGTTAAATGGTCATCAGTTTTTTGTCCGTAGACTAACTTTGCAAAGTTGGTCACAATTTTCAATCCAATGATCCAAATCTTACCAAATTTGATTTGTGGACTTATTACAACATGGTAAAGCTAGTGGTATGCCAACTTGGTCAAAAAAAGTTGAAAAATGGGACAGGTGTAAATAATCGCGATTATTTACAACTGGCAACTTTTTGCATCTTTTTGGTCACTGAGCATATACACATGTTTATCACATCAATATAAACCTATAAATCAAATTTCAACAAATTTGGATAATTTTTTTTTCCAATTTACACTCAAGATTCAAAAAGTCAGTACAAACTTTAGTTTTTACCCAGTTTTTTGTTAATTTGGTGATCCAAATCTTTTGTACCTTTACAAAAGTTGTTTGTACACATGCAATGAGTCAATGGTATGAAACTTGGTTAAATCTGAGCTGAAAGTTAATAATCGCGATTATTAACTTCAGGTTTGAAATGAACCAATTTTTTTAATTTTTCAATGGACAGTTTTTTATGAGCTATTTTAAGCCTATGAATCGAGTCAAAACTTAATTTGGCCTAAAATGTCAAGAAAAAGTAAATAATCTGAGTTTCAGCCAACTCTTGAAATTTCTACCTCAAAGTGTCCTTGAGTTTACCCACTGGTTCAGACAACTTTTAAGCTTACTCTCCAGTCGGATTGAGTGGTTTGGAGTCTTTTCGTGCTATTTCTAGCTGTAGACCTGAAATTATGCAACTTCCAACAACAACTCACAATGATTCTTTCAGAGAGAGCAATATTCTGAAATCCACCTCGGATCCTACTTACCCTACTCCTAGATTCTGATGCAATGGGGTTGTGGAAAGTGTCCACAAACACTCGTTTTCTTGTCTTTTATGGTTTTCTGAGCATTGATCTTAAGACTTGTCTCGTCTACCAATCATTCTCAAAATCCTGATCTAGTTCTACAATCCTAAAGGCAAGTACGATTACTTCCAAGCTACCTCTACACAGCAAAAGAGGACAATCTTAGGCTATGCGGTTTCTAAAAGAAAGTTTTGAACTCTAGGCGATCCTAGAGGAAGTTAAAGGATAACTTCACAAGACGCTCGTGCTTTTCCCTAGTTTAGTTCTCTTCGATCCTCGGTAGTAGTGCCAAATGTGGGATGCATGTCTAGCCTCACTATCCTATCTTATTGTAGTATTAGTGAGAACCACGATTAAATTGTCAATCCATGGGATGAAGCTGACTCGACTAGTGCATAGAGGCTACAAGAGGGTTTCAATCTCTTGGAAAACAACTAACAACTCGCATCTAACTCAAGCTACACTCAAGTGACTGAAATCACCAACAATCGTCCGTCGACAAACAAATCACATCCGTTACAGCATCAA
Source organism: Adiantum capillus-veneris (assembly GCF_014529385.1). Lineage (NCBI taxonomy): Eukaryota > Viridiplantae > Streptophyta > Polypodiopsida > Polypodiales > Pteridaceae > Adiantum > Adiantum capillus-veneris. The sequence goes on from NC_140944.1 coordinate 12,682,817, forward strand.
ATGACATCCAAACATAACGAAACTTCTAAGAAATGTTTATAAGACCTGAGCACACATGCTTATGGTCTCAAACCCTACTTTAGATCAAGTTTCAAAATTGCAATTATTAACAGCAATGGATTTTTGACCTAGTCGTTTTCGACCAAGAATACATCTAAATGCTTAGCAATGATGCCCCTACCCCGCCTATGCTTAGTTTTTTATTTGAAAGTGTAAGTTCCTAGTTATGATGAAATTAGGTTTCGAGTTGGTGACGCCAAAAGCTACGAATTACTGTAATGTATTTATGTCAATGCGTAGATCTCTTACATGCGGTTGCAATGCAACAAACGCGACTGCCATGTGACAACCGAGGAGGGAGTAAGAACCACGAGAAGGAGAGAGAGCGTCGTTAGCTCACGCTGTGTATTTTATTATCCAAAAACATAATAATAACTTACAAAATTTAGCTTTTATACCTTAGCCAAGGTTTTTGGTGGTCAAAACTAATAATTTGGAAGTTCTACCAAAGATGGGTAATGACAGGTTGATACAATCTGGAAGCTTGTAGCCCCGACTCATCAATTACAAAGTTTATCCATAAAATAGGAGTTACAATATTCTCGATTTATAAAAATAATAAGTGTTTTACAATGAGAACTCCAAAAAATGGTATCCGTGGTGCTTGTGTTAGCTTGCTGCTAACATCAAGTATCCTTGTTCAATTGTGCTAGACCTGCAACAACTGGCAAAGTAGACTGGGTAGTCTATCTTCCCATGAGGTTGGTCCAATATAGCTCCCATCGCTATTCCATAAGCATCTACATGCACATGGAAAATGACATCCCAGTTTGATTGGTGAAGGACTGGCTTCCTATTGATTGCTTCTTTTAAACACTGAAAACTTTGTTCACGTTCTTCAATCCAAATACCATTATGATATTGTACAAAGAGTTCTTAGAAATATCATCATGTACAAAAAAATAGAAATACAAATACCATTTGCCTCCAAACTTTCCCTCCACAGTACCAAATAGGTGGAAAAAAAATTGGCCATTTTTTTGTACCACCAACCTTTGCTTTTAGCCCTATGAACTCTCTAAATGCGGAAAACACAATTTCTACCTCTCTGATCAACTCCAATCAAAACCAAACTTGGCACGCACATTAGTTACTAGGTTAGAAACACTTTTAAACTAGCCAAAAACAAATCTTCACACTTGAAAAAACTGCACTTTTCTCCAACATCAAAATTATAGGTCATCCAATATGATGTCGGTTACACCTCATAGGTGCTCCTCAGCACTAAGAATGTAATGCAGCTTATGAAATCTAAAAATAGCCCTTGAATAGTGAGATATCTCACACTGGAAGGTTGTGGGAGTCGATGCTCGAACCTCATGAAACATGTAAGGTCTCCGACCCCGAGCTAAAAGAACACATTGTACCATGAAACAATCATAATGGAAAAAGTTACTATTTTTAGCAGTTTTCTAAAATATGTCGATGCCATGATGTTAGAATGTCATAGAGCTTCCAAAAGTGAATTAAAATAATTTTTGTGGAAATTTTCCAAAAATAGTAAGTTTTTGGTCACCTGACCCGTCAATTTTGATCATCTCGAAAAATTGCACTCGTACCCTAAATTTGGAAAAAATGCATTTTCGGACATCGGGGGCTACTAAATATGGTAGGTATTCTGGATTATGCACCTTAGTTCTAGCTTATCATAGCAAGTTTTGGCATCAAAATCTGATTAGAATTGCCCGTCTAGGATTAAAAACAATTTTTCTCAAGGTTGTGCGGGGAGGCACCGGGGCTCGGGAGCTGTGTGGGAACCGGCTCCAGGCCACTGCTGAGTTGATATGGCAGGTAGAGGGCGCCCTCACACATAGATAGGGCTTGTGAGCTACTTTCACAGCTTGAGAGATAGTGAGTGAGTGAGTTAGAATAGCAAATGGGACACTTTGCAGCCCATGCACCCCATGCAAGTAACCCTGTCCATGAAGGCTTGAGTGGACTCCAGACCAGCATAGCAGGTGATTTCGAAATTTTGAGCTTGTGAGCCTATATAAGAGCATGCTCACACGCACACACAAGCACATATATGCTCACACACACATTCAGTATACACACACACACATACACACACGCCTTGGGGAGGTGCTGCCGGCACACATAGCCTTTGGAGAAGGAGCAAAAGACGGAAGTGCTGTCCAATTCTCGCCACAAGAAACTCCATTGGATCAGAAAATTGATTCAAATTCAGCCCAAACTACGGTAACATAAAGCTAATTTCACGTTATGTTATAATTCCTTCTATGGTTCTCATAATTCCGCTGCTAGTATGCATAATCACAGTTAAATTTCTCATTAGACACTTTCTAAATTGCTATATGATTATTCCATTGAACATTCTTAAATCTAATTGTCAATTATGCAAACAATTAACCTCTCCTAATCATAGATTAATGTATGATTAGCAATAAGAGAATTATCCACTAAGTCATTATAGTTAATGAATGATAGAATCAAGCCAGCAATGTGATAAGGTTAGTCTATTTCATTCTATTACCACACAATGTTTGTATAGCTATGTTTAGATTCAAATTGTTCAAATATTAGGATGTAATTAGTGTAATTAATTCCACAATTAATCCACTAGGAAAAAGGAATCCTCTCACCTATGGATGCGGTAAATCTGCAAATCTCTACTTGCATTAGGAAGTGATTAAGCATGCCTAATTCATCTCTAGTAAATAGATCAAGTAGAAATCTGAAATTCTTAATTATCTAGGCCAAAAAATTAACCTTAGGGCCAATTCCCATAGAACAAGTAAGGGGCTATCAGAAATCTCTATGTCTTGAAGTAATCAAACCTCTCGTATAAAGGAGTTTGCTTATTGAAACTAATCTGTCATTTTGGTCGTATGTGCTCTCGAATATTAGCTCTCGTTTTCCAAGTTTTCAATTTAAGTAGTGAGTATAATATGGCCCCGGTAAAGAGAACTCGTTTTGGTGGTTCCCACGACCGCGAGGCAGGGACAAGCAACACAAATGGGAAGGGAAAAGCTCCCATGGTCGACCAAGTACCGGCCAACTCACGGAGCAATGACGAGGAAATTGTGGAGGTAGGTCACATTTTTAATTCAAGTTTTTCTTAATTTAACATTGCATTCGATAAGTTAGGAAATAACACATCCCTAAACATGTTGGAGAAATCCAACGGAGATCACAACATTTGAATTGAAATATATTTTAATTTCCAAGTAGGAAAGAATGATTGTTGGATATACTGTTTGAGATAGAAAAGAATGTTTGCTAGAGAAAATTTAGCTCAACATATTCATTTCTATTTCCACTGTTGATAGTAGTCCGAACCCCCTCCTGATCACAGGGGGTAGAGTTCCTGGTTAAGGGCTCTTGAATCCACGACTACTGGTTAAGCGGTGGATACCCACGTCTGCTAGTTAAGCAGTGGGAACCCACGTCTTGCGTTCTATGCGGTGGGAATGACCACGTATGTTGGTTAAGCGGTGGACATACCTAGTTGTATGGGCAACTAGGCGATAACAGGAGGAGTAAACTCTCGCTGGAGGAGAGATGTTGTACCTCGAGAGCATTGGAATTTTAATGAATAAGTTTGAGTTGAATTTTTACTAGAATTATTGTCTTGGTGCCACTTTGCAATACTGGTTGAAGGGTTGTATTAAGGAACTTGTGAATCGGAAACTAATCAATGAACTTATGTGTTGAACAACCATGTGCGGTAGTAATTAGATAACAAAAAGGAAGTGTGAGTATGGGGTGGAAAGTGGGGGCTTGGCTCGGGTTGCCAATGCCTATGAGAAGGGTGGTCTCGATTAGTCGGGAACTCTTCGTCCCCATAGTACTATAAATTGACGCTAGTATTACTCATTGTCCCAAGAGCGGCGAAGTCTCAAGTGTACATGCCTCTGAAAGCTATAGGGATAAAGGCACTCGAGACTTCTCTCCTCTTGGAAGGTGGGTTTTAGGACCGATAATTGATTGGACACGCTTCCCCTGCAAGGTGGAACTAGATCTCGATGCTAGTAGACTCAAACTCAATTCACTTGGTGATGAGAGATTGTCCGCTAGTTGAACCCTAAACCACGTTGTTTGTTTCCGTTGTAGATCTAGTGGCCATCAGGTTTACCATCAGATCCGTCGTTTGAGACGGCAGGGTGGGGACCTCACACCTGGTATCAGAGCTATAGGTTTACGAGCTGAAAAATGGTTTGAAATTTTTAAAAAAATAAGAGATAGTAGAATAGCTCGTACTCAAATCTTGAGCATGATTTTTCCCAAAATAATGACATGGATTTGTCTAGTGGATTGTCTCCTGAGTGATGTTAAAGATTTTTACTCGTTGAGCTTGTTGGGATTCAGTGGGTTCCACATGATTTTTTTTTGAGAAGTCGTTGGTCCGACTAGTGCTGCGGGCAGGTAGCTTGTTGATGCACATAAAGTTATAAGTATGGATCAAAGATCTCGAGTAAAGTTTTTACCATTATTTATCGGACAATTTTGGATGTATTCAATGGAATTTAAACTAATGGTGGAATGGTTAAATCCTTGTGATAGCTGTACAGATTAAGTAGGCTGGTTAAGCCCAAAAAGTTAAATTTCTTCTTGAGTATGGAAAAGCGTAGGTTCATTTGAGAAGAGTGCTATAGTAATGAGTTTTATACCATTGGATATGTACCTTCTACTGCGCTATATACCGCCATTCAGGAGAAAAATCTTCTCCTTAAGCAAGCTCAGCCTCCAACCTTTAAAGGCGAAGGGGTTAATGTAGAGAGAGATGCGAAAGTATGGATGGAAGCAATGGACGACTATTTCGAAGCTGCGGGGACTCAACCCGAGAACCAAACCATGCTTGCGATGTTCCACTTGTCTGGCGATGCCAAGATCTGGTGGAAACAACATTGCAGGGACTTGGATATCAAGGGATCTTCCCAGTCATAGGAAGACATCAAGGCTGCTGTGATGGAGCGATACTTACCACTTGCTCACAAAGCCTCGAAGATGAATGAGTTTTTCTCACTTCGACAGCTGACTTCTTCCGTCGAAGAATACTACTCAAAGTTTGTCACACTTTGGAGATATGCTCCTAGGATGACATTGGAACAACAAGTAACACGGTTTTTCCAAGGACTCATCGACCCCTTGAACAACCAACTAGAAGCTCTCAGGCCAGCAACTCTGCAAGATGCCTTGCTAAGGGCCAAACCGTTAGCTAAAGAGATTCAGAGGACTACCCAAGATAGTCAATACTATTTGTCAAAGAGGGCCAGGCCAGACAACTGGAGTAACAGACCAATCAACCCTGCATACGACCATCGTCCGATAGTAGCTACTACGACAGCTACCGAGTTTCGCAATATAAGATGCTTTGAGTGCCAGGAGTATGGACATTACAAAAGCCGATGTCCAAAAAGGATTTCCCAAACATCCGGTGCTAATAATGTACCTCTGAACGTCAACGGGCGAGGTGAACGAAACGAAAGAGGAGGCCGAGGAAGAGGAAACATAGGCCAAGGAAGCGAAGCTTTCGCTAATGCTGCAGTGAGATATCCAACTGTGGGTGACGAAGCTGATGAGAGAGCAGCTCTGTATGCTACAACTACTAATCCTAGTGAGCAATAATTCAAGCACCAGGATCTCATCAAAGTTCAGCATAATAAAACGCATAAAGCTAAAGACTATTCTATTATCAAAGGATGTCTTTACTTTAGACAAAGGATATATGTACCTAAGTAGTTAGCATAGAGTTTATCCAGATATATTCTTGAGATGAGGACATCTCAAATTTTTCACGTTGGGGAGGATGTAAGGTCTCCAACCCCGAGCTAAAAGAACACCATTGTACCATGAAACAATCATAATGGAAAAAGTTACTATTTTTAGCAGTTTTCTAAAATCTGTCGATGCCATGATGTTAGAATGTCATAGAGCTTCCAAAAGTGAATTAAAATAATTTTTGTGGAAATTTTCCAAAAATAGTAGGTTTTTGGTCACCCGACCCGTCAATTTTGATCGTCTCGAAAAATTGCACTCGTACCCTAAATTTGGAAAAAATGCATTTTCAGACGTCGGGGGCTACTAAATATGGCAAGTATTCTGGATTATGCACCTTAGTTCTAGCTTGGCATAGCAAGTTTTGGCATCAAAATCTGATTAGAATTGCCCGTCTAGGATTAAAAACAATTTTTCCTAAGGATGTGCGGGGAGGCACCGGGGCTCGGGAGCTGTGTGGGAACCGGCTCCAGGCCACTGCTGAGTTGATATGGCAGGAAGAGGGCGCCCTCACACACAGATAGGGCTCGTGGGCTACTTTCCCAGCTTGAGAGATAGTGAGTGAGTGAGTTAGAATAGAAAATGGGACACTTTGCAGCCCATGCACCCATGCAAGTAACCCTACCCATGAAGGCACTCCAGACCAGCATAGTAGGTGATTTCAAAATTTTGAGCTTGTGAGCCTATATAAGAGCATTCTCACACGCACACACAAGCACATATATGCTCACACACACATTCAGTATACACATACACATATACACACACACCTTGGGGAGGTGCTGCCGGCACACATAGCCTTTGGAGAAGGAGCAAAAGACGGAAGTGCTACGCAATTCTCGCCACAAGAGCTCCATTGGATCAGAAAATTGATTCAAATTCAGCCCAAACTACGGTAACATAAAGCTAATTTCACGTTATGTTATAATTCCTTCTATGGTTCTCATAATTCCGCTGCTAGTATGCATAATCACAGTTAAATTTCTCATTAGACACTTTCTCAATTGCTATATGATTATTCCATTGCACATTCTTAAATCTTATTGTCAATTATGCAAACAATTTGTAAGGTCTCCAAACCCACCGACACCAAAAGCGGGATGGTACCATTGACAGGTCTCTAGGCCTACTAAAGTCAAAGTCTTTAAACAAGAAAAATTCCAGGGAATTCACCCTTACCATTGGCAATGGTTTAGGTTTATAGCCCTAGAAGAGACCTAGTCCTGTCTCGCAGTGGAAACGGGACCCTATAAAGAAAATTCCGGCCCTAAATCTTCATCCTTTAGATTAAGGTTTCCTTAACCAACGCTTTTTTCCCTCTAGTATATGTGAAGGCACAGCCGCTAGTGGATTCCTCGTAAGTGAAGAAGTTTCTAAACGTTTTAGTGCACAGGAATGGATAGTTACCTGACTAATCAGGTCCACCCATCCATGATTGACAACCTTAGTCAATCCCCACTTACCACCCCGCACTCACACATGATTCTACTGTTGTTTAATTACTACCACATTCTTTCCACAATTAAAACAGTGATTCCTTTTTAACTTTTCAAACTGCATTTCCTTAAGACAACCTTTGAAACCAGTATTGAAGACATTCTTTCAAAAAACAGACATCTTTAAACTTAAGACAAGGTACTGTCATTTTAAAGTATCACTGACCAGTACTAACTTGTCTCAAGACCACCTATACAAGGGTGAAAAACGGTACCCATTCCTTATTTATATAACCGGGGTCGAAAAAAAAATCTTCACCCAAAGTCCGGGCGTCCATACACCAAAACCAGTTGCCTATACAACCGGACGGTTCCTCTAGGATAAACTTAAAAGTACTATCCATAAACATAAACAAGCATGGGGTAAAGACTCCACACGTGCCGAGGTAACTGACTCCTCCATGATGGTATCTCCATCATTACTCATTACCTGGAGTAAAATATTTCCAAGGAATCAGAGGTGTCTTGAGACAAGCTATCTTAAGGATGGTCAAACATTTCTTTCCTAGGTCAATCAGTTCATAACCCAATCATTCCTTTCCTAGTTACAATCATTGCTCGTGGGTTTCGTGGAAGTTACCTTCCATTTACAGCTAGTTTTGTTTTTCTTCCTAGCCTTACGTATGCAATGCTTAACTTAAAATGAACTCTAAAAGCTATTAATGACATAATAGAAATCCACTTGGGACTGCTCGTCCATGTACTGTGGGCCAGGTGCCCGTAGACTCTCCTCTGTTGGTCTATGGTTAGGCCCTGCTTCATGGTCATTAGTTGCTTTGTTGCGCTTGTTACTAACATCTTCTTCTTCAGTCAAAGGATTCCCCCTGGTTCTCTTGGGAGCCATTTCGGCAGCCTTATAAAATATTTAATCCATTAGAAGATTAATTGAATAACCTTTATTTTCCTTGTTTATCCAAAAATAAGGATTTTTGGAATAGATAGGGATCTTTAATAGTTGATTTGATAGGTTACTCATCCCATAACTTAATTACGCTATAAGTTTTTTTTTTCCCACCCTTCAATAAGGATTTTGGACCTCAATTAATTATTTGGCAATTAGATAAATTTATTTCCTAATTTTTCTTGTCCATTATATACAAAAATCGGTTACTTTTGACCAAAATACGTACCTAGACTATTTATCTAAGGTTAGGATAATTATCATAGATTCCTTCTTTGGTATTGATATCAAAGGCTTTCGGTTTACTTTACTATATTTCCCTTTTAATTTTTCCCAAAAATTACAGTAATTTTACTGGGATATATAGTTGAACTAATTTTCTAATGGTAGCATAATTACCATAGGTTCCCTAAGGTCTAATAATGATAAATATCTCAATTCAAATTAAATCTATTTGTTAATTTCCCCTATTTAATTTGTCTAGAAAATAGAGTATCACAGCATTTGAATTCAATTTCCTAAATTCTCCTATTTAAATTACTTATAAAATAGAAGTAATTAGCTAGATTAATTTTTTGAGCTTCTCCTAATTATCACAGGTTCTTATACACCTAATTAACCACTCATAAATATATCACAGCATTTGAAATCCATTTACTAATTTCCCCTATTTAAATTGCTCAAAAAACAAGGTATTTCTCCTAAAGGAATTAGCTAGATTAATTTTTTGAGATTCTCCTAATTATCACGGGTTATTAAACACCTAAATAACCACTGATAAATATATCACAGAATTTGAAATTTATTTACTAATTTTCCCTATTTAAATTGCTCAAAAAATAGGGTATTTCTGCTAAAGTAATTAGCTAGATTAACTTTCTGAGCTTCTCCTAGTTATCATAGGTTCTTAAAAATCTAATTAACCACTAATAAATATATCACAGCATTTGAAATCCATTTACTAATTTTCCTTATTTAAATTTCTCAAAAAATAGAGTAATAATACCTAATTAATTAGGAAAACTACTCAAAAAATTATAGGATAATTTTCCTAGATTAATAACTATCTAATGTATCTCTGATAATTATTTCAACTTAATCTAATCTTAATTAATATATTTACCATTAATTCATGGTTAATTTGACTAATTACAGCCCTAATATGATAGGATAATTTATTAGCTTAGTATTACTAAGCTTAATTATAATAATCAGCAGAGATTAATTAATTAAGAGAGGTTTTATGAGTATACATAGGCCTAATCTTTGATTTACTAGCAAATATCTTAATCTAACCTTGCTAATTAAAAAGGATTAGTCTAATTATCGTTAGGGTTAATCAATTAGAGATTAAACTCTGATGATTTTTGCGTAGTGTTCTTCCTGGATGAGAGAGAAAGTATCAAGGCTTCGAGTCTAAGAAACTATGAAGAGAAGGGGTCCTTTTATAGCTTTTCTGGGCACCTGGCAGATTTTGGCAGTTTTCCCACATTCCAAGCAGCCCCCCAGCTTGCATTTTGTGCCATTTTCAGCTATCATTGTCCTTGGCAAGTTTCCCCAGCTTCCACAACTCCCCCCATACCTTCAGAATTTACTTATTTGATTTTTGCAGATCTTTAATGATGAAAATTGGAATTTTCTAGCTAATTCTAGAACCTTATTGTAAAGAGTCTTTGCTAATGATTAATACTAGAACCATCATTTCTATTGTAATTTTCCAGAACCCGTAACTGTTCCAATTTTTATTTGATTCTGATTCTGAAAATTTCTAAACATAGTAAAGCTTTGCTTATGATTCCAAAAATACCAAAATTAATAGTGTTTGGAATCCTTCAATAGTGTTTTTTATTAAGTTTTGCAAGCTTTGTACAATTTTTAAGGTTTCGGAAACTGGAAACCTTACAATCACCCCAACTTAAGGATTTGAGATGTCCTCATCCCAACCGAAATTGGGAAAATCCTTGTGAAGAGATACTTCATCCTCCCAGGTGGCGTCCTCGATAGGGTAGTCCTTCCATTTGACCAAATATTCTCTGATAACCCTGTTTCTCAGACTCCTTTCCCTAGTGTTGAGAATACAATCTGGTTGGAGTTCAAGAATTCCTTGCTTCTGCATCACAATTTGTTCGTCATCTAGAGTATGATTTGGATTTGGGATGTAAGGTTTTAGAAGACTGATATGGAATACATTATGGACCTTGAGGTGCTCAGGCAATTTTAGTTTATAAGCTTGATCACTAATTACTTTAATCACTTCATATGGTCCACAATATCTGGGGCTTAGTTTTTTGTATTTTCCCAAGGATAGAGTGCTTATTTTTGGCCGAACCCTTAGCAATACTTTATCTCCTTGTTTGAAAACCCGATCAGACCTCTTTTGATTAGCATACTATTTCTGGTGATCCTTGGCTGCCTGAATGTCTTGCCTTATGGCTTTGGTTTGGGCATCTAGCTCCTCCAACATTTTCTTTGAAGCTTCTACTCTTGTAGTAGGGTCAGAAAAATTTAGGGGTGATATACACTCATGCCCATAAAGAGCATTGAATGGTGACATCCCAATGCTTTGATGGAAGGAAGAGTTATAGGTGAATTCCACCAGAGGAAGAAATTGGATCCATTTCCGGGGTTCCCTACCACAATAGGCTCTAAGGATGTCTTCAATAACTTGGTTCACTCTTTATGTCTGGCCGTCTGTCTGGGGGTGATAGGATGTACTGAAACATAGCTGAGTACCTAAGGATTCAAACAAAGCTTTCCAGAATTTTGAAGTGAATTTTGCATCTCTGTCACTGACTATTCTCTTAGGAAGCCCGTGTAATCTGAAGATCTCTTTGATAAAGAGACGGCTTATGTCTGATGCAGTGTAAGTTGCTTTTACAGGCATCAAGTGGGAGAATTTAGTCAACATATCTACTACCACCATAATGGATTCATAACCCCCTTGAACAGTGGGAAGTCATGTTACAAAGTCCATGCTAATGAGTTCCCACTTCATTTGAGAAATGTCCAGAGGTTGAAGTTTTCCTAGCATCATTATTCGTTCAGCTGTAATCCTTTGATAGGAAAGACATTGTTTGATGTAACGGAGTATATCTCCCTTCATTCCTGGCCAGAAATAGCTTTTCCTTATGGCATTAAGGGTCTTTGCATACCCAGGATGGCCGGCAACTAGAGTGTTATGTCCTTCATAAAGGATTAACTCCTTTAATGTTGGATTTTTAGGAATGTAAAGCCGATACTTATAATAGAGAAGCCCCTCCTCAAGTGAATAATCCTTGATTATGTCTTTCTCTTTCTCTTTTAGGTCCTGTTGATTGATAACCTGTAGAAGTTTTTGATAATCCTTATCTTCCAAGGAAGCTTCCTTAACCTTGTTGAGGATTGGATTGTCAGCTGTGGAAATAGCCCCAACAAAAAACCTTACGGCTAAGAGCGTCAGCAACCACATTCTCTTTCCCTGGTTTATATTTTATCTCAAAGTCATATTCCTGTAAGAGTCCTATCCATCTTCTCTGCCTCATGTTGAGTGTTGCTTGTGAGAAAATCCATTTTAAACTCTGATGATAGGTGATCAATTGAAACTTTCCTCCTAGAAGATAGTGCCTCCAGAGTTTTAGAGCATGGAAGACAGCTAGAAGTTCCAGATCATGAGTTGGATAATTCAGCTCGTGGATTTTTAATTTTCGCGAAGTAAAGGCGACTGGTCTTCCTTCTTGGTTTAAGACTCGTCCTATAGCAAGACCGCTAGCATCTGTTACTACTTCAAACTCTTGAGTGAAGTCAGGAAGTTTGAGTACAGGAGCTGATGTGAGATTTTGTTTTAATTTGAAGAAACAATCCTCCTATTCTTTTCCCCATGTAAGTTTGGATGTCTTTTTAAGTAGCTGCGTCAAGGGTGCGGCAATAACTGCATAATCTTTGACGAAGATTCTATACCATCCTGTAATGCCCAAAAATCCTCAAATCTCACTGACCGTTTTGGGCTATGGCCAAAACGGTCTATTATATCTTTAATCCTTGAGGGATCTACTGAAATTCCTTCAGGGTTTATTATAAAACCAAGATAACTAACTTTTGGTGTGGAAAACACACATTTACTCATCTTGGCATATAACTGATGTTGGTGTAGAATATGGAGTACTTTACGTACATGGTCTTCATGCTCTTTTTCATCCTTAGAATATACCAGGATATCATCGAAAAACACCAACACAAAATCATCCAGATATTCTCTGAATATATCCTGCATGAGACGGTTAAAAGTGTCTGGAGCATTCGTAAGACCAAAGGGCATCACTATGAATTCATAATGCCCATATCGGGTGTTGAAAACAATTTTGTAAATATCTGCCTCCTTAATTCGGATTTGGTGGTAACCTAATCTGAGATCAATTTTTGTGAATACCTTGACTCCATGTAACCTATCAAGAAATTCATCAATGCGAGGAATGGGGTACTTATTCTTTACTGATACCTGGTTAAGCCCCATATAATCAATGCAGAGATGTAAGGATCCGTCCTTCTTCTTTTGGAATAGAATAGGTGCTCCCCAAGGTGAAATGCTTGGTCTTATGAATCCCTGCTCAATAAGATGACGAAGCTGTTCTTTAAATTCAATAGCTTCAGGGAGGGACATTTTGTAGGGTCTTTTTGAAATTGGTTCACTACCTGGAAAGGTTTCAATTTTGTGGTCTATATCTCTGGGAGAGGTAAATTCAAAAGATCTTCCAGAAATATATCCAAAAATTCTTTAAGCCATTCTGGAGTTGGGTTGTCCCTTGAATCATCTGCCTTATTAAGTTTACTAAAAGATCTGTTGCCCTTTACGTAACCCCTTCAGAAGTCGACTAGCCTTGACTAAATGAGCCTTAGGTTTCCCATTTAATCCTTGTACTAATGTTTCTTCACCTAAGTGATTTTAAGGTTAAGTTCCCTTGAGCAGAGTGAATTTGGGCTTGATTTTTGATTAGCCAATCCATTCCTAGGATACCATCATAGATTCCTACTGGAAGAGTTCGAAAGTAGGATGAAGTCAGAGTTCCTCCTAGTTCAAACTCAACTTTCCCAGCTGTAAACTGAGATAGAACCTCTTTCCCATTTGCTAGTTCTACTACTAACTTCTTGGTAGGATATTGGTTCAATTTAAGTTTCCTTAAACATTTAGAAGAGAGGAAAGAGTGTGTGTTGTCACAATCTATAAGTAGTTCAAATTTTTCACCTTCTCTGTTTGCAGTGGTTTGGATGACAGCATACTGTTGTCGAGCTCCAGGGTTATCAATGGCGGCAAAAAGAGTAGCTCTTTCATCTTCCTCATCCTGCAAGGTAGGCTCTCCTAATGCAGCATAAGCTCTGGCTCCTCTACCTATTCCTCTGCCTCGTTCTCTATTGCCTCTACCTCTTTGATTATTTCCTTGTCCTATTTGAGTCTGAGAAGGGGTTCCGGTAGCAATTTCAGGATTTTGCCCCTCAGGACATTGACCCCTGTAGTGTCCCATTCTATTGCATCCATAGCATCTGATGTTCGGGAAAGTCTGCTCTATAGTGGCTGCAGCTGACATTGCCCTCCGTTGACCTCCTTGATTATAATTCCCCCTTGCTCTTCCTCTAAAGTTATTGTAGTTGTAATAGTTTCTGGCAGGAGAGTTTCCTTCAACAGCAAGTGGTTTAGCTCTTAGAAGAGCATCTTCACTACAAGAGGTTGTGTGCTCTTGTGACGCTGTTAGCGACGGAAATACACTGGGTTTTTATAACCCCCGGCGTCGCTAAAACCGTCGCTACGAGAGCGTCGCTATATGCGTCGCTATAAGCGTCGCAATATAGAGACGCTCATAGCGACGCTCATAGCGACGGATATAGCGACGTTTACACTGAAGATTATAGCGACGCTCATAGCGACGCTACAGAGCCATAAATAGCGACGATTATAGCGACGCCCGAGAGAATTTTTTTTTGGTGGCAGGGCATTGAATGCCCCACCACCCATCAACCATATTGTACTTGATTCACTTTTTAAAAAAAGTGCAAGGGTAGATAATAGACCCAAAATAGTCACCCACAAGACGCATTGTTTGCAAAATTGACAATTGTACACATCATAGGCAAAATGAAATGATTGGCAAATGTAATAATGACAATTGTACAACATCATAGGCATAAAGAATTGATTGGCAAAAGGAACTGCGGTGACAAATGTAATAATATACATGGTTCAAAAAGACGTATAAAATCCGTCTCATGATACATAAGCTATGAGAAACCCTAAACTAATGCTATCTAGCTACGGCTAAACTGACGTCGTCTAGTCAGACGTCTCATCGCGTCCAAGCGGCGTATCTGTCGGATTCTGCAAAAAAAGACAATAAGACAGCTTTCAGTAAGTATAAACATATAACGACATTTATAAAACAATACAAAAAATAAAAAAGAGTAAACCCTAATACTAACCATGCCGCCGCGAGAACTGAGAATGTCCATCAGGGCGTTTAAGCCCTTCCTGCCTGCGTACTCGTGCTCGTACGGTGTGGGATCATGTCCTGTCATCGACCACTGTCAAAACATACAAAGATTTCATTATGTTAGAATTAAAAAACTCATAAACCCTAAACTATCGAACATAAAGAGCAATGTGAAAACACTTACAAAATCGGCCTCAAATGATACCCATCCACCGCTCCCAAAGTGGTGCGAGCTCCCTGCCTCTACTCGCGCTCTGGCTGCATCCTTTTGTTGCTTCCACTTGTCGGGATTCTCGCGCGCTGCTTTCTTCGCGTTCTTCCAATCTTCTTTGGCCAGCCAATCTGGCCTGTTCCACCCATTCTTGATTGCTTTTTGCACTTCGGAACGCTTGTGTTTGCAGTATTCGCGCATTCGAATCTTCATCAGGTCTTCATTGAAGCGCTGATCCCGTGTTGGAACGGGAAACTCATCATGAAGTATGCTGATGACTCTGTTTTTTAAATCACTTGGTACTTCACTCCATTTCTTTAGTATGTAGTGTCTAAACAGCTGAGAGCAAAGACCACGCATGCGCGAGATCACCTTCTTGCCATCATCATCCATGATGATGCCGCCGCTGAAGTCGATGGAGTAAGACAAGCCCTCTGGCCGGTGACGCGTGAACCTGGGTGTCCCGGCAGGGGTCTCTAGCGGCGTGTCGATGGGGATACGGACGTCAGGTGTCTCCACCGGCGTCTGGGCCCCGAAGCGAGGAGTGTCGAGTGGGGTGGCTCCTGGCGGAGTAGGTAGAGGTGTGTAGCTTCTAGGAACAGTCAGCCGTGCAAAACCTGGCGTAGATGGCGATGCTGTGGCTGGTGTGGGGGCGGGCAAAGAAGGGGAGGGTAAAGAGCCTCGTCGAACACGAGGCGGTGTGGAGGCATCGGTGGCGGAATCCCCACAACAACCGCCACCGCCACCACTAGAGCGCCGGTGTCTAGACGAGTGTGAAGCTCGTCTCGTCGACGTCGAAGCTTCGGAGCGCGTCGAATGCTCCGAAAGAGAGGGAGATGCGGATGGAGTAGGAACGCGCGATGATGCGCCAGAGCGATGACGCTCCACGTACCATTGTCTCTGCTGCGGTGACAAAGAAGAAAGAAACTCCTCATCATCCATACCTGCATTAAACACACGAATATTTAAACTTAATATTGAATGAATAGAGTAGACAATGACGCAAAGACCATTAAATACAATGACGTAATGACGCATATAAATACAATGACGCAATGAATTTAGTGATAGAAGAGGCAAGTCGAAAACTAAGAATTTTCAATCAAAAGATGTGAGCGCGAGTAGAAAAGAGCGTTATACACCATGGAATGTACTTAGAGAGCCAGAGCTTTTACAACACGGAGCAAAATTGTTCAAATACAATATTTGTGGCTTTAAGAGATCTCTCTCTCATCCTCGCATAACTCAGCATAACTTCCTATATCTATATAGAGCTCTCCATTTAAACACATATCCTTTGTTTCATTTTGTAGCTCCTCTGCATGCACCCCATATAGAGTAGTAGCATCTTGATGCTCGTCTGGCACCACCGCAGCGGCTTCTGATTGAGCATCTTCTCTGATCTCCTCCACTGATGCCGTTGTGATTGGCACATGGTAGCCTTCATACGTCCTTGCACTACGAGGGGCTACCTCTATGACGTACCACCAGTTTGATGTAGACTTTGTAGGATGAAATATTACCTGCCAGAGCCACATAACTTACATGAGAGCTTTCAAGCACATAACTTGTAAAAGGGGGATGTTAACTATTTACATACTTACTTGTTCACAATGCTCGGGTAGTACGAAAGTGTCTCTTAGGTCAGTCCATTTCTTAGTAGAATCCACCTCAAGAAAACCAGACTCTCCTCTACGCACAGTAGCGTTGCGACCCTCCATGATTATCTTGAACCATTGCACGTCGAACAAGTCGACAAAAAATCCTCTGTAATCGATCCTCAAAATCTCTTGCAGCGTGCCGAAGTAAGTGAGTTCCGCCACCACAGGATCTGCATCAGAGGAACGTTGTCGACTAGACTGTTCAAATTTTGCCATGATTCCACAATCTTGAGTAAAACGCTTTTTGTCGACTCGTTCCACCCTAAAATGTCGACCTTTACACCATGCTGCTGTGTATGACTTATACTACAATGAACAAAGATTATGAGTGGCCGTTCAAACGTTTATAAATAAAGTCACTTGCTAGTCGTACATTGCAAACTTATCTTGGTCGCGCAACCCCGAGAGTACTCCCACTCTTCCTCAGTCACTTCGTCACCGCATTGTTGTGCGCTTTTCAATTGGTTGTGCAACCATCTTAAGCTCATGAAGGTTGGTAGGCTCTCCAAAACCGCTGGATAGTGCATCGGTGGTCGTCTTCCCCGTCTCCACTCGATTCGTGCCCTTTGTCGCTCTTGCTTTGCATCCTCATATTGTGAAATCCACTTTTGCATCACTGGATTGTGAAGCATGCAAAATCGGTTGATTTTAGCCTCTAGATCTTCCGTCATCTTCTTCTCAACACCGAGATTGCACATGACAATCCCAGATATGCGCTCATCATCTATGGTTTTCCATAGCGTGTCCCGGGATTTATCAAATCCGTCTAGCCACTCTCCAATGTACACTAGGGACTCTGATACCAACCAACCTTCTGCCATGCTACCCTCCGGACGTGCCTTTTGACGCACATATCCCTTAAGCGTTTTCATGAAACGTTCTAAGAAGAACATCCATCTGGAATGAACTGTGCCAGCTATTTCCACCTCATCAACTATGTGAACAAGAAGATGCACCTGAATGGTTAGCATTGTAGTAGGAAAATGTTTCTCAAACATGCACACAAGCTTCGCAGCATTTAGTTTGGCGAATGGTATGGAGTGTACGTTGATCTCCTTTTGTGAGATCCATTGCACCAGCTTTGCAAGTTTATAGATTGTGTTACGGATGTCGAGAGACAAGCATCCCTCAATGGCAACCGGTAAAATGGCAGCCCGGGATAGTCATGCATGGTCCACATTAGAATGCCTCTGATCAAAGCATTCCGTCGTCCTGTGTGTCGGCTCATATCCACCACCTCTATGCCAATCCACAATTGTTGTAGCTCTTCCAACAGTGGACGAAGATACACATCCATATTCCCCACTTTATATCGCCCTGGCACAATCAAGCTTAGCCATAGGTGCCCCTTCTTCGTAGTCAACCACGGGGGAATGTTGTAGTTGACGATGACAACGGGCCATACACTGTAAGATGTTGATCTTTGACCAAATGGATTTACGCCATCCATAGCCAGGTCTAAGCGCAAATTTCGAGCTTCCCTGGTAAAATCCAACCATGTTCCATCTATATGTTTCCAGGCTACGCAATTTGCAGGAATTCGTAGCACACCATCCGAAGATTTATTCTCCTCATGCCATGATGCTAGGGCGGCCATGGACTTACATTCGAAGAAATGCTTGATGCGAGGAAGCAGAGGGAAATGTCGCAAAACCTTTTGTGGAATTTTTGTCCCGTCGAGATCTACTCGATATCTTTCGGAATCACATTTCGGACACTTCTCCATGTCTATGTATTCCCCTCTGAAAAGAATGCAGTCATTAGGACAAGCGTGGATAGAATTGTAATCCATCCCCAAGTTTCGCAAAATCTTTCTTGCTTCATCTCGGGAATCTGGCATCACATTGTCAGCTGGTAGTATGTGCTCTTTCAGCAATCTACACAACATAAAAATATGATACAGTCGTGTAAAAATCTATCAGATCATTATACGTTTAGAGTTTTATTAAAGTAAACTAATTGTAATAGATCACCTGAAAAGCGTTGTGACGCTAGTGTCACTCCATCCAAACTTTGCCTGCATGTTGAGAAGAACCAGGAGTGCTTTCAATCTAAACATACGTGCTCCATTATACAATGGCGTATCGGCTTCACTTTTCATATCATCATAGATAAGCCTTTCTGAATCCATGATCGTCTCGATCATTTCATCAATCTCGGGCTCAAACATTGCCTCGTTGGGAATGTGCTCTGCATGATCATCCCCCGAGCTGTCAGAGGCTACATCTTGTGGCCTCACATATGCTGCTTGACCAAAGCGCGTGCGAACACGTCTATTGGGTTGCAAGATTGCTGCTTGTTGGCCAGCGTCAGAGTCCGACGAGTTATAATTGGCAACAACTCGATCTATAATAGATGGATCGAACTCGCCAAATTCGCGAACGTGCTGCAAAGAAACACGTCTTGTCCGTCGCACAGCATGCTTGCATTGATTACAAGGACATAAGACCCTCGTTGAGAGATAGGTGTTTCGGTTGGACGGTCCCACATCCTCGTCACTACTCATAATGAGGATAAAAAACTTATAACCTGGACAACAAATTTAATATTCTATTGGCATTCTTCGTCTTATCTCTCTCTCTCTCTCTCTCTCTCTCTCTCTCTCTCTCTCTCTCTCTCTCTCTCTCTCTCTCTCTCTCTCTCTCTCTCTCTCTCTCTTTACCTCACATTCTCTAGTCATGTCCAATCCCCGCACACCTCGGTCTAGAGGTGCACGGAGATCAGAACCACCGGGTTATAATCTCGTCTTTATTGGTCAATACCTATATTTGTGGGTACAAGAAATCTACACACCCACGTCTACATGATACTGCATGTAGTGGACAAAACCCCTTTGCCTCTTCTCTAGCTGTAGCACTACACAGCATCTTAACATCTTTTCACAGTAGATCTTTTCACTGTTCGTCTAACTCTAAACCCTAAACCGTAAGTAATTCTTGCGTGGACTCGATCTAATGTAAATAAGCGTAAATCTAACTAAAAATAAACCTAAATCTAATTTAACATAAGTCTACATCTAACCTAATCTTTAACGTCTTTTGGGATAGTTTCCTACGACGTTAAAACTCTCTTCTTCTTGTGTGTGTGTGTGTGTGTGTGTGTGTGTGTGTGTGTGTGTGTGTGTGTGTGTGTGTGTGTGTGTGTGTGTGTGTGGGTAAACCTAAATAAACCTAAGTCTAATCTAATATAACATAAATCTAAATCTAACGTAAATTATGTTATATTAAAAACAAAGAACTAAACTAACAGGGATTATAAGAACCTTAAAACTGATTTAACACATAATTTTTCACATAACTCGGCAAGAGTTGGCATTCTCATCACTAAAGATGTGAGAGTTAACTTCCGGCGGTGACGCTGCCTCATCTCCATCCACATCTGACGACAGCAATTGGCCCTTTAGACCGTTCTTGCTCTTGTTACTAACTTTGAAGTTGCTGTTGAATGACTAGAGGTTGTCTAGATGGTCATTGTGTCGGGGATGTAGTGACTCTTGCCGCCCTGAAGATCCACCTTCTTCCCTATCTTCTAAAGACATTTCACCAGTACTTTTGGATCGACGGAGCCCACCATGAGTGAAGGCAGCAATACCCTATATTCCATTGAGGGCTTTCTTCACCCGCTTCATGTAGGCATCGCAGTCTATGGAGACCTAAATCTAATCTAATATAACGTAAATCTAAATCTAGCGTAAATAAACGTAAATCTAGTTAAAAATAAACCTAAATCTAATTTAATGTAAGTCTACATATAACCTAATCTTTAACGTCTTTTAAGATAGTTTCCTACGACGTTATAACTCTCTTCTTCTTGTGTGTGTGCGCGTGTGTGAATGTGTGTGCCAATAAAAAGAGATAAATGGTATAACCTTTCTATCACCCATGCCAAGTATGATAGATTGATTATGCCATTTCCCTCTTGAATAATAGGTCTTGAGTTCAACTCCTCGCCGGCTAGATCTTTAGGTCTTTTAATTTTAATTAGTTTCCTACGACGTTAAATTAATTTCTCTCTCTTTCTCTCTCAATGTGTGTGCGTTTTTTTGGATCGTATGCATGTTTTCTCTCTCTTTTCCTCTCTCAATGTGTGCGTTTTTTGTTTATGCATGTTCTCTCTCTCTTTTCCTCTCTCAATGCGTGCGTTTTTTGTTTATGCATGCTCTCTCTCTCTTTTCCTCTCTCAATGTGTGTGTGCATTCTTTGTTTATGTATGTGTGTGTGCGTTCTTGTTTTTGTTTGTACTCTCTCTCTCTCTCTCTCTCTCTCTCTCTCTTGTGTATGTGTGTGTGTGAGAGAGAGAGAGAGGGAGAGAGAAAGAGGGGAAGGGAACATGAGAATGAGGAGAGGGAAGGAGCATACCTGGCTCTCCTTCCTCTCCTCGTGTGTGTGTGTGTGTGTGTGTGTGTGTGTGTGTGTGTGTGTGTGTGTGTGGAGAAGAAAAAGAGAGAGAGAGAGAGAGAGAGAGAGAGAGAGAGAGGGAGAGCATTACCTACTCCTTGCTTGAGGGCGCCAAAAAACTCAGATCTGAGATCTGAGTTTTTGGGCGCGCTCGGTTATTTTTTTAGCCCAGCCGGCGTCGCTATGAGCGTCGCAAATTTCTTTGTAAAATTGCGACGCTCATAGCGACGCCGGGATTTTTTTTTTTGAGCGTCGCTGTGTGAGCGTCGCTAATATGAATAGCCTCTTGTAGTGCTTGAATAGAGGTGGGTCTCATAGCTTCCAACCGATTACTCAAGGGTTTGTTTAAACCCTGACAAAAGCGAGCAATCTGTTGTTCCATAGTCATTGGTGGTGCGTAATGTCGTAAAGACACATATTTGGTGTAATACTCTTCCAAAGTAAGCCCTAATTGTTTGAGGGCGAAGAACTCATTCATCTTGATAGCTTGGTGAGCTGGAGGAAGATATCTTTCTTTCACTGCCTGCTTCATTCTTTCCCAAGAGGGACTAATGGAAGGATTATCTCTACAGTATTGTTTCCACCAGAGTTTGGCATCTCCGGTGAGTCGGAACATTCCTAACATTGCTTGATTCTCTGAAGCAGTTCCTGCTGCCAAGAAATAATCATCCATGGCGTCGAGCCATGCTTCGGCATCACTTTCTAAATTGGTTCCTTCTCCCTTGAAAGTTGGGAGTTGAACTTGTTTTAACAGTAGTTTCTTTTTCTGGGTGGGAGTATAGAGACTTTTGGCAATTCCCTGAGTTTGTAATTAATGAAAATGCTTTAGTGATTACACTACTTTTGTTTTGTCATGCAGTTCTCTAATTTATATACTTTTTAACACACTAAAACAAAAATCTAACAATCATTATCACCCTTTCAATTTAACTACACAAGCATGTCATAAAACCATGGTATATACAAAGATTGATACAACACTGACTCATACTATGTACAAGATGGGCTCATCCTATATACAAGATGGACTCATGCTATATACAATGTGTGATTCCCTAAATCAACATCCTCTTTACCACTGGTGGGTCTGACATGGGATCAAAAAAGATGACGTCTTTTGGTCCCCTAAACCTTGGGCCTATCCTCATGGGCCTAATCCTACCGGGGTATATTATTGTGGCTACCTGATCATAGACCCATTGATTCTGTAACACTTCTACCCCATCTACAACAATGGTCTGATCTGGATCTTCAGTCCCACTGAAGAAGAAAACTTCGATGGTCCGAAGTGTTTCTGTCCACTCGAGTCTTTTTAGATTGAGTGTCAACCCTTGTAATTGTCCCGCATCAATCAGGAAA
The DNA here is from genome assembly GCF_014529385.1 of Adiantum capillus-veneris. Taxonomy (NCBI): domain Eukaryota; kingdom Viridiplantae; phylum Streptophyta; class Polypodiopsida; order Polypodiales; family Pteridaceae; genus Adiantum; species Adiantum capillus-veneris. Next base: position 12,705,096 of record NC_140944.1, read on the forward strand.
ATTCCGCCAAACTGTGACCAGCTGATTCCCCATGTAGGAGGAGGGGAAAACATTAAATCTAACAATTGCATGATGCTCTTGCGAAGTACAAAGTTGTTGGAGCTGCTCATCCTGTTTCTCCCTTTATTTTGCTGATTTTGTCTCTCTTTCTCTCTCACTTGTCTCTCTCTCTCTCTCTCTCTCTCTCTCTCTCTCTCTCTCTCTCTCTCTCTCTCTCTCTCTCTCTCTCTCGCCCTCTCTCCCTTCCTCCCTCCCTCTCTCTTTCTTTCTCGCTACTCAAGGACCTCTCTCCCTCCCTCCCTCTCTCTTTCTTTCTCGCTAGTCATAGCTGACCTCTCTCCCTCCCTCCTTCTCTCTCTCTCTCTCTCTCTCTCTCTCTCTCTCTCTCTCTCTCTCTCTCTCTCTCTCTCTCTCTCTCTCTTTGCCCTCTCTCTCTCTCCCTCCCTCTCTCTTCTCTCTCGCTACTCAAGGAACTCCTTCTTTCTCTCTCGCTACTCTTTCTTTATCCCTACTCAAGGACCTCCTCTCTCTCTCTCTCTCTCTCTCTCTCTCTCTCTCTCTCTCTCTCTCTCTCTCTACCAAACTGTCTCTCTCTTTATTTTCTTGAGTTAGTCTCTCTTTCTCTCTCACTTGCCTCTCTCTCTCTCTCTCTCTCTCTCTCTCTCTCTCTCTCTCTCTCTCTCTCTCTCTCTCTCTCTCTCTCTCTCTCTCTCTCTCTCTCATCACACATTTACTAATTGAATATCAGAAGACAACAATGATAGAATTCTCTCTCTCTCTCTCTCTCTCTCTCTCTCTCTCTCTCTCTCTCTCTCTCTCTCTCTCTCTCTCAATCTGTCTCTCTCTTTATTTTCTTTATTTAATCTCTCTTTCTCTCTCACTTGTCTATCTCTACCCTCTCTCTCTCTCTCTCTCTCTCTCTCTCTCTCTCTCTCTCTCTCTCTCATCACACATTCACTAATTGCATATCAAAAGACAACAATGAAAGAATTCATTTTGTTGAAAACTCAAAAAAAAATATTATCATTTTCACAACTCAAGTTAAATGTGATAGCACAACAAATGCTACATTATTACAACAGTATTTTTGCACTCAATAAAGTTTTGAGCTCGTTATCAGCCAGACTAGACTGATGGATGAACATGTTGTTGTTTATGTCCATTCCAAACACTCTCAAGTAGATATAATACAAGTGTTTGCAAGCCACATAGGTCATTCCTTCCCCTAACCTCCTTTGGAAGTCTCTGCAAGTACAACTAGGATTCCTAGCTATTGTGACTCGATATTTCTCACCGCGTAACTTCGAGTTTGGTGTTACTGCAATGAAGACTTCATGCTTACCGATCTTTACCATTTCCACTTGTTCGATGACCATTTCTAGTCCTAAAGCATTGTCGATCCTTTTCGATGCCTCTTTAGAAACACCTGTCCTATACCTGTCGGCACGCCTTTGCCCTTGAACTTCCATAGTTTCTGTTGCGATATGAAACCCCGCTAGCTGCAAAGACTTTACTTCATGCGTTGTTAAGTCCGTGCCCTGTGCCACTGGCCACTCAAGTGGAGGCCTTGGAGGCCACATTACAATATATGGACAAACATCCCACACATGTTTGACATCATCACTACAAAACCATACCCATGTCTCATTGTTACGCCCCTCCCAATTGCGTTTCCCCCAGAAACTTGGTGCCGCTGTTCCCTCTTTGCATAAATTCACCTTTTTCTTGCACTTTCCTCCTTTGATTTTTCCTTGGCAAGTGAACTTAGACCCCGGTTTGCACCTGCGGATTGCCCACATGGTGTCATTTATGTCAACATCGATGGCCCTAATTGTCACCCCTTCATTCTCCTCGTCCATATACTGATCTTGGATTACCTGTGATGCATCTCCAAATGACAACTTTCGAGCCTTTCTTTGTCGAGCAACATTTTGAGTGACATACTCTGGCCTGTGTGAACTATTTGCCTCCTCGCCTATAACATTGCCGAATGTCTTGCGTCGCCTTGTCGTTGTAACCCGGTCTCCAAAAAACTCTGGCACCTTTGGAAGATCAGTTCCTCTTATTGCATCGTTCACAGCACGGCTACTCTGTGATGGAGTAGGTGTGTGAAATTGTCGTGAAGCTGCCTTGTCTCTCATCTTGCTTATGCTTGGTCCGCTTCCTATATACTTACCCTTTGTATATGCCATTCTTTTGGATTGTTGAAGAAGAGTGTTCCCAATATCCGAAACTGTTGCATCGTACAAAGAAACTTTAGGATTGTGACCTTCGCCTACTAGCCATGAAGTGTGACGTAACTCTGAGAGATTTGTTCGAGGGACGACCTCGATGCAATAGTCATCTAAATTTTAGCCTACAAAAAAATAAATAAATTTACTTCTTTGATATCATGAAGGGTCTAATTAAATGGACATCCTACAAACTATTGTAGAATAAATTTGAAAACTTACACCAACAATTTCCTTCCTCCAATGAGGGTACCTCACATGCCACCAACTCAACCAGCACTCCATTGGGCCTAGATTCCCATCTGCCACCTTTCCTGTTGCCCACCAAGCTCGAATGAACCGATATTGGCCCTCTGCATCTTCACTGCTACGCGCGCACCGCCACAGTCGACACAGTCGTTTGTGCTCGTCTTGAAATGCATTGAGAACATATTTTGTGGTGTGGATCCCTAGACTTTGTTCCCAATGGAAAAGGCATGATCTCTCCCTACCTTTCATCACCATATCCGGACCTCCATTGAAAATTGTGCGCACCACATTCCAGTTTTCTTGGACTTCATCTGCCATAAAGCCAGCAAAATCTGGTGGGGGCACCCCATTGCGCTCTAGCACAATGATCATTTGTTGCCAAAATATCATATGTGCTATAGTGTCCTCTTCTTTCATCTCACATATGGCAATTGTCATTAATTCTTGGACACTGAACATCAAGACAAAGCCACATTAACATTTAAGTATGTGTCAATATGTGTTTAGTATTCTAGAATTTGTTCTAGAATAGATTGTAGGATGTATTGAACATAAAATTAAAAGAATTAAATTAAAACTTGCCTTGGATCGTAAACATGGGCTGCCATGGTTGTCCATCCTTCTACCCATCTAATGTGATCAAAGCAAACCCACGCTCTTTTTAGATCTCCATTTCCATTTCTTCGCATTCTATTAACAAGATCTATGCCTGAGCCAGGACCTGTTGTCGACATCTTGAATACAAAACATCTATCCTCCTCTCTATTAGATTGAGCGAGAAAAAGCATTCCGTGGATAAACACAAATGTCAAGCGTCTCTTTAAGTCAATTATCAATGACTCCTCTCCACGAGCACTCGACTCCCCACGAAATTTATGCACCCAGTTCTTAATTCTGTGTAGAACATCATGAAAGTTTAGAAATATATAAGACTCTAAGTTTATAAAGTATATTAAAATGCATTTCCCATACCTTTGGCTTTTAACAAGAGGAAATATTTCTTGAAGTAGAACTGACAACTCTACTTGTCCAAGCGAAGTGCATTCACCTGAAGAAGGTTGAAGGGCAGTTTGTGAAATAAGCTTAACCACCTCCATTTGGATTTTTCTCGGCCCAGCTTGGATTCCAAGCGAATCAACGGCCTCAGCCACCAAAGACTTCACCCTTGCAATGGTACTTTTGGATGAACCTAGTTTGACATCATGGTCATGGAAGCCTTGGTGCACCATGGCTCGAGAATAGCGTTTTTCCGTTGGCATTATGTAGTATACCTGGCAGTCGCAGCTTTTTCGAATAACAGGCACATGTTGACAATAGAAGCACTTCAAGGTTCCATACTTTTGCAAGTCACCATTTAGCATTGGTCCCTCAATTAGTTTACCTGTTATTCCATGCCTACAATTGTGATTTTGACACTCTTCCCTTGTACATGAAAAAAAAGAATAATGAATACCTGTCCAAGATGAACGATTGGGTTTTCCTGTGGATAACACTTGCGAGCACTCTGCAAACACACATTTGAAATCACCTCCGCAATAGCTTTTCCTTATTGTTGCTGGAAATTTGATGTTTGTGGTTGTTGGTTTTGTCCACACATGTCCATCCACTGATTGCTCCATTCCATCCATAGCTGACATCTCGATATTAGGCTGAGGTGGAAATTCAAACACCATGTTTCCATTGTAGCTTGATGGAATTTCTTCCACCCACTCCCATTCCGATGTTGCAATCAAGGTCTTCAGCTTCGGAGATCTCATATTGGGATTTAACGCTAGCTCCACTATGCTAAAGGAATCACCGATCGGTGCCCGGTCCTTCTTACATCCCTCTTGTAGTGGGGAGTCTAGGTCGACCACCACATTTTTGGGTGTTTTGTTGGTGGGGTCAAAGTGAAACTCTTTGTTCTCTTCATCAGAAGAAAGCAACAGTATTTCGGCTGATTGTAGTGTTGTAGTAGCTTTCACAGGGGAATCCAAGAATGCAACATACTCTGTGGAAACTTTAGCATCCAAAACATAAAGAGGAGAGCTATTACCTTTTCCTGCATTCTGCAAAGGAAATGTTGATGGTTCACCTTCAACAGATTTTGCTAGTGCAAACACATTATAACCACCTGGTGCATTTATGTTAGCTCCAGATAGAACCAACAAAGATCCTTCCGATGATAGGTGGTGTGGTTTGCCAACCCCCACACCACCCACGTGAACGATGAAATGAGAGCTTTCCATAGAGAGAGAGAGAGAGAGAGAGAGAGAGAGAGAGAGAGAGAGAGAGAGAGAGAGAGAGAGAGAGAGAGAGAGAGAGAGAGATGGAGGTGGGAGGAATGTGTTGGCAAAGTGAGGGATAGGAGGAGAGGATGAGAAGGGGAGATAGAGGAAAGAGCAAGAGATAGTGGTGAAGGTGTCCAGAGCACGGGATGTAAGTACAGCTGAGAGAGAGGTATGTGGGACAGCTGGAGGGAAAGATGATAGAGAAATGGGGTAGAGTAGATAGAGGATGTTATAGATAGTCAAGAGAGAGAGAGAGAGGTTGGAGGAGAGAATTGAGGTAGAGTGGATAGAGGTTTATATAGGTAGCTAAGGGAGGGTGAGGTTGGAGTAGAGCTGAGAGAGAGGTTGGAGTAGAAATGAGGGATGGTCAGTGATGGTAAGTAGAGAGGTAGAGGAGTAGAGATGGTGAGTGAAGGTAAGTAGAGAGGTGGAGGAGGAAAGATGGAAAAAAATGGTGAGTTGTATTGAGCCATCCCTCTCTTCTCTCTCTCTATCTCTCTCTATCTCTCTCTCTCTCACACACACACACACACACACACACACTTTTTTCTTTCTTGTTAATCTCTTTCTCCCTCACACACACACATGCACATAGTGAAGGTACGGTATTTCTTATGCAACCTTCCTCATCTTTGGGCTCTTGTTGGGTTGTAGCTTCCCAATAAACATGTCAAAACTCTAGAAGGGATTGCACGCTCATTGACGCTGCGGTTGCCGTGATTTGCTCCAAGGCTGTGGTGGTACTGTTGCACACATGGAGCTTTCAGTGTCGAGCTGCAATGGGTAAGAACCTACGTCCCTAAAAGATGGTCAAAGATGGTTTTAAAACTTGTAGGTTTTTAAGAAGGCCGAATGTCTATCATTTATAAGATGATAAAACTTGTTAGGTTTTCATAAGAAGGGCGCCAAATGTCTATCAATACAAGATGATAATAAAAACTTGTAGGCTTTCATAAAGAAGGCCGACATGTCTATCAATTACAAGATGATAAAATCTAGAATTTTAGTTGTTATGTAGGCTTTGAATATGAATTGCTTCATTATTTTTAGACATGATTTCCTTTTTGTGAGGTAATTTAACTGCAAGCTAAGATCTCAAAAACCCATCTAAATTGTCAAAAGGGAGTAAAGAGTACAAAATCTTGAACTTCTGGACTTTTAAAAGTAAAAAATAATGAATTTTTTTTTGCCATCGTTAAGTCGATCTATAAGTGGAGCTTACGTAGGATTACGTAGGCTTTGAAGATGACATGCTTCATTAATTTTAGACATTATAGCAAAAACCGAACTCAATTGTCCACAGGGAAAAGAGTATAAAAACTCGAACTTTTGACATTTTAAAAATCAAAAATGAAAATTTTTGGCCTTTATAGAGTTTTGCTAAAAGTAGAGCTTACGTAGGCTTTGAAGATAAATTCCTGGCATTTTAAACATGATCGCAATAACCGATGTCAATTGTGGACATGATCTTCTGGCATTTTAAAACTCGAACTTTTGACATTTTAAAAATCAAAAATGAAAATTTTTGGCCTTTATAGAGTTTTGCTAAAAGTAGAGCTTACGTAGGCTTTGAAGATAAATTCCTGGCATTTTAAACATGATCGCAATAACCGATGTCAATTGTGGACATGATCTTCTGGCATTTTAAAAATCAAAAATATGAATTTTTTGACCTTTTTTAAGTCGAGCTAAAAGTGGAGGTTAGGGTGGATTACGTAAGCTTTGAAGATGAATTGCTTCATTAAGTTTAGACATGATCGCAAAAAACAATCTCAACTGTCAACACGGAATAAAGATGATGTAATCTTGCACTTTGGGGATTTTTGCCTGGTTACATTGAATTTTTTGGCCAACTTTTAAGTTTAAAAAAACGGAGCAATAGCGATATCGCTATTGCTCCCTTTTTTTTGCCTGTTTTAAGTCAAAAATAAAAGGGAGCAATAGCGATATCGCTATTGCTCCCTGTGTTTTTTTAAAAAGCCTGCGCATGCTCACGAACCTTTCAGCTAGCGCTCTCTCTCTCTCTCTCTCTCTCTCTCCTCCTCTCTCTCTCTCTCTCTCTCCTCTCTCTCTCTCTCTCTCTCTTCTCTCTCTCTCTCTCTCTCTCTCTCTCTCTCTCTCGAACCGCCAAGGCGTGGCGACTGTTGTCCAGAATCTGCCTTAGCCGACTGCTCACGAAAAGGTAAGCTCTCTCTCTCTCTCTCTCTCTCTCCTCTCTCTCTCTCTCTCTCTCTCTCCTCTCTCTCTCTCTCTCTCTCTCTCTCTCTCTCTCTCTCTCTCTTCTCTCTCTCTCTCTCTTCTCTCTCTCTCTCTCTCTCTCTCTCTCTCTCTCTCTCTTCCCGCCAAGCGGTCCTCTGTCGAAGCGCAGAGGGGTGGCGCCTGCTGTCCAGAAGCGGCCTTAGCCGAATGCAAGCTCCCTGCGGCCTTAGCCGACTGCAAGCCAAAAACGGCCTTAGCGGCCTTAGACGACTGCGAGCCAGAAACGGCCTTAGCGGCCTTAGCCGACTGCAAGCCAGAAACGATGAAAGCCGACTGCTGTGAAGCCAAAAACGGCCTTAGCCGACTGCTGTCCAGATACGTCCTTAGCCGACAAGGGGGACAAGAAGTAGACGGCAGCAGGCAGCAGGCAAGGGGGACAAGAGGTCGACGACTAGGGGCTCAAGTACACCTCGCGCGGCAGCAGGCAGCCCGCAATTGAGGCTAATCTGTAAGCGATTTTTTTAGCAGCCTTGCCTTGTTAGTGGCGTGATCAAGACCACCATTGCTACCATGCCCACGACTGCAAGAGCAACAGTTTGTTTCCATCTCAGTCGAGCTCATTTTCATCTCTTTCATCATCAAGTAAGTAGAGCTTCAAGATCCTGTTTTTCACTTGGCGCTTCAAGAGATTCTTTTGCACTCTCTTATGCAACTGCGCACACATGGACGTGATCAAGCCCACCATTGTTACCATGCCCACAACTACAAGAGCCATGGAATCTGTAGAGTAAGGATATTGGCGCTTCAAGATCCATGGATAAATAAATAAATACAGTCCTGATTGTCGCTTCAAGTAGTTTGCCGCCTCTTCCGTTTCTTGACCACCGCCTCTGCCGTTTCAGTAAAAAGCATGGGGCAGCTTATGTACATTAAAGCGGCCTCAGAAGTTGCTTATGTTCAGTCATAAGCATGGCGTGAATTGGGCAGCAGTCAAGCCTGGGGTGTATTGCCGCCTTAGCCGACAAGGACCAGTGTGTTCATCAAGGGGCAAGCGAGAGATCAGTGAGCGTGCTAAGCCGATAAGGGGCTAGCTTATGTTCAGTCAACGTGCTTAGCCGACAAGGGGCTAATGCACCAGCTACGTTCAATCGTTTAATGGAGAAAAATTTTAGACCATATCGAAAATTCATTGGAGTGTTCTTTGATGATATCATCATCTACTCCAAGTCTTTGGAGGAACATAAGCACCATCTCCAAGTGATTTTTCAAGCATTGAGGGAGAACAAGCTTTATCTCAACCAAAAGAAAAGCGAATTCTTCCTTCAAGAGATTCAATACTTAGGTCATATTATCTCTAAAGATGGTATCCAAATGGATCCATCAAAGTTAGAAGTAATAAAATCATGGCCTAACACAAGAAATCTACATGAGCTAAGAAGCTTTATTGGTATGTGTGCATACTATAGACGCTTCATAGCAAAATTCTCTCAAGTAGCAGGACCACTACACGACTTAACTAAGAAGAACGTTAAGTTTGTATGGACTGCTAAGGAGCAAAATGCTTTTGAAAAACTCAAAGAAAAGCTTACTTCCCAACCAGTCCTCGTGCTTCCGGATCTCTCAAAGCCATTTGAGGTCCACTGTGATGCTTGTGGTGATTGCCTTGGAGCGGTTTTGCTTCAAGAAGGGCATGCCATAGCATATGAGAGCCGAAGGCTCAATGGTGATGAACGAGTCTTGGGCATTTATGAGAAAGAGCTTTTAGCTATTCTACACCCTAGACACATGGAAGCACTACCTATTGGGGACTCCATTTATCCTAAGAACCGACCACCAAAGTCTCAAGTATTTCATGACGCAAACCAAGCTTTCCGACAAACAAATGAGGTGGGCAAATTTTCTTTCGTAATTTAATTTCCATATTGCTCACATAGCTAGTAAGCACAATCAAGTTGCCGATGCACTTTCACGACGACCAAAAGTTAATGCGGTGTCTATAGCTACTCACAATGATCTATCCTCTATGATAGATGAGTATGCTACTGACCCTGACTTTAGAGACATAATGTCAGCCCTTGCTTTGGGGAAGAAAGAGGAACCATTCACCTTGCAAGATGGTTATCTTCTCCACGGCAATAGGCTATGTGTTACTCATTCCCTTCATGAGAAGGTTATGTATGAATCCCATGCTCCTCCATATGCAGGGCATAGAGGTATTCAACCTACTCTCCGAGGAGTAGAGACGTATTTCTATTGGCCTACCATGAAAGTGGACATACAAGAGTATGTTTCAAAATGTGTAGTATGCCAAAAGACCAAGTATGATAGAGGGAAGCAACCTGGATTACTCCAGCCATTGCCTATTCCAAATTCACCATGGGAGAGTATATCCATGGATTTCATCTTTGGATTGCCCAAGTCTATCCATGGGAATACAGGAATATGGACAATAGTCGACAGGTTTAGCAAGCAAGCAAATTTCATTCCTGTCAAAAAGACTATTAAGGCACACCAAATGGCAACTCTCTTCATATCTCAGATTTTCAAGCACCATGGATTACCCACATCCATCGTGTCAGATAGAGATCCTAGAATGACCAGTAATTTCTGGAAGGTCTCTTTGAAAATCTAGGAACAAGATTGAATTTCTCTTTGGCCTATCACCCCACAAACGGATGGCCAAAGTGAGATAGCCAATCTTATGATACTCGATCTACTCAAAAACTTATGTTACCGAAGTAGATCAACGCTCACAATGGGAAAAGTATTTACCGCTAGTAGTAGTGTATGCCTACACTAAAATAAATACTGTATATACTTCTAGCGGCGGGAAAGCTCACCTTTCGAGATCATTGGAGGGAAGACTTAAAAGTCCTTGCTACTGAAAGTACATGGGAAGATCTTCGCCGCCGATGCGTATAGCAGTGACCTACAAGAATCTTTTCAAAAGATTAGGGAGGCTATAGCCATCTCTCAACAAAGGCAAAAAGCTGCTGCTGATAAGCACAGAAGAGCCTTAATGTTCAAAGAAAATGATTGGGTCTTACTCAAGTTTCCTAAGGCTCGATTAAGGCAAACGACGGGCAAAAATCCTACGGGCCATCAAAAGTATTATGCTAAACTAGCAAAAAGATACTATGGTCCTTTCCAAATCTTGAAGCCTATCAATGAGACGGCTTATCAACTCAAGTTGCCCAACCATTGGCTTATACACAATGCCTTTCATGTAAGCTTACTTAAGCCCTACAAAGGAGAGCCACCAATTGAACCAATTATTGAAGACCCTCCCGAAGCTGAAGACCAAGAAGAGGTGCTACAACCCGAAGCTGTCCTTCGGCATGAAGACAAGGTACTACGACATGGTAAGATAATCCGACGGTATCTTATTAAGTTCAAAAATTATCCTTTTCAAGATGCTAAATGGATGCAAGGAGTACAACTTAAGGATAGTATGAACCTTGTCAATGCTTACAATGCTACATTAGAGTAAGCAAATGTACAAATTTCTTTTAAATGACTCATGTTTTTGTCTTATATGACTAGTCCTCTTTTTAATTGTGCACAAATTGAACTAGTATGCATGCTTAGAATCATGCTTGTGATGACAACGTCTCTCAAACACCAAGTAGAATTTGTCACTCTACTTTGGGAGAATGAAATGGACTAAAGAGCAGACATGCTTGCGGCAGCTATGTCTCCCAAGCACCAAATGGATTAGTCATCCATCTTGGAAAGATGTCGTAGGGTAAAAGGGGATCCTTTACCCGCTAAGTACGATTGACTAATGACAAAGACTCTATCTCTTCTACCTCATAGTCGAGGAAGACTATGATTTCAAGAGAGAGGTAATGTCATAAAATCTAATATCTAACCAACCCAAATGATCTTCTCAAATTAAATTGATCACTTAATGTGGGAGAATAAACGGGAACGAGTGTTAAGATATAGATATGTGCTTATAGATCTATCTCAACACGGGGCCAATGGTAAAGGGGCCCAAAAGGGAGATGGTCTATCAAAGAGCAAGGCTAACCAATGGAGCGTAAGACCTTAGGGTTAGCTTCATTGAAGACCTCCAATAAATGTGTGTAAAAGTCCTTTGACCTTAAGTAAGCTAGGGCTGAGCTTGAGGTGGGAACCCGGCCCAAGCTCGAGGTGCTTGTCCTGCTTGAGGTGCTTGTCGTTCTTGAGGTGTCTGTCATGCTTGAGGTGCTTGATTAAGATGCTTGAGGTGCTTGACTGGCTCCATGCTTGAGGTGCTTGACTTGCTGCATGATTAAGGTACTTGAGGTGCCTTGAGAAGCTTGCCTGAGATGCTTGTGGGAACACCCCCTAGTTCAAGTGCTTTGTCATGCTTGGTGAGTAAGGTGCTTGATCACCTAAAGTCAAAAGCATTCCTACAAGAGGGGGGGCGATCCCTTTTCCTAGGGGCTAGAGAGAGAACAGCCACTCACACACACAAGGGAAGCCCCAACTTGAAGAGGCAGCAAGGACACATGTCAGGCCCCTATCCATGTTACCTTCATGTGTTGCTTGAAGCCTATTGGCTAAGCTTCAAAGGGGTCCAATGATAAATTACTTGAATTATCTAATTGATTTTGCATTTATCAAGTCCTCTCTCTCAAAGGGGAAAGGGGGACACTTGTCCCAAGGCTACCCATGTTGCTTGTAATGGCTCCTGCTTGTGATTGGCTAGGCCTGGAGGGGTCCAATGATCTTCAAGCATGAGCTACAAGGGGGGGTCGACCCAAGCTAGCTAGGGGCTTGCTTGAGGGGTATACTCACCCACACACACTCACAATCACTCTCATTGTGTGCTATGCAAAGTGCAAGAGCTCCCTCTCCAAGCAAGTAGAGGTTGAGAGCCTACACCAACACTCTTGGCTATGGAGTGCAAATCCAACCAAGAGCCATGCTTCAATGCTTGAGCTTGTCATCTCCTTCTTCTTCATTACTATGCTATTATGTATGCTAGCAACAAGAGTATGATAAGTGAGGAACTAGTTCTTTCTCCTATGAAATGTTTCTTCTTCCTCTTCCCTACCCTCATTCCCTGCTAGCTCTCTCCACCTTCGAAGGTGTTTGAGGTCTTGGGACTGAGGCTTGGGACAATTAAAGCTTTTTTCCAGTTCATGTTATGCTATGATTGTGATGCATGAAGCTTTCCATCTTCATTGCATCACCTAGGTCACAAGGAACACAAAGAATGTATTGTAACAAGTCTCTCTTAATGGGAGAAATCATAATACAAATGCCTATTGGAGGGGGGACCGGCTCCACATAAATCCGGTCCTCAACTGTTGTCATGTTCTCTAAATTCTCTCTCTTGCAAAAGTATTGTTCATGCCAAGTTAACTAATTGCTATGATTATGTTGCTATCTTCAATTATGTCTACCCGCTATGCTCACAAAGTTATTTCTCGAAAGTATTCTCATTAATTTCCGCTATTCTCAAGATTGAATAGGCTAATTCCATTACACAGATCAAGCAAGTGAAGTCGTTGAAAGCAAGCGGGTCACACGAGCACATAAAGAAGAGGACCCTAGCTAGGAGCCCCCAAAGAAAAAGGGTAGAATTCCTTTGAAAAAGGAAGGTGCTAGCACAAAGAAAGAAGTCACCAAAGTGAAAGTAGTGCAAAAGCCAGTGAAAGCCAATGCAAAGGGCACTACACAATCCGAGGTACCAGCGCCATCAAAGGACAAGGCCCCTCTTGCAAACAACTCAAGTGAAGAAGATGATGAAAGAGAGGATGCGGGGGATGAAGATCGCGGTCTTTTTACTATTACCGAGAAATCCACGCTGAAATGGGATTTGCTCGACAACACTTTGCACCGCCTTCAGGTTGGTAATTTCTAAAATGGTATGCTCCTCTAATATTTCCTGTTTCAAACTACAAGATCAAAAGCTATTCAAGTACGGTTACACAGGATACTCGCAAAATACCACTGCCACCAGTGCCCTTGTGCCGCTTGTTACCACATCCAGCGGTACGACCAGTGCAAGATCGTGTGCACAATCTAGATTTGGAGTTCTCTAGAAATGGATATGTTCCACATCGTGCCAGGTTCATGCTTTCAATAAGGACTCCAGATCTAGATTCAGTAGAAGTTAGTCATGCAATTCGGAAAACCTGGGATCCAATCTGGATGCAACTTAATGAGGACTTTGAGAAACATTTGCATAAATCCGGGTGGGGGGACCTGAAAGGGAAAATGTTGTACACATGGGATGGGAATCACCGTCTTCGGGCATGGATTGCACAAATTGATACAGGTAGATTACTTTATACACTTTTGTTTCTGACTCAATATCAAGATGAGATGAATTTTGTGAAACTATGCAAGATAATTTTGCTCTGCAGTTCACAAAGAGGAGCCTAAGTACCATTGCTGTGTGGAAGCTTGCATGGTTAAGGTCACTAAAGAGAATGAGGGAGAAGTTCTCACTGTGGTGGCACGCTTGAATCGGTAAGCTTAGCTATAACATAATTAACGCATCCTAGTTGAATCGATAAGCTTAGCCATAGCATGAATTTGCTTCCTAGTTAATTTGATAAGCTTAGCTATAGCATGGTTATCGCTTCCTAGTCTTTTAACGGTGTAAGTTTTGTTGTCACAGCATTAATGACAAAGGCTACGTAAAAACTTCCTTCATAGATATGCTATGTATGGTAAGAGCAATGGGCACAGCCAACATGGATACATTGCTTAAGGGTTTGGAGGAAGATGTTCCAGGATGGTTGCAACGAGAATTAGATGCTGAAATGAATAAGCGTGGGGGGTTGTGAAGACGCTGGTACAAGGTCCCTCTTATCGTGCTATCCCAACTTCTATATCCGGTAAGTTTCATTGTCCTTTACGTTATTCTCACCATGACAATGTAGTGGATCAAACAAAGAATGAACTAATGTCACGATTCAGGCAATGTATACAAAGGCTTTGCAATCTGTGAGCAATAAGCGAAATGAGCTCTCAACGGAGGAGTTCACTACCCATTACCGTAACGCATTCTATATGGCTGACAAGAAAGCCCAAAAAAATACGCAACGGGCATCCGCAATTGCGGATCCTAACTTAGGAGAGGAGTGGTGGAGGTAAGATTAATAGGGGTTTCTTTCAAAGGGAATTAAGTTTACATTCACGTGCTGTTTAAAAAATTTTAACATTTGTTAGTAGATTGCTTATGGACATAGATTGGAGTAGGAGACCAAAGTGGTTGACAGATGATCGAATATACAGCCTTGCATGCGTCGATCTACCAGTCGATCATCATAGCAATGTGCTAAGGGCCTTGGTTAGCGATGATCCAACCACATTATATCCAAGCATAAAATCAGCGCTAAGTAAGGTCATTTTTTGATAAATGTTTCAAATAAAAAGAGTATAGTAAACAATGACGTAGTTGTTTAATAATGTAGATGACCAGTCCGTATTTCGCACTTGGTTATGTCGAGAGACATGGTGGAATCGACTTGTGAATGAGGCTACGAGATAGTATGCGTTGCTGAAGAAATCGTACCGCCTCCCTGAAAACGACACCCTAGTGACAACTATAAGGGAGTGGCAATCGAGGTACAGTGGCACATTGTTTGAAGTGGAGTGCGAGAGATTGAAAGGTGGACTCAAAGGTAATAAGCAGAAACAGAAGGAGGGTACTAACATGGCCACCAAACGGGCATTTTACAGGTATGTAATCTTGTCCTACTTGGTTTCTAAATCTTAAAAAAAATTGAGTGGATGACAATAAGTATATTTTGGCAAACGTATACCAGATGGGTGCGGATCATGGATTGGACAAATAAAGTTTCAGTTACAAAAGAGTGGGTCAATGTGAAGCACACTGCATGCATATATACGGATGAACAACGTGCAGCATTGTGGCCCAAAAAAGTTTATGTTGAGTGTCCTCTTTTCATTGACTTTGCGAAGGACACATTTCCCCCCAACGAGCGGGAGCAGTTCAAGGAGGCAGAGACCGGTAGAGTTAAAAGACAGCAAGAAGAGGTAAAAGCATACAAAACCATAGTTAAACTATTTTCTAGTCATGTGAGGATTTAACTGCAACACGTGAAATTGCCAGGGTAAGAACCTACGTTCCCTAAAAGGAAAAGATGTTGTGATTGAGGAGACAGATAATGAAGAAGAGGTGGAGGAGGATCGTGAACCAAGGCGTAGCGACGGTGAATGTCCTTCGGAGTTTGAGGATGATGAAGACGAATGTGATGTGCCGCCTTCTCCAACTGCCAAACCTACAAGAGCCCCACAAACTACCCAGGCAAGTTTTCGCACATCCTTGTTGTTGCTTAAATGGAAAGGTTGAACTAATAGTACTCGTGTAATTTATATGCTCTTGACAGGGGAGCAGCGCGAAGAAGGGTAAAGGTCAAGTAATGGACAGAGATACTCCAATGCCTCTAAACAAGGTAAGTACATCAAGTCCGAAAGCACGTCAAGAAGGAGACACACAATCAATGGGAGAGAACCTATTAACACCTAGAAGCCTAAAAAACCAAGCTCATAGTCATTTCCTAGAGCCTGAACAAGCTCCACCAGCATCTCATTGCATTTCAGAGCCTCATATTCTTCCTTCGCATGACGAGGCACCTGAGCAGGCACAACGACAGTGCACAGAGATTGGAATTAATATAGAGCCTGCTCATTTACACCGCCAGGCAACCACTGAAAGTGAAGGATTACACGATGCCATACGCTCTAATGAAATGGCAACAATTATCGGTCTACCTCGTAAGTATGGAATGATTGATTGTGGTATGTGTTGTGCAGTAAGCAATGTATTTATTGTAGTGGGTGGATGCAGATGATGCGAACGTCACAATAACCGAAGTTTCAACAGGATTGTCTAATGTAGCAGAGACTGGTCATCGCGGGGAGCCTGCTCTTCTTGTTGGAGGTGAGAAAGTGTGTAGCAACAAAGAGACAATATCTTTAAGTATTTAAAATACAGTCACTTACCTGCTTGTTATATCTAGATGTCATGGTGCAATGCAACACTCCACCTCACGATGAAGCGCAGAATTCAATGGCATATAGCTCTGGTATACTAACAACCAGAGGTACTCCTGGTATTATTGTCTCACCTTACTAACTGGATATTCATTTCTTTAAAATCAGATTCAACGGTTTTAGCTATTGATCCTATGGGAGCAGCTGACGAGATGGGCAAAGGAGATGTAGGTGCCCTACTCACAAAAATTGCTATAGTAGCTACGCGAAGCTTTCGGGTGCGAGGTGGGACAACAAATGTAGGCTGCGATGCAATATTTTGTCATCTACCAACCAACACAAGCATCGTCGGGATAACATCACCCAATATCCCCAAATGGAACCATTTCGAAATAAATCATATCCAAAAGGTTTTTGGTATTGCCAGGGAGTATCTTGATGAGAAGGGAAATCTAGTGTTGATATGTCGTCGAGAACATGCATGGGTATTATCGAGCCTAGCAAATCGAAATGGGTACTATCTTGACCATTCAACTATCGTCCTGTGTGCTACTCCATTTAGCCTCCATGGTGGTGTTACGGTAGGTAAAACTACTTGCTTTCTTTGGAAAATTAGTGTGTGATAGATTCCTTCCTCATTATGAGTCTTAAGTCCCACAAATGCGATGCTTGGAAATCATTGTATTCCGCAAAATTGGTGGCTATATATTGAATCGAAAGCCTGATTCGGACGTTATGTTTGATTACTACGACGCCAGTCATTGGCAACTCAAAACGGATGGCTGTCCTTGGCGAGGTATGCCGTGAGTTTTCAAAAAGTTCACCTCCATTGTATTTGCTTATCTAAATTTCCATTCATACATTTAGAATGATGATTTCTCTTTAGGGGGCATGGAGAGAAGTCCAACTTTACATGAGAAGCTACTCTCTTTCTATACAGAGGAGGGTAATGTAGTATTACAAATGTATGCTGGTTGCGGTCTTCTGGCACGTCCGGGGCTACGAATGGGTCGACATGTACTGTTGCTAGATCAACAAGAGTCAATGGAAGAATTGGAACATCTATGTAATGGTAAGTGTCTTTCTTCCTCGATTAGTGTGAAAGACTGAATTATGTATCCCTCCAAATATGATGCTAAGTAAGATCCATTTGGTAATTGATCGTCGTGAAGGCACAGGCACACTTCCTTCTTGCCATGCGAAAAGGAAACTCATAGTGTTCGATGTTAACGGTGTCCTGTTGAAATGGTGGTGGTGGGAAAGTGCTCCTTCCCACGCTGTAAATATTCTAAATGTAGGCCGAATTGGTGTGTCATTGCGACCAGGGATATTGCGATTGTTGAGAGTGGTGTTTGAGCTATTCGACGTAGGGCTTTGGAGCTCCATGCAAGAGCAAAATCTGACCCCCATTATCAATTTAATTAAGAGTAAATACAAAGAGGCTGGGTATGGTGAGACATTTTTCAAGTTTTGTCTGCATCAAGGACATTGTGAAGAGAGGCACTGCAAAGGCAAGCATCCAAAATTAAATTTGGTGTTTGTGAAGAACTTTAGATCTCAATTGGTAGCCTCATACATCAAGGACCCTCTGGACACCATTCTAGTAGATGACAATCCTGAGAAGGCAATTGAAAACCCACCACATACGCTTGTCATAGTAAGGAGTTACGATGGAGCGAGCAACGACAATGTGCTCCTCATGAATTTACTCCCATATCTAGAAGGTCTTCATGCATATCCTGGGTTAGCAACAGATTATATCAAGAACACGCCTTTCAAATAGGGTACGCAATGTGTGTCATAGGATTCATTTAATAGGTGATTGGTTTCAAATACTGTCTTCTATGGCTTCTTAGTTAACTTTTAGTATTACTGTAGTTTTTGCTAAGAGCATTGTCCCTAACCAAAATTTGATTGTAGTTTCTGCAGCGCATGGTGGGGAAGTTGAGCACACAATGGATGCGACATTTGGTCTTGGAGGAGATGCGGTTATGGCACATCCTAAAATGTGATGAGGGAACCAAGAACATTGTGTACACGGCAATGTTTAGCTATTATATTGTAACTCAATGTCATTAAATAAATAAAAATATTTGGGTTATTATTTAGTCTCCTCTTTTTGTCTCTATTTTAATCTATTTGGATTTAGATATGTACATGTGATGAGGGACCAAGATAATTATGGACACATCATTGTTTAGCTGTTAACGTCATCAAATAAATACAGTTATTTGGGTCACTTATAGCTATCCACTCTCTGTCTTTGTTTTAATATATTTGGTTTTAGATATGTACAGAAGAGAGAGAGAGAGAGAGAGAGAGAGAGAGAGAGAGAGAGAGAGAGAGAGAGAGAGAGAGAGAGATACATTGGAGGAAAGGAGGGTAGAGAGAGAGAGAGAGAGAATGCAAATACTGTAGCCTAAATGATTTTAGCATGCGATAGCATGAACATGCACCCAGGTCAGAGTAATTGTTTTCTTTTTTGGTAAATTGCATAAAAAACCACATGGCAAAGTGGGGGTAGGGGTCGGGATTGGTGGGGTAGAGGAGAATAGAGAGGATAGTAGCAGATGGATAGATTGAGAGAGAGAGGGGGGGGTATAGGGGTTAGAAAAACATATTGCAATGTGGGGGGCGGTATGCGGAATAGTGTGGAAAAGGAGGGGGAGAGAGAGAGAGAGAGAGGAATGAGGTAGAGAGAGAGAGAGAGAGTGCGAATATTGTAGCCTAAATGAATTTAGCATGCGATAGCGTGAACATGCACCCAAGTCAAAGTAATTGTTTTCTTTTTGGTTCAATTATATAAAAAACATTTTGCAATGTGGGGGGCGGTATGCGGAATAGTGTGAAAAAGGAAAAGAGTGAAGGTCTGAGGAGGGGGGGGGGAGAGGAGAGAGAGAGAGAGAGAGAGAGAGAGAGAGAGAGAGAGAGAGAGAGAGAGAGAGAGAGAGAGAGAGAGGGGGGGGGGGGGGGGGGGGGGACAAGAGGAGAGAGAGAGAGAGAGAGAGAGAGAGAGAGAGAGGGGGGGGGGGGGGGGGGGGGGGGGGACAAGAGGAGAGAGAGAGAGAGAGAGAGAGAGAGAGAGAGAGAGAGAGAGAGGAATGAGGTAGAGAGAGAGAGAGAGAGATGGAGAGATGAAGAGAGAGAGAGAGAGAGAGAGATGGAGAGAGAGGGAGGGGACAAGAGGAGAGAGAGAGAGAGAGTGAGAGATGGGGTAGAGAGAGAGAGAGGGGGTAGGAAGGGGGGGGGGAGAGAGAGAGAGAGAGAGAGAGAGAGAAAAGAGAGAGGGAGGAATGAGGTAGAAGAGATGGATAAGGAAGGAGGAAGAGGATGGTGGCTAGAGGAGGTGATGGAGGAAGAAGGTGGAGGGGAGGGAGGATGTTGGAGGAGGAGGCTAAGGAGGAGAAGCAAGTGGAGGGGAGGAGGCACATGGGCGGCAAGAGGAGGAAGGAGGAGGAAGTAGAGCTAAGGAGGGCAGCCAAAAAAAAAAACTCGCTCCTAAGCTCGCTCCATGACCTAACTCCCTTAGTCAATCCCCACTTACCACCCCGCACTCACACATGATTCTACTGTTGTTTAATTACTACCACATCTTTTCCACGATTAAAACAATGATTCCTTTTTAACTTTTCAAACTGCATTTCCTTAAGACAACCTTTGAAAACAGTATTGAAGACATTCTTTCAGAAAACAGACATCTTTAAACTTAAGACAAGGTACTGTCATTTTAAAGTATCACTGACCTGTACTAACTTGTCTCAAGACCACCTATACAAGGGTGAAAAACGGCACCCATTCCTTATTTATATAACCGGGGTGGAAAAAAATCTTCACCCAAAGTCCGGGCGCCCATACGCCAAAACTAGTTGCCCATACAACCGAGCGGTTCCTCTAGGATAAACTTAAAAGTACTATCCATAAACATAAACAAGCATGGGGTAAAGACTCCACACGTGCCGAGGTAACCGACTCTTCCATGATGGTATCTCCATCATTACTCATTACCTGGAGTAAAATATTTCCAAGGAATCAGAGGTGTCTTGAGACAAGCTATTTTAAGGATGGTCAAACATTTCTTTCCTAGGTCAATCAGTCATAACCCAATCATTCCTTTCCTAGTTACAATCATTGCTCGTGGGTTTCGTGGAAGTTACCTTCCATTTACAGCTAGTTTTTTTTTTCTTCCTAACCTTACGTATGCAATGCTTAACTTAAAATGAACTCTAAAAGCTATTAATGACATAATAGAAATCCACCTGGGACTGCTCGTCCATGTGCTATGGGCCAAGTGCCCATAGACTCTCCTCTGTTGGCATATGGCTAGGCCCTACTTCATGGTCATTAGTTGCTTTGTTGCGCTTGTTACTAACATCTTCTTCTTCAGTCAAAGGATTCCCCCTGGTTCTCTTGGGATCCATTTCGGCAGCCTTATAAAAATACTTAATCCATTAGAAGATTAATTGAATAACCTTTATTTTCCTTGTTTACCCAAAAATAAGGATTTTTGGAATAGATAGGGATCTTTAATAGTCGATTTGATAGGTTACTCATCCCATAACTTAATTATGCTATAAGTTATTTTTTTCCCACCCAATGAGGTAAAAATTGCATTGCTGCGTAAAGAGATGGAGTCGAAGATTATGCATGAGGAAGATGATATGGACACTTTCCTTGCTAGAGTCAAGGATATCATTGAGCAACTTGTTTCTGCAGGTCAAGTCATTTCAAACAGTTCCCTTGTGCAGACTGTTCTTGATGCCTTGCCAGACTCTTACCATACTTTTGCTAGTACTTGGAGACTTATGACCCAAGGAAATCCTAAAGTTGTCAAGTTTGATGCATTATGCACATTGTTGTAAGAGTCACTTTCTAGAAAAAACTGGACTAGACAGCGTGCAGTTGAACATGCTTTTATTGTTGCTCAAAGAAAGGGTGGTAACAACAATGCAGCCACTTCTTTCTTCAAAAAGGATTTTGGACCCGGTTAATTATTTGGCAATTAGATAAATTTATTTCCTAATTTTTCTTTTTCATTATATACAAAAATCGGTTACTTTTGACCAAAATACGTACCTAAACTATTTTTCTAAGGTTAGGATAATTATCATATATTCCTCAAGGTATATTCCTTCTCTGGTATTGATATCAAAGGTTTTCGGTTTACTTTACTATATTTCCCTTTTTATTTTTTCCAAAAATTAGAGTAATTTTACTAGGATATATAGTTGAACTAATTTTCTAATGGTAGCATAATTACCATGGGTTCCCTGAGGTCTAAAAAACCTCTGATAAGTATCTCAATTCAAATTAAATCTATTTGTTAATTTCCCCTATTTAATTTGTCTAAAAAACAGAGTTTTTCTACTAAAATCATTAGCTAGATTAATTATCTGAGCTTCCCCTAATTATCACAGGTTTCTTAGTACCTAATTAACCCCTGATAAATATATCACAGCATTTGAATTCAATTTACTAAATTCCCCTATTTAAATTACTCATAAAACAGAGTAATTTTGCTTAAGTAATTATCTAGATTTATTATTTGACCTTATTCTAATTATCACAGGTTCTTCACACCTAATTAACCCCTGATAAATATATCATAGCATTTGAAATCCAATTACTAATTTCCCCTATTTAAATTACTCAAAAAATAGGGTATTTCTTTTAAAGTAATTAGTTATATTAATTATCTGACCTTCTCCTAATTATCACACGTTTTAAAACACCTAATTAACTACTGATAAATATATCATAGCATTTGAAATCCATTTACTAATTTTCCCTATTTAAATTTCTCAAAAGCCAAGGTATTTCTACTAAAGTAATTAGCTAGATTAATTTTCTGAGCTTATCTTAATTATCACAGGTTCTTAGACTCCTACTTAACCACTGATAAATATATCATAGCATTTGAAATCCATTTACTAATTTTCCCTATTTAAATTTCTCAAAAACAAGGTATTTTTGCTAAAGTAATTAGCTAGATTGATTTTCTAGGCTTATCCTAATTATCATAGGTTTTGAAACACCTAATTAACCACTGATAAATATATCACAGTATTTAAAGTCCATTTACTAATTTTCCCTATTTAAATTTCTCAAAAAATAGGGTATTTCTTCTAAAGTAATTAGCTAGATTAATTTTCTGAGCTTATCCTAATTATCAAGGGTTCTTAAACACCTAATTAACCACTGATAAATATATCACAGCATTTGAAATCCATTTACAAATTTTCCCTATTTAAATATCTCAAAAAACAGAGTAATTATGCCTAATTAATTAGGAAAAATAATCAAAAAATTATAGGATAATTTTCCTAAATTAATAACTATCTAATTCATCTCTGATAATTACTTCAACTTATTCTAATCTTAATTAATATATTTACCATTAATTCATGGTTAATTTGACTAATTTCAGCCCTAATATGATAGGATAATTAATTAGCTTAGTATTACTAAGCTTAATTTTAATAATCAATAGAGATTAATTAATTAAGAGAGGTTTTATGAGTATACATAGGCCTAATCTTTGATTTATTAACAAATATCTTAATCTAACCTTGCTAATTAAAAAGGATTAGGCTAATTATCGTTAGGGTTAATCAATTAGAGATTAAACTCTAATGATTTCTGCGTAGTGTTCTCCCTAGATGAGAGAGAAAGTATCAAGGCTCCGAGTCTGAGAAATTATGAAGAGAAGGGGTCCTTTTATAGCTTTTTCTGGGCACCTGGCAGATTTTGGCAGTTTTCCCACATTCCAAGCAGCCCCCCAGCTTGCATTTTGCGCCATTTTCAGCTATCATTTTCCTTGGCAAGTTTCCCCAGCTTCCACAACTCCCTCCATACCTTCCAGAATTTACTTGGTTGATTTTTGCAGATCTTTAATGATGAAAATTGGAAATTTTTAGCTAATTCTAGAACCTTAGTGTAAAGAGTCTTTGCTAATGATTAATACTAGAACCATCATTTCTATTGTAATTTTCCAGGACCCGTAACTGTTCCAGTTTTTATCAGATTCTGATTCTGAAAATTTCTAAACATAGTAAAGCTCTGCTTATGATTCCAAAAATACCAAAATTAATAGTGTTTGGAATCCTTCAATAGTGTTTTTTATTAAGTTTTGCAAGCTTTGTACAATTTTTAAGGTTTCAAAAACTGAAAACCTTACACAATTAACCTCTCCTAATCATAAATTAATGTATGATTAGCAATAAGAGACTTATCCACTAAGTCATTATAGTTAATGAATGATAGAATCAAGCCAGCAATGTGATAAGGTTAGTCTATTTCATTCTATTACCACACAATGTTATATAGCTATGTTTAGATTCAAATTGTTCAAATATTAGGATGTAATTAGTGTAATTAATTCCATAATTAATCCACTAGGAAAAAGGAATCCTCTCACCTATGCATGCGGTAAATCTACAAATCTCTACTTGCATTAGGAAGTGATTAAGCATGCCTAATTCATCTCTAGTAAATAGATCAAGTAGAAATCTGAAATTCTTAATTATCTAGGCCAAAAAATTAACCTTAGGGCCAATTCCCATAGAACAAGTAAGGGGCTATCAGAAATCTCTATGTCTTGAAGTAATCAAACCTCTCGTATAAAGGAGTTTGCTTATTGAAACTAATCTGTCATTTTGGTCGTATGTGCTCTCGAATATTAGCTCTCTTTTTCCAAGTTGTCAATTTAAGTAGTGAGTATAATATGGCCCCAGTAAAGAGAACTCATTTCAGTGGTTCCCACGACCACGAGGCTGGGACAAGCAGCACAAATGGGAAGGGAAAAGCTCCCATGGTCGACCAAGTACTGGCCAAAACTCACGGAGCAATGACGAGGAAATTGTGGAGGTAGGTTACATTTTTAATTCAAGTTTTGCTTAATTTAACATTGCATTCGATAAGTTAGGAAAGAACATATCCCTAAACATGTTGGAGAAATCCAACGGAGATCACGGCATTTGAATTGAAATATATTTTAATTTCCAAGTAGGAAAGAATGATTGTTGGATATACTGTTTGAGATAGGAAAGAATGTTTGCTAGGGAAAATTTAGCTCGACCTGTTCATTTCTATTTCCAATGTTGATACTAGTCCGAACCCCCTCCTGATCATAGGGGGCACAGTTCCTGGTTAAGGGCTCTTGAATCCACGACTGGTGGTTAAGTGTTGGATACCAACATCTGTTGGTTAAGCGGTGGGAACCCACGTCTTGCGTTCTATGCGGTGGGAATGTCCATGTCTGCTGGTTAAGCGGTGGACATACCTAGTTGTATGGGCAACTAGGCGATAGCGGGAGGAGTAAACTCTCGCTGCAGGAGGGATGTTGTACCTCCAGAGCATTAGAATTTTAATGAATAAGTTTGAGTAGAATTTTTACTAGAATTACTGTCTTGGTGGCGCTTTGCAATACTTGTTGAAGGGTTGTATTAAGGAACTTGTGAATCGGAAACTAATCAATGAACTTATGTGTTGAACAACCATGTGTGGTAGTAATTAGATAACAAAAAGGAAGTGTGAGTATGGGGTGGAAAGTGGGGGTTTGGCTCAAGTTGCCAATGTCTATGAGAAGGGTGGTCCCGATTAGTCGGGAACTCTCCGTCCCCATAGTACTATAAATTGATGCTAGTATTACTCATTGCCGCAAGAGCGGCGGAGTCTCAAGTGTATGTGCCTCTGAAAGCTATGGGGAAAAAGACACTCGAGACTTCTCTCCTCTTGGAAGGTCGGTTTTAGGACCAATAATTGATTGGACACGCTTCCCCTACGAGGTGGAACTAGATCTCGATGCTAGTAGGCTCGAACTCGATTCACTTGGTGATGAGAGATCGTCCGCTAGTTGAACCCAAAACCACGTTGTTTGTTTCCGCTCTAGATCTAGTGGCCATTAGGTTTACCATGAGATCCGTCGTTTGAGACGGCGGGGTAGGGACCTCACAAAACACTTACAATGTAGATATCAATATGAAGAGCTCCTTGAGGCTAACGTACTGATGTTTTGGCTAGACACAGTAACCATGCGATGTCATGCAAAGAAATGAAATCTTGATAGAAAGAGAGTGCTCACTACATACAAATAAACCTTATTTGTTTATTTACAATAATAAAATTATTCTTTAAAACATTACAAAGTTGCCTTTTATACCCTGGCTAAGGGTCTCATATTTACAAGGCTGAAATTGCTTCAAATATAAATGACCTATTTGAGTAAATTTTCTAACTTATGATACATCTTGGAAGCTCAAAGCCATCAATTTTGCATAAATAAATAGTAAAGAAAGATCTAATGGTTTTTTGATGGGAAAACTTACATGCTAACTCCCGAACTGGCAGCTCCACTGCATGGAATCTCAAGTGAACTACATAATGGAGGCTCGTAGTGTCTGCAAGGCGAGTTCCAAGAAGGCAGGTGGCATCGATTGAAGGTGCTCTCTTTATTTATTTATTTATTTATTTATTTATTTATTTATTTATTTATTTATTTATTTATTTATTTATTTATTTATTTATTTATTTATTTATTTATTTATTTATTTATTTATTTATATTTATATTTATTTATTTATTTATTTATATAGAGAGAGAGAATATATATATATATATATATATAGATACATATTCCTTCCTTCTCTCTCTCTCAGTCCTCCATAGCAGGATTTGTGCTGCAGGTGCTTGCATGCGCAGCACAAATCCATACCAACCAGCTCCTCATTGCCAACCATATTTAGCTTCAACGAAACCTCTCTCTCTCTCTCTCTCTCTCTCTCTCTCTCTCTCTCTCTCTATATATATATATATATATATATATATATATATATATATATATATGAGTACTATGGCATTGTTTTGATTGTCTTCATTGTTGTGTCATTAACATCCTTGCACATTCCACATGGAATCACATAATACTCATAATGGCAGTACAAACCCCCTTTACCTTCCTCGATTATCTGATACACAACATATCCCAAGGGATCTCTCTGTCGAGTCTACAAAACTACTAGGCTGCAAAGAAGAAGGAACAAAGAAACATGCAAAAAAGGATGGCACGAGCGCGAGAGGATGGTAACATTGATGAGCAGGAGGCAAAGAAAATATGTAGGGCAGTTGCTAAGTGTTGGTGTAATCAAACAAACGGGATTTTTTAGGGTATTCAATGGAGCATTCTGAGCTTCAAGCATGAGCTACAAGGAGGGGTCGACCCAAGCTAGCTAGGGGCTTGCTTGAGGGGTATACTCACCCACACACACTCACAATCACTCTCATTGTGTGCTATGCAAAGTGAAAGAGCTCCCTCTCCAAGCAAGTAGAGGTTGAGAGCCTACACCAACACTCTTGGCTATGGAGTGCAAATCCAACCAAGAGCCATGCTTCAATGCTTGAGCTTGTCATCTCCTTCTTCTTCATTACTATGCTATTATGTATGCTAGCAACAAGAGTATGATAAGTGAGGAACTAGTTCTTTCTCCTATGAAATGTTTCTTCTTCCTCTTCCCTACCCTCATTCCCTGCTAGCTCTCTCCACCTTCGAAGGTGTTTGAGGTCTTGGGACTGAGGCTTGGGACAATTAAAGCTTTCTTCAAGTTCATGTTATGCTATGATTGTGATGCATGAGGCTTTCCATCTTCATTGCATCACCTAGGTCACAAGGAACACAAAGAATGTATTGTAACAAGTCTCTCTTAATGGGAGAAATCATAATACAAATGCCTATTGGAGGGGGGACCGGCTCCACATAAATCCGGTCCTCAACTGTTGTCATGTTCTCTAAATTCTCTCTCTTGCAAAAGTATTGTTCATGCCAAGTTAACTAATTGCTATGAATACGTTGCTATCTTCAATTATGTCTACCCGCTATGCTCACAAAGTTATTTCTCGAAATTATTCTCATTAATTTCCGCTATTCTCAAGATTGAATAGGCTAATTCCATTACATCAAGTGATTCTGCCATCTTGTTAGTAAATACCCCATCCGGAAGTACACCAGCCGGAAGTGGGCTTTTTGCGACTACTCAGTCTGCGTTTATTGTTGAAATATCCACTTTCTTGCAAGAACTACTTGTTGAGGTTAGAAAATCTCATGACAATGTATCAGCTAAGTGTCAGAAGGCTAAGGATTCTGTGGTCAAATCTGTTGCTGATGTGCACCGTTGCGAGGGTGCCCTTGACACCATCTGAATGCACTTCCTTGACGATGCCAATGTACCAACTGGCTTGCTTGACAACCTCCAAGAAAAATTTGACCAAGCAAAAGCCACCCTACAACAAGCACATGTATGCTTTTAACTCCATCTGATTGTAGTATAATACCTGCAAAGTACTGGTTTGAATGTACAATATACTATAGTCTATATACTATTGTGGAATGATTACACAATAATACCTATAAAGTATATTGATTACTATAAATAATGGTAACATACCTGCAAAGTAACGGTTGCAATACTGGTATTGGTATTCTATTGGTGAACATGTTACTATAAGTTCTATCAATGATCACAATAACGGTATGAAAGCAACATAATACAGGTATAACAACAAAATAATACCGATATAGTAACAAAACAAAATAGTAGTTTAACACTAAAGTAACTGTATGATTATAATAACCATATTGTATTGAAACTCTAATAGTGAAAATGGTATTATAAGTTTTACAATACCGATATTATGGCTCTATCATACCGGGATGGGTAGAATGTGGTACCACAAAAACGAATAATAAAAAAACATAATAGTATGACAATAACATCAATTCGGTAAGGGTAGATGACAATACCGGTAGGATTATATCCTACTGGTATGATTACATCCTACCGGTATGATTACATCTTACCGGTATGGTTATATCCTACCGATATGATTATATCCTACCGGTAGGTTACATCCGACCGGTATGATTACACCCTAACGGTATGATAAAATCCAACCGGTTTGATGTTATCCTTCCGGTATAATGTTATCCTACCGGTAGGATGTTACCGGATGTTATCCTACCGGTATGATGTTACTGGATGTTATCCTACCGGTATGATGTTATAATATCCAATATAATAACATCATACCGGTGGGATAACATCATACCGGGAGGATGTAATCATATCAGTATGATAACATTATTATACCAATCTTCAAGCATTCATCCCGATTTTATACCTGTTTGACATTGTCTGGTAACAGAGGTCTCTTGCCTACACGAAGAATTATCCAAATGCTTGGAGTGTGAGGAAACCTTTGGTCTCTATGTCACGTTTGTGACAGACATGATTAGTCAACCAATGCTACCTGAAACCATAGTCTTGCCTGCACGAGTTTCAGCTCCTGGATGTAGTGTTATTCTCATTGATGTGTGCAATGCTTGTGGTGTAAAAATTCATGATCACAATCACTCAAGCCATGTTGTTCTATTGCCTTGTTCACAGGCATACCATGCATTCTACTATGCTCACTTGGCTGAGAAAGGAAAGTGCCTGCTTAAGGATTGCCCCGAAGTTATTTCTGCAGAAGATCAATCCCTTCTAAAGAAGAAGCCAGTTGAACCATGCCCAATAACAAGTGAGAAAAGTGTTTCAACGGGTAAGAAACACACCATTGTTTTAATCAGGTGGTTGATTTTTGTCTTCTCTGATGTTTTTTCAAAGTCAAGCTGCTTCAGAACTACCTTCTAAAGAAGAAGCCAGTTGAACCATGCCCAATAACAAGTGAGAAAATTGTTTCAACGGGTAAGAAACACACCATTGTTTTAATCAGGTGGTTGATTTTTGTCTTCTCTGATGTTTTTTCAAAGTCAAGCTGCTTCAGAACTACTGTCGGTAAAGACACAGTGGACGATGCAGTGACGCCTGCATACAAGACACGCGTGGAGGTTTTGCTTGATGAAAGTGTCCCTGGTAATGCTGAGAAACCTATTTCGGAAACAACAGAAGAAGAACAAAACTTCGAGCTAAAGGAGCAGAGTACGACTGGTGCTGAAGGGAAAACCCAGAATGAGGAAGACGATGTGTTGCTAGACACTGGCGTGCGGGTGACAAGATCAAAGACCTCGAGAAAACGAGGCCAACGTGGCAAGAGTAAGTTTTTTCATTGATTAAGGCTCTAATAAGTGATCTTTTGCTGCACAGCTTTCTAAAGCTGATGGTCGTGTAGATGCCAGGCTGGAGGGAAGTGCCGAGGAGACCTTGCTCAGCATATAAGAAAGGCAAAAAAAATAAAAATCGAAAAGATTGCAAATGAGAAGCCTGAAATGGAGAAAAAAAGCAAGGAAGAGGAAGAGACCCAGGGGCAACCAGAAGAGGAGATGGACATAGAAGACACTAAGGAGATGCAGAATACCGGCACAAGTTCTGACCCTAAACCCATAGCCTGCAAAAGATTATAGTTTGCCCCCCCATGTTTCTTTTTATGTAACCACTTCTGAAATTAATATAACTTTCTTTCCCATTCGACGTCTCTTTCATCTTGTGCCTAATTTTTGAGCATTATGTATTTTTATTGTATGATTTCAATATGTAGATATGTCCTAATTGCATATTTAAATTTGAGTCTTGTGTAATTTTGCATCTGCAGATATGTTTTCATTTGAAGAATGGCACCTTGCAGATAGGTTCAGGGCTCACAAGTAGAATGGCAGGGCTGACATTCCTGCAATATGGAATTCGGTGTTGTCTCCTCCAGTGCTTGTGTTTCCTCTATGGTATAGACTAATTAAAAGAATCCCACTGATATGGCCAAGGCCACGGCCACGGCCAAGGCCACCACCTCCGTTGAGCGTCCAACGTAGGGTTCTCATTTTGGACCTTAATGGCTTACTGCTCAAGAAATTTGATGAAAAACATGGTGAAGAATTGCCCTACTGGCCAGAAATGCGGTATCTTGTTGAAGGGGATACAAAATTTTGGGTAAGGCCCGATGCAGAAGTGTTTCTGAATTTTTGTTTCAGACGGTTCGAAGTGTGGATATGGAGCTGCTGTGAGTTTGAGAAGCTCAAACGCACGCTAGTGACAGTGTTCCCAGACCACCACAAAAGATTCAATAGAGTGGTAAGGGATACACAGTTTTGGGTAAGGCCCGATGCAGAAGTGTTTCTGAATTTTTGTTTCAGATGGTTCGAAGTGTGGATATGGAGCTGCTGCAAGTTTGAGAAGCTCAAACGCACACTAGTGATAGTGTTCCCAGACCACCACAAAAGATTCAATAGAGTGGTAAGTTAGGCGCACTGCACAAGGGCCCCTTTTAAATTGGGCACGACAGATAAATCGGTGTTCCACAAGAATCTCGAAAATTTTCCTGACCTACCACGTGACACACTTATCTTTGATGATTCTGGATATAAGCTAATGGTGAATCCATTGGGGTCATTTCTTGTTTTTCCCAAGCTATAAAAGCAGTCTAAAGAAGTGCACTCCTGTTTTCTGTCAACCACTGTCATAAACTGGCTGGCACACTGGTTGATCTCTAAGGACAGAATTGAGTATACAAAGAGGACTGTAATTTGTGCAGACGGACAACTTGACGACACCTATGTGCATCGTTTTTATTGGAAATGGCAGATTGACTTTTTCCAGAAGAAAAGAACAATTTTTTTTTATAAAACAAAAGCTTCATAAAGTCTGTGAAGTGGGCGACTTTTGTCAATGTATGTTTTTGTCGATGGATGTAAATGGAGAATTACTCAGCCTTCTTGTCAATCAATGTAACAAAATTCATGTATAATACATTTACAAGCAAGTTGCACGGAAATACGTTGTATTCTATATTTGAAGCCTTCTTGCAAATAAAAGGAGAGAGAGAGAGAGAGAGAGAGAGAGAGAGTGATACCGGTATGATACTGAGAAGTGACTGGTATGATACCGGTGTGATACTGAGAAGTGACTGGTATGATACCGGTATGATACTGAGAAGTGACTGAGAAATGACAAAGAGAGAGAGAGAGAGAGAGAGAGGGGAGAGGGACTTGTATGATACCGATATGATACCGAGAAGTGACTGGTATGATACCGGTATGATACTGAGAAGTGACTGGTATGATACCAGTATGATACTGAGAAGTGACTGGTATGATACTGAGAAGTGACAAAGAGAGAGAGAGAGATTCAGAGAAAGGGATTCTGCCATCATGTTTGTACTACTATGATACTAGTATGATACTGAGAAGTGACCGGTATGATACTGAGAAGTGACAATTTAATGGTTTGTGCTACAAAACCATTAAATTGCCGCATTTATAGAACCAGTTTATTTAAAACGTAAGGACATGTAGTGATTCAAAGGGATAAACAAAGACATTTTTATATTTTAAAAAGGAAGTTTGGACAAAAAATTTAAACAAACTGATTGTTACAGCTCAAAAGGCATACTATTGTAGATAGACTCACTAACATCAAGTGATATTGTATATAGTTTTGAGTTGCTGGGATGGGGTATCATGGGGATTTTGATTGCCCAAACAAGATGTGAATATATGAACACCTCTTGCTTTTTGTCCAAAAGCTCGTAGGTCTGCTCATTTATCATACAATAGTAAAACCATTTGATAGCATAGGATCCTCGCCCAATGATATTGCCCCAGTCATCTTCAACGTCTGAATGAAACTCCTCGCTGCAGTGCATTTCACTATATAGAAATCCACTTTTTCTTCATTGTCATTTTGTGCGGGAACAACAAAATTATCACCAACAATAAGAGCTTGATTGACGGTGTCATAGTGTCCTTCATACGCTGCATCCTCATTTATTTCATCGTCATCGTCTTCCCCTTCTTCTATAGGCTCCAAAATAAGGTATGTCCAGAAAGGAACGTGTGACTTGCTCACACATCTCCTCCACTTTTCCTGTTTACATGCACTACAGAAACAAGACAGTGAATGTGTTCTCAAAGCACTTGTATCATGCTCTGAATATGCAAAAACAGAGTGCATTGAGCGGGTATTTTTTACAGCCTTCACATCCCAATTTTTTCCCCTTTTGACATCCCCCAATTCAATCACTTAAAAAATCCTGCTTACATAACGGGCGTGGGATGCATAGGTGGCTGTAGCACCATCTGACAAGGTCCATCTCAATAATGCCACAACATCTGCAACACAGTCTATCTTTGGGCAGTTTGGTTGCAATTGGTATTGAGTTAAAGACCTTTTTATCTCACTGCTCCCGCACCGTCATGTTCTCCCTTAACATGGCCGGATCCAAAAAAGTTCCAAGACATTTTCCATCCCGTAAAAACATTGTATCTGCATTTTATTCAATGGATAGAAGAAGATTAATATACTCTTGGCACGATAAATTACCAAAAAAAAACACGTATTATAATATTACTGATGTTAGACAAGCATTTTATTACAACTTTAATGCCAATATTATAGGTCTCTATATTAAAACCACCTTCAGATAATGTTTGTTAGAACATGGTATACCTGGCAAGGAAATAGAATGGTCTTCTTGCTTTGAATTGTGAACTTGCTCCATCAGACCATCCCCAATGACGCCTTATGTTTAGACCAAATTGCTTTAGACATTCTGCATGTTTCAGAAAACAGTGTTGAACAAAGTCATGTTGCTTGTCATCTGAAATGAAGAAGTGAATTGTCTTGTGTCGGATGTCACGTGCATAATATAAAAATCATAATTATTGAAGGCTTAATACAAAAGAAATAATACTAATCTAGGGTGATGTTGTTACCTGCAATTCGGAAATATGTTATGTGCACAAAAATAGTTACTTGATATGAATACCAATGTATGGACTAAATCTCATTTTGTTCTTTGAAACTATAATTTTCAGCAAAGTCAACAACTAGCACAACAACATCTTTTGGAAATCTTTGTATACATTCCTTAAATTGTTCTGCTTGCCATCTATACACGAAATTATGCATTATGTATTTCTTAAGCTGGTCTTTGAACATGACTAAGAGATCCTGGCATGATATTTCCTTATGCGACAAGACTTTCCTTTTCTTCTTCTAGCCGTCACGCGCAGTTCCTACTTCTAGGTCCTCAAAAATATTCACCACAATCTTTTTAACAATAAATGCAGCCTCTACAACACAAAAATCTAACTTATCCGGGCCACACCTTTTACATTGATCACTCAAGCAGGCAAGGGCATGGAAGGTGGACGTATCTGATTTTGGACATAGTATAGAGTCCAATAAGGCTGTTAAACTCTTGATAGGGTTTTTTGGTGCCTTGCATCCACCATTGTCTTTTCATATGTTGCATTGACATTGGAAAGCTTTTCCATGCAGACTGAATACAAAACTTCGCATGTGATTTATGGCATCCTTTAGGAAGGACATTTGAACATGTGAAATGCAGCAGCAGGTATATCGGTCTCTCAATTTCCGCACAAAATATGGCTTCATGTACTCAAACGCACGCTGCCTTATTACAATTTCAGGGTATTGTTCTTTGAAGTTGAGAAAGAGATCCACCTAGAATGAAAAACATATATGGTTAAAGAACATTGAAGAAAACTGCAGGTTTTTATTTTCTTTGAAGAAAACTGTTACATTACTATAAACCAGTATTTTTATTTCAAACCAGTACGTTTTTTCACTTAATTGGTTAGGCAAACTAGTACATATGAACACATGTCCTTGGTACGTACCAGTGGTATATAAGTGTCAACCAGTTCAAATGTTCTTACTGCTGCTGATGTAAAGCAGTCTTTTCATTTAAAACCGGTATGTTATTTACCTAACCAGTACATGTGAGCACTTAACCACGATGTATACAAGTGAAAAATAAGTGTTAAAAAAATGAACACATGTCCTTGGTACATACCAGTGGTATATAAGTGTCAACCAGTTCAAATGTTCTTACTGTTGATGTAAACCAGTCTTTTCATTTCAAACCAGTACATATGAGCACATGTCCTTGGTACGTACGAGTGGTATATAAGTGTCAACCAGTTCAAATGTTCTTACTACTGATGTAAACCAATCTTTTCATTTAAAACCGGTATGTTATTTACCTAACTAGTACATGTGAGCACTTAACCACGATGTATACCAGTGAGAAATAAGTGTTTAAAAAAATTTACTGGATATGTAAACCAGTATTTTCCTTTCAAACCGATATGTTTTTTACATATCTGACATGATAAACAGTACATATGAACACTTGACCAATACATGTGAACACTTAACCACGATGTATGCCAGTGAGAAATAAGTGTTAAAAATTTTTCACTGGTTATGTAAACCAGTTTTTTACCTAACTGGTATGACAAACAGTACATATGAACACTGGACCAAGATGTTTACTGGCATAAAATGTGTAAACGGTTTTAAATCTATTTACTGGTTATGTAAACCGGTATTGTAATATCAAACCGCTATTAGTTTTTATATAACTGGTTATGTTAAGTAGTATGTCTACTACATACCACATATACACTTGACCGAGCTGTAAACTACTGTGAAAATGTGTTAACCAGTTGAAATTAATTTACTCGTTATATAATCGGTCTTTTCATTTAAAACCGGTATTATTAAGTGTATAATTGGTCAGGTTAACTAGTACATCTTTCACATACCACATATATACACTTGACCAAGTTCTATACTAGTGAGGAAAAAGTTCTATGCACTTGACCAAGTTCTATACTAGTGGGAAAAAAGTGTTAACCAGCTAAAATTAATCTACTGGCTATGTAAACCAGTTTTTTCATTTAAAATCGGTATTAGTTATTACATAACTGGTTAGGTGAACCAGTACATCTTTCACATACCATATCGAGAGTTGTTTAAGATGCTTATACTTTTCATGGAAACCCATATCCGATATTTATCTCCTTTTAACCAGGACCGAATCCATATTCAATATTTCCATTCATAGTTTTTTCATGCGGCAACCATATTGCATACGCATACGAGTATGAAAGTATGGTAAAACTCCGATTTCATATCTACTCTTATCAACCCAATTATTGTGAATATAGGTCATGAATGCGAATATTAGAAAACAAAAATGGATATAGTGAAGCAAGTTATTACCTGAGATTGTTCAAGAAGATGCACAGGATGTTTAACATATGAATTTCTTCCAATACGCTTTCTGCACACATCCTTCTTATTGGGTGAAACACGAGTGTTAGACATCCAAAAAGAGAAGATCAATCTTTCTCATTAGGTGTTATGAAACCACGATCCATGGGCTGTCGAGCACACAAAGAGATTGGCAAATTGCCATCACCTGCTACCCTCAACCGATTCTTTGCAGCTATGAAGTTCCTCTTGTGCAAATTTAGCAATTTGGATGCAGCTTAAACATTCACTTTTGAGGTAGATGTACACTCAACATTCATAAGCATTGTGGTGATGAACCTTTTAAGAAAGAGCTCCTGTCCGCTCTTGGGTAATTTGATTGCATCTATTGTGTTGCGTATGGCTTCAACAAAGGTTGTTTGTGCCCTGGGAATTTCAAGGTCTCCAAGAGAAGGATGATTGACAAACTTGCACAAAATATCTGAGCGTGATGCAACATCGAGGGTCTTTGTACGCCGATTGAAGAGCATAACAAGATCATTGCAAAGTCTTTGACGCTTTGCATCATCATCACCATTTTGATCATTATCTTCCTCACATGCTACCTGCTCAAGCGTGTTCTTAGCACGCTGCTCCCTCTTTCTCCTAACATGATATTCTCTTAACATGATATTCCTTGACCGTATCAACAACATACCTAGCACAGAGTTCACAGTGAGGCTGAGAGCAGTCACATATAGTGTGAGATTCTTGCTCCATGCTACAGAGGGAGAGATTGAGCGAGGTGATAGGCCTACAGAGAGCAAGAGCAGTATACGACAACAATAGATGTGTGATAGGCCTACAAAGTAAAACAACAATCTGTACTCCTACACATAGAGTTAGAGAGAGACATGAAAACGAGAGAGTGGGAAGACAAAGAGTTGGCTGACGTGCATAGTTAAGAGCTACAGAGCCGTCTTTTATATTTGAAAGAGAGGTGTGGAAATAGTAATGGTGTAAAGAGCTGACTGACGTGCATAGTTAAGAGGTACAGAGCCGTCTTCTATATATAATAAAAAGCTGTGGAAAATCGATATTTAATTAAAAATCTGTTCAAAAGAATATATCAAATTGAACTAATATAGATGGTTTTAAGTACCGGTTATAAAACTTCTGTCCGGGACAAGGTTTTTGGTCCACCTATTCATGCATCCACCTGCTAAGCTAGAGTAAGCAAATCAAAATGTATTTTAAATGAACAACGTTTTTGTCTTATAACACTCATTCTCTTTCTTTTATTGTGCAAAAAATTTAAGAAGTATGCATGCTTAGGATCATGTTTGTGGTGACGACGTTTCCCAAACACCAAGTAGAACTTGTCACTCTACTTTGGAAGTATGATATGGACTAAAGAGCAGACATGCTTGTGGCATCTAAGTCTCCCAAGCACCAAATGGAATAGTCATCCATTCTGGAATGATGTCATAGAGTAAAAAGAGATCTTCTACCCGCTAAGAGACATGGACTAGTGACTAGGCTTTATCTTCTCTATCTGATAGTCGAGGACGACTATGATTTCAAGAGAGAGGTAATGTCATAAAATATAATATCTAACTTTATCAAATAATTTTCTCATGTTAAACTGATCACTTAATATGTGAAGATAAAAGGGGAACAAGAGTTAGAATATATATATGTGCTTCTAGACCTATCTCAATAGGGGACCAAAAGGAGAAATGGTTGCATCTCAATAGGGGTCCAAAATGAAGGAGTACAAGCGGAAGTGCGACGTGACAGAGAGTGGGAGAAGAAGAGCACGACGATATGGTGAACTCGCTCTACTGTAATGTGTAGATCATAGTGAGTTCTTATTAGGTTTTTACAAAAGAATATGTGTACATACCTGGCGGCCCGCCCACTTACCTGGGCGACCACATTGGGCTTTATAGCCCAACAACCTCCCACTTAAAGTCCAATGTGGTACTTTAAGTGTGAGAGAAGCTACTATACAAGCTAATATAAAAGAGATGTAGAGAAGTGATGTACTATCCTACACCTAACTGCTTGCGAAAATGCGCAAAGCTCTCTGAGGGAAGTCCTTTTGTAAGTAGATCAGCAGGATTTTCTGTGGTGTGAACTTTGACAAGCTGAAGTTGCTTATCCTCGAGCATTTCCCTGATGAAATGATACTTCACATCCACATGCTTTGTCTTTGAGTGATAAACTATATTGCGAGCCAATTGTATAGCACTTTGACTATCACAATATAACACAGGCATCTCTTCTTTGATTCCCAAATCTGTTACTAGTCGATTAAGCCAAATTGATTCTTTGCATGCCTCTGATGCTGCAACATATTCAGCCTCTGTAGTAGACTGAGTAACACAATCTTGTAATCTAGAACGCCATGATACTGCTCCACCAGCCAATGTAAAGACATACCCTGACGTAGACCTTCAGTTGTCTAAGTCACCTACATAATCCAAGTCTGTAAAACCCTTTACACTTAGCTCCTGACTCCCATAGCATATACGCATACTCTTTGTAGCTTTCAGGTATCTCAATATTCCTTTCACTGCCTCCCAATGTTTCTTGCCTGGGTTTGACATGTATCGACTTACTACTCCCACTGCAAATGCAATGTCTGGGCGAGAACAATCATTGCATACATCAAACTACCCACTACAGACGCATATGGAATCTTATCCATTTCAGCCTGTTCTTCCTCAGACACAGGACAATCTTGTTTGCTAAGTTTCACATATGGTGGCAATGGAACACTCAATGCCTTTCCCTTCTCCATATTGAAACGTTGCAAAACCTTGTCAATATACTCTGTTTGAGATAACCAAATCAACTTCCTTGATCTGTCTCTCTCAATGCGTATACCAAGTATATGACTTGCCTCACCCATGTCTTTCATGTCAAATGATTTTGCCATCTTTGACTTCAAAGCTGAAATTTCTTCCAAGTGCTTGCCAGCAATCAACATGTCATCCACATACAAAATAAGGATCAGCCAACTGCCATCCTTAGCCTTCTTTGTATATAGACAGTGATCGAACTCACTACGTTTGTAGCCTTGAGAAAGCATAAACTTGTGGAATTTATGGTACCATGCCCTCAGTGATTGTTTTAAGCCATAAAGACTCTTTAACAACTAGCATACCCAATCTTCCTTGCCTTTCTCAACAAACCCTTCTGGCTGCTGCATGTAAATTTCCACATCTAAATCACCATGCAAGAACGCTGTCTTGACATCCATTTGGTGCAACACCAAATCTAATATGGCAACCAATGCAAGAAAGCATCTCAATGTAGTCATCTTGACCACCGGAGAGAAGACTTCATCAAAGTCAATGCCTTGTTCTTGCTTAAAGCCCTTGGCAACAAGCCTTGCTTTGTACTTTGACTGACTATCATGAGCGGTGATCTTATACCTGTAAACCCATTTACAAGGTAGAGCCTCTTTGCCCCGTGGTAATTTAACTAGCTTCCATGTCTGGTTTTTATGCAGAGCTATCATCTCTGACTGCATGACCAATTGCCAATTCCCGGAGTCCTTCATTTTCACTGCTTCCTTGTAACATGAAGGCACATTGCAATCAGTCAACATGACATAGTTCATAGATGGAACAAACCTATCAGGAGGTCGCGTGACACGTCCAGATCTACGCACAATAGGTGGCTCAGGCTCAGCCACAACCTGTGGTTCCAATCTATCCTGTCCTTGCTCCTCTTGAGCCCTGACATTTTGTCTTGCACGTGCAGGTCCATCTTCTTGGAAGACAACTCTTCTAATCTCCTCAACCCTCTCTAGTTTAGAATGATATTTGGATTCATTAAAGTGAACATCATTGCTGCGGACAACCTTTCTGGATTCGGGATCCCAAAGTCTGTACCCCATCTCACCAGAATTACCATAGCCTAGAAAGATGCACTTTCTACTCTTTGGCTCAAGTTTGTTCCTAAATTCCTTTGGAACGTGAGTATATGCCTCACAGCCAAAGACTCTGAGATGCTTGTATGAGGGCACCTTGCCTGAACATACCATCTCTGGCACTGAATCCTTCTGCAAAACCCTGCTAGGAGATCTATTTACAAGATGAACAGCTGTTGATACAGCTTCAGCCCAAAACCCATTTGGCAGCTGTGCATTAGACAACATACTTCTGACCTTCTCTTGTATGGTCCTATTCATCCTCTCAGCAACACCATTTTGAGGAGGATTGTAAGGAGCAGTAAGTTCACGTTTTATACCTTTTGACTCACAAAAGTCCTGAAAGGCCTTTGAAACATACTCTCCACCATTGTCAGTGCGTAAGCATTTAAGCTTCTTGCCACTCTGATTCTCCACAAGTGTCACAAACGTTTTGAAAACACTAAACGCTTCATCCTTGTGCTTGAGAAAGTAAACCCATACTTTCCTCGAGTAATCATCTATAAATGTCATAAAGTAAGAAGCTCCCCCTAGAGATAGGTTAGGCATAGGTCCACACAAATCACTATGAACAAGTGCCAACTATGTATCTCTTCTACTGCTTCTATGCTTATGTGGCTGCTGTGTTTGCTTACCATACAGACAATGTTCACAGAATTCAAAATCATTAAATGAAAAGCCAGGCAAATAACCAGAACGAGACAAGATTTCCATTCCCTTCTTAGACATATGTCCTAACCGGCTATGCCACAAAGAAACGTTCGGCTGCTCGGTTACATTGATTACATTTTTAGAGACATTTGATACATAAATCATGTAAAGTCCTCCAGACTTTACTCCATGTGCTACTGTCATAGAACCCTTGGATATCTTCCACATGTTCTGTCCAAAAGTGGTGATGTAGCCATCATCATCAAGTAAACCTGTGCTGATCAAGCTCTTTGTAATTGCGGCAACATTTCTCACATTCTTCAACGTGAAAGAAGAGTCATTCTGAAACTTCAATTTAACATCTCCAACACCTAAGATCTCACATGTCTGCCCATTGCCTAGCCGAACATGATCTTTAGTGGTCACATAAGAGGTAAACCACTCCTTGTTTGGAGACACATGAAGTGATGCCCCTGAGTCTATAATCCAGTCACTCAGTGCATTTCCATCATATGCTGTAAGAAGAGCTGAGTCCATTGTATTCTTCAAGAAGTAGATGTCTCCTGACACTAGACTGTCATCCTCTGCAACAGTGTTTGTCACATTTATTTCTTGAATCTTCACTGAGGACTTGTTCTTCTCACCATGGTCTTCAGCTTTCTCTTTGCCTTTTTCTGCTTTCCATTCTCTGCAGTCTCTTTTCATGTGACCCTTCTTGCCACAATGGTAGCATTCTATGTCACTCTTGCCCTTAGCACTGCGGGACTTGCTACGAGACTGATTCCTCTTTCCACCTTTGTACTTTTCTTTGGTCCTTCCCCTGACAACTAAGGCTGTTCCTTTGCCTTTGTCCATTGTCTTTCTATTGGTTTCTTCAGTAAGCAAACTTCCTTCTACACCTGCTATGTTCAAACCATCTGGAGGTGTAGAATTACTCAAAGCTGTGCGAAAAGTGTCCCAACTTTTCGAAAATGTGATCAACAGGAACATAGCTCTAACAGGTTCATCAAACTTGACACCTTGAGCTGACAACTGACTATAGATTGTGTTGAATTCATTCAGATGATTGGACATAGGTGTCCCTTCTTTCATCTTCAAGTCAACAAGCTTCTTAAGCCAGTATACCGGTGAAGCTGCACTCTGCTTCTCATAAAGATCACTCAGCTTTAACCATGCTTGATAAGCCGACATCTCGTCTGCTACATTGAAGTAAACGCTTTTTTCCAAAGTCAGCATAATGGTAGAAAGTGCCAATTCATCCATTTCGCTCCATTCATCTTCATCCATATCTTCTGGTTTTATCCCTTTGAGCTTTATAGGTTTTATCTGCTTCTTTTGTACCAACATGTGCCAAATCTGGTTCTTCCACAATGGGAAATTGGTTCCATCCAACTTCTTGATATTGTAAAGAGCAGTGTCCTGTGATCCAGCCATAGCTACGCTTCACAATAGTTTACTTTCCTGGGAAAAATTCGGCAGAGTTTCCCCTGTAAACTGACCTCTGAACCAATATCAACCTGATGAACTAAGAAAGCTTCAGATTCTGCAGAAAGTTTGGCAGAGTCTCCTTTGTAAAATGGCTCTGGTGTACTAAAAACAGACCAAAAACAGCTCAAAAAACCATTGTCTCTCTGACACTATAAGCTGCGGGTAAACCTGTCCTGCACCTGTACTGTCTCTGACTATCCTGTCACTGTCCTGTAAGCATAGAGTGTGACAATGCCTCAACGGCAGTAAAGCAAAGATGCAATCCCAACTGTCTAACTCACAGTCAATACATCCTAGCTACCTATCTAAGGGTGCTCGAGGGATCGCTCCAAGACCTGTATCACCGAAAGGATCTCAACATTTGAGAATCCCCCAGCTCAATAAAACCTCACTCGACCCTCAACAAAGGCTGCAGTAAATCTGACAGTACATAGACTTCCCACAAAGTCATACATCCACAAATTTCCCACTATATGCTGTAACCGTTGCGGCGGTTGTTTGCTGCGTGACTCACAGCTAGCAAACCCTCAACAAACATACATAATCTCTGAAAATACATCCCATGTGGAAGTACCTGCAATGTCAGGATGAAATCTGGAATATCAAGCAGCAAAGACAAGCTACCTGATGAACTAGTGGATGTCGCCTACAGACTGTGTGTAGATGCGCCCGTGTCGTATGTGACACGCCTCCAAGAACTGTGAGCCGTCCTTCGATGTGTAGACAGCCACAAATCAACACTCTGGGAGTGTCGATATCCTCAGCACCTGCAGTCGTAGGCCGAAAACCCCAAATTTGCAGAGTCAGATCTACACCCGTCGAGACCACGTAGTCGAAAATGGCCTGCGTAGACCTTTGTCGAAGCCGAACAGTGCCCGAGATGACCTCAGAATGAAATTTTGAGCACACCGAGCTCTATGGGCTCGCCCACAAGATTTGGGGCCGTGTCTTCGCCTGTTGAATTTCACTCCAATCTGAGCTGGTGACTCTAGCCTCCTGCAGTGCTGCCCCGAGCCTCGATCTTAGATCTGATACCAGTTGAAGGAGTACGAGCAGAAGTGCGACGCGAGAGAGAGAGTGCGAGAAGAAGAGCACGACGATATGGTGAACTCGCTCTACTGTAATGTGTAGAGCATAGTGAGTTCTTATTAGGTTTTTACAAAAGAATATGTGTACATACCTGGCGGCCCGCCCACTTACCTGGGCGACCACATTGGGCTTTATACCCCAACACAAAAGGAGATGGTCAACCAAAGAGCAATGTGCAATAAGTGCTTCTAGATTTACCTCAGCAAGAGACCAAGAGGAGAGATGGTTACATCTCAAAAGGGGTCCAAATGGAGGTAGTCTATCAAAGAGCAACGTGCATCTAATGGATCCTAAAAGACCTTAGGGTTAGCTTCATTAAAGACCTCCAAAAGTTAGTGTTAAAAAGTCATTTGACCTTACGCAAGCTAGGGCTAATCTTGGGGTGGGAATCCTACCCAAGCATGAGGTGCTAAGATGCTTAAAGTGGTTGTGGGAACCTTGTCCAAAGCTTGAGGTGATTTTTATGCTTAAATGACTAAGGTTTTTGAAATGTTAAATTCAAAGATAAACTTTCAAGAGGTATGAACGTTTCCATGCTTGATTGACTAAAGCTTGAAGTATTCAATTCAAAACAAATGACTTAAGAAGCATAAAGACACATTCTTGCTTGATTGACTAAGTTTTTGAAGTATTCAATTCAACAAAATGACTTAATAAGCATAAACGACACGTGTTCAAATGATCCTCCATATGTGGTCCTCATGATGTGCTTGAATGCCATTGGATAGGTTTTAAAGGGGTATTTAGAAAAGGGATTTCCTAAGGATTTAAAACTTCAATTCCTTTAGGGGATCAAATAGCTCCAATCTCTACTACAGGCGCCGAAGAGGAATGAAAAAAGGACCAAAAAAGGCTAAAGAAAACATAATCTAGGAGATGATAAAGAAAAGGAAACCGTAACAAAGCCCTAATTGTAACATTTAGTGTAATGTCTTTCGTAAATAGATTCACATGTAATATCACGCCACCATACAAACATAGTAAATTAGATTAATCCTAAGCCCAAGGCAAACAATTCTCTATCTCCTGTAAATGAATGCATACACATAACAACACCAATAGTGCTTGCTAGGGCTCCAAGTGATCCTAAGAAAGGCCATGGACTTGGATCCACTAATTGATAGGGATGCTCTTAAGTGGAGGAAGTGATCCCAGATTCCAATCCTTTTCTTTTGACTATATCATAAAGAGAATTTTGTTTTTACCATCTTTACACTGAAAAGTTTATACGTTTTTTTGTAAATGACTGCTAGAATGATTGAGGCCAAGGCGATCATGTAAATGTAAGTAAAGTTTAAGGAGTTG
Source organism: Adiantum capillus-veneris (assembly GCF_014529385.1). Classification (NCBI taxonomy): domain Eukaryota; kingdom Viridiplantae; phylum Streptophyta; class Polypodiopsida; order Polypodiales; family Pteridaceae; genus Adiantum; species Adiantum capillus-veneris. The sequence continues at coordinate 12,748,465 of NC_140944.1, forward strand.
TATTACTTCATTCTCAGGGCGTAGTGAGGCAGGCCAAGCAATTTCACCCAAGTGCAAATAGATTTTCTATCCGTCCCGTCTGTACAACATAGAGTCAGGCATGTGTTACCATATACATGTGGTAGTGATGTGTGTGAACACACTAGGACCGCTAGGGCATTTTTTCCCTCTTTAGGAGGTTTTTTCCCCCGTGCATTGTATATACACCCATCACTCTAGGGCTATCTATCTTTCCATTGCACACTAAGTAACACACTCTCTATTGTGTGCCTTGAGCTTCCTTCGTCTTCTCCAAGCTGTGTGTGTTTCTCTGCAACCCTAATTCCAACAATTGGTATCAGAGCAGCTCACGTCCTCCCAGGCTTAGTCGTCAGCTGCTCCAGCACACGCCTGCTCACTTTCTCCGATTTCAGTGAGCTTTGGCGAGCGTTCGTAGGTCGACAAATAGTTTGGGAGAAGTTAAAGAGCTCGGTCTGCTCAGAATTTTGATTTGGGCTCATTTCGGCCTCCGTTTCCACTACAGGCAGTACTGCACAGGCTATTTCGTCATTTTGTGCAGATTTTCTGTCAGTGCCGTTTTCTGCATAACAGGTGCCTTATAGTCTTCTACGGTTTGTGCTATATAGCACAAGTTGTTCCCGCTCCATTTCTCCTATTTTCGGGCAGTTTTCACATCAGGTGCAGCATTTACCATGGCTGACAACAACAACACAGATGTGTTCAAGATGTTTGCTGCTGAGGACAGGTTGGATGGGGACAACTACCCTATGTGGGCTTATATGATGCAACATGTTCTTGTGTCAAAGGGTGTCTGGAACATTGTGCAGAGCATTGATGTACGTCCTGGTTCTGAAGATGTAGGCGATGTTGAGGATGTTGCAGGTCTTGCTGCAAGGATTGCAGCTGTTAGAGTTGTTTTGCCTACGGCAGAACAAGCTCGTTGGGATGTTAAGGATGCGCAGGCTCATGCATTGATTGCTTTGTCTGTGAAGCGCACCATTATTCCTCACATCCGTTCAGCAAAATCTGCAAAACAGGCTTGGGATATTCTAGCAGGTCTTTATGCAAGCCGCAATGAGGCTAAAATTGCTTTGCTGCGTAAAGAGCTAGAGTCGAAGATTATGCATGAGGAAGATGATATGGACACTTTCCTTGCTAGTGTCAAGGATATCAATGAGCAACTCATTTCTGCAGGTGAAGTCATTTCGGACAGTTCCCTTGTGCAGACTGTTCTTGATGCCTTACCAGATTCCTACCAGACTTTTGCTAGTACTTGGAGACTGATGACCCAAGGAAATCCTGAAGTTGTCAAGTTTGATGCATTATGCACATTGCTGTTGCAAGAGTCACTTTCTAGAAAAAACAGGACTAGGCAGCGTGCAGTTGAACAGGCTTTTATTGCTTCTCAAAGAAAGGGTGGTAACAGTAATGCAGCCACTTCTTATGGTTCTGCTGCGAGTGGCAAAAATTCTGTTCCTAATGCTTCTGCTGGCAGCACTTCGTCTGGCAATTCTGGTGATAAGGGCAAAAAGAAGATGCGTTGCCATTATTGTAAAGCCAATGATCACTTGATCAAGTCGTGTCCTAAGTTGAAGGCCAAAGAGGCTAAGAAGAAAGAGGGTGGTTCCACTGCAAATGTTGGTTCCACTACAAATGCAGCCATTGTTGAGTCTTCTGTGAAAGGAGATTGTGATGCTGATGCTGATGCAGAATGGGCTTTTAGCGCAAAGTGCACTTACAATCCTGCTGTCCATGATGCATGCTTGTCAGTTGCTGCAGATTCACATGTGTGGTATTTCGACAGTGGTGCTACAAAGCACATTACCTCACATCGTGAATTGTTTACCTCTCTCGAGTCTGTCCCTCATGGGAATTCAGTCACTTGTGCCAACAACGCCTCTTATCCAGTTCAGGGAGTTGGAAAGATTCTGCTCACTGCTGCTAATGGCAGTTCCTTCACACTTGTTGATGCACTTTATGTACCTGGGATCAAGAAGAATCTCTTGTCTGTATCCGCACTTGCTAGACTTGGACTTGTAGTCAAATTTGTGGATGACAGATGTACAGTTCATGATCTCAGTTTTGGTGATGAAATTGTTGCATCTGGCCTTTTGTGCCGTGGGCTGTATAAGCTCACTTTGTATGACAAGTGTGGACAAAATTTTGCAAATGCTGTTGCAGATTCAAGGGCTATTTCAGATGCAAAACTTTGGCATGCACGTTTTGGTCATCTGAATTTTGCCAGTTTGCTGCGTTTGCAGAAATCTGATATGGTTGCTTCTTTGCCGCCTCTTGAAGCACCTGTCAAACATGTTTGTGAAGGCTGTATTCTGGGTAAAATGCAGCGTTCTAAGTTTCCAAAGGATGGTTCAGTTAGGGCCACATGCAGGTTGCAGCTTGTGCATAGTGATGTTTGTGGGCCCATGCAAACTCCGTCCTTGGGCAATTACGTGTACTTCGTGACTTTCATTGATGATTACTCCAGGCATGCATAGGTATTTCCGCTTAAAGCGAAGTCCGAAGTTTTTATGTGCTTCAAACAATTTTTGGCTATGGCTGAAAATGTCTCAAAATGTACTATGGGCACCCTCCGTTCCGATCGAGGGGGGGAGTATATGTCTCATGAATTTAATGCATTTCTGGCTAGTCGTGGGATAAAACACCAATGTACAGTGCCTTATACACCTCAGCAAAATGGTGTTGCTGAGAGGAAAAACAGGTCACTAATGGAAATGGCACAATGTATGGTCAAAAGTCAAGCTTTGCCGCATTCTTTTTGGCTTGAGGCCATCATGTGTGCCACTTATGTACTTAACAGGTGTCCTACGAAAGCTTTGCAGTCTATTACTCCATATGAAGCATGGCATGATAGAAAACCTTCTATTGAGCACATGCGTGTTTTTGGCTGTTTGGCATATGCTTTGGTGCCACAAGTGCAGCGCAGAAAATTGGATGATAAGGCTGTCAAATGTATTTTTGTTGGTTATAGTGCTGAAAGCAAAGGTTACAGGTTGTATCATCCGCAAACAAAACGTATTCTGGTTTCACGGGATGTAGTGTTTGTGGAAGACTCTGTTCAACCCTTGCTATCATGTACTAGAGACAGTAATGTAAGCTCACAGGACATTTATGACACTTTGTTGCCTCTTTTCAGTGGTGGAAATACGAATGTAAGTTCCAATGAGGCAAATGTACAGCCTATGGGGGTTTCTGAAAATGTTTTAGAACAGCCTATTACTGATGCAGATGTACATGATGTACTTGATGAGGAAAGGGCTGAAAATGAGTAGGCTAGAGGTATGCCAAAATGGCTGGTGCACACTTTGCGTGACTGTAAATTGGATGCACCTTTATCTAGTCGTACTCGTTCAGGCTCTCACCATGCATCTTATGCATCAGATTGTTATGCATTGGCTGTGTCTAGTTTACATGATGTTGAGGAGCCTCTGTCTTTTGATGAAGCACAGAATTCAAAAAATTGGATTGCTGCCATGAAATCAAAATATGATGCACTTATAGAGAATGACACATGGACTTTATGTGATTTGCCTCCTGGCAAAAAGGCCATTGGTACGAAGTGGGTTTACAAGTTGAAACGCAAGCCAGATGGTGAGATCGATCGCCATAAGGCTCGACTTGTTGCAAAGGGTTATGCACAACAAAAAGGCATAGATTATGAAGAGACTTTTGCTCCCACTTGTCATATGACTACTGTGCGTTTTCTATGTGCATTGGCAGCTCATTTTGGTTGGGATGTACATCAATCAGACATTGTTACTGCTTTCTTGAATGGTGACATATTTGAGGAAGTTTATGTAACGCAGCCTCGCGGTTTTGTCATAAAAGGACAAGAGGACAAAGTGTGCAAATGTAAGAAGGCTTTGTATGGGTTGAAGCAATCTCCTTGTGCTTGGTATGAGAAAGCTGACACTCATTTGGTTAAACGAGGCTTTTGTAACAGTCCAACAGAAAGCACATTGTATGTAAAGTGTGAGGATGATGTATTTCTCATTGTGGTTCTTTATGTTGATGATTTGTTGATCACTGGACCAAATGAGAGACATATTGCTGAATTTAAGGCTGATTTGAATGCTACTTTCAAGATGAAAGATTTGGGGCTGTTGCATCATTACTTGGGTATACAGTTTAAGCAGTGTGATGGTGGTATTGCCTTGTGTCAGAAAAGTTACATAGAGACATTGCTATGTAAGTTTGGACTTGTGGATTGCAAACCTATTGCCACTCCCATGGAAACAGGTTTGAAGTTGAGTCTACATGATGCTGGCGATCCTGCTGATGTCACTCTTTACCAAACTGATGTTGGCTGCCTCATTTATGTATGCAACACGAGGCCAGATATTCAGTTTGCAGTCTCGCAGGTCAGCAGATTTATGCATAGCCGAGGGTCTAAGCATTGGCAGGCTGTCAAGAGGATTTTCCGCTGCCTTAGTGGCACTTTACATCTTGGCTTGTTTTATCCCAAGGGGGGATCATTGCCGCCAGACTTACATGCTTTTTCGGACTCAGATTGGGCTGGTTGTTTTGACACGCGAGTGTCCACAAGTGGTTTTTGTTTCATGCTTGGCAGTTCATGTATATCATGGTTGGGCAAGAAGCAACCTACTGTGGCCACTTCGAGTTGTGAGGCTGAGTACAGGGCAGTCTTCACAGCTACGGTTGAGTGTGTATGGCTCAGACGCCTTATGGCTGACTTGGGTGTTGGACAGGACACTGCCAACACTATCTACACTGACAGTCAGAGCGCATTGGCAGTTGCGAGGAACCCAGTTTTTCATGCTCGCACAAAGCACATTGAGGTGCATTACCACTATGTCAGGGAGAGGCTCTCAGCAGGAGAGATCAGCTTGGCTTATGTGCCAACACAGGACAACCTTGCAGATCTTTTCACAAAGGCATTGTCTCGTGAGAAGCTTGAAGCTTTCCGCAAAGGTTTGGGCTTACTCCCCTTTGTGGACTGATCCTGTCCTCAGGGCATGGCACTTCCCTTTACTCATGTGCCAGCTCTCGTTCACCGCATCACTCCAGGGGGGATTTGTTACCATATACATGTGGTAGTGATGTATGTGAACACACTAGGACCGCCGGGGCATTTTTTCCCTCTTTGGGAGGTTTTTTCCCCCGTGCATTGTATATACGCCCATCACTCTAGGGCTATCTATCTTTCCATTGCACACTAAGTAACACACTCTCTATTGTGTGCCTTGAGCTTCCTTCGTCTTCTCCAAGCTGTGTGTGTTTCTTTGCAACCCTAATTCCAACAGCATGAAACGATGGGCACCAAAGAGGAGTTGAACCTCTAACTACCTGATTGCCAGGGACTCTATCCAATTGAGCTATCAATGTGAAGGGGTTGGGTCGATAAGATCCCAACTGCACCCTTTCCTTGTTGCAAAGAAAATCTTCTTTACGCTACCTTCTTTTGCCATAGCTACACCACTTTCGAAGTTTTTCTCAAAAGCCATCCCAATAGCATGTTGATCAATTTTCCTTCTTTTCTTTGGGAATAGGTGGAAGGGCCTTGTAGTTTATGAATAAAATCAATATCATAAACACTAACCCTATAGCATCCACAACTATGACTATTGCTAGTGCAGACTCAGGGAATCTGAAAGGGTCAAGCAGGTCGACTCGGAGTGGGAGTAGGATTAAGTAGCTACTAAACTCTGAACGGATATAACTGGCAATTCTTTTTCTATAAGTTTAGGTAATCAAAGTTAAAAAAAGGGTTAATTCAATTAAAACATAAAAAAATAAACAACCAATAGTTTAATACGAGGTATATAGAGGTGTAAATAGAGCTACCATGAAAAGCAAACGAACCCTTAAAATACAACAATTGTTTAGACAAGTTCTTAAAAAAAGAGATTTTAATTCTAGTAAACAAATAACCATTACTAGTACAAAAGAGCATACTAACAAGATAAACAAAGCACAGATAGTCGACAATATACAATCAAAAATCTTAGATTATGACTTAATTATGAGCAAATTAGTGTATGTGATACTTAGGCCGTAAGGAAAATGCCAGATATTAAAACCTATCCAGACAAAAGTAGCAGATAAAAGCAAAAGGAGGAAAAAACTACTTAAAGAAAACTTTGTTTTATATCTTTTTTTCCATTTATCAGAACAACTAAGGATCAAAAAGCACTGAGTTTAATAAATCATACAAGGAAAGGTAAAATAGAGACGTGATATTTTCAAATGTGTCCTTAAGGCCTCTATCAGTTATATACAAATAAAAAACAATTCTAGATAGGGCAAAAGTTTAGCTAATAGAAAATGAGCTCTTTTAAAAACAGATAAAGCATGAACCGTATTAGATTGAAGCGAATCAATATCCAATAAACGCAAATCTTCAGTTCTTTTATAATTGTTTTTCAAAACAAAATGTTTTATTTTACTAATTAATAAGTTTTATTTAATTACAATAAAACTTCTTTTTTTACATCTTTTCTTAATAATCATGGCTTTTGTTTTGTCTTTACTTTTTAACTAGACAATAAAAGAAACCTTATCTGCTCAATAGACACAAGTTGTATCGTAGAAAACAAACTTAAAAACACAATAAATATTCTCTCTTATACTAACAAAAGAGCCCCTTTTAAAGCGTCGCCACATCCTTCTTCTTTTGACACCGGTGAGGCCGGTTTACTAATGTTATTCTTATCTTTTTTCTTTCCTTGTTTTTTTGCTTTTTGGTTTTGTAGCTTATATAGACCTCTCTCTATGCTAGCATTAGCTTAGCTTTTAGCCCAGTTAACAAAGATCTCAAGAGTAATTGTCTGTCCACCGAGCTGGTTGTATAGCATCTTTTGAGACAAAATCGCATTGCCCTTAGCGGATTTGCGACTGACAAAAATGAATCACGCACCAGCTCTGCACATACTTGGCCCCAACAATTATAACCATATACACAATACTGTTGTGTGGGCGCGGAAACAAGCATAGGCTTTTGCATTGGCTTGGTTATGTTTCTATAAAAAAGAAAATAATGAGTAGTTTTCGATTAGCGTTTTGCCGTTTCCTACACAATGTAAATAGAGCTTGATGGGTCCTTGGCCCACTCTAAAAGGAACTGCTAAGGTAGGCAAGAAGGTAATCTCGTCTATGTAATCGTTTGAGCTGAGCTGCTCATCTCAAGAATGTTCATTATCAACTTGACTGTGTCGGTATTTAATGATGTACTAGTTGGTTTAAAGTCGTTAGGCAGGGAAAAGTCAATCCAGCATAAAAAGTGGGTGGAGTAAGGGGAAGTAAGACTATCTAGTCATTGTTGACGGTGTGGGTAAAAGAGAGAGATTTTCTGCGTGCAGTTAAGGACATTGTATAGTTATGTTGGTTTTATTTAGCCTAGGCAATACAGGTTTCACTATCTATAAAGGCTAACATATTTTTTGAACTGCCACTTATTGGGATGGGAGAGGCAATATTTGAACCTATGTAGAAAACCTTCAACAGATTTACAGTCTGTCGCTTTTAACCACTCAGCCACTCTCCTTGTTTTTTCTCTTGCGTGTCACTTAATTGCCCACTAGAGCACTAGGCATTGTTAATGGCAGGTGGGATATCTGGTAAGCAGGTCTTTTTTCAATATTCTTACACATGCATGCCCTTGGATATGCTTTTAAATTACACGGCTGACTTGGATTTGGTACTCTTGCTTAAGCTTTTGCCAATGGATTTTTTGGTTTTTTTATAATTCATAGGTTTGTTTTTTTCCTTAAACTTACATGTAGCTCCTTAAGAAAAGGAAAAAAATTTGCCTGCTACTTCATTTGAGTCAATCATCTCAAACGACATTAAAGAACTTAGTATTTTTATCTATTATTTCATTTACGTTACCTCCACTTTAAGTACCTAAGGCTACTTTATCTTTAGCCCCTGGTAAAGCATGGCTTGTTGAATACCCAAAGAAGTTAAGATAAAAAAGGAAGACAAAACTACGTAATAAATAGAGTTATAGCTTTTTGGTCTTGGATCTGGCCCTTTCTTTATGTCGAAAAGAGTTTCTAGCAAATACAAAAATTCTGAATCTAAAGACAAAACGGAATCCTACGGGCCTAACATAGACCCTGAAGAATTTATTTTCATAAAGTTAATAGAAAATAGTAAAGAACTTTGAAAAGAAAGCCGACCTATAGTTTACATGCTATCATTGAGATCACCCAGCACATCAGGATTGCCTTTTGGAATTGCACTTCGGGGCTCAACCAACTAAACTCTCGTTGTCTACGGCTAATGAATGAACTTCAGGCCCAAACGAGCACGCAGAAACGAGGCATGCCCTGATTGAATAGGGTGTTGTTTGTGTTGGCTAGAAACATGGTCAACATGCTATTACATGCGATGTAGGGATTTTATCAATGTTCATTTCATATGGAATTGGTCGTGGGTTAAAGTGCCCCTCTCACCAGCCACAATGGATCAAGATTCTTCCATAATTCTTCCATACTAGTGTGTCCTGTGCGATTCTATTGACTTAGATCACAGGTTGGAGATAAGTAAACTTGAACTGCTGGCATTTGCTATAAGGTAAGCTTCCATTTCTTAGTCCTATCTAAAAGATTTTACCATACAGGCAATAGACAATGACTCCTCTCTAAACACAGCCTAAGACTTTCATCGTATCGCAATCTCCAACTACCCCTGAATCAAGCAAGCAAGCAAGAGGGGCCTTTGAAAGAAAAGGAATAGGCTAGGGACGGAGTCAAACCATCATTCTAGGATTTGCAGTCCAATATATTTCCATTATGTTACCTAGCCAGTAAAACGTTAGAGGTGACCTTAGTAAAGGCCAAGGCCACCGGTTGAAATGATCAAGCTTTTTTTGCCTGCAATGCCGTTTGATGTAAACCACATAGTAGAAAAACAGTAATTAGTAATTAAGACTACCCCAACTCCTCGGGACTTGTAAAGCCAACTAGCTACCAACACGACTTGTTTATGCCTATTGAAGAACCTTCTAATGCTGATTTGCCAGAGAACTATACAAGACATATGAAATAACTAATATATGAAATGAAAGCAACCAGTGGAAATATGTTAGTTTCTTACTCATGCAAATAAGCTATTTCTTAGAACGGCGGCGAAGAAGTTTCTAAAGCCTTATTTTAGTTATGGTCGATCAATCGGGTTGAGAGTTCCCTGCCTGACCACTTATTCAGAACTGCTAGTGACAGTTTCCTGTCATAGGGCTCCCCACATCCCATCAGGTAAGGGTTTTGGAACTTTTTAAACCACGGCCCGTTTATCTCTTAAAACCTTAGTTAAAACCTTAGTTAAGCCTTAGACGATAACAAAAGTTTATGTTAAGCTCGTGATGCATGAAACTTTCCATCTTCATAGCATCACCAAGGTCACAAGGAACACAAAGATTTTATTGTAACAAAGTCTCTCTTGATGGGAGAATCTATAATACAAACGCCTTTTGGAGGGGGGACCAGCTCCAAGTAAATTTGATCCTAAACTATTGTCATGTTCTCTAATACTCTCTCTCTTGCAAAATTATTGTTCATGCCAAGTTAATTAAGTACTATGTTTATGTTGCTACCATCAATTAAGTTCACCCTTTATGTTGTCAAAGTGATTTCACAAAAATGCTCACCTTAATTCTCTTAATTCCACTATTCTCAAAGTTCATAGGCCATTCCCATTACAATTTTTCCTTGTTTTTGGGGTACTAGAGTTCACCTTTGAGATGAATTGAAGGCAATATTTTCACTAAAGATGCCCACAATGGTAAAAGTCTCATGGAAGATGACTCTATATAGAAATTTTTTCTTTTTGATCAAAATGCTTAGAAATTGTATGAAATGGTAATTTCGCTAGTGTGGCACCGTATAATACAATTGTTTAAAAGGAATTTTTGTATAATAGGCTTGATTTAAGCGTATTATATGTACCCTCTATAACAAACAATGCAACATAGACTTTCATTGATGATTACTCTAGGCATGCATGGGTGTATCTACTTAAAGATAAGTTTGAAGTGTTCATGTGCCTCAAGCAATGTTTGGCTATGGCTGAAAAATGTCTCTAAATGTACTATGGGCACCCTCTATTCAAATCAAGGGGGGGAGTAAATGTCTCATGAGTTTAATGACTTTTTGGATAATCGTGGGATAAAAAAGCAATGGTAGAGTGTTGTATACACCTTATCAAAATGGTGTTGCTAAAAGAAAAAATAGATCGCCTACATATATGGCATAATGTATGGTCAAGACTCAAGCTTTTCCACATTTGTTTTGGCTTAATGCCATCATGTGTGCTACTTATGTACATAATAGGTGCCCTACAAAAGCCTTGCATTCTATGACTCCTTATGCAGCATGGCTTGATAAGAAGCCCTCTATTGATCACCTGCGCATTTTTAATTGTTTAGCTTATGCTTTGGTGCCACAAACGCTACACAAAAATTTGGACGATAAGGCTGTTTAAATGAATTCTGTTAATTACAATACTAAGCGCAAAGGTTACAGGTCAAATACCATCTGCAAAAAAAAAAAACGTATCTTGGTTTCACAAGATATTGTGTTTGTGGAAGATTTTGTTCAACCTTTATTACTATCTCTAGTACACAAAATATGTGGAAGACATATATTACGAAGAAAGTTTTCTCCCACTTTTCATATGACTATTGTTCATTTTCTATGTGCATTGGTAGCTCATTTTGGATGGGATGTACATCAATAAAACATTGTTATATTTGAGAAAATTTATGTAACCTAGTCTCGTGGCTTTATCAAGAAAGGACATTGTTACTTCTTTCTTGAATGGTGATATATTTGAGGAAATTTATGTAACATAGTCTTGTGGCTTTGTCAAGAAAGGAGAAGACGATAAAGTGTGCAAATGTAAGAAAGCTTCAGTTGAAGTAGTCTCCTCGTGCTTGGTATAAAAAACCTGACACTCATTTGGCTAAATGGGGCTTTTGTAACAGCCCAACAGAAAGCACTATGTATGTAAAGTGTGAGGGTGCTGTATTTCTCATTGTCGTTCTATATGTAGATGATTTATTGATTACTGGCCCAAATGAGACACATATTGATGAGTTTAAAGTTGATTTGAATTCTACTCTCAAGATGAAAGTCTTTGGGCTTTTGCATCATTATTTGTGCATATAGTTTAAGCAATGTGATGGTGGTATTGCCTTGAGTCAAGCAAGCTACCTAGAGACATTACTATGTAAGTTTGGACTTCAGGATTGCAAATCTATTGCTACTCCTATGGAAATAGGTTTGAAATTGAGTCTTCATGATGCTGGTGACCTTGCCAATGTCACTCTTTATTAGACTTCTACTGGATGCAACATGATGCCTTATTTTGAGTTTGCAGTCTCATAGGTCAACAAATTGATGCATTGGTAGGCTTTCAAGAGGATTTTTTTCTATTTGAGTGGCACTTTACATCTTGGCTTGTTTTACACCAAGGGGGAATCATTGCGGCTAGATTTACATGCTTTCTAGACTCAAATTAGGCTAAGTGTTATGACACACGAGTGTCCACAAGTGGTTTTTGTTTCATGGTTGGTAGTTCATGCATATCATGGTTGAGTAAGAAGCAACCTAATGTGGCCACTTCTAGTTGTGAATCTGAGTATAGGGTAGTATTCACAACTATGGTTGAGTGTGTATGGCTCAGACACCTTATGGTGGTTGATTTGGGTGTTGGACAAGGCACTGCCAACATCATTTACACTGACAATCAGAGCACATTGCAAATAGCAAGGAAAATAGTTTTTCATGCTAAAAAAGAGCACATTGAGGTGCATTATGACTTTGCTAGAGAGAGATTCTCAGTGAGAGAAATCAGCTTGGCTTTTGTGCCAACACAAAACAACCTTGCATATCTGTTCACAAAGGCATTACCTCATGAGAAGTTTAAATCTTTTCACAAAGATTTAAGCTTGCTCCCATTTGTGGATTGATCATTCACTCAAGGCATGGCACTTCCCTATACACTATGTGTTAGCTCTTATTCATCACATCACTCACAGGGGGGTTTTGTTACCATACATATATGTGGTACCGGTGTGTGTGAATACACTTAAGACTGTTGATACCGGTGTGTGTGAATACACTTAAGACTGTTGATACATTTTTTCCCTCACAAGGAAGTTTTCTCCCCCATGCATTGTATATACATCCATGACTCTAGGGATAACTCATCTTTCCATTGTGCACTAAAAGGCAATACACTCTTTGTTGTATGTCTTAAGCTTCTTCATCTTCTCCAAGTTGTGTGTGTCTTTGTGAAAACCTATTTTCAACAAGGAGAAGGACTTGGAATGTTCTACGAGGTCAAAAAGTTCAAAACTACTTATAGGCAAATAAGTTTGTCTTATTTGTGGACAACCAAGCTCTACTTTATCTTGTCAACAAACCATTTAACACTGGGAGAATTGTAAGATGATTCATCATCTTGCTGGAGTTTAATTTTATAGTGGCCATTTAAAAAGGGAAGCATGCATCAAAGTGCCGATCACCTATCAAGGATCACCTCAAGGGAACCTCTCAAGGGGGTTGATGATGACTTACCAAGATGCATATCTATTCTTAATTGAGATGGTAGATTCAAAGATTCTATTTCCTATAACACTATTGCTGATTGAGATATCAGATATTTATCAATTATTGGCAGGAAGACAATATTGGAAGAATAGAGACGAGATTCTACTTTTGTGCATAAGCCTAGAGGAGCAAACCAACTACTTGAATCATGGTCATATAACATTAGTGGGAATCCATTTTATAGTAGACCAAACATTGAGACAACTTATGTGGCTATGGGTTTACTAGCCAAACATAAAAAGAGATGTTCATGCCTATGTAGACAACTGCTCACAATGCAAAAAGAGAATAGTAAACGCCTATTTAGGAATTTTGGGAAAAATGCATAATTTTGGGACATATTTGAACATGGATCCCCTTGAAGTTCTTGCCATGTCAAAACAAAATATAACTCCAAATCATGAAGTATGCCAAGGGGTCAAGCTTACATTCTACAATAGAAGAAGACACATAAGGTAGTAAACATTTGTGATGCACACAATACGTACATCACACGTACATTGTGGATGATAGACCAACCAAACTTGAAGCTACTTCATGTAGCAACAAATGACTTGATCAAGCAACGCACTACACGAGTTTTCTTTGGGATAATGGCGGTGTTTCAAATTCTAATGAAGAAACAAAGGGAAAGGGAAAACAAAAAACGTGCGGGCTGACTGAAAGGAAGTGATAAGCTGACCAATATCCTTCTTAGAGTACTTACTAGGTGGGCTTGTTAGTGATCTAGAACCTATCTGTAAACAAAGAGATAAAACATATGAAACTCAAACTTGGAGCTTGTGTGGAACTGTTAGAAAATGAATAAGAGTTAAAAGTTGAGTGTTTGCTTCCATACAATTTTGGAAGGTGGTTTTGTTATTGAATCTCGCAAGCATACCTACAACATAAGATAAAATCAAACTCAATAGAGTTTGATGCTCTCCTCATGCTAAGTTGAGTTCTAGAAGCATGCTAGCTAGTCCATTGCAACAACGTACAACCTAAAAGAAGAATACTATTACCAGATGACAAGTGCTTTGACACAGACGAGGGCCTTGAATCGAGGGTATTCTGAGAAAAGTTTGTAAACTTGTAGTCCTACTTGAGCTAGGCTGACCCAAACTCAAGCTTGACCACCCAAGCTCTAGTTGTAGAAGCAAGTAGTCCATTGCAATTGTTCAAAGATTCCTAGAAAAAATCTCGTACTACATAATCACTATGTTAACACAAAAGGATATCCTTGACTTGAAAGGGAGACTTGAGAAAGCCATGTAGCATCAGTCTTGCTTCAACTAGGCTAGCTAAAATTGAATATTGAGCACCCAAGCTCTCGTCTTGTAGAGTGACAGGTGCATGTTCAATCATGATGAGGAATCTAGAAAAAGTTGTCGTCTTGTAGAGTGGCAAGTGCATGTTTGGTCAATAGGACACTAGCAAAAGAGAGTCAATCCCTCTGCAAGAGTTTAAGCACGCCTTTACTACATTACAAGACTATGAACATATGTATTTGGAGCAAGACATTTAAGTCATTGAGTATTACTTGGTCTAGGTTGGCTCGAACTTAAGAGCGAGCTTGAGAGATGACTCAAAAAAGATCAGGAAGGGACTCCATGAGCCTACGAGGGCACCAAAAAGAAACACAAATCTTTTTTGCTAGATTAGATAAGTCCAAAACCAGGGAAATTCACGCCATGACATCACCAGCAAAGTTCAAATTTTGAATATGACGGAAAAATTCAAAGCTAATGGCACGCTGCCGTCAACTCTACCATGTAGACAAAAGGAGGAAGCTGCAATGAGGAATGGGCCCTGGCAATGATCTTGCTTTGATCCTATGACCCTGTTTGTCGTGACAATTACACACTGAGGTTCACAGGGAGATTTTTGAAGCCCGCAACCTCAGCCAGATATGAACCGGACTGCAGGAGGCCGATATCTTTGATACTGTTTATGCTCGTGGGTTTGCAGGCTCAAGACATTTCTGAATCTCAGGATTTTGTTGGTGCAACATTATCTCAAAGACCAGTTCGACACCTTGAGTCAATTTTGACGCTTGCAACCTAGCTGCTAGGTGTAAACGGGAATGCAGATCGATATGTCCGTGGGTTTGCAGGCTGATGTCCATGGGTTCATGCTGAGATATTGCTGGTGTAGCAATATCTCAAAGACCAGGTCAACACCTGTAGCCAGTCTTGAAGCTCGCAACCTCGCTAGGCATGTCAATATCTCCATATTATTGATGTCCTGGGTTTGCAGTCTCGAGAGATTAGAGCTCGCAACAACCTAGCAAGGTATGAATCGGATTGTAGACCAATATCTCCCTATTGTAGATTTCCTTAGGTTTGTAAACTTGAGAGATTTGTAAAGCTTGCAACCTGGCCAAGTATAGTACTGAACCGTATTGCAGCAGGCCTTGAACACAAGCTTGCAAAGTAGCAGTATGCAAAACCTAGCCTCAACCACACGATTTGATTTTGATAGCACGTTGCGGTCTTCTTCCTTGGAAGCTTGGTGGGATCTTTGCATCACTACCACGTCTGTGAGTATGGCTACCGCACACTCTATTGTGTCTTTCTTAAATGGGATTGGGTGAGCGGCTAATTGCTTCTCTACGTACAAAGACAAGCTTTGGTGTTTTGAGGGTCTAGCCCGTTGAAGTCTGAATAAGGCTAGCGCTTATAATAAAGGCTACTAACCAGTTGTGCCTTGTTGGGTGGAAAACATTTGTATTTGTTGAATAAAGGATAGAGTACGTTTTTTTATGGCAACTATGGCTATGAGCTCACTGGAGGTTGTGGGTTGAGTGCTTTTGGTTGTTGATTGGCAAGAGTGAGGTGTATATAAAGCGACATTAATTAGGGTATTTTCTATACAATAAAGAAAGAAAATTCATGAGTATTTGAACTAAGCTGCTCTAAATGTCTAAAGCATACTTTGGTTGGGGACCCAATTAGTGGAGAAAACCATGGCGCTTACACCTAGTTTTGAGCTTCCAAGGTGGGGAAGCTTACACCTAATTTTAAGCCTCCAAGGTGGGAAAAACCGTGAGCAACAAGTATACTAGCCAAGAGACCACCTATAAGAATAGAGGCTCGAACTTAAGTTCGAGCATCCAACTATATCGGCCAAGAGACCACCAATAAGAATAGAGGCTCAAACTTAAGTTCGAGTCTCCAACTATACTAGCCAAGAGACCACCTATAAGAATAGAGCTCGAACTTAAGTTCGAGCCTCCAACTATACTAGCCAACAGACCATCTATTAGAATAGAGGCTTCAGACTATACTAGCCAAGAGACCACCTATAAGAATAGAGGCTCATTGAGTCTCCAACTATACTAGCCAAGAGACCACCTATAAGAATAGAGGCTCGAACTTAAGTTCAAGCCTCCAACCAGACTAGGCAAGAAACCACCTGTAAGGATAGTGGGCAAGAAACCATTTGGAAGGATGGAGGCTTAAACTTAAGTTTGAGCCTCTGACAACACTAGACAAGAGAACCACCTGTAAGGAAACCATTTGTAAGGATGGAAGCTTGAACCCTTAAGCCATATGAGGCAAAAGATCCTTTATAAGGACACTAGGAAAGAAAGATTTTATAAGGGTTCTCAAGGGGTCGACTTGAAGTTTAAGCCTTTGGCCACACTAGGCAAGTAACCACCTTTTAGGATGGGGGATCAAACTTAAGCCACACTAGGTGACAAGTCATTTATAAGGATTGAGGCTCCAACTTAAGTTCGAACCTCTGTCCTCATAGGTAAAGACATGGAGGCCCAAACTCTTATAGTGTAATTTCCTTGTGATGTAAGGTAGGTAAATGCTAAAACTTCTAGCCAAACTAGATAAGAAATCATTACAAGTCTTGAGCTTGAGTTCGAGTCTCCGGTTGTCTATTTACAAATAACAACAATCTAAAGAAATAAAAAATGACCAATAAGTATCAAGTTTCTAATATTTCCACCAATTCTTATTGTTTAAAACATGAAAATTTAGTCTACCAATTCACAAAGTGCATCCTACATTTACAAGTTAAAACAATTGAAAAAATCAAGAATATACAATATGTTATATCAAAAGAGAAACTCCTTCTCATTTGATGATAAGTGACAACAATATTGACACTTGAATATGTGCTAAATTTTTTGAGTGCTTGTTTCAATATCATAGTGGTTGTATTCCACTTGTTTGCTCTATCATATGGTATCAAATAAGCCAAAGTGAACAACTTAATTCATGATTCTCAATTTCAATAAGAATAAGAGTTCCCTTGAAAAGGATTCAATTTCCAATTTCGTTCCAAAAAATGGGAATTGAATAATTCCCATTTTTCCTAAATTGGTCTTAGTAATACCACATGCTACTTTATTCCAAATATCTATCACACCTAGATGGAATAAATATTTGACAGAGTACTTGATAACGAAGATAAAGAGAAATTGAAACAGAGACTATAAATTACATTATGGTCAGCAACCAACTATATAGAAGAGGAAAGGACCAACAACTTAGACTATGTGCCAACAAAAATGAGTACAATCCTACCTTGGAACAAGCACATGTAAGTCTAGTGGGGGGCCATTCTTGTCATGAGACAATGTCTATAGCAATTATGATGGGTGATATATGATGTCCAACTTTGTTTGTAGATGCAAAAGGATTTTCTTGAAGATGTGACTCTTGTGAGAGAGCTAAATTCCAAGTAGAATGGATAGCATGCCACTACAACTATTAATGAGAGCAAGAGCATTTTCTGAATGGGGTATAGATTTTGTTGGTTGTATACAATCTCCATTTTAAAAGACTTAGACACAATACATTATTGTAGCCACTAAATATCTCATCAATTGGGGTGAAGCTAGATCCATTAGGAAGAATGATGCACGAACTATAGTTTCATTCTTGTACAAATGTATATTCACGTGATATGAACTTCCTATTGAGCTCGTAGGTGATAGAGGGACACAATTATTCAACAAGGTGATAGAAAACTTGCTGAATGAATTTATGGTTATCCATAACAAATCCATGGCCTATCATCCTCAAGTGAATGGCCAACAAGAGCACACAAACAAGATCCTTAGCTCTATGATTGGAAAGATTGTAAGCTCTTGAGAGGATCAAAGTGGCAGATAAATCTCAATTCATCTTTATGGGCTTATAGAGTTTCATACAAAACAACTCTGAATGCCACTTCACTTAATTTAGCTTACAAACTTGATGATATATTGTAATGGAGTTTTTATTGCTAACAGTTAGAGTTGCATAAGACTAGAGTGGATGCATCATGAAATGTCATAATGACTAGAAAATCTTGAACAATTAGATGAGCAAAGGCTAGCAGTTACGGCACACGTCTATACTCCCAAAATGAAACAAATGCAAGATCAAGTGATAACAAGTCACTGAAGAAGCACAATTGGAAGCTCTTATTTGAGTTCTAAAGAGGAAAGCAGAAATTTGACCAGTTCCACAAATCCTATCGATCAACATGCTTCAAGTTCAAGCTCTATATTTCACTCAGCCTTAGTGGAGGATGGAGTAGAGAGACGAATGATAAATGACTAGATGGACTTGACATGAGGATAATAGTAACTCTGAAATATGGATTCAAATTCAAAGCATTAGCAAATACATGTGCTAGAATAAGTGTGGTAAGTTATTCAACTTACAAAAAGGCAACTACCCAACCCTTAGAGTATTAAAAATCTAAAGTGAAAGCATTTCATAAAGGATTTACTCCAACCTTGGGCATGATCAACTTGAATATCTTTGTGCATGAATTTATTTTTTTACACATGTTTATATGCATTCTAGATGAGCATATGAATGAAGACATGGTACTCGGAGCTACATGGATGCATACATAGAAAGCTGTTCAAGATTGGGATGAAAAGGTCTTGAAACTTACACTCAAAGGTGAGTAGTTAAAGGTACCATTTGCTTATAATAAAGAGGAATGGAAAATATAATTAAGGGCTTCAAATTTGGCAAGACAATGTCTGACCACAATACGTACCTATATCATCTACTCAACACAAGATCTATCCTCATAGATCTGGTATGCAAAGAACCAGGCAATGTTGAATACCAAAGGATTAACTACAAGAAAATCCTTGGTAGATTTGGGTGCCCAAGCAGCACAACAAACAACAAAGTAAATGAAAATCACCACAACTAGCTCCACAACCCAAAAGAAGGAAGAAATTGCCACCTCCAAAGACTAGGTGGGTGTGGTGCCAAAGAAGAGGCTCGAAGCAAAGCAACCAACCAAAGGTGATTTACAAGTGGATGTCAATGGTTATACTAGAATCTAAGAAACCAAGCAAAGTGGTTTACAAATTGGTGCCAATTTTCATTAGCCACCAAAGCAACGACCAGTCTCTCAACAATTTGGTCAAACAAGAAAAGCTAGTTGTTTGCCATAGATTATCAAAGAACGAGCACAAGTACTCGAAGATCTTCTTTTCAAGAGAATTAACTAGAAAGATGCCTTAACATCCAAAACCCTTGAGCAATCCACTCAAGACTCTTCTCTTGCATAGCATAGTGTTTTGAATTGCATTGACCTAGCAAGCATGGTGGAGCCAATCAAGGCTATGCAACTTATTAACCCATGCACTACACTACCCGGGCTACACACTTTTTTCATAGATAGCTCTGATTAGGAGGGGGGAGGCATTATAAATGCATACATGAATAGATGAAATTGCTTGGAAAAGGACAATGTTTGAAGTGTTTGTATGTTAATGTGCAAAGTTTTCTTTTAAAAATCCATGAGAAATGCCCTTATAAGTAAATATCATGGGAAAAATTTAATATGGTAACCCCTAGGTGTGTGTAAATAGTGTAAATATCAACAAAAAAGCCAAAAATATTATAATTTTTTCTCTTTTTAACTTATAAACAACGCCAAAATTTGTTGACATTCAGATAATAGAATGTATGCTAAATGCTAGTTTTTAGGCCATTAAATGAGGTTTCTCCCTGCAGACCGAGATGTAGAGATGTTACCAAAATGTGTTTGTATAAGCCAAAATTGTAGTGCTTGACATGCTCTCCATGCCTGTCTTTACGACTCGTCAAACAAGAAAGATATGGGTAGTACAAGATTTTTCGGGGCCCGATTTTCTTGGTGTTTGGACCTACCTTAGGATGTGCACTAGAGAAGTTGAATCAAGTTTAACAAGGATCAAATTCTAGTGCCTATCATGGGCTACAACATATATTTTATAGGTCTCACATCGGGCATTAAAAGCTCAACTTATGGTCGGATCAATTTTCTATGCAACTTTGGATATCCATTAGCAAAGAAAATTTATGGGGCATGCAATTAAATTTGTGATCCACGCAGGGGTGGTTGATATCTATGCCAAAGTGGATGCTTGACAATGCCTTGGGTGATTTTTTATGCTGAATATTGTGCTTGAGAGTTCTTTAGTTTGATATGTATGCCAGATGTGATGCTTTTACGAAAGAACGAGGGGTTCTTAAAATCACTTGAATTGCATTGATTGTAGTATATGCCTAAGAGAGATATTGGCCTGACAAAAATTTGTTTTCAATCAAAAGAAAATGAAAGATATGTCTCAAATTTACTTTACTCCTGCTTGCACCTTAAAGGCATGTGGCTTTATACAAGAGGTTGATATGGGTGAGGGAATTCATAATATGATTATTGATCAGAAATTGTCAGAGGAATATGCTTTACTTGGTAGTGCTTTGATTGAAAAGTTATGCCAATTGGGGGCGGTTTGAGACATATGTTGTGATAGGCAATGCTTTGGTGGATATGTTGTGCCTAGTAGTGCTTTGGTTGAGTATGTACGCCATTAAAGGCTTTCAAAGAAACATGATGTGGTTGGCGAGGCTTTGGTCAACATGCAAGCCAATTGTGATGTACTTAGAGTCAGAGGCCAAAGCAAGGCCGCTCACCAAATGGCCACCCAAAATCAAAGGCATTAGAGGAGGGGTGGCAATAATGTGAAAGGGAGGGAAAAAGAGGGATGCCATAGTGAGCAATGACAAGCAAGGGGGGAGGGTGCGCTCGAGCTGAGCAATATAGAGATCAGGTGAGGAGGCCAAAGAAGCAAGAAGTGTTCCATGCACCATGGCACCCCATTTGGTGCTATTCTCACCAGGTTTTGAATAGGGAGGGGACCATATGCCATGTCATTAGTGCCATTCCCATGCCACATCAGTCACGCGTCGTGACTATCATGGAGGGGGAAAGGGGGGGAGGGATTAAAAAGGGTATTTTTAGGGATTTTGAGAGGGCATTCTTAAGCGTGGAGGAGAATTGGGAGAAGGAGGAAACAACGTGCACAGATGGAACAAGAGAGAGGAAGAAGGCTCCATAAAAAATAAGGTTTTATTGCTCTCGACCTCGAAAGAGGAGAAGGCAAGGCATCAATATCCTTCTCTCTTGACCTTGGAGAGAGGAGGCAAAGAAAAGAAATGCTCTCTCTCTCTCTCTCAATTGAAGAAAGGACTCTCCTCCCCTTGCTCAACCTTAGCAAGGCTTTGATCTGTCTCTCTCGACCTTGGAGAGAGGAGGCACAAAAGAGGGAGGAGCAAACGGGGATATAAGCAAGCAAAGCAAGGAAAGTAAGCTTGATCTCTTTCAAGCTTGGAGGGAAGGGAGGGAAAACCTTGGTCTTTGATTGAGCTGCTATTCACAATTTTCTTCAAACTTGGGTATTTTTTATTGAAGAGTTGCACATTGAAAGGCATACAGGTGAAAGCATGTTTAGGTGGTACCACTTTTTGCACCTTTTGGTGGTAACACTAATAGCACCTAGGTGGAGGGAAATCCAACGGTTTTCAAATTTAAGAAAAGAGGGAGAGGGAAATTCTTACAGTCATCATGGCCTACACTCCTTGTCCTCTTCTCCTTTCCTATCACACAACTAGCTTGTCACTCGGACGCCCGCTTGTACCTGTGTGCTCGCTCTGCTCCCATAGCTTGTGCTCCCCCCATTGCATGATGTAGCCGTTGCACTCTGCCCCCCATTGCACCCGTTGCACTTTGCCATAGCCCTGGTAGAGCTATACTGTTAACCCTCACAGCACACGGACACCCTATCACCTACGATGGACGCGTATTATGTATTCGATAGAGTCAGGTACCGGGCTTGTCGGACCAATAGGGAAAGGTAGAGTGATCGTCGATGAGAGGCGCACTTTAACTTGGACATTCAAGGGATTAGTTGGTTAAGCATGGGCGCCCAAGTGTGAATGGGGTGAGCTCCTATAAAAGCCAACTAAACCTAATTTTTACTCATTCTCTCATTTGTGCAATTGAAGAGTGCTCTTGCTCCATCTCCATCTTCTTCTTCTTCTTCACCTCCTTGTGTGTGTGTGTGTGAGAGAGAGAGAGAGAGGGAGAGTGTGTGTGCGATCGAGCATTACGAAGGCACGACGGCGGCGAAGCGGTTGAGCGTGGCACGACTGCAGCTTCTTCTTCATCGCGGCGAGGAATCCACCACGAAGGCGAGCGTAGAGCGGTGAGTGACACACCCTTTGTTTTCTTGAGCTTGCTAGTTTAGGCTTGTTGTGTGCTTGGAGCCTTTTGTGGCTCGCATACGGTGTATTGGCAAGTCCCTTGCTTCGACAGTGCGGCAAGGAGCGCACATTTTTGGCGCCGCTGCCGGGGATATGCCCTACACTAAGCTCGGTTAGCACTTTACGCTTCCTTGTGGTGCAATTTCTATCATAGGAAAGGCAGGGAAGGAGTGTGTGGAGATTTCGGTTTTTTGCGTTTTCTGCATTTGCTGTCAAGTTTCAATTTCTGCTATTGTCTGCGTTTTTTCAATTTCTGCAATTTCTGCATTTTCAAGTTCGACGTTTCCAATTTCTGCAATTTTCTGTATTTCTGTCAATTTGCTGCAATTTCTGCGTTTTTTCTGCATTTTCTGCAATTTTTGCGTTTTTTCTGCAATTTTTGCAATTTCTGCGGTTTTTCTGCAATTTCTGCATTTTTTTCAATTTCTGTATTTTCTGCATCAACGAAAAAAATATATATATATATAAATTTTGAAAAAAAAAAGTTTTTTGAGAAAAAAAAAATTTGGAAAAAAAAAAGTTTTTTATTTTTTCTCCCAAAAAAAAAAATTTCGAAAAAAAAATTTTAAAAAAAATAAAAAATATTCGGAAATCAAAAACGCGAGTGAGCGGGCGGCGAAATTTTTCGAAAATAGGACGGGTTGGTTTGTATAAAAGGTAGATCGGGATCAGCATCATTTTCCCAAGCCCAAGCCCAAGCCCAAGCCCCAGTCCTATGATATATACTAGACTCACTCTTATATATATACCCTACTCCCTCAAGAGAGAATGAGAGCATGTGGGACAAGTCCTCCACTCTCCTCCTTTCTCTTCCCACTTGCACCCTTAGACTTTCTAGTTTGGGCCTAGTTCCCTACTGGAAATTGACAGTTTTAGGGATTCCGAGGGCATAGAGTGACCAAACGGAGGGCTGTAAAGCACGGCACGACCCTCTGACCGATACGCTCGTTTTGAGCTATCACACGACCCATTCCACGACACGCTCTAAAAAATCTAGCAAAAAAACAAACAAAAAACACGCTAAAAACTAGTCACAAGGCCTCCTAGAGCAGCTTTTTGACACCTTACGGTATCAAAAGCACATGCACTTACGCTCTGGGCGGGTGCTAGAACACGAGCATATTGAGGGTGCCTCTGTTCATACGGACACCCATTACCCATCCACGATAAGCTCTAGACCCTCAGCGGGGACACAAGGTAGCACCACCCAAGACCCTAAAATAGCCGCTAGTGATTCCTCCTCCGACTCAGAAATCATGGAAGCATACCCTACCCAAAACACTGAGAGAGAAGGCCATGCACCTCCCGAAGCTCCACAGCCTAGTACTAGTATGTTTAGCCGTTTCATGGAAACATTAGGTAGAGCTACTCGCTCGGAACTTGATGCAAATGAAGCACACGAAGGGGGTGGGGAAGTGGACTCTCCTTTCACATCGCACGTGGACCCCACACCCCCAAAGAGTGTCCATGTGGATATCCTGCCAACTTCTTACCAAGAAGGCCCTGTTGAGCTGCCTCCTTCAGAAGTTCCCTCTAGAGTACCGTTGGTGGCAAGTAAAACCACGGGGAGCAACATTGCTTCTACCTCACAAGAAACCGTTAACACGTTGACTCTAGAAGGATTGTTCATTAATGATCATTGGACATACGACCTCCACACTGAGGTGTTGACGGATCTACACTCTGGCCACGCCTACCATGTAGGACGGATAGAGATTGTACAATCCACCTCTAGTGCCACGAGCATCGAAGATCAACAGAAAATGATCTGTAATGTTATCCATGGCATTATTCAATCAGAAAGGCAAAACCGAGGGGTAAATATACTCTCAAATGGCCCCATGAGATTTCTGGATACGAGCAAGGCTCAACAGCCTACTCTATCACAAATGGAGACTCCTCTAATGAGCCCCATGGACCCATCTTACGTCATTTCACCTGGGGTCTCTATGCAATCTGAGCCTCCGAGCGAAAACTTTAGCTTCCCTAACTTGGCTCAACCCTCTATCAAGGAAAACACAGTGCTCACTCCAGGGATAAGCCTAACAGAGAATGTACCGATGACATCTACGGTTAGCGCAGTGCCACTACCTAGTGTCGTAGTACCTAATATGGGGCCTCCACCATATGTGCCTCTAGCCCCTTATGCACACATGGCCCCCACACCTCCAATTGTACCACTTGCTTATGCTCCTCGAGTGCCACTCCCTAGCTCTTATCCGAGTGGACCTATGCCCGGTTATGTTCCATATCCTGCATCATCCACACATATGCCAAGACCGGTACCCGTTCCTCTCCCACATATGATTCCAAGAGTACCTCCACCGGCCCTGCCTCCTCACATAGGTGACTTGGCAGCGTTTGCTCAAACCATAGGTCGATCTATCGCGGAAAATATGCGTCATGCATCTGATAGAGAGCCTAGAAGTAAGGCAGTACAAATTGCCAAACTCACGCAAAAATTCAATGGGGACGAAGATGCTAGAAAACACATTGAAGTGTTTGAACAAGTATGTGATTCCTTAGGGGAACGCAACGAACTACATAAGTGCAATGCCTTAAGCTTGACATTAAGTGGGAAGGCTGGAGATTGGTATAGGACCCTAAGGGTGGACGAGAAAACAATCTACCCTACCCTTCGAAGGTTGTTTCTAAAGGAGTACATACGAGAAGGTGTGCTTTGGGGTGTAGCATCTCAGCTACAGAAGGCCGAACGTAAGGAAGGAGAGTCAGTAAGGGACTTCATTAGTCGTCTAAAGCACTTAAACTCTCGCTGCCCTGTAAATGAGCGCTTCAACAATAACCAACTGCTTGATCGATTCATTCGAGGGTTGAGGAATGAAGGAATCTATAATGGACTAGTGATTAGAGGTATCACAACCTGGGAAGATGTCACTGCCAATGCAATCCAATTAGAGGACAACTTGATGATAGCAGGCATGAGGGTGTCTACTGACACGAGATCCACTAGCTCACAAGCCATTGAGTATGAACCCATGACTGCAAAGCCCATTGCCAATGAGCCAAAGGTATTTGAGACATTCTTGACAGACCTCACCAAGGCAATCCAAGAGTCTCTTAAGGATAATCGACCCCCTCAAAATAGTCACATGTATCCAAGAAGGGAGCAACAATGGTGTTCCATTTGCTTAGGTCCACATAGCACTAGTGAGTGCCCTACGTTTAGAGTAAAATTTAATGGAACTTGCAACGCATGTGGTAGGTATGGTCACCAAGCTAAGGATTGTTTAATGATCAAACGTATGATGGCAAATAGACCACCTGTAGCCTGGACGGATGCGCCTCGAGCTCCTGTATTGATGCCTACTCCACCTGTTGAGCAACTACCGCAACACATGGTCCCTAGACCTCAAAATGTTGTACAAGCTACGCCGTTACCACCTCCTGTGCTAGGACCGCAGCCCCCGCATCCAAGAGTCGCCCCTATGAACCAAGTGGGTTGCGAGCCATCAAATGCTTATGCAGATGGCTGTGAGGAGGAAATAGACACTAGTATTGCCTACGGACTTGATACATTGGAAGAGTGTCCTATTTACTACATGGAAGATTGTTGGGGACAAGTCAAGCCGGTTTATCAAGCTGCTACTCTCGCATCCAGAGGTCAAAATATCAACACCCAGGCTAGGAGGCCACCTCTTCAATGCTACGAGTGTGGTGGACCACATCGAGCAGCGGAGTGCCCTATTAGGCTGCAAAAGAATGCTACACAGATGCAAATGAATCAAGGGAGCACGTCTCCAATGCCAATACTCACATGTAATCGTTGTGGCATAGATCACTTGATTGCCCAATGCCCCTATAACCCAAATGCGCCTAAAATCAGACCCCTGAATTTGGTCGAAATTGCTAGTGTGACATCGCCAATACCACCCGTCGCACCCGCTTATGCGATTACACGGTCCATGCTTCAAGGGCCAAGACATATCCTCGAAGAGAGAGATACCGCGTCAGTTATCCAAGCAAAGAAAAAGAAGACACGAAGGAAGAAGTCGCAGAATACGGAAAATTCAAAGCCAAGTTCCAAAACAAACATAGGAACAGGAGATGACCCCGTGTATATGAATGACCTCGAGGATGATTCAGATTCAGTCGAGACAATGGAGACTAGAACCAATACCACAAAGGGAAAGACCGACAAAGAAAACCGTAACATGGGACCAAATGAAAACCGAATAAGAGAAAACCATAAAGAGCCTCTGAAAACACCACAAGTGTTTCCAAATCCAATCCAAGACCCCCAAGAAAAACCGCAGGGGCAAAAAGGGAAGAATCGTAAAAAGAAGATTGGGACGTACCCAAACCCTGTAGACGAGATTAAGCAGGTGAAACATCTAAGAGATTTAGTGGAGGAGACTCAAAGGAAACTAGAACAAGAACCCATGCAGGTCAAAATTCATGACACAGTGTTTCCCACGCAAGTTCATCCACCCCACATGAACCATAGACCGTTAGCCATATCTAGTATCATCCAAGAAGGGAGTGAGGACGGGACATCAGAAAGTGAGCATACACCCTTCTTGTTGGGAAGGATGTTTAACGAAGGAATACCTGATCCCATTGAGGAATATGAGATTCCATCCTCACCAGTTCCTAGTCAAGGACCTACACCCTGCAAAACGCCAATGAATGTTGCCAAACTAGTGGACTTCATGTCTTCTGAGGTCCGAACCACGATCATAGCAAAGCTGTATGGAGATCCTGAGTTATTCCTTGCACTTCGAGCATTCCTTAACGGAGAGCTACGAACGGGATTACCGCAGTTTGCGCAACCAAATAGGCCTGACTCGATTATGATTGATGAGGAAAATCATGTGCAATCACTTGACTTAGATGGACACGAGTCTGTGATCGAGGTACCCATTAACGAATTAGGGCAGTATTTTGAAGGCGACAAGTCTAATGCGACCCTACCCATCACTACCAAGGGATTAACTATAAAGGGAATTCTTGATGGTGGTGCGGGAGTTAGCATCGTTACAAAAGATTGTTGGGAATCCATGGGAAAACCCCGCCTCAGTGTTACTAACATTGTGGTAAAGATGGCAAATGGTACCATAGCCAAACCTATGGGGATGCTCAAGGATCTTAAGATCAAAGTTCTAGGACACAAGGTACGACATACGTTCATTGTAATGGATTTCTCTAAACACCTTATGTCATATGAAATGATTTTAGGACGACCATTCATGAGGGAAGCACAAATGGTTCACGATTGGTCTAAAAATCATGTCTATTTACAATTCTAAGACTCTGTCCTTAGAGTGGATTTGGTGACTGGTAAGGTACACCCCTTAGGGAGTAAAACCATTATTGATCATCGCTCTGACACCACAGTTCACTCGGCCCCACTACAATATTGTTACACTTGTAAGAAGGATACAGACATTGGCCAAGATTCTCCTTATATGGATGTGTTACCGGGTATGACGGAATCAGACAATGTAGACTGGGTCCACCTAGCATCAACCATAGACACTTGGGGAAATAGGGGGACGACCTGGGTAACACCTGAGGGGGATGAAATGCATATACCCTTAAATATGCTACAAGCAATGCATATCGCTTCCGACAAGACTCATCCTAATGTAACGAAGAAAACATACAAGTGGGTCCCTAAAGCTTCTTTAGTGACCATAGCTAGTGCTAAAAAACAGAAGCCTTGTAAGAAACGTACCACTCGCTCCAAGAAAAGTAAGAAAATGTTGCGATGGATCCATAAACGACTATTGGAAGCCCAAGGCTACTATCAAGGAAATGATCAAATCTGGGTGCCAAAACGTAGATTGTGCTCTTACCTATCACCTGACCCAAGTGAGCCCAATCCCGTAGCTCCAAAACGAATCAATGATCGTGGAAAGAAAAAAATCACCGAATGCTACACACCCGCTCCCGAGCTAGTTTGGGTACCAAAGAAAGAACGATTTGTTCCACCTAGCTCAGGAAGGGGAGAGTCCCATGAAGCTTTTAGCTCATCATGTAATACATCCATAGAGGTAAAAGCTTCTACACAGCCTCCATCTATAGTAGTGGACCTCCATGAAGCTACCAAAGAATCCACACCTCCCAGTGTTCAAGAATCACCTAATGAACCACTTCAAGTTCGATCCTGGGAGAGTACCTTACCACCCTTGCAACTTGACAAGGCACCTAGGGTAATAGAAAACTACTGGCAAAAATCCTCACCTATTACCAACTGGAACAATTGGTTTCAAAGGGTGGCAAGCTCATTTCAAACGGTATGATCTACCCAAGGAAGGGGGGAGTGTTTGCTGACAGTCATCATTCATTTGTTTCCCTCTCAACCTTTTTCCCTGACCTCTCAATTCCAATCTTAGGGAATGTACATATAAAGCTTTATACTCACAAAAAACAAAAAATAAAGAGCAAGAGCAATTAGCAAACGAGTATGCACAATAAAAGTCAAAACATTGACTCAGACCTACACATGTCACATCTGGTACAGTGAAATAGAAACCTATGCCATAAAACACCTTTGATCCTCATCACTTGAATGATGGAGGGTAGGTAAGATTAGTACGATAGGAGTGTTTCTGTTTTAGAGTTGAGTGATTAGCAAAGTTCTCTTTTCCCACTAATGTGCCTCCTGGAGGTATTCCTTTTGTTTCCTAGTGTGTACAGGAGCGTGTTTCTATTGATAGGATTTGGACCTTCATGGAACCTTCAAATCAAGCACGACCATCAACACAAACAGGTGTTTCTTATCCATTAGCATTGCCTTTATCTTTTTGTATCTATGTTTGTCTGCTTTGATTGTGATTGGTAGCATAATATTCAGCGCATTGGCTTAGTATGTAATGTTTTGTCATAATCACTTGTCTAGGTTTAAAAATCAAGCAATCCGACTAAGCTAGTTTGACCAAGTTAGGTGTTAGAGATTTTCTCTTAATACCATGGGGAATGCCTTCCTAATAAGCAATGGTTACTTAGGTTCTTAATCCGATTTAGGCAGCATTGTATGAAATGTACTAGGGCTTTCTAGTGGGCTTAACCCTATTGACCTTTAGCTTAAGTATTATAAAGGGAGTTTACTAATGTGATGAGCCTGGGGAGTGTATCAGTGTTATATGACCCCCCAAAGTTACAAAATTAAAATGTTGAAAATGAACAAACAAAAAATCAAAGTGCCACAATGTAAAATTTTAAGCTGGAAGAGAAATCTCAGCTTGATTTGGTACTTCACTCACATGTATCGCCTATGGTACTAGAGCCCTAGAGGTTCCCAGTGTGGGCGCTTTTCCTTGAAAAGCAAAAAACCCAAGGCATACAAAATAAGCACACACATCATAATTGAATCACTGTGAAAAGACCTTGGGGGGTCAAAGAAAAAGTAATCAGTCAGGCGATGATTTCATGAGAAATTCCTTTTATGGTAGTTTAACTACAAAGTCTTCTAGGTATAGCCTCTAGTCAGCCCTCGAACATGAATACTTGGCTCTCGCGATTAAACAACTTAATTGACCACAGAAAATTAAGAAGCTTACCCATGGTATTAATATTCGATCTCTAGTGCCTTTCGACCATCAAATTAGCGACCCCAGACTTGTTTAATTTTCTACCTTTACATCTGTTTATGCATTTGATTACATTGAAATTTAATGTTCATTGCTGACAAATTGTTTGAAATTCTTTTTCCAATCAATGTGTCTACCTAAAACTGCATATGCTTTTTAAGACAATGCAATTACTGTGCCAATGTTGTTTGATTTTGCAGTGACTGAAGAAGGCTAAGGACATTCATCTCAAATGCTCTTCCACCTCGATGAACCAGCTTCAACTCAATAGCTTCCGAGGACGGAATCTACATCAGGAAGGGGGGCATGTTAACCCTCACGGCACACGGACACCCTATCACCTACGATGGACGCGTATTATGTATTCGATAGAGTCAGGTACCGGGATTGTCGGACCAATAGGGAAAGTTAGAGTGATCGTCGATGAGAGGCGCACTTTAACTTGGACATTCAAGGGATTAGTTGGTTAAGCATGGGCGCCCAAGTGTGAATGGGGTGAGCTCCTATAAAAGCCAACTAAACCTAATTTTTACTCATTCTCTCATTTGTGCAATTGAAGAGTGCTCTTGCTCCATCTCCTTCTTCTTCTTCTTCTTCACCTCCTTGTGTGTGTGTGTGTGTGTGTGAGAGAGAGAGAGAGAGAGGGAGAGTGTGTGTGCGATCGAGCATTATGAAGGCACGACGGCGGCGAAGCGGTTGAGCGCGGCACGACTGCAGCTTCTTCTTCATCGCGGCGAGGAATCCACCACGAAGGCGAGCGTAGAGCGGTGAGTGACACACCCTTTGTTTTCTTGAGCTTGCTAGTTTAGGCTTGTTGTGTGCTTTGGAGCCTTTTGTGGCTCGCATACGGTGTATTGGCAAGTCCCTTGCTTCGACAGTGCGGCAAGGAGCGCACATATACCCCCATTGCCCCCGGCATGAAAGCATAAAGGCTGCAATAGCACCCTCTACAAAGATGACTCCCAAGAAGAACACTCCTTCCAGGAAGCACAAAAACCCATCTTAGAGCACGAAGGTGACACAACAAGCGGCCCCTGCAACAAACACCATAGCAGAGCAAACCCTCACAACAGCCACCACACAACAGACCCTTGCAACACATGCGACACAGTAGATGCCTTCAACAACCCTAGCAACAAACACGATCGCCGAAACTTCCCTTTCCAAATGCGGGTTGTCGGTTGAAAAATCTGTTTAAAAAGGTGAGTTCTACATTGCATTTTGGTCGTGTCTATGCGCCTCATGGCAATGCATGGCAAAAAATCCTATTTTTCAGCATTGGTTGCAAATCATTTTTCTCCATGGCTTTTCTTGCAGCATCGGTGGAGTATCCGATACTTTCCAGGTTTTGCTATTCTACATTGTAGTTGCATGAGGAATATGAAGGAGTACGAGCGGAAGTGCAACGCGAGAGAGAGTGCGAGAAGAAGAGCACGACGATATGGTGAACTCGCTCTACTGTAATGTGTAGAGCATAGTGAGTTCTTATTAGGTTTTTACAAAAGAATATGTGTACATACCTGGCGGCCCGCCCACTTACCTCGGCGACCACATTGGGCTTTATACCCCAACAACCTCCCACTTAAAGTCCAATGTGGTACTTTAAGTGTGAGAGAAGCTACTATACAAGCTAATATACAAGAGATGTAGAGAACTGATGTACTATCCTACACCTAACTGCTTGCGAAAATGCGCAAAGCTCTCTGAGGGAAGTCCTTTTGTAAGTAGATCAGCAGGATTTTCTGTGGTGTGAACTTTGACAAGCTGAAGTTGCTTATCCTCGAGAATTTCCCTGATGAAATGATACTTCACATCCACATGCTTTGTCTTTGAGTGATAAACTGGATTGCGAGCCAATTGTATAGCACTTTGATTATCACAATATAACACAGGCATCTCTTCTTTGATTCCCAAATCTGTTACTAGTCGATTAAGCCAAATTGATTCTTTGCATGACTCTGATGCTGCAACATATTTAGCCTCTGTAGTAGACTGAGTGGCACAATCTTGTAATCTAGAATGCCATGATACTGCTCCACCAGCCAATGTAAAGACATACCCTGACGTAGACCTTTGGTTGTCTAAGTCACCTGCATAATCTAAGTATGTAAAACCCTTTACACTTAGCTCCTGACTCCCATAGCATATACGCATACTCTTTGTATCTTTCAGGTATCTCAATATTCCTTTCACTGCCTCCCAATGTTTCTTGCCTGGGTTTGACATGTATCGACTTACTACTCCCACTGCAAATGCAATGTCTGGGCGAGTAGCAATCATTGCATACATCAAACTACCCACTGCAAACGCATATGGAATCTTATCCATTTCAGCCTGTTCTTCCTCAGACACAGGACAATCTTGTTTGCTAAGTTTCACATATGGTGGCAATGGAACACTCAGTGCCTTTCCCTTCTCCATATTGAAACGTTGCAAAACCTTGTCAATAGACTCTGTTTGAGATAACCAAATCAACTTCTTTGATCTGTCTCTCTCAATGCGCATACCAAGTATATGACTTGCCTCACCCATGTCTTTCATGTCAAACGATTTTGCCATCTTTGACTTCAAAGATGAAATTTCTTCCAAGTGCTTGCCAGCAATCAACATGTCATCCACATACAAAATAAGGATCAGCCAACTGCCATCCTTAGCCTTCTTTGTATATAGACAGTGATCGAACTCACTACGTTTGTAGCCTTGAGAAAACATAAACTTGTGGAATTTATGGTACCATGCCCTCGGTGATTGTTTTAAGCCATAAAGACTCTTTAACAACTGGCATACCCAATCTTCCTTGCCTTTCTCAACAAACCCTTCTGCCTGCTGCATGTAAATTTCCACATCTAAATCACCATGCAAGAACGCTGTCTTGACATCCATTTGGTGCAACACCAAATCTAATATGGCAACCAATGCAAGAAAGCATCTCAATGTAGTCATCTTGACCACCGGAGAGAAGACTTCATCAAAGTCAATGCCTTGTTCTTGCTTAAAGCCCTTGGCAACAAGCCTTGCTTTGTACTTTGGCTGACTATCATGAGTGGTGATCTTATACCTGTAAACCCATTTACAAGGTAGAGCCTTTTTGCCCTGTGGTAATTTAACTAGCTTCCATGTCTGGTTTTTATGCAGAGCTGTCATCTCTGACTGCATGGCCAATTGCCAATTCCCGGAGTCCTTCATTTGCACTGCTTCCTTGTAACATGAAGGCTCATTGCAATCAGTCAACATGACATAGTTCATAGATGGAACAAACCTATCAGGAGGTCGCGTGACACATCCAGATCTACGCACAATAGGTGGCTCAGGCTCAGCCACAACCTGTGGTTCCAATCTATCCTGTCCTTGCTCCTCTTGAGCCCTGACATTTTGTCTTGCACGTGCAGGTCCATCTTCTTGGAAGACAACTCTTCTAATCTCCTCAACCCTCTCTGGTTTAGAATGATATTTGGATTCATTAAAGTGAACATCATTTCTGCGGACAACCTTTCTGGATTCGGGATCCCAAAGTCTGTACCCCATCTCACCAGAATTACCATAGCCTAGAAAGATACACTTTCTACTCTTTGGCACAAGTTTGTTCCTAAATTCCTTTGGAACGTGAGTATATGCCTCACAGCCAAAGACTCTGAGATGCTTGTATGAGGGCATTTTGCCTGACCATACCATCTCTGGCAGTGAATCCTTCTGCAAAACCTTGCTAGGAGATCTATTTACAAGGTGAACAGCTATTGATACAGCTTCAGCCCAAAACCCATTTGGCAGCTGTGCATTAGACAACATACTTCTGGCCTTCTCTTGTATGGTCCTATTCATCCTCTCAGCAACACCATTTTGAGGAGGATTGTAAGGAGCAGTAAGTTCACGTTTTATACCTTTTGACTCACAAAAGTCCTAAAAGGCCTTTGAAACATACTATCCACCATTGTCAGTGCGTAAGCATTTAAGCTTCTTGCCACTCTGATTCTCCACAAGTGTCACAAACGTTTTGAAAACACTAAACGCTTCATCCTTGTGCTTGAGAAAGTAAACCCATACTTTCCTCGAGTAATCATCTATAAATGTCATAAAGTAAGAAGCTCCCCCTAGAGATAGGTTAGGCATAGGTCCACACAAATCACTATGAACAAGTGCCAACTGTGTATCTCTTCTACTGCTTCTATGCTTATGTGGCTGCTGTGTTTGCTTACCATACAGACAATGTTCACAGAATTCAAAATCATTAAATGAAAAGCCGCGCAAATAACCAGAACGAGACAAGATTTCCATTCCCTTCTTGGACATATGTCCTAACCAGCAATGCCACAAAGAAACGTTCGGCTGCTCGGTTACATTGATTACATTTTTAGAGACATTTGATACATAAATCATGTAAAGTCCTCCAGACTTTACTCCATGTGCTACTGTCATAGAACCCTTGGATATCTTCCACATGTTCTGTCCAAAAGTGGTGACGTAGCCAGCATCATCAAGTAAACCTGTGCTGATCAAGCTCTTTGTAATTGCGGGAACAGGTCTCACATTCTTCAGCGTGAAAGAAGAGCCATTCTGAAACTTCAATTGAACATCTCCAACACCTAAGATCTCACATGTCTGCCCATTTCCTAGCCGAACATGATCTTTAGTGGTCACATAAGAGGTAAACCACTCCTTGTTTGGAGACACATGAAGTGATGCCCCTGAGTCTATAATCGAGTCACTCAGTGCATTTCCATCAGATGTTGTAAGAAGAGCTGAGTCCATTGTATTCTTCAAGAAGTAGATGTCTCCTGACACTAGACTGTCATCCTCTGCAACAGTGTTTGTCACATTTATTTCTTGAATCTTCACTGAGGACTTGTTCTTCTCACCATGGTCTTCAGCTTTCTCTTTGCCTTTTTCTGCTTTCCATTCTCTGCAGTCTCTTTTCATGTGACCCTTCTTGCCACAATGGTAGCATTCTATGTCACTCTTGCCTTTAGCACTGCGGGACTTGCTACGAGACTGATTCCTCTTTCCACCTTTGTACTTTTCTTTGGTCCTTCCCCTGACAACTAAGGCTATTCCTTTGCCTTTGTCCATTGTCTTTCTATTGGTTTCTTCAGTAAGCAGACTTCCTTCTACACCTGCTATGTTCAAACCCTCTGGAGGTGCAGAATTACTCAAAGCTGTGCGAAAAGTGTCCCAACTTTCCGGCAATGTGATCAACAGGAACATAGCTCTAACAAGTTCATCAAACTTGACACCTTGAGCTGACAACTGACTATAGATTGTGTTGAATTCATTTAGATGATTGGACATAGGTGTCCCTTCTTTCATCTTCAAGTCAACAAGCTTCTTAAGCCAGTATACCTGTGAAGCTGCACTCTGCTTCTCATAAAGATCACTCAGCTTTAACCATGCTTGATAAGCCGACATCTCGTCTGCTACATTGAAGTAAACGCTTTCTGCCAAAGTCGGCATAATGGTAGAAAGTGCCAATTCATCCATTTCGCTCCATTCATCTTCGTCCATATCTTCTGGTTTTATCCCCTTGAGCTTTATAGGTTTTATCTGCTTCTTTTGTAGCAACACGTGCCAAATCTGCTTCTTCCACAATGGGAAATTAGTTCCATCCAGCTTCTTGATATTGTAAAGAGCAGTGTCCTGTGATCTAGCCATAGCTACGCTTCACAGTAGTTTACTTTCCTGGGAAAATTTCGGCAGAGTTTCCCCTGTAAACTGACCTCTCAACCAATATCAACCTGTCAAATGAACCAAGAAAGCTTCAGATTCTGCATAAATTTCGGCAGAGTCTCCTTTGTAAAAAGGCTCTGGTGTACTAAAAACAGACCAACAAACAGCTCAAAAAACCTTGTCTCTCTGACACTGTAAGCTGCAGGTAAACCTGTCCTGCACCTGTACTGTCTCTAACTGTCCTGTCACTGTCCTGTAAGCATAGACTGCGACAATGCCTCAACGGCAGTAAAGAAAAGATGTAATCCCAACTATCTAACTCACAGTCAATACATCCTAGTTGCCTATCTAAGGGTGCTCGAGCGATCGCTCCAAGACCTGTATCACCGAAAGGATCTCAACATTCGAGAATCCCCCAGCTCAATAAAACCTCACTCGACCCTCAACAAAGGCTGCAGTAAATCTGACAGTACATAGACTTCCCGCAAAGTCATACATCCACAAATTTCCCACTGTATGGTGTAACCGCTGCGGCGGTTGTTTGCTGCGTGACTCACAGCCAGCAAACCCTCAACAAACATACATCATCTCTGACAATACATCCCATGTGGAAGTACCTGCAATGTCAAGATGAAATCTAGAATATCAAGCAGCAAACACAAGCTACCTGATAAACTAGTGGATGTCGCCTATAGTCTGTGTGTAGATACGCCCGTGTCGTATGTGACACGCCTCCAAGAACTATGAGCTGTCCTTCGATGTGTAGATAGCCACAAATCAACACTCTAGGAGTGTCGATATCCTCAGCACCTGCAGTCGTAGGCCGAAAACCCCAAATTTGCAGAGTCGGATCTGCACCCGTCGAGACCACGTAGTCGAAAATGGCCTGCGCAGACCTTTGTCGAAGCCGAACGGTGGCCGAAATGACCTCAGAATGAAATTCAGACAACACCAAGCCCTTTGGGCTTACCCACGAGATTTGGGGCCATGTCTTTGCCTGTCGAATTTCACTCCAATCTGAGCTGGTGACTCTAGCCTCCTGCAGTGCTGCCCCGAGCCTCGATCTGAGCTCTGATACCAGTTGAAGGAGTACGAGCGAAAGTGCGACGCGAGAGAGAGTGCGAGAAGAAGAGCACGACGATATGGTGAACTCGATCTACTGTAATGTGTAGAGCATAGTGAGTTCTTATTAGGTTTTTACAAAAGAATATGTGTACATACCTGGCGGCCCGCCCACTTACCTGGGCGACCACATTGGGCTTTATACCCCAACAGAATATGGACTGAGCATGGAGGAAACTCCCCAAGGATTTAACAGACAAGGACCTACCACCTGAATAGTGGTCTCAACAATATTCAAGGTGCCAGAGAATAAGAAGACTAAGATCTTCCTCCACCAGGTGCATGACCACCTTTATGATGCATGTAGGCTTCTGCATCAGAAGGTCTACCAGGCTACCCCCTCAAATGGAGAGCTCATGATGAGGTTTGCAAGGGGTTTTGCATATGAATACTGCGATGCTACCAAATCAGACCTCGACAGCCATAAGATTGCATGGGATTTGGTCGGGGATCAAGTATTAGAGAATGTAAGGAGCCAGAAAGGGGGACTCAACCGGAAAATACAGAAGTTCATGTTTGATGATGGTGTGAAGGAATCCCCCACATTTGAAGGTACATCTTGACATCCTCAACAACATCACCCTTCTCTGCACTCAGCTTTGCATTCACATCCAAGGGAATAGAAATTGGCTTACAATCAGCCATACCATACTTTGACAACATGTCCAAAGCATACTGTCTCTGTGGTGACAGCCATACACCCTCTGGAGTCCTGATCACCTCAATGCCAAGAAAGTAGCACAACTCGCCCAAATCTTTCATTTCAAACTCCTGTTTGAGAAGACCCTTCACATGGTCAATCTCCATAGCATTGTCACCCACAATAATAAGGTCATCTACATATATGGTAATGACCACAATCCCCATATCACTCTCACGTACATAGAGTGAATGATCAGCATGAGCTCTCCTAAAACCAATACTGACAAGATACTTGGCAATCCTATCATACCATGCTCTAGAGCTCTCCTTCAAACCATACAAAGCTTTGAGAAGCCTGCATACATAATCTGGGTAACCTGGATCGACATAACCAGGTGGCTGATCCATATACACTTCCTCTTGAAACTCACCATTCAAGAAGGCATTCTTTACATCCATTTGATGCATAATCCATACTCTAGATGCAGCCACTACTATGACAGCTCTCACAGTCGTCATCTTTGCCACTGGAGCAAAGGTCCCCTCATAGTCTATGCCATACGTCTGTGCATAACCCTTTGCGACCAGTCTTGCCTTGTGACGCTCAATGTTACCATCAGCCTTATGCTTGGTTTTATACACCCATTTATAGCCAATAGATTTCTTGCCACTTGGCAATGGCACCAACTCCCATGTGTCGTTTGCTTCCAATGCAGCCATCTCTTCATTCATTGAATGATCCCAATGCACATTTCCAACTGCATCCTCAAAACATGTGGGCTCCACATCTTGTATCACCTTAGCCATGTAGGCTTGGTGATGTGCTAGATACCCATCATAAGTCAATTTTTGAACTGGATTTCTGACTTTGTTAGATCTGCGCGGTCCTGGGTCACTCCTTTGCCCTCTAGCATCTTCTTGTACTTTCCTTACACCAAGTGTCCTGACAGCCGGAATTCCAAATTCCTCATCAAAAATTTGTTCAGAACCATCTGAATCCATGTCTACATGTGAAAAACCTGATGATGCATCAGCCATAAAGGGAGGTTTATCAACCTTTTGCTTTCCTTTTCGTGATACATTCCGTGTACCTGCTGGTGGAGTAACCTGCGTACGTAGTCTACCATTCCATGGCTTCTCAATAGAGCCACGAGAAGAGGACTCTTGTGGTCCACTCAAAACCTGTGACTGTGGCCTCACATTTTGTACAACCACATCATCTTTTACATCATCCCCAATAGTGCCATGTGCAGTACTATACAAGCTGCTCATCTCATCAAAGACTACATCTCTGCTCACTCGTAATTCTTGTGTAGTAGGATTGTAGCACTTGTACCCCTTTTGTTCAAGGGAATATCCCACAAGAATAAATTTCTCTGCTTTAGGATCCAATTTCCTACGCAACTCATCAGGTACATGCACGTAAGCTATGCAGCCAAACACTTTCAAGTGTGCCAAATCAGGCTTTGTACCTGCAAAAGTTTCCTCAGGTGTTACATCATGCACTGCAGCTGAAGGTGTCCTGTTCATAATGTACACAACTGTGTTTACAGCTTCAGCCCAGAAATGATGAGGCATGTTCTTCTCATTCATCAATGCACGTGCAACCTTTGCAATGTGCTTGTTTTTCCTTTCTGCGACCCCATTATGCCGTGGAGTATATCTGTATGTAAACTGCCTGTGTATACCATGCATTCGCAGAAATTCTGAAAAATCGTTGGAGAAGTACTCTCCCCCTCCATCTGACCTCAATGTCTTGATTTGCATATCTGTCTCCTTCTCAATCATGACTTTGAAGTCCTAAAAGTGACCAAACACTTCACTTTCGTTACGCATGAAGTAGACCCATACTTTCCTTGTATGGTCATCAATGAAAGAGACATAATACCTGCAACCATGTATACTTGCAGTATTGGTTGGACCCCAAACATCTGTGTGTACCACCTCAAGTGGCTTTTTACATACATTGCGCTCATGTGGAAATGAGCCCTTTGACTTTTTTCCAAACTGGCATGCTACACACACTTTATGCATACCATCCACCTTGAATTTGGGCAAACCTTTTACAATCTATTTTGATTGCATGCTGCGCAATCTCTGCTCATTGACATGGCCAATGCGTTTGTGCCAAATGTCAACGTCAGCCACAACACCTGTGCCTTGTGCAAATAATGCAACTTTTACCTCAGGCATGTCTACATTCAGCGTAAACATTCTTCCCACACATTTGCCCTCTGTGATCAGCTTACAGCCATTCTGGAAATCTTCTACATAACAGCCATTCGGATTGAAGCGAACCTGCAAACCCTACTCAACCATTTGTCCAACATAAACAAGATTCTTTGTAACGTTTGGGACATGAAGTACATCTGCTAAGTACTTTGATTTTCCATTCTTTGTATTTAGAGGTATGTCCCCTACATGAGCAATGGGGTGAGTTGTGTCATCTGCTGTCTACACATAGCCTGACACATCTGGTTTGCGCATATCTCTAAACCACTCTCCAGGAGACGTCATGTGATTAGAGGCACATGAATCCACATACCAAACATCATCTTGGGTGGAATTCTCTGCAGTCATTGTATTCATTACATGCTACATAAAAAACATGCGCTCACTTCTGCTGTCATCTGCATCTCTGCTAGTAGATGCATAGTTGCCATGTTCTCTCTTTCCACTTGCTTTTCCCTTTGGACAGTCACGTGACATGTGACCTTTTTCACCACAAGTCCAACATTCTTTGCTATCTGCAGTATGTTGCTGCTTGCTTGATCCTGCACCACGACCTCTTTGACTCCCCCTGCCTTGAGATTGGTTTCCCTTCCACACACCTGTATTGTTTTGATTTGATTGACCTTCTTGAAATTGGCCCTTGCAACTACTTGGGCCTCGACCACGACCTCTACCTCTGTTGGAGTTAGAATAGAAGGCATGTTCAGACCTATTTCTGCCACGAGAAGAAGATGTGTCAAGACCAAGGTTCTTCTCCTCAAGAATAAGCATAGAAATCAAATCTTGGAACACGGGGATGTCGTTTCTTGTATTCATGGAAGACCTGAAATGTACATACTCATCTCCTAGACCCTCCAAGCATGCACGGACAATGTCATCGTCTTCCACTGAGACTTTAATAGATCCAAGAGCCTCAATGATACTCTTGATATTCAAGGCATAATCATTGATGGAGAGGTTGTTCCTCTTAACCTGATTTAGCTCCGCTTTAGTTGAAGCTTCCTGGCCTTGGTGTTCACCTCGAAGACTCTGCCTAAGTTTTTCCATGCAATGGCGGGGGTTTTAGCATCCTGTAGATAGCCCATCATGCCATCTGTGATGTGTAGAGTGCGCAGGTGATGGAGAAGGTAGAAAAGAAGACTACGCACACACACCAACACACATCGAGACACACACACACACACACACAATCGTTACCCTGCAGCCATTCAACGTGCTGCTCTTCTCTTCTTCTCTTTTAACTATTATCCAAAGTATATTTACAACATAGTATAGTCACTGTCCAGCTACCCATAGCACAATGGACATATTCTTTAACATCATATTCTTTAACACTCCCCCTTAAGCTCAGAGTGAGCTTGCATATGATGGATTCCCAATGCTTCACGAAAGTAGCAAAACTTCTCCTTTCCAAGAGCTTTTGTGAATATATCCGCAACTTGATCATTTGTCTTCACATACACCAAATCAATCTCATTTGCCAAAACTTTTTCTCTAATGAAGTGATAATGTACCTCAATGTGTTTAGTGCGAGCATGGTAGACTGGATTCTTTGCCAACATGATGCTGCTAATATTGTCACAATATATAATGACACTGTCAAGATAGTCAAAATCAAAGTCTACCATAAGTACTCTCAACCATGACTCTTCACATGCTACCAAAGCTGCTCCACGATATTCAACTTCTGTACTTGATAATGCTACAGTTGATTGCTTCTTGCTACTCCAACTTATCATACCATTGCCAATGGAAAATGCATAACCACTTGTAGATCTTCTATCCATAAAATCTCCTGCCCAATCTGCATCTGTGTATCCATAAAGACAAAGCTTCCCATTCTTTTCATAAAACATTCCATAACTGACAGTGGCTTTCACATATCTCATAATCCGTCTCACTGCATCAAGATGACTTTTACATGGCTTTTGCATGAATTGACTCACAACACCCACTGCATAACTCAAATCTGGCCTTGTTATTGTCAAGTAAACAAGGCTTCCAACCATCTTGCGGTACATAGTGACATCCTCAATGTAATGTCCATCATCAAACAACTTCACATTTTGATCAAGAGGTGTATCAACCGGTTTGCACGCTGTCATTCCATACTTCTCAAGCATATCCAACGCTTATTGTCTTTGTATCATCCAAATTCCCGATAAAGTGTTGACAATTTCAATTCCCAAGAAATATCTCAACTCACCAAGGTCCTTCATGTTGAATTCTCTCAACAAACTCTTCTTGACATGCAAAATTTGCTCATCATGACTTCCAGTGAGAATCAAGTCATCAACATAGATAACAATAACGACGATCTTTCCATCAACACGCTTCAAAAACAATGAGTGATCAATAGTAGACTGTTTAAATCCCATCTTCTTCAAGATTCTGGTTTTCTTTTCACACCAAGCTCTAGATGCTTGCTTCAAACCATACAATGCTTTCTTCAACTTACACACATAATATGGAAACTCTGGATGTTGATAACCCTCTGGCCGTATCATATAAACTTCTTCTTCCAAGTCACCATTCAAGAATGCATTATCCACATCCATTTGCCGTAACTTCCAACCAAACATACTTGCCATTGCTATCACCAATCTGATTGTTGTTATCTTTGCAACTGGACTAAATGTCTTATCATAATCACGACCTTTTGTTTGTGCATAACCTTTAGCAAAAAGCCTTGCTTTGTATCTTTCCACACTACCATCTGACTTGCACTTGACTTTGTATACCCATTTTGAACCAATTGCTTTCTTTCCACTTGGCAAGCGAACCAAATCCCAAGTGTCATTCTTCACAAGAGCATCCATCTCATCATCCATAGCTGACTCCCATTCTGATTTTCCAATTGTCTCTTGAAAACATGTAGGCTCTTTATGTTGCACACGTGAAACCATGTATGCATAATGTGTATGCATGTAACCGTTGTATGTCAATCTATCAACTGGATAACGCACTCCTTTGATCTTCTCAACTGTGGTGCACTCTTCTCTTCAACTCTTGCATATGGGGGTACATATTTCTTAATATGCTTAATGCTAGGTGTCCTCAAATGTGGTAAACCATGCTCTTCATCGAGGCTTTCATCTCCAGAACTCTCTTCAACCACTTTCTTCTTGCCTTTCTCGTCTTGCTTCTTATCTCGCAAACGACCACTCCATGGGTTGACACTTCCTATACTCTCCTCTGCCATATGTGGTCCTGAAATAGTTCTTGTTGATGGTCCTGGCTTATCAACAACATGACGCACATTCTCTTGCTCTTCATACTCATCTTCTATCATCACTGGCTTTGGTTTATACCATGGTTCATGCTCACAAAATCTGACATCTTTACTGACATAAACTTGTCTTGTCGTAGGATCATAGCACTTGTAACCATTCTTTTCAACTGGGTAGCCCAAGAATATAGACTTCATTGCCTTTGGCTCCATCTTCTTTCTTGCTTCATTTGGCACATGAACATAGCAAACACATCCAAAAACTTTCATGTAGAAAACTGTTGGCTTGATCCCATAAAGTCTCTCATAAGGTGAAATTTCATGAATGGCAACAGTCGGTGTTCGATTCATAATGTGTACTGCTGTATGAACTGCTTCAGCCCAATATGTTAATGGCATATTCATCTCATTAATCATGGCTCTTGCAATCTCTGCTATGACTCTATTCTTTCTCTCAGCAACTCCATTTTAATGTGGTGTGTATCTGCAAGTAATCTGTCTTCTTATGCCTTGTTCACGTAAGTAATCATCAAAACTGTGTGACATGTACTCTCCCCCTCCATCTGTACGTAGGCATTTAATTTGACAACCATTCTCTTTCTCAACCATAACTTTGAACTCCAAGAATACCTCAAATGCCTCTGACTTTGCCTTTAGAAAGTAAACCCATGTCATTATGCTGTAATCATCCATAAATGTGATAAAATATCGACAACCATTTGGTGTAGCATGATCACAAGGTCCCCAAATATCTGAATGAACAATTTCCAAAGGACTTTGGCTAATTCTCCCCCTCTTTGGAAATGGTAAACGAGATTGCTTTCCAAATTGACAAGCTTCACAAACATGATCAAAATTCAATTTGCCAAACTTTGGTAATCCACGTACAATTTGATTTGATTGCATATGCTTTTGTATTCTAAAATTGACACGACCAATCCTCTTATGCCATAACTCTACCCAATTATCTTTTTGAGTGGCTGATTTGTTTGCATACATACCACTGTGTAAACATGGATCTCCAGCTTCCAATGAGAACAAGCGATCTTTCTTTCTTCCACGTGCCAATATCTTGCATGGTCTGCCTTTGTGAAACTCCTCTATGAAGCAACCATAACGATTAAAACGGACTTGCAACCCTTGATCTGTCATTTGTCCAACTGATGCCAAATTCTTTGTGATTGAAGGCACATAGAGAACATCTCCCAATGTGTTGTATGTCCCGTCTTTTTTTAGCAATGGAACTAAACCAACATGTGTAATCCGATGCATAATATCATCACCTGTAGCAACAAACTCATCCTCTTCTAACTTCTCTTTTCTGTCAAACCATTCACCATGATATGTCATATGATTTGTGGTACCACTATCTAAATACCAATCATCTGTATGATGTGGCTCCACCATGCTTCCAACAACATGCTCCATAGGAAATAAATGTCCACACGATCTATTGTCATATATATTTTGATCATGAGGATTGTATCCAACAAAGTTTCCTCCATGTCTGCCATAACCTCGGCCTCTTCCACCACGATCATGATTTTGATTTAGCCTTGTGTAACATTCTCTTTCAAAGTGACCATAAATGCCACATTTGTTACAATATCCATCTCTTTGAGGATATACAAATCGTCCACCTCCACGTCCACGAATTCAAGCTCTCCCCCTACCTCTTTGGCTATAATCATTATAACTTTGGCTTTGTTGGTTTTGCCATTGACCTCTTCCAGCATTGTTTCCACGACCATAGTTTCCTCTTCCACCTCTATTGTTTCCACGACCTCTAGAGTAAAAAACCTGATCTCTAGAATTGTTATTTGATGTAAAAGGACCTGACTTGCCTAACTTCACCTCTTCTTGCAAACAAAGGTTTACTAACTCTTCAAAATCAGGCATGTGTCCTCGAACAGATATAGATGTATCCAATGACTTGTGTTCCGGTCCCAAACCATTCAATGTCACTGAAACTAAGTCATCATCTGGAACTTCAACATTAATGCTCGCAAGATCTTCCTGTATTTGCTTTATCTCTGTCACATAATCTGATATGGATCTATTTCCTCGCCATATACAATGTAACCTTTGCTTCAAGTGAACTTTTCGTGGTTCTGTATTGGAGCTGTTCATTCTTGCTAGTATCTCCCATGCTTCCTTTGGAGATTGAGCCTTCTTCACATGTGGTATAAAGAAGTCACTAATGCATAGTGAAATCCAATGCATAACTTTTCTTGAATTCTCGATCCACTTCTTGTAAGCTTCTACTCCTTCTTGCCATGTTTTATGT
Source organism: Adiantum capillus-veneris (assembly GCF_014529385.1). Classification (NCBI taxonomy): domain Eukaryota; kingdom Viridiplantae; phylum Streptophyta; class Polypodiopsida; order Polypodiales; family Pteridaceae; genus Adiantum; species Adiantum capillus-veneris. The sequence goes on from NC_140944.1 coordinate 12,793,323, forward strand.
GCTTCAACATTCTCTCTATTTGGTTCCAAACCAACCTCAGGACACTCTTGTTCACCTGTAATGTAATCCCATAAACCTTTGCCCATGATAAAGTTCTCCATCCTGTAAGACCATATGTTGTAGTTCTCTCTGGTCAGCTTCTCTCCAACAATCTGTGTGACTTGAGTTGAACTTTCTGCCATCTTTACTCTCTCAATTTCTTCCAAAGGATTTTAACAAAATTTCGGCAGAGTTTCGTTTGTATTTGGACAATATCTCAAGTGACAATCTCAACCAAAGTGCTCATAAACACTGACAAGAAATCTCTCACTGCCAAGGGAAAATCCACTGACTCACTTTGCCATAGACTGACTCAGTACTATGCATAAATTCTCTAAAACAATGTCCACATGGACCTGTATGCAAATGCAATCCATACGCTGTCCTGTACCACATATCCATACATCCACCTTCTTCCCATAGTCGTAAACGACATATGAGGTCTTTCGCGGGGCCAGTCGGGGGTTCGCTCCAATACCTAATCCACCTTACCAAGGTACCAAAGCTCCCAAGGCAAGGCTTCAAAAACCTCACTCGACCCTCACAAAGGCTGCAGTTTTCCAAAATACATTGACCGCATATCCATACATAACTACAAAGTACTCAATCCGACAATATAACTGCCTCAACTTCTTCCCACAACCTTTCTTACATAGGCGGTTGTCCATAACGCACCCACAACAACCAAACATAATCTTTGATAACACAATATCATAATGCAAAAGCTCTATGTCGCTCTCCAAAACTTGTGTAAATGCTGAATTCTTCACCTATAACCTGTAAATCTACTACCGAGTGCAAAACTGGACATCTCCTATGCTTGTGTGAGCTGGCTGTTTGCTGCAAAAAATTGCAGATTTTGATAAATCTGAGTATGCCAATGTGTCCGGAATGCCCAAAAACATAAAGATAGACTCCTGGATCACTGTATTCCGAGTTCGGGTGAGAGAGTTATGACCAAAAAACCTCTCTTTTTTGCTGTTTTCCAGAGCTGCGGAAACCTGTGTATTGACTGTAGCTCCTTAAACTGAGCTCTGATACCACTTTGTAGAGTGCGCAAGTGATGGAGAAGGTAGAAAAGAAGACTACGCACATACACCAAAACACATCGAGACACACACACACACAATCGTTACCCTGCAGCCATTCAACGTGCTACTCTTCTCTTCTTCTCTTTTAACTATTATCCAAAGTATATTTACAACATAGTATAGTCAGTGTCCAGCCGCCCATAGCACAATGGACATATTCTTTAACATCATATTCTTTAACATGATGCTCATAGAAAGCCAATACATCACTTTGCTCTGGCCTTGTTTCCAGTCCCTCAAAGCTTTTCTTTGCTCTGCCGTAGCATTTGCCTCAGGAATCTCTGGTTCCTTTTCATTGTCTCCTTCTACATAGTCCCAATAACCTTTTCCTTTTAGGAAATTAGTTATTCTGAACTTCCATGCAGGGTAGTTATTTTTCTCAAGCTTCTCAGTGACAATCTGACTGAAACCGTCAGACATCTTGCAGCACTAAGACAAAATAGCTGCAATCTGCAAAAACCTGCAAATCTGTTGAACCTGCTATCATGGTACTTGTAACACTTTCTACATTCAATGGGTGTCCACAATCAAGCGTACATACAACCACTGTACTTATACAGTAAATCTTTGTATACTGCACTTTGGAGACCTGTTCAGAAACGAAGATATTGTGATGCTCTTGCTCTCTTAGCCTCTCTTGCCTGCACCAGGCTCTGATACCATGTAAAGAATGAGGATGCAAGAGAGCTACATCCAGGTAATCTTTCAAGTTGTGAGAGAGAATAAGCTTTTCATTAATCAAAAGTAAAGTGATTTTTTTCACAAGAGATTCAATTTTTAGGTCACATTATCTCATGAGGGTATATGTATGAATCCATCAAAGTTGGAGGTAATAAAAGCATGGCCTAATCCAAGGAATCTACATGAGGTAAGAAGCTGTATCGGTATGTGTGCATACTATAGACGCTTCATAGCAAAATTCTTTTAAATAGCAGGACCATTGTATGACTTAACAAAGAAGAACGTTAAGTACTCATGGACTGATAAAGAACAAAAGGCTTTTGACAAGCTCAAAGAGAATCTTACCTCTCAACTAGTCCTCATGCTTCCGAATCTCTCAAAGCCATTTGAGGTCTAATGTGATTCTTGTGGTGATTGCCTTGAAGCAGTCTTGCTTCAAGAAGGGCATGCCATAACATATGAGAGCCAAAGGCTCAATGCCAATAAACGGATCTTGGGCATATACAAAAAAGAGCTTTTAGCTGTTCTCCATGCCCTAGACACATGGAAGCACTATCTCTTGGGGGCTCCATTCATCCTACGAATGGATTACAAAGCCTCAAGAAATTCATGACGCAAACCAAGCTCTTCGACAAACAAATGAGGTGGGCAAATTTTCTTTTGGAAATTTAAATTTTATATTTTTCACATTGCTGGCAAGCACAATCAAGTGGGCGATGCACTTTCACAACGGCCAAGGGTAAATGTGGTGTCTATAGAAACTCACAATGATCTATTTTTTATGATAGATGAGTATGCTACTGACCAAGACTTTAAGTAGGTAATTACAGCCTTTGCATTAGGGAAGAAGAAAAAGAACCATTCACCTTGAAGGATGGTTATCTTCCAAATGGAAATAGTCTATGTGTTACTCACCAATATAATAAGAAACTCATGTATGAATCCCATGCTTCTCCTTATGTGAGGGAAAGAGGTATTCCTTAATCTACTCTTCGAGGAGTAGAAATGTATTTCTGTTGGTCTATCATGAAAAGCAAGCATACAAGAGTATGTTTCAAAATGTGTGGTATACCAAAAATTGAAATTTGATCGAGGGAAGCAACTTGGATTGTTTCAGTCGACATGCTTAGCAAGAAAACACACTCTATGCCTGTCAAAAGGACTATTAAGACACATCAAACGGCAACCCTCTTTATATCTCAAATTTTCAAGTATCATGGCTTGCCAACATCCATAGTGTCGGACAAAGATCCTAGAATGACCACTAATGTCTAGAAGGGTCTCTTTGAGAATCTAGGAAGTAGATTAAATTTCTCTTTCGGCCTATCATCCACAAACGGATGAACGAAGTGAGATAACTAATCTAATGATTCTTGAATCTACTAGAAGCCTATTTCATGGAAGTAGATCAATGTTCTCAATGAGAGAAGTATCTACCTCTTATAGAGTATGCGTACAATGACATTGTACATACTTTTATGGGGAAAGCACCTTTGAGATTAAAGAGCGAAGATCCAAAAGTCCCTTACTACTTAAAGTATATGCGAAGATCTTTGTTGTTGATGAATATAGCCTAGACTTACAAGAATCTTTTCCAAAGATTAAAAAGGTTATATCCATATCATAGAAAAGGCAAAAAGGTTTGCTGCTAATAAGCACTGAAGAGCCTTAGCCTTTAAGGAAAATGATTGGGTCCTGCTAAAGTTTGTCAAGGCTCATCTAAGGCATACTATGGGCAAGAATCCTACGAGCCACCAAGAGTATTATGCTAAACTAGCATAAAGATACTATGGTCCTTTCTTTTAAAATTATTAAGTCAATCAATAAGATGGCTTCTTAGTTAAAGTTGCCCAGCCATTGGTTCATTCACAATGCTAACCATGTGAGCCTACTCAATCCTTACAAAGGAGAGCCACCAATAGAACCAATAATGAAGGACCCGTCAGAGATCAAAGAGCAAGAAGAGGTGTTGTAGCCCAAATTGATTCTTCAACACGAAGACAAGGTACTAAGAAATGGTAAGATTATCCAATGATATCTTGTTAAGTTTAAGAATGATCCTTTTAAAGATGCTAGATGGATGCAAGAAACCTAGCTTAAGGATAATATGAACCTTGTCAATTCCTACAATGCTAGGGTGGATGCATGAATAGGTGGCCCGGTTTTAACCGGTTGAAAGTTGCTTTTGGAGGCTTAAAATTTAGGGGGTATGAAACTGGTGTTATGGGCAAGAATTGTTTGAATTAAATAATCATGTGGAGGATACAAAATCTTAATAATCATGTGGAGGATTCAAAAACACGTGTGGAGCCCACGTTAGACAAATGTGCAATCGAATGTTTGCATGACTGTACTTCTCTATATCTCTCTGCCTTTCTCCTTCTGCGCCTTTCTCAGCTCACTCTACAGCCCCTTGTGCACGCTTCTTATCCTTCGCTATGGATAGCAACCTAAGAAAGAGCCCAAGGAATGCAGCTCGACAGGTCTCCCCCACAAAGACCCGACATTTTCCCACAAAGGTATGTCACCTCTCTCTGTCTCTCTCTGTGTTGTGTACAGCGGACCTGTATGTGTAGTAGAGTATTCAGGTGTGGATATATGGACTAATGAGTATGGATTTATTCTTTTCAAAGACAGAATTTATAGCCTCCTCCCAAAATCAGCCGCTTTGTTCACCCCAAGGATGTGGAGGTGCCATTAAAGGCATTCTGCACGACAAAGGAGGATTTTCACAGGGAATATGGGTTAAGTCTTGAGGGGAAAGATGTTAGGAAGTTGACAGATGCAGATGTGCCCATATCCGACTGGATGAAAGTTTTCACGTGTCTTCCAGTGAAGGAGAAAAAAGTGCCGATAAAAACAGCAAGGCCGGATCACTACAAGGCACTCTACCAGCTCTACAAGCAGGTGTATCAATCCAAACCACCAAACTATCTGTTAGGAGTCAAGTTTGCACGTGGATATGTTTATTTCGTATGCATAGGTCCGGTAAAGTGGGCTGAGTTTGCATCTAAGGTGGTGAAGAATGTGACCAATGAAGGTCACTTAGATAGGAAAAGAGAACAACGGAAGTTAGAGACTTCCCAAGTATCCACAGGAACCTCAAGTGTCATAAAATCTAATATCTAACCAACCCAAATGATTTTCTCATATTAAATTGATCACTTAATGTGGGAGAATAAACGGGAACAAGTGTTAAGATATAGATATGTGCTTATAGATCTATCTCAACACGGGGCAAATGGTAAAGGGGCCCAAAAGGGAGATGGTCTATCAAAGAGCAAGGCTAACCAATGGAGCATAAGACCTTAGGGTTAGCTTCATTGAAGACCTCCAATAAATGTGTGTAAAAGTCCTTTGACCTTAAGTAAGCTAGGGTTGAGCTTGAGGTGGGAACCCGGCCCAAGCTCGAGGTGCTTGTCGTGCTTGAGGTGCTTGTCGTGCTTGAGGTGTTTGTCATGCTTGAGGTGCTTGATTAAGATGCTTGAGGTGCTTGACTGGCTCCATGCTTGAGGTGCTTGACTTGCTGCATGATTAAGGTACTTGAGGTGCCTTGAGAAGCTTGCCTGAGATGCTTGTGGGAACACCCCCTAGTTCAAGTGCTTTGTCATGCTTGGTGAGTAAGGTGCTTGATCACCTAAAGTCAAAAGCATTCCTACAAGAGGGGGGGCGAGCCCTTTTTCCTAGGGGCTAGAGAGAGAACACCCACTCACACACACAAGGGAAGCCCCAACTTGAAGAGGCAGCAAGGACACATGTCAAGCCCCTACCCATGTTACCTTCATGTGTTGCTTGAAGCCTATTGGATAAGCTTCAAAGGGGTCCAATGATAAATTACTTGAATTATCTAATTGATTTTGCATTTATCAAGTCCTCTCTCTCAAAGGGGAAAGGGGGACACTTGTCCCAAGGCTACCCATGTTGCTTGTAATGGCTCCTGCTTGTGATTGGCTAGGCCTGGAGGGGTCCAAACAACAACTTTGGAGTCATCCAACGTTTTTATTGTTGCAACCCACACCGGTAAAGACTCCTCATTCAAACAATGAGCTATTTTTTAAGGGCTACTGTCATGGCATGCCTCCATGGAGTCAATGGGGCTGACAATGTAATGAGCAATAATGATATTGCGAAGGCATTAGGACTTCATCGAAGAAATATCGTGGGAGCCAGTTTTTGGCTGCAAACTGATATGGAGGAGCGATTACTTCCCTTAGACACATGTCAACGTCAACAGCATAGGACCAATACCTTAACAATCAAATCAGAGAAATCGCGTTTCAATTCTGTGGTCAATCGAAACCCGCATCTCCCCAAACAAGAAAGATGTTGTTCGAAAGAGAATCGACAAGAGGGCACATGTGTGCATCCAGTGCATCTCCTCAATTTACCTCTAGTATATCAACCAGAACATCTTCAAAAGTGTGTCGCAATGCTTTACTTAGTAGTTTTGGGTGCTTGAAAAAGCTTTGAAGTGCTTTATAAGTGTCTCAAAGTGCTTCAAAGTGCATCTCTTAGAGCCTGCAAATGCTTGAACGCGCCAAAAAGTGCATCTCAGTGTGCTTGAAAGCGCCATAAAGTGCTTCAAAGTATTTCAAAGCGCTTCCAAAGTCCACTAAAGTGCTTCATGGTGCTTGAAAGTGCCACAAAGTACTTTATAGTGCTTCATAGTGCATTTTAAACTCTAAAATGCTTTGGAGTGATGCAAAGTGTCACAAAGTGCCCTCAGAGTGCTCTTAAATAGCATTGAAGTGCTTTCAAAGAGCCCTTAAAGTGCACTTCAGAGTGATTTCAAGTGCCCAAAAGTGCTTTGAAGTGTTGCAGAGTGCTTCAAAGTGCTTCAAAGCTCTTCAAAGTGCTTGAAAGCGTCAAAAAGTTCTTTGCAGTGCTTTAGTGTGCTTCAAAGTGCCACACAGTTCTATTTAGTGCCCCAAAGTGCTTCATAGTGCTTTAAAAGTGCTTCATAGTGCTTGAAAGTGCCACAGAGTGCCTTAGAGTGCTTTGAAGTGCCACAAAGTGCTTGAAAGTTCTTTTAAAGTACCACCAGGTAGTTTAGAGTGCTTCCAAAGTGCACCAAAGTAGTTCAAAGTGTACCAAAGTGCTAGTAAAGTGCTTCAGAGTACTATCGAGTGCCACAAAGTGCCTGAAAGTGCTCTTAAAGTGCATTGAAGTGCTTTAGAGTGCTTTCAAGTGTCCCAAAGTGCTTTACAGAGATGAAGAGTGCTTCAAAGGGCACCAAAGTGCATGATAGGTTGCTTGAAAGTGCCACAAAGTGCTTCAAAGTGCTTTCAAGTGCCCCAAATTGCTGCATAGTGCTTAAAAGGACGCTAAAGTTCCCCAAAGTGCTTCAAAGTGTTCTCCAAGTACACTGAAGTGCTTTACTAGTGGACAGAAGTTCAACAATACAAAACATTGAAGTAGAACCTATGAATTTCTAGAAATAGACACCAACTCCCACTCTTCACCAACTCCCACTACTCAACCAACCCCATCTCACTTTGATTGAAAAGGTGGAGAAATGACATACCTACTTTTTTTGTGGACAAAAGATGAAGTCATACCCGCTTTTGTGAAAATACACCCGGAGGTGGTAGTAGGTAGCTATTGCAATTAGATTTTAGTACTTTATAGTATTTTTAAATGTCTTTTGTGTGGCAAAGGGATTTGTACATGCGATTCCAGGAGGCTCATCCTAACATTAGGATGTCCCTTAGATGCTTTGAGGGTCTGACGCCATACTTCATATGCAAGTTGAAGGACCGCAAAAACACCTGCTGTTGTGAATACCATGTTCAGCTTGTTTACTTGAAGGAAGGCTTAAATCAGATGCGCCATGGAAGATACGGGCTACATGGAACTTCATGCTTTTGCAGGTGTCTTGTGTGCAGCATGAGTGGTGGAATAGCATAGTGCACAACATCAAAATCCACTTTTTCATCCTTTACAGGACTATGGGATTCTGTATTGTTTCCAAAGCCAACTGATAGTGCTTTTCATTGCAGCAAATGTCTTTTGGGAACATGCACTGATTGTGGGATTAAAAGGCTCTTGTTGTGTCTCGTTGAAGAGAGTAATGGTATCTCTAGAATGACTGTCAAGCTTTTTGACAAGGTTCCTACACAAGAAAAGGATGAAGAAGGTCTAGCTAATTGTCAAAAAGACCTCGTGGTTCAGCAACTCAGTTTGATGAGTTTTATTTTTGTGCTTTGAGGGAAACTAGGGAAGTTCATCAAGCACTACTTGTACAAGTGGCAAGCTCAATAGTTCAAGGAGTGTTTGGTCAATTTTCCTAACAATGTAGTGGTGTCTATAGTGGATTTTGCAAAGAATTACTCCTTCAAGGTGCAGAATGAGATCCAATCAATGCATTGGTATTCATCTTAGGTCACAATCTTTGTTCACATTTCATACTTACGTGATGCACTGGTGCTATACAAAAAATGACTCACTTCTACTTCTCTGATGACAAGACACATGACACTTTGTTTATGCAGCACCGTTTTCTTTTACACAATGCATGGCTGAAAAGACAAGGCTATAGTGTCAAGCGACATTGGGTGTTGTCGGATGGTCCTGCATCACAATTCAAAGCAAGGCGGACATTCTATTTTGTTGCACAATTCTTCAATATGACAGGTTCGAAATGACGCACAATATCTTTGCTTCAGGCCATGGAAAGGGTGAACACAATGGGGTTGGTGCAGTGGTCAAAAGAGCCCTCATACACGAGCAATTGAAATCTAATCGGTGGATGCTGCATAACGCTTCAAGCAATGTTGCATTCCTCAATGCAACTCTCAAAAATCAATGCCCACAAACAGACAAGAAAGCCGTTCGTGCATTCTGGGAGGTCAAGCTCGGTGATCTCGATAGAGTTATAGCGTGGGATTGCAAGCGCATGATAGGGTCTTGATCCTGGCACTGTGTCAATGTCTATACCAGATGGATATGCACGGACTAAGGCATAGACTGCTTTGTTGCTTTTGTGGTGCATGCATCAAAGATCAATGGAGGAGATGTGCAAACAAAGATCATGTGCAGGGGTGGGTATACTTGCAAATACAACCCACAGTTATGGATGAAAGCAATGGAGAAGAGTCGAGCAAGGATGGGAATGAATATGCCCCCATGTATCCTGGTCACCACAGGATGACCTAAGCGATGCCTTGATGGTTGGCCAAAACTTTGCAGCGACGACTGCAGAGGAGGCAGGTGCAGACTTCTACGTCCTAAAATGCACCAACAAAAAGTGCTTGGCCAAAATAGAGGAAAAGGATCAATGGCACAACATCATTAAGAAAAATTTATATGTGGTTGAGGGCCTATTCTATGACAAGGTAAATGGACGAGATGATACTTATGTCCTTTTGGACAACAAGCCGACTGCTCTAATCTACTCCCATATGGTGCGATGCACCAGGTTTTCCATGTCCCCGAGGGAAAGTGAGCATAATGTATATGATATGTCAGTGACATATTCGAGCAAATCTGTAATAGCATGCCCCCAGAGGAGAACTTGTAAGATTTATCTCTGTAAATTTGACTTGAGTACTTAGCCAACACTTTTAAGAGTAGCTAGCACTTTTTTTTAAAATAAAAAGGAGGCAGTGAACTATATTAAAGAGAGTCAAGAAGGATTACATCAAAGCGGGGAAGGATTACATCAAAGCGGGGGGGGGGGGGATCACCTGACTACTTTCCTCTAAAATTATAGCTAATCACCCTTGCTGAATAGCTAGCACTTTTCAAAGTACAGTGATAAAAGACGTCTTTTAAAACACTTGAAAGCACTTTTGAGAAATTGAATAGTTGACAATCACTTTACTAGCCCCCTGAACCACTTTACCAGCCCCTTGAAACACTTAAAATATCTTCTAAGCACTTTACTAGCCCCCTAAACCACTTGACCAGCTATTTGGACCACTTAGGACCACCTGACCAGCACTTTTAAGCACTTTATACTACTTGAAAAGTAGTATGAACCACTTGACCACCCCTTGAACCACTTGGCCATCACTTTATACCACTTGACAAGCACTTTGAACCACTTGACCAACCCCCTGAACCACTTGGACAACACTTTGTTCGACTTGACCACCATTTACCAGCCCCTTGTACCACTTGACCAACTCTTTGGACCACTTAAGACCACCTGACCAACACTTTTAAGCAGTTTATACCACTTGACAAGCCCCTTGAACCACTTGACCACCCCCCTGCACCACTTGGCCAGCACTTATACCACTTGAAAAGCACTCTGAACCACTTGACCAGCACTTTGAACCACTTGACCAACCCCTGAACCACTTGGAAATCACTTTGTACTACTTGACCACTTGAACCACTTGACCAGCTCTTTGGACCACGTGACCAGCACTTTTAAGCACTTTGTACCACTTGGACAACACTTTGAACCACTTGACCACTTAACACCCAATCTAGTTGGCACCATCAGAAACAATTGACTTGCAAAATTCTTCATATTATATTCAGGTTTAGATACAAGAACAGTTAGCTTTACAGGGAGTGAGATTTTTCAAGGAGTAAAGCCAGTTAGTTAGAGGACTGTTCTTGCCATTTTTGCCGAGGTGGCCGCTTATACTTGGCTACTGGAGGTGGCAGTCTTGGTGCAAGAATATTCTATGGTGCCCGTACTTTTCCATGTGCCAGTGCCCACTCCAATTGTGCAAGTTCATCATTCCTGGCATCAAATGGACATTCCCTAACAGTCTTGGATCTGTCAGGAGTCTCAGCCCACTGTATTATAAATGAGGCAACATCCTCCTTGAGGAAATTTCCCATTGCCTCTCATTTTTCTTTTCTATCCCAGGAAAAATGACAAAGTTAATGGGATCATTGAAGTACATCTTATAGAGGGAATCATCCAACAATAAAGTGTTAGACTTATTGAACTTAGGAAAGAGGTACCAAAAGGTTTCTAGTTTCTTGGAAAACATTTTCTTTGGGGGGTTTCCATAATCCCAACTGCTAACATGGCAGCAGTTTTGTGCCAGTCGCCCACTCAGATAAGGCTTGGTTTGAGATAGGCACTTGTCCATACCCTTCTCAAGATTGTGGCAAGCGTGAAACAACCACAGAAAGGCTCTGCTCTGACTCAGTCCAAGCAATAATAATTATGCATTGTTCCATACATAGTAGGTGACGTATCATCCCCCTTTACTTTCTCAAAGTACAGCGTGTTTAAATCTGGGGGTTCCAATCCTTTGGGCTTATCATGCACACAAGCAAGCACATTGTTGAAGTTTACAATTACTACCAAATCTTTATGGACTGGGCAGTGAGACATTGGTTCATAGCAAGGAAGCTGGCGATCAATGTGCTCTATCTCATCAGTGGGCGGTGGAGGTTTTGAGCCAACCACACAATTTTTAACTTACAGAGCACAAATGGATAGAAACTAAGAGAGAATACTTATATTATATTGCTGGGAAAAAAGATATAAAGCTGCAATCTAAAACAAGATAGCATGAAAAAAAAAGAAACTAAGAGAGAATACTTATATTATATTGCTGGGAAAAAAGATACAAAGCTGCAAGAAGCTAAAGCTTCTTGCATGCTCTGGTTTTTGGGGGGAGTATGCCAATACTCTTTTTGGGGTTCTAGGACAGCTCGTCCTCCACCTGCTTCTTTCTCTTCTTCTGCATCTCCACCGCAACAAATTGCAACGTTGATTCCATTTCAAGATTCTACCTCAACTACATTGTCCTCCTTACAGGCATCAGCACCTGGGCAGCATATTGTGACCACAATGAACACGGTGACCATGATTCAGACATAGGAGGAGACAGATATACAAAACTGACATTACCTTGGTTGCTTGCGGACAGAGTTGTCTCCTTCAAAATGTCTCCATCACCACCCTCAACAATTTTCCCACCCTCAAAGTTCTTGTACTTCAGCAACATGGTGTCAAGGTCAAAGACCTCATCCACATCGTGCATGGACGATGTGGAAGCTTCTTTCTCAGCCACTAGCTCGGCTGAATCAACGCACACAATTAGTCTCCACAACAAATTAGCATAGTTCTGTTGTATAAAATGACCAACCTACCTTGAAGCTCCTCATAAGAATTCCCAAGTATCCAACATCTTGCTATATGGGGTATCTCCTATTTACAGTCTGGTACAACACACTTGGGTTCAGTCGTGCTGACCACTAAAAAGCAGAATGGATGGTATCTGCGGGCACATGGCAGCTAAAAGACACTGGCCACATATTTTCCCGACAGTTCTTGACCACAAGCCACACAATTTCCACACAAAAAATAGTATCCACACTAAATTTAAACTTAGAAGGTGGAGTGGCACTAGAAGGGCCCTGCCCTCTCTTTTCATGAACTTGTTGGACCCCTTCATGAAGGAGGCATGCCTTCTAAACTCACCAAGCTCCATGTCCATTTCCTGAACTATTTTCTGTACAAAATGAAAAACAAAGGAAGACTATTTTACAACCGACCATGATGAGGAACATGCAGGCCCTAGCAGCAGGCACTTGCAAGCACCTTGGAGCACAGAACATTCAAGTACTTGTAGACACTTGCAAGTGCTTGCAAGTGCTCTATCTGTCCACTTGTAGCACTTTGAAAGGAACTTGCTAGCACTTGGTTAAGCACTTGTAGGACTTTGCAAGTGGTTGAAAGTGCTTCAATGTGCCTGCAAGTGGTTTAAAGTGCTTGCAGGTGCATAAAAGTTAGGCACTTTTTAGCACTTGCAGGCATTTGTAGGTGTTTAAAAGTGCTTGGAAGTTATTGCAGGTGCTCTATTTGTCCACTTTCAACACTTTGAAAGGCACTTGTTAGCACTTGAAATCTCTTTTTAGCACCTTGAAGCACTTTCAACCACTTGCAAACTCCTCCAAGTGCTTGCAGGGTCTTAAAAGTGCTTAAAAGTGCTCTAAAGTGATTGTTGAAAGCACTTGCAGGTGCTCTATTTGTCCACTTGCAACACTTTGAAAAGAACTTGTTAGCACTTGGAAGCTCTTTTTAGCACCTTGAAGCACTTTCAACCACCTGCAAACTCCTCCAAGTGCTTGCAGGGTCTTAAAAGTGGTTAAAAGTGCTCTAAAGTGATTGTTGAAAAAACACTTTTAAGCACTTTGAAAGCATTTTGAAGAAATTTTAACCACTTTGAAGCACCTTAAAGCACTTGCAAGAGTTTGTGAGTGGTTGAAAGTGCTTCAAAGTGCTTTAATGTGCCTGCAGGTGGTTCAAAGTGCTTGCAAGTGCATAAAAGTTAGACACTTTTTAGCACTTGCAAGCATTTGTAGGTGTTTAAAAGTGCTTGGAAGTGCTTTGCAGGTGGTTAAAAGTTTTGTAAGTGCTAAATAGTCAAGAATTTTTTAGCATTTTTAAGCACCTGCAGGCACTTGCAGGCATTTCTAGGTGTTTAGAAGTTCTTACATGTGCTTAAAAAAGCCAGTAGGTGGTTGAAAGTGCTTGCAAGTGCTTAAAAGGAGAGCACTTTCAACCACTTTTAGCACTTTCTAGCATAAAACGACTTAAGAAGCATAAAAGACACATGCTTGCTTGATTGACTAAATCCTTGAAGTATTCAATTCAACCAAATGACTTAATAAGCATAAAAGACACATGTTCAAATGGTCCTCCACATGTGGCCTGCATGATGTGCTTGAATGCTATTGGATAGGTTTTAAAGGGGTCCAATGAGAATTTAGATACATAAAAATATATAATTAAGTTCTTTCTCTCAAAGAGAAAAAAGAGGACAAATGTCCGAATGAAATAATAAAATAATAAGAGAGAGAGAGAGAGAGAGAGATGTGGACCAAGCATAAGAGGGGGGTATACTCTCCCACACATACACAAACATTCTCTCATGGTGTGGAGTGCAAAGTGCAAGAGCTCCATCTCCTTGTCCAAGCTTGTTGAGAAGTGGAGAGCCTACACCAACACTCTTGGCTAGAGAATACAAATCCAACCAAGAGCCATGCTTCAATGCTTAAGCTTTCCATCTTCTTCATCTTCATTACTATGATATGATGCTATGCTAAGCAAGAAGAGTGATGATAAGTGAGAAACTATTTATTTCTCCTATGGAATGCTTATTCTTTCTCTTCCCTACCCTTATTCCCCGCTAGCTCTCTCCACCTTCGAAGGTGTTTGAGGCCTTGGGACTGAGCCTTGAGATAGTTAATGCTTTTTGCAAAGTTTATCTTAAGCTCATGATGCATGAAGCTTTCCATCTTCATAGCATCACCAAGGTCACAAGGAACACAAAAATTATATTGTAACAAAGTCTCTCTTGATGGGAGAATCTATAATACAAACACCTTTTGGAGGGGGGGCCGGCTCCAAGTAAATCCGGTCCTCAACTATTGTCATGTTCTCTAATACTCTCTCTTTTGCAAAATTATTGTTCATGCCAAGTTAATTAAGTACTATTTTTATGTTACTACCATCAATTAAGTTCACCCTCTATGTTCTCAAAGTGATCTCACAAAAATGCTTACCTTAATTCTCTTAATTCAGCTATTCTCAAGTTCTTAGGCCATTCCCATTACATTGGTATCAGAGCATTTGGTTTCTCTTTTCTTGCTTAAGAAGAGAGGTCCTTAAGTAGCCTAGTACTTGTTGATTTTTTAAATTATATTAGGGTAAGTGGGACTTGCATCTATTATTGGTTTTGTTGAGCCCACTATGTGGGATATGGTGCACACCTTGGGAGCTTTTGTCTTAATAATGGGGTCTTTTTAGACTTGCCTATGGCTTTACCATTATTGAGCCATAAGAAGTTCAAAAGGAGCTATCCCTTGGAAATTCTGCTATGTTAGACTCACTCCACTACTCTCTATAATTAACCAATTCGAGCCGTGGGTGTAGATACTTAAGTGCTTATTTTCAAAGGCTAAGAGGAGTAGCAACTAAGGTTTTGAATTACCAAAGGATACACTAAGTAAACACATAAGTATAATTAGCATGGCTCAAAATAACCAAGAGAGTAGAATGAAAATTGATAACTTTGATTTTGCACATGAAGGTGCTAATGATGATACTTCCATGTTTATCAATTATCTTGTTACTAGGTTGCACTAAGCTATGGGCAACCCTACTTTGCAAGCCAAAGTTACCCGCGACAACTTTGTGCCTATGGGATTTCCCTTCCTCCCTAAGAGGAGAGAGAGTTTAGGAGGTCTCTTGATAAGACTCCCAAAAGAAGACTCTCTCCCATAAGAGAGGAGGAATCCAAAGAACGGACTGAATCCCTAAGTTCCTCTAAAGATGTGGCTCCATGAAGACGGTGGTCTAGACTATCACCAACGCCTCCCAGGAGGAAACGGTCAACCCATAGTCCTTCTCCTTGCCATGTAAACGTAACCAAATCCAAAGAGAGAGATAATTAGGCTTGAGCTTGATTAGATTATTCCCAAATATTCAATTTAGTGCGTAAATGGAGAGAGCACTAAATCTAGCATAGGGATCTAGCTAGCGTTATTAGGAGATACTAATCATGTGCAAGCTATGATACCACATGTAGTGCCTACGGTGGATAGACCAACGAGACATTTTTCATAGTAAGAGATTCATAACAAAATTAGGAGTAAATAGATTAAAGAGGATGTAAACAATATTATAATTTAAGCAAGGTGGCCATATATAGGCTCAAAGGCAAGAGGGATATGCACCACAAGCGGAAGGGGAGCAAGCAGCAAGTGGGCTACAACATGTAGCTTGTGGCCTTGAAGTGTAGGATGTGTGCATGTTATGAGAAGCATGTGCTACGGATCCTATGTAGGAGATTGTGTCCTTGCACAAAGGGTTGCATGCTTGTATGCTTGGCTTTAGGGATTGTTCATGTCTTGAGTGTAAGCTAAAAGTCTTACCTTAACACATAATGCATTAAACTTGACAGCTTGAGTGTTTCCTTGGTTCATAAGTCTCTAAGTACTAGCAAAAGTCTCATAAGAGTTTGGTAATGCATGGAGAACATGTACAAATAAACTTCAAAAATGACCACCTGGTGGAATGAGTTAGCCACGTTCTTGCTTCTAGCCATCTGGAGAATCTTGAATGAAACATGGACAAGAAGTTTTTCTACCTCATCTACTTCTCAGCAGATAACTTCTGTTGCATAAGAAACGTTGCAGACTATGATGATTGGTCTTGATCACAAAATATGTTACCAAAAGATAATGCTTCCAGGTAGGCAAGGTATGAATCATAGCCATAAGTTCCATCTCATAGATTGAGGTATGCAATTTTGGATCCTTAAGCCACTGCATGAGCCTCTTAATTAAGCACTACACTGATGCAATCACCTAAAGCATCACAATGAACCTCGAACGGTTTCCTTTAGTCTAGCACTATCAAAATAGGACCGTGGCCTAATAAATACTTTCGTCTATCAAAGGTACCTTGTTGTCTTGAGTCCCATCTAAATGGGATCTTCTTCCTTGTTAAGTCATGGAGTGGTCATTCTACATGAGCAAAGCCTTGGATAATTTTTTGTAGGAACACAATCCCAAAAAGTTATATAATACATCATGTTCTGTAGTGGGAGTTGGCCAGTCTTGTACCACCTAGATCTTTGCTAGATCCATACTCACTTGGTTGTGAGAGATGATTTGGCCAAGATAGCGGATCTCTATGAGAAAGAACTGAGTTTTCTTTGCATTTACATGCAGCTTGTATTTTCCTAGTTCTTGAAACAATATCTCCAAGAGCTTCCAATGTTCCTCCTGTCTTCAAAAAGATTAGTATGTCATCAAAGAATACTCTTGTATTCAATCTTGGAAATGTGTGACAATCGAGGGGAGTTGCTTCCCTCTTGTGCAGTCTGTATTGCACCAAATTCAGCCTGCTCAGTAACTTTTGGAATAGCCACTTGTGAGCTCGCTGGTTGCCAAGCCTCGCGATCTTATTGTAGAGACAGTGAGAACCACTACATAAATGTCACACGGTTGGACAGAGCCGATTTGACTAGTGCAAGGAGACTAAAAGAGGTTTTCAATCTCTTGGAAAACACACTCAGTCCCTATCTACTCAATGCTTGTCAGGTAAGCAAACGCTAACTACAACATCTGCAAGAAAATCTCATTGATTCACTAAGCAAATTAAGTCCAAATGTGACTAAACTTGTAGGGTGAGTAGGCAATGACTAAAGACATGTAGCTACGGCCTCAAATCCCCCTTTTGACCACTTGCTAAAATCACAATTATTATCTATATGGCAAATTTAACTTAACTATTTTTTGCCCCAAAGGCAACCTAGAGCTTAGCAATGATGCCCCAATACCCCTCCTATCCATAACATGGGGTTTAGAATGAGGTTAGCCACACAAAAAAAATAGTTTTATCGCAAGAAACATACAATATCGTATAGAGCTTTTTCCTGCAAATAGAATGAAGTAGATGGTACTTTAAACAGACAACCTTCAAGGGAGTTATGAGCTTGAGAAAGAAGAAGGTGAGTACACAATGCTCTTTGTAAATTTTCTATACTTTATCATCCAAAACTTACAAAACCCTTACAAAAATTTTCTTTTATACCTTAGCCAAAGGTTTTAGGTCAAAAATATGGGTAACCTTCTAGCTCTTTTACAACCTAGGGATTTATTGATACAATGTGGAAGCATTTAGCCCCGGTTTATTTGGCTCATAATCACATCATCATTTACATTTTTAGTCCGAGAATCAATTAATCACAAAGGTGTATAACTAGATATATCCAAATTGCTCAAAAAATGATATAGTCTGTTACATGACTCCTTTGTTAGTAGTGTGGCTAACATTTTCCCTCCTAATCTCAGTCATCTGCGACACAGCTAGGTGATAGCTAGGTAGTGCTTGCGCCTTCATGATTGGTTCCACTTGTGGAGGTCTTCTAGAGATTTGTGGTACTTGATTCAAAGCTCTTTTTCTAAATGGTGATGAACTCCATGGTTATCTTGTTCTTTTCTTCAATCGTGGAATAGGCCACAAATCTGGCTTTGGAATTCCATACCATCGAGCCAAATATTCAAGATTTGAAAGTGATGAACCCTGTGTAGAAAGCCTCCTCAAATGTCTACATATAACATGAGGGTAAAAACATGAGTCGAGCATAGAGTCAATAAAGCACTTCATTTGAGGCCTCGTTTGATAGATCATAGCACAAGCCCTTATTTCTATCAAGGATTCATTTTAGGAGTGATCATGGTAACATTGAGGAAATGAAGGACTTGCTCTTTCCACTGCATGGCTTCTTTCCATATCTAATCAGACTATTCAAGTGGTGCCATTGTCTTGAGATCTAGTTCAACCAAACTACCCAAACTAGGCACTGACAAGGTTCCTACTCTAGTTGTGTGATGTTTGGTATCTGGATGGACTCACAACTTTGCTCTATCAAGCATTGCACAAACTATAGAGCATTAAAATCTCCCATAGACTGCTCTAGTGATTCATTCTCTTTGTCAACTTGCTTTTCTTAGTCTGCCAATGCAGCTTTGAGTGTACATTTTAGACTCTCTATCTCTATCTAGTAAGCCTATTTCTTTTGCATGAAATAGATGGCTCTCTCCTCTACATATCCAAATCTTTAGTTCTTTTCTCTAGTGCTTGGTAATTCAAGTCTGTACCTTGCATTGTTAGGACTGTTGGATTCACTTTGAGTTTTGCAAGGATCTCATTTTGATTCTTTACTCTAGTTTTTGCTTGAGCTACATGCAGGTTTGCTACTTCCAATTGAGCCTGTAGCCACTCAGCATGTGCATTTAAGTCCAAGAGAGTTTTATTGGCCTCTTACAGCTTTCTTTCTTGAGGTAGCCATGAGTAGTTTCACAATG
Source organism: Adiantum capillus-veneris (assembly GCF_014529385.1). NCBI lineage: Eukaryota > Viridiplantae > Streptophyta > Polypodiopsida > Polypodiales > Pteridaceae > Adiantum > Adiantum capillus-veneris. The sequence continues at coordinate 12,811,934 of NC_140944.1, forward strand.
GCGGTCGTGGTCCACCTTTCCTCTGTGTGTTTTGTATCTTTCTCTTGCAAGTCTTTGATTGTTGCATGTGATTGGTCATGCATGCTACTATACTCATCAAGGAGAATGAGAGGTTCCTAATCTATTGACACTAAAGTCGAGATGGGGTCCTTGGTAGATCTCTATCCTTAATAAAAATTAAAGTCTCTAAGTAAGAAAAATCTGGGGAATAGACCGTTACCATTGGCAATCGCTTGGGAATAAAATCTAAAAGGCCTAAAACTTTTTCAGTCATATAACCTCTGCAAATGGGCTAAGAAATCCTCTTCCAATGTTTTTTTCACTCTACATAAGTGAGGACAAAGCCATTGGTGGAATCTTCTTCAAATGAAGAAGTTTATGAGACATTAATGTGTCGAGATGGATAGTTACCAGACTGATCGGGTCCACCCGTCCATGACCAACAACCTTAATCGATCCCCATTTATTATCCCGTACTCACACATGCTTCTTTATTTTGTAATTAATACCATATTTTTTTGAACACTTAAAATAATGATTTTTATTTTATTTTTAGTAATAGTGATTCCTTAAAACAAGTATTAAAAACAAGATTGAAAACACTTTATCAAAGAACATCTTTAAACTTCAGACAAGGTCAACCAAAACATTGGCATTAATACCCATTATTAGCACACTTCCTTCACAGGTTTCTAGGCCTAATAAAAATTAAAGTCTGTAAGAAAAATCCAGGGAATAGACCTTTACCATTGGCAATGGCTTTGGACTATAACCCTAAAAAAAAACCTAACCCTATCTCGCAAGAGAAAATGGGACAAAACCTAAAAGACCTAAAACTTTTCGGCCCTATAACCTCTACAAATGGGCTAAGGAATGAATAGAGGCTTCCAACTTTTGGAAGGCTCTAATACCAACCGAGAGATCCCAACCCGCCGACACTAAATTTGAGATGGAATTCTTGATAGGTCTCTAGGAGGCCTAATAAAAATTAAAGCCTTTAAGTACGAAAAATACGGGGAATAGACATTTACCATTGGCAATGGCTTGGGAGTGTATATCCCTAGAAAAAGACCTAGTCATGTCTTGCAAGTGAAAACGAGACAAAATCTAAAAGACCTAAAACTTTTGCGGCTCTATAATCTCGGCAAATGGGCTAACGAATCCTCTTCCAATGCTTTCGTTCCTCTATATGAGTAGGACAGAGCCGTTGGACTCCTCTTCCATTCAAGAAGTTTACTAAATGTTAATATGCGGGGATGAATGACTAATTGGTTACACCATCCATGATCAACAACATTAGTTAATCCCCACTTACCACCCCACACTCACACATGCTTCTTTATTTTATAAATAATACCACATTCTTTGAACACTTTTAAAAATGATTCTTTTTAATTTCCATTAACAATAATTGCTTCAAAAAATTATTGAAAACATCAATGAAAGAATTCTTTATCAAACAATGTCTTTTAAACTTAAGACAACGTATTGTCAACCAAAACATTGACCATAATAACCATGACCAGTACTCTTTTTGTCTCGAGATCTTTTGAGGGTCATTCTTTACTAATTATTCCATGTGATAGAATTTCACCAAAAAGTTCAAGGTGCCCAGACGTCAGACCAATTTCCCATACTTACCTAGGCAGGGTCAATCGGTGATCGAGAAGGACAACGGCCTAGGGTTGGCCACTCCATTGCAGTGAGGACATGCCGCACCCTAGCATCTCCCCTCTACGAGAGAGTACACACAAGTAAACTGAGGATGATATGTTGAACTATAACATAGTTGTGTTCCTAAAGCTTCGAATAGAACCTTCCAAGTTTTAACAGGCTCTGATACCAAGTGAGAGTTTCCTAATTCACCAACAAAATTGAAATGGGGTCCTTGACAAGTCTCTAGGCCTAATAAAAATTAAAGGCTCTAAGAAAAAAATTCGAGGTATAGACCGTTACCATTGGCAATGGCTTGGCACTATAGCCCTAAAAAAACACCTAGTCCTGTCTCGCAATCAGAAACAGGACAAAATATAAAATACCTAAAAGAATTTCGGCCTTATAACCTCTGCAAATGGGCTAAGGAATCCTCTTCCAACGTTTTTTCTTCTCTACATGTGTGAGGGCAAAGCCGTTGATAGAGTCCTCTTCCACTAAAGAAGTTTACTAGACGTTAATGTGCGGAGATGGATAGTTACTCTACTAATCGGGCAATCCGTCCAATCGATCCTCACTTTCCACCCCGCACTCACACATGCTTCTTTATTTTCATTGCATCACTCCTAGGGAGATTTGTTACCATATATGCGGTAGTGATGTGTGTGAACACACTTAGGATCGTCAGGCACTTTTACCCTCACTTCAAGTTCTTTTCCCCTGTGCATTGCATATACCTCCATCACTCTAGGTCTAACTCATCTTTCTATTTGCCCACTGAGCAATACACTCTATTGTGTACGTCGAGCTTCTTCATCTTCTCCAAGTTACGTGTGCATCCTTGCTGCACTGATTCCATCAAGTTTGTCTTGTTCAAATTTTACGTTGTTGTCTATGTTCTACATCCAACAAATTGTATGTAGTGTGTTATCTTTTTGCTTCATCGTCATGTATTTCACACAAACAACAATGATCCCATTTTGAGAGTCATTGCTCAATCGCATAGGCATAGCGGTTATGTATGGATCCATTTTACTATAAGGTTTTTAGGCCTCAAATTTGCCATCTTGGCCCCTTGGTCGGCATCTAACTCGATCTTGCCTCCCCACCATGACTACACTCAACCATGGGTACATATCCTTTACCTTGCATTTGCACTTGTTTGCCTTTCTCATTAAGTTAATTTTCCCCCCTCTTTGCATTTGATCCAACAAAGTTCCAAAATTTCTTTTCATAAAACTAGTCGCTCTTCAACAAATGTTTCTCAAGTGTCAACATGATCTGTCTTTGGAGGCAACTACTTTTTGCCATCTCCTCAGGTTCTCTGTCCATTCGATGCTAGAAGTTCTTTTTCTTTTTATGTGCCAACATAAAATTCAAGTTGTGATGTACATCTGAAGTATAACCGCAAGCTCAAAAACATACATTTCAACTTGAAATAAGCAGTGAATAAATAAACAAGAGGCACAAGGGAAAAAGTACATGTTATTCACTATGTTCTGAAATTGGATAATTCTTATCGGTTTTCTTAGCTCGCATCGGCATATGTTATTAGCTCTCAACTGTAACTACATCTTATTGTCTCTAATCTTTTTGTGTATTTCTATGACTATAATCCAACAGTCATTAGTATGTACACCCGAAATACCTGGTATTTGAAGGCGAGACTGATCAAAATTAAATACTTACAAAGCCTAGGTAATGTTACATAATTTCAATTTTGGGCCAGATCTTGGGAAGTTGCAACTTACCTGCATAGGGATCTTTAATAACATAGAGGATTCATAAAGGGACTATAAATCCGAAAGTTGAACTTACCTGCATAGGATTCATTGATATCCCACTAAGTGTTTTCTGGCGCTACATGTGGAGGTCACATAAATGAACAATCTATGTTGCATAGAGCCAAGCCATTACTTTGCTAGCAACAATACAAAAAGCACAGTTAGGCAAGGCAGAACTTCTCAAGCAAAAGATATTTCCAGTTTGAAAGCTTTGTCCAACCAATGTACTAATAAGGCAATGCATGTAGGATTTTTATGGTACATTCCCGGGACAAGCTACAACTAGCACAATGATCAATCTTTAGGTGACTCCACTCAAGATTCTAAGCTGGATTTAAGGATGCAGCATGTAATACAATTTACTTAAGTGTAAAACATGTTTCAATAGGAACCTGAACGCACCATTATTAATTTGGACTTTGATAGTTTGCAACACCACCACGATAAGAGTGAGTTGTAATTGAATATACTGTTCCTCCTTTACAATACATCAAAGTCCAGAAAGGTATGACCACATTAACATCAAATTTCCCCTTCAGCAATTGGAGCACTAGCAACGTTTATTGCTAAACTTTGAGAATAGGCCTATCCATATGCCATTGCTTGAAACTCAAGATACAAAATCGAGAAGAGCATGTCTTCATTAACATTCCTAAATGTTGCAAAATGATACACTATCAACATGTAGTGAGTCTATTTGCTTGGTCTTGCGCCCTCCCATATGGCATTAAATGTTTACAAACTTCATGTTAGTCCCCATCGGTCCTTGTGGGTACACAAGGATGCAAGTTTAGGCTGATTCATCGAAAAAAAAAAAAGAGCTTCTTGCACCCTTAGTAATCTCAAGGCCTGTGTTGGGATTCTATTGTAAAAACCTTAATTAAGGTCACTTTTCGACTAGTACACATGACACTGTTAAGTCATGGACCCTCCCCTTGCTAGACGATAGAGGATAGAGACATCAAACAAGATACATAAAATATGAGAATTAATACAAGCTTGCAATTTGTAGTGCTATTAAAATACCAGTCCTAGTGAGTTAATCTTTCCCCTCTAATCTTGACCACTTTTTGTGCAGGTTTAAAAGCCTCCGATAAGCTCCTTCCTCCTCCACTACATCTATCTATCCCTTCATTTCCTTTACGCTCAGGGCTTCCTTTTGATAATTTCATTTGACAATTCTACTCGCAACCCTATCCGTGCGTCTCACTTCAATGTTGGGAAGCAAGGAGCTTCACGTCAGGATATCTCTTGATCACCTCATTCCACTCTTCACAATTTCGGGCAAAGCCACTTTCCTTTTCCCATAATTCACTCGCCACTTCCTTGCTAGCTCTGGTGATTGAACTGGTTCAAAATCTTATTCAAAAACACCTACTGCAATATGACATAGAACTCACAGCACCTGTGTATCCTTGAGCAAACATCTACACAAGTAAAAGCATCGACACTCCTTTGACAGCTCAAAACACTTGCGTGTCAAAATCTTGAAAGAGCTCTATACTTCCATAATTGGCATAAAAAACAACCCTCAGGATGCACATCTCTGGAATAAGTATCACCACCAAGAATGCAGCTTTTGCACATGACCAATCAAAAACCTCTCCGTAAAGCTTGTGTAGTATTATAGGCATGCTCAAGCACATGCATGAGTGTCTGTCTCAGAAACTCGAAGGGGTAATAACATCATCGATTTTCAGAATCATTTTCACAACTTGAGTGGCCAATAAAAACTGCTGCTGCTTTCCTATCAGGGTCTCAAACACGTTCTGTTCCTTCATATCATTGGTTCCAACATTGTTGCAATCTATGCCCAAATGGGGGTTCTTTTCCTGGATAAGGAAACAAACAATATCATCATAAAGCCAAGCAGGTTACCATTACGCAACTAATCAAGACATAAGGGCCAATCACAGCCGTACGACGAAAAAAGACAGCCATATGGTATTGGCCACTAGCAATGAGGGAAAGGGGGGGGGGGGGGGGGGGGGGGGGGGGGGGGGGCAGCAGTGTTTAGGTCACCAATCCAGGCCCCAACTCTCAGATAAAAGAGAAAATCTGGCTTTACCTTAACTTGCTGGGCCTTGACAGCTGTCAAAGTATCAATTGGTTGCAAACCACTATTTTCAGCTAGCGCCATTGGAACTGCATCTAACGCCTCTGCAAATGCTCGCATGGCATACTGCAGTCAAAGAACAAACACACTATTTAGTTCATTAGAAGAAGGTACGTTAGGAGAACAGCCCTCAGATCAGACTAAAATTAGTACATGTACTCGTGACTGGCAAATAAAGATATCACAAGTAGCTAATTCAATAAGCAATAGCAACACTTCGGTTACCCCTCTTTTCAGTTAGTATAAGTAGTCGCATGAACAAGCAAGGTCCTAAGGTTGATAAATCATAATCTCCTTTGTATTTGACAAGAACAATGACATTCATCGCATTTCACTAAAACTTGAGCTAAGCAGTAATTACCCACTTTACTGTACCAGAAACGTTTTAAAGAAGTCCTGAATTGAAGAAAAAGTCCACTTTTGCTAAGTTTAAGCTTCGGCTAGACAACATACCTGCTCAACACCAGGTATCTTGTCAGCAGCTGCATCTATCACAAGAGACGTAGAAATTTCTGCAGAGCCACCTCCATAAACAATCGCATTGTTGCGGATCAAATTCCGTGCAACACAAAGAGCATCATGAATACTTCGTTTTGTCTCCTCAACAATCATTTTGTTACCTGCAAAATTAGTTGCGGTTATGTTAACACACAGAATGATCAATGAAGCAGAAACCATACAAATACTTATCAGATTTACACATAGGAAAACGAGAGATTCAAACAACCATCACTTAAGTTTAAAAAGTGCAGCACTAAGATTGAGCAGCGGTAAATCGACAATACTCGGAACCATCCACTCTAAAATTTGAAAGTGAAAGATCGAAACAGACTACAACCACGGACTTTCTTTTTTTTGTAAATCTTGGAATTAACTTACAAGTGAGAAACCTTGAGGCCACGAAAACCCACAAAAAAGATCATATACAATGAAAGAACACAGAAGTGTTTGACTGATACAGAGGGGTAAAAACATTCATAGGGGAGCTGATGTATCTCCGGGGTGATATCACCAATTTCCAAAGCAAAACGTAAAGATTGCCTAAGGGAAAGCTTGAAAAACTGAAAAGGATCTGCATCAGACATGGAACATGCAGCCAAACAGCCATTACGTTGGCGCGCAAGAGTCCAATAAGCCCAATATCTGACCCACATAAAGAAGACTGCAAATCACTGTAAGGAAGGTGGGGGAATGCCAAAAGCCCAAAACCGTCTGTGAAAGACCATCGAGGGGAAACAAGTCGCATACAAGCTGATATGAGGCGAAGAAAAACTCTAGTAATGCAGCAATTCCAAAGCAAGTGATTAACAGTCTCGTCTGAAGTCGAGCAACGGACACAACACGAAGAGCAGATATAATGTGCCTTGGTCAGCAAGCCAAGGCCACGGTAGAAGAAGAGCATAAACTTGACTAACAGAAATGGACTCAAAAGGAATGTCCCAGAAAATCCAATCAAACATGCAGCTACCATCAGCCAAAGGCGGAATGGGTGAAAAGTCACTCAACATGTGTTGAAGCTTTCTCCAGAGCTGACGGTAATGCATACCCAATCCAAAGCAGCAAGCAGCAGTAGGTAACCTATAAGATGTAACCCACCTCATCAACCACATCATCAACTACACAAAGGCCACGACAAGAGAGAGAAGATGCCGGATGAGGCGAGCCGTCAACCAGAGTAAGAAAGAATGCTCAGGTCCAATGAAGACTCTCCAAAAGAAGCGAATTTCCTTCGCGCTGCTATCGACCTTGCCATGATAAATGACTTGTTACATCTTTCCAAGCAAAAATAAAACTAAAAGCCAAAGAACAACCAGGAATGTGCCCCTCCATCTTGCCAAACATGACCTCCCACATAGGTGATTGCCAATTGCCAAAGATGGAAGTAGCAACATGGGGACACAACTAGGCAAACATAAGAGTTCAAGGCTGAGTTTGTTGCACAAGGGTGGGCAACAACATAGCCTTCCTAGCAAGAGCATGTCAGTGCAAGTCCAAGAAATTGGGGCCACCGAAGCCCTAGGAGTGCAAAGTTTACCCATCGACATCAAACGCAGGCCTTTTTTGTGAGCATGAGTTCCATAAAGAAGGAAGCGAGACAATGAAGAGGCTGTTAGGGTTTAGGCCAAATAGCCGGACACCCATCACACTCACCGTACTAACCTTATCCATTCTTTTGATTATATAGAACTATAAGGAGTAGTGAGGAATTCATATCCTCATTGAGAGCTCCACCAACACTCTGTGTCTGCTCTTCTTTTCCCTCACACTCCACACACAACGCCCACTCTTCAAGTGGTATCAAAGCCGATGGTTGCAGTTCTACTTCTCTCCCGCATTTCCCTCTTCCCAACGAGCTTCACATCCGAAACTCCGCATCCAGAACCCGTTTTCTTCCCTTGCAGCATCAATGACGACATCGACATGCACGGGTGAGGTGCCTCTTCCATAGAGGAGTGACGCACGGCATAGGCATCGACTTCAACGACATCGACTACAGGTTTCACATGCTCTCTGGCATTGTAGAGAGCGAGACAGAGAGAGTTTCTTGATAGTGAGGCAAGTGTAATAGACTTGGACACTCCAAGCTGAGGATCCACCACAACACACATGAGAAAACTGAAAGAGCTAACAAAACTGAAAGAGACAACAAGGAAAGTAACTCAAAAGAGGCAAGCTGGACACATGGTGCCTCCAAATGCACTTTCCCAGTCTGCATGAAGAGGGGCGCCCATTTCAAGAGAGGGGGCTGATTTTTTCTCTTCAAGTGACTACAACGTGTGTGTGAGAGGTGTGTTCATGAATGCTGTCTCATAGCTTCCATGTGGCAAGCAACCTTTGGACCACATGAGTTAGTACATATGCACGATATCTGCAAGGGCACAAGGTGTGCATCTTGGTAGTGGGTGCAGGTGATCACAACTTTAATGGAAATCTAGCCTTCTCCCTTGCTCTATGTAGTGCGACCATTTGCTCTCGCGCATCTCTCTCTCCCCTTGGCACATATGGTAATGCCCCACTAGTTGGGCTTCTCAAATGACCATGTACAGTTTTGGGGGTTTTATGCGTGTTTGCCAAGCCAAGAGCCTTCTGAACAGGAACCAAATTAGCTAATTGCTAATCCCCCACAAGTACGCACAGTTCCATCATGAAGGATTGCGACAACGGAGAGTTTTCTTACGTGAAAACTCGTCCGTTTCAAAGGGGAACTGTCCCATTGTGTGCGGGAGCATCAAAGACACACGTAGACGTTCGCTCCGCACAAAACGATCCAAAACAGAAAATTACAGCCTGCTGTGTTTTTTTACAGGTTTAGGATTTCACACCTATAACTTTAGGACAACGTCAAGGGAGCCTCGGGAAAGCCTTGGGATGCTTAAACAAGGCTTTGGACACCTGCCAATGTCAAAACAGGGAATTACCGCACGCTGAAATTGACCTGCAGCTCACTGAAAAGCTTCCTAAGCTCAAGGAAAAGTGTCCTTGACGTGTACTTTTGACCTACAGAGGATTTTGCCTATTATGCTGGCGAAATTGGGTCAGAAACCTGCAATTACAGCCATGGATAGGTATGGACAGCTTTGTGAGAGATAGGTGAAAGTGTTTGGGTCCACTATTCGCAATAAGAATAAAGAAATACCGGAAGGGCAAGAAAGGGAAGAAGCCCAAGCCCACGACAGGTTTAATGCCAAACATGGTAGATGACTGGCCAAGCACGGATGCCAACGAGTTATGCAGAGCATGGGTTAAAGTTAGAGACCAGACGGCACTTACCTTGTTTGATCCACGTGCCAAAGCGAACTTTATCTCACTAGAGTTAGCTATGTAGCTGGACATGAGAGCTGAAGAGATAAGGTACACGGCAGAGGCAGGGCTAGCATGTCTTGGCCTCTTAAGGTGTGTTGCTCCCATCATTGGAAAGTTGTGTCTACATATTCAATCGTATGTGGACACAAAAGAGTTCTATATGATGCTATTGGGAGGGTGCAATGCAATGTTGGGAATCCCCTGGATGTTCCAAATACATGGCATGCTGGATGTCTTTGACAAAAAGATCATGATTCAGCATAGGGGCAAACTCAAGTTTTGGATGTAAAGCTTAAGGGGAGTCTATCTCTATTCTGTCTGCTTCGACTATCACTTCTGTAATTAAGAATCATCTTTCTACATACTTGATTTTTGCACGTGATGTTTTAGATAATTGTCAGTCAAATTTATGTGTTAGAAAAAGGCAGCATTTTCGCAGGAGTTTAGTGAGTGTTTTTCTAATTTATTACCATCACAATTGCCACCGGAGAGGCGTGAGGACCATATTAGTTTTGGTGCCAGGGTGTAGCCCACCAGACAGACCTCTCTACAAGGTTAGTGCGGCTCAGTAGAAAGAGATTATGGGCCAGGTTAAGGAGCTTTTAGAGAAGGGACTGATTTAGCCTAGTTCATCTTTTTGCTCCCCAATGCTCCTAGTGGAGAAGGAGGATGGCTTTTGGCGCATGTGTATTGACTATCATGCCTTGAATAAGAATACCATCAAGAATAGGTTTCCTATTCCAAGGATTGATGATATTCTTGACCGTTTAGAGGGTGCTGCAATTTTCAGCAGGATAGACCTTAAGAGCGGGTACCGTGAGATTCGTATAAGGCCAGAGGATGTGCACAAGACTGTGTTTAGGACGACATTTGGTCTTTATGCGTTTTTAGCGATATCGTTCTGCTATACAAATGCTCCTGCTACGTTCAATAGAATGATGTACCAGATTTTCCGCCCGCATCAAAAGTTTGTGGGTACATTCTTTGTCGACATGTCACAAATTGGTAGCGTGCCATGGCAGTAGCAGATACACACCCGGTTGGCCAGAACAATTGCTGACGTGGCATGTTGTACGGAAACCCGTGATTTGCGCTGCAAATTCCGCTAGGCTGCTGACGTGGTTGAGCGTACGGAATTTCGTTTTTTGCGTTGATTCTGTATGCCAAAGCAGGCTAAATCCTATGCACTGTTTAGAGAAGCTTTTTGGGAGTTTTGCTTCGTTTTTGAAGAGCTTTTAAAAGGCAACTTTTGGGGCTCTGCTTTTTGGCATCCCTTGTAATCAATAAATAGGTGGGTTGGGGCTCTCACAACTCAGAGCATCTGGACGCAGAGTCTGAGAGTGAGAACCCTCCCACTCTCTTGTACTTTGAACACAGATTAATACAAAAAGAGATACCGAAAGGGGCGCCCGTCTTTGGGGCCAATATCTCTAGGCACGGAACTCCGTCGGGCCGTGTGGAATCAAGTGTGAATTGTGAACTGTTTTCAAGTGAATCTCTACTATGTTGCGGTAGAATCTTGACATAGAGTGTCCAAGTTTGTTACAGTGGTGTTAGAGCGCAGCCGATCTCTCTTCTACCAGGAAATCCGATCCTTTTATCGCGACTTATGGATTCCAACAAAGAGCAGTCGACTTCCTCTGCATCTCTGGACAGAACCACCCCTGAAACGAGCACTCAAGAAACCTCCTACTCCAAGGAAGTTTACACAGCAAGAATTGGAAGAGGTGGTTGATACATGGATTACCCAGCTTTTTGACGCAACCAACAAAGCCAAAAAGCACGACAAAAAGCAAAAGAAAGAAACTCACTTCTCGGGTTATTTGGGTCGTCAATCTACTTTTGCCTCGACACGAAAATAGAAGAAACATGTGCGATTTGAAGGAGTATCCAATTCTTTTTCTTCTTCTTCTTCTGACTCTTCGAACACGAGCGAAGAAGACAGGAAAGGGAAAAAGCGAAGCAAAAAGCAAAGCTTCAAAAAGGGCAAGAAAAAGGCAAAGAAGCCTAAGTTTCGCCCAGTTTCTGACAATTCTATAGAGGATTCATCTTCAGATATTTCGGACTCCGATGATCATAGATTTTATGCAAAGAAGAAGAATTTCTATAAAGCCAACCAGTATGACTTTCTGGAGAATAAAAGCAAGAAAGTTCAAGAAATTAAAGAAAGTGGACACTCAATTAAATTTGCCACTTTTTTTGGATTCCGAGATGCTTCGAGGGCTTTGGCCTTCATACAGTAGTTTGATATAGCTTTCTCTGGAGGGCTTTACTCAGAGCACTCCAAGATTTGGAGGGCTACCTCTTACTTCAAAGTAAATGCTCGAACATGGTGGTCCACTCTCCTATTGAACAAGAAAGCGCCAGTTAAATGGCTGAAATTTAAAAGGCTTTTTATTTCTTCTTGGTTGACTCGGGAGTACGAACGCCACATACGAACTGCTTAGAATCATCTCCGAATGACCAAGAAAGATGCTTTGGACGCATATTGCGAGAGATTTTGGAGCTCTTTTCTACCGTCTTCTTCATTTAAGAAGATCTCGTTTTAAGAAGAGATTGAGCGGTCTAGCTACTTACTTCCTACGGAGATCCGAGATCACTGCTTAGAACAAAAGTCAGATTCTATTCAAGAACTGATGAGTCATGCGAAACCGAGCTTTGCCACACACTCAAGCAGTTTGACTTACACCACAGATGAGATCATGAGATAGAAAACCGAACAGACTACTAAAAATGAAAGTAGAAAGAAGAAGAGCCCCCAAGATCAGAAAAATAAGGATGCACAACCCCGGCTCACTCTACGAGAGAGAGCCAACTACATCAAAGAGGGAAAGTGTTTTGGATGCGGGGAACAAGGACACATCTCCTTAGAGTGCCCTAAAAAGGCACAAAAAGAACAAGATGAAGAAAGGCCAAAGAGTTCGAAAGCAGCTGAGGAACGTTGACGAAAAGGAAAGATGAAAGCAAGACTAGTTCTAGATTGCATGGGTATTGACCCAAGCACGAGGAGAGTACAGAACTTTGTCGAGCTTGGGGCAAAGTGAAAGATCAAGAAGCCCTGATTTTTTTGATGGAGGAGCCAAGTCCAACTTCATTTCACATGAATTGGCGGCGCGCCTCGAGATTACAGCGGATCGGATGGGACCACAAGCAGAGGCAGTTTTAGCGGCACCCGGTAGAGACATGGCCATTGCACTTGTCATTGGCAAACTTCGGTTGCATTGTCAAGGGTATTTAAGGCAAAAAGACTTCTATATATTGCCCTTGGAAGGTTGTAATGTTGTCCTGGGAGTCCCTTGGTACCATAAGAACAACGTCGTGGTCGATTATCCGGCGAAAAAAGCAACACTAATTGTACTTGATGTGAAACTTAAGGGCGAGTCTATCCCTATTGTATCGGCTTCGACCGTTTCAAAATTAATGAAATCCAATCTGTTTGTTTACTCGATCTTTTTGAAAAGAGTTGAATGATGATCATAGGACAAATATGTCTGATCTAAAAAAAGAACGCCAAGATTTATTCCACACTCATGCCGATTGCTTTTTTGAGGGTCTGCCAAGCGAGTTGCCACAACCTCGTCCTGAGGATCATACCATTGATTTGATACCTGGAAACACACCACCAAACCGACCACCTTACCATGTGAGCCGAGCCCAGGATGAAGAGATTATAAATCAAGTGAAAGACCTCTTGGAAAAGCGTCTTATCTAGCCGAGTACTTCATCTTACTACTCTCCGATGTTGTTGGTTTTGAAGAAAGACGAGTCTTGGAGAATGTACATTGACTATAGAGCTCTCGACAAAATCACCATCAAGAACAGATTTCCGATACCTAGGATCAATAATATTCTAGACCGACTATAGGGATCCTCTTGTTTCAGTAAGATCGATTTGAAGAGTGGATATCATCAAATCCGAATCGCGTCGAGAGACGTCTACAAGACAGCTTTTCGAACGACGTTCGATTACTCGAGTTTTTAGGTGATGGCTTTTCGTCTTACCAATGCTCCAACGACTTTCAACCGAATGATGGATAGGATTTTCAGAGAGTATAGATCATTTGTCGCCACTTTCTTTGATGATATTATAGTCTTCTCAAAGGATGAAGCAGAACATAGACACCATCTGCTACAGGTCTTTCAAGCATTGTGAGATCACAAGTTAGTTATCAATGCCAAAAAGAGTATATTTTTCTTGCCGGAAATACACTTTTTAGGAGACATCGTATCAACAACAGGAGTGCAGATGGACCCAGCCAAGATAGAGACTATTCGTGATTGGCCCGATTTGAAGAATGTCCATGAAGTTAGAAGCTTCTTGGGCTTATGTTCATGCTACCGGCGGCTCATTAGAAAGTTTGCAAAGGTTGCTTCCCCTTTGCATACCTTGACACAGAAAGGAATCCCTTTCTCGTGGGGACCCACAAAGGTGGTTGCCTTTCATACATTGAGAGACAAATTGACTACAAGACCAATTTTGACTTTGCCAGATTTGCAAAAGTCATTCGAAGTATATTGTGATGCTTGAGGTCGTAGTCTGGGTGCCATCTTGATGAAGGAAGACCATGTCATTTCCTATAAGAGCCGATTGTTTTTAAGGCCGGAATTAACAGCACAAATATATGAAAAAGAGCTTTTTGAGGTTATCCATGCTCTTACTCAGTGGCGACATTACCTACTCGGAGCCGATTTTACTGTCTTCACATATCACCAGAGTTTACGCTACTTCTTGTCACAGAAGCAACTATCGAAAAAGCAGATGTGGTGGGCGAACATCTTGTCACAAGTTCACTTCCAGATTGTCCATGTGCATGGACTAAAGAACTTGGTGGCGGATGCTTTCTCTTGGAAGCGGTTGGTTCAAGCTATTTCCACGATACATCATAGAAGCTTCGAGAATATGGTCGATCAATATGCCACACATCCAGATTTTGCATATGTATTCAATTGAATACAGAATGGGAAGGTAGTAGCGAGATATTCCATTCGGGATGGCTACTTGATGAAGAAAACGATGTTATGCGTTACACAGCCGTTGAGGGAAAAGGTTTTAACCGAATGCCCCTATCCACCATTTACGGGTCACCGCGGCATTACTACCACCTTGAAAGATGTGAAGAGATACTTCTTTTGCTCGAGACTCAAGAAGGACGTGGACAATTTCGTATGTAGTTGATTGGTATGCCAGAAGGTCAAGTTTGACAGGCATAAAGCACAGGGATTGTTATAGCCTTTACCCATACCCACCCGCCCCTAGGAAAGTATTGCAATGAGGTCGTGGTCTGGGTGCCATCTTGATGAAAGAAGACCATAAAGCACAGGGATTGTTATAGCCTTTACCCATACCCTCCCACTATCTTGTACTTTGAACACACATTAATACCCAAAGAAATGCTGAAAGGGGCGTCAATCTTTCGAGCCAATATCTCTAGGCACGGAACTCCACCAAGCTGTGTCGAGTCAATTATGAATTGTGAATTGTTTTGAAGTGAATCTCTGTTGTGTCGCGGTAGAATCTTGATTTGGAGTGTCCAAGTTTGTTACAACATGATAGTTTACTCAAAGAATGAAGAGGAGCATAGGCGTCACTTGGCAATTGTCTTCGAAGAGCTACGCAGTCACAGGTTGCTCGTTCATCCTAAGAAAAGTGAGTTCTTCTTGAAAGAGATTCACTTTCTTGGCCACATAGTGTCAAAGGGTGGTGTCCGAATGAAATCTGGATCTTGCCAAGGTTGAAGCAATGAGGACATGGCCAGATTTAAAAACTGTACATAATGTTCGTAGCTTCTTGGGCTTATGTTCTTACTACAGAAGGTTTATCAGGAACTTTGTCGAGATTGCTTACCCCTTCATGTCTCTACAAAGAAGGTCACGTTCGAGTGGACACAAAAAGAGACTTCAGCTTTTATAATCTCTTAAAGGAAAAGATGACTTCGGAACCAGTAATTGTGTTGCTTGATCTCATGAAGTCGTTTGTGGTCCATTGTGATGCGTGTGGCAATAGTATTGGAGCAATGCTAATGCAAGATGGTCGGATAGTAGCTTATGAGAGCAGAATCTTGCAAGGGCCAAAAAAGACTGTGCAAATTTATCTGAGAGAGCTACTGGCCGTCATTCATGCGCTCTCTAGTTGGAAGCACTATCTCTTAGGTGCTAATTTTGTTGTCCAAACAAATCATCAAACCTTGCAATACTTCTTGACACAATCAAAGTAATCTGAAAAGCATATGCGATGGGCAAACATTCTATGTTCCACTTCCAGATTATGCATGTGGAAGGCAAGAGGAATGTTGTGGCTGATGCGTTATCAACAAAGCCACAAATTTCAGCTGTGTCAATTCTTGATCATCATGAGCTTGATGACATGAAGGAACATTATGCCACTGATGAAGATTTGCAAGGATCTTTAAACAGTTGCAAGATGGGCAACGCCATGAGCACTACCTTCCCAAGGATGGTTTTATGATGATGCATGGTAAACTGTGTCTCACTAGACCATTGCGACATAAGGTTATGGTCGAAGGCCATGTCCCACCTTATGCAGGGCATCGTGGTATAGATGCGATAGTGAAAGCGATCGAGACATTCTTTTATTGACCTACTTTGAGGAGAGATGTGGATGCCTTTGTGCGAGCATGGGTGATTTACCAAAAGGGTACCAGGGTTGTTACAGCCACTGCATATTCTAGATAAGCCATGGGAAAGCATTGCTATGGATTTTATCTTTGATCTTCCAAGAATGCCGACAGAGAATGATGGTTTATGGACCATTATTTGCAAGTTCAACAAGCAAGCACATTTTATTCATGTCAAGAAGATAAAATCTGACCAGATGGCACGTTGTTCATGTACAATGTGTTTTAGTACCATGATATGCCACAATCGATTGTCAATCATCCTGATCCTCGCATGACGAGTTTGTTTTGGAGAGGATTGTTTGAGAACATGGGCACTACGCTCCAGTTCTCGTGTTCGTTTCATCCACAAACTGATGGACAATCAAAGAGGCTAATTCTATTGTCTTGGATCTGCTGAAATGTTGTGTCGGATAATAATGGCAGGTGAAAATAGTATTTGTCTATGCTTGAGTATGCGTACAACAATATGGTGCATTCGTCCACTGGCAAGGCACCTTTTGAGATTGTTGAAGATCAAGGTGGTACCAAACTGTACGTGGCGTATATGTACATACTATACGTTGTTTCATACAGGAAAAAAATTTATGTACGTAAAAATATGTACTCTTGTAAAAAAACCGCGAAGTACTAAATTTTCTAGGACATTTCCAATATAAAACAAGAGAGAAGCCAACAACTTAAAGACATTCAAAGACATGTTTTACAAGACAACCATATACTGTGTAACTATTGCAAGAGACTTAAAAGTTAAGACGACGTTGATAATTGAACAAGAACATCAAAGCTCAAGAGTCAAATGAGATTTGAAATAACAGTAAACAGTTAACACACCAATACTGAAAACATCAAATGACAAAGTACCATAGATGATAGCAACAAGGCCCATGCCATAACAAAAGGCTCATCATAGAGCGTACAAAGGTCATAAATGAAACCATCCTACTCAAAAAGTCTGTCTATATAGTAGAAGAAAGAACTAAATAGCTAGCTCAAAGCTAGCCCATCATCCATGTGATGGTCCCATCCTCAAAAATCATCATCAGATGCAGATGAAGACTCTGTTGAAGAGACCAAGTTCCCATCCGTCAAGACATTGCCCTTTTCATCGTACTCCGGCTCTACCATGACAAACTCCTGTGCCTGATGTAGATAATCCTCTACTGCATTTGTCGAAGCCTCAATAGGACGAACAGCCTTGTTTGCACGTTTCTGAGAAGAACGAATAGGAAGCTTCCCTTTACGAATGCTCTCCCTTCGAGCACTATTTGGTCTGGAGCATGCTCATGCAGAGGAATAGCCAAAGCTCGTGCACGTGACTTCGTCACACACCGATTAACACTCTCCAACTCCCTGTGAAGCAGCCGAATAATCTCCTCCTGCTCATTTTTGATCTACAGCTCCACCTCATCTATAGCACTAGGATCTGCCATCATCTTCACGCGCGTTGGGTCCGCCTGTTGAAAATTGAGGAAATATTATTTAGTATGTATTAAGTACTCAATGGTCGAGTGTATCATGATTCATGATTCAATCATCATGTGAATATTAATAGCGAACCTGTTTGGGTGTTCCCAAAGCGTGGTAGGCTCGCACAAGCCTCATATTTGCTTGGCAATAGACTAACTTCTCTACTTGAGAAGTGCTGAGACAATTGCGGATCTTCGTATGTATCAAGGAATAAGCGCTCCAATTACACTCGCATGCACCAACCGAGCCATCCTATAGAAATGAGCATTGAGATTTAATATATGGCAATAGTAAGTACAAAAACTATCAGTCTCAAGATTTTCAATTACTTGTGAAAGTACTCGTAAAGCGAGATGTGTAAGCGTTGGAAGACCTTGTCTCCCATAATTCTGCCACCATGTAACAGGAAACTTGGTAGCCTCTGGCCTCAACACCACAGCTCTAGCAAGGGTGATCCTAGATTGTTCATGAAACTGATCATCTTTGCATCAATCTCCAGCTGATCGTCAATGTGGTACATCATATTGATGTAATCATCCTTGAACTTCAAGAGACTCTTCTCATGGAAAAGCTCTTGCGTCTTGTAGAAAGGATGAAGCAATGCAGCCATCCCATGAATGGGACGACTTATGAAAGTCCAAAACCTTTCTACAATGGCCATGATGTCATCTCGGCTGAAATTTTCAACAATAAAACAAAGTTGAATTGGCAAACTCAAATGACAACAAGAAGATTTGCAACGAAAGCAATAATTGATTTCAAAAGGCAAGTACTTGTCAGTTCTGTGTCAAAGACTTGCACTTTGTAATGTGTCTCTTCATCTCCATGAAGAGATAATAGACTAAGCCCAATGTAGAACCCTCCATGTCTGTGACTCGAAGAAGCACATACACTAGCTGCAACAACTGTCAAACTTTCAACCTGTGTCCAAAAGGACTCATCGAGCACCCGTCCTTGTATGTATTTAGTGGGCTCCGTTTGCGAGTGATGCATCAATCTCCACTTCGGGTCCACGAGTGTCTGAAGAAGTGGATCCCTCAATTTGAAGAGCCTCTGTAGCACTAAATACATATAAGCAAATCTGGTCTTCGAGGGCCGCACCATGTCAAGTCTACTATGGCTCCTGAAGATACCTAAAGCTTGATGTTTTTTGCGAAAAAAAGGTGGTCATCTTAGTGGCATCTATAACAATAGGCAATACCCAAGGCAACTTGCCTATATCCTCCGTAAGTAAGTCAAGACAATGCGCAACACATGGAGTCCAAGAAATCCGAGGGTAAGCTGCCTCGACCATTTCACCTATAAGCTTGCAATTTGAGGCATTGTCAGTCACAACCTGTACCACATTCTCTGGCCTAATCTCATTAATAGCTTTCTTGATGTGCCCAAAGATAAACTCACCACTGATCCGCTCTCCCGCCTTCCCTGCATCTATAACGTGTAAGAAGTATGTTCCAAGACAAAACGACACAAGAATATTAATGATGGCCGCCTACGAACATCACTCCAGCCATCTGATATGATGGTGCACCCAAACTGCTACCAACCGGCCTTGATCGAGACCAGAGCCTTATCAATCAAAGCCTTCTGCTCATCAAGCATTTTAGAGCGCATCTTCTTATACTCCACCCTTGACCATGAATCTGTGTGGCCAACATCAGATATAGCCCGGACCATTCTCTTCCACTGCTCAGTCCTCAAAACATTGAAGGAGATGTTGCACTCAATGAGAGTGCGAGCAATCTCTATCTCAACCACCTTTTGACGCTCCTTCACCCAAGAAAGAGAGTTCACACGTGAAAGCAAGGTGCTTTGCCTACGTGCATCCATATCACCTTCATCTTCCTCCTCCTGCACGACTCGAGCCCTCTTTCTACTAGAACCAACAATGGGCTGCTCCTCTTGAACCTCGGAAGATGGACCACCAAAATCCCCAATAAGAGCATCATGAAGAGCATCATGTGTGTGTTGTTCACCCGTATTTTTTTTTGGTGTTGGTACTTCCGAAAAATTCTCTACAATCAGCTTGTCCCTAATATCCTATGGAACCTTTTGCACCCTCCACAATTGTTGGTCGTGCCAATGCCTGTCAGGTGCTTGACGACACGAGAAATTGTACTCGTGCGCTGAAAATTGCAATACTTGCATTGCCATTGTTGAAGCCGGAACCCGCTTGGCTTGGAGTGTTGATAATGCGGATGACATTGGTATACTCCTTCCAATACGGGTTGCATGGCTTAGGCATGATGATTCTGTCGCAACCAGTAAGACAGACACGAGTGAGAGAAAGAGAGAGAGAGAGGGAGCCTGCAGGAGGAATTTGGAGAAGAGAGAGAGAGAGAGAGAGAGAGAGAAGATTCAAGAGAGAGAAAGAATTTATGTGTGCGCACCTGTTTCTCTGCAATTTCTATAAGTTTCTGCAAGACTGCAATTGGTTACTGCTCTTGGTGTTCGCATTTGGTATCTATATTTCTAGCCTCCAAAGGATTGGCATGAGCCATTCTCGTAATAGCCAAATGTGGTTTAAGCTCATGCATACGTTGTATTTGCGCCTAAAAATAATGACCCCAAAACTGCTCGCCCAGGCCTTGCGAAACCCTCAACCACGCTTAGAGCCGAACAATTTTTGTTGAAAAAAAAACATCAACGTACGGCTTGTTCCGTACGTGATGGGCAATTTTGTCCCAATTTCATTTTTAGATTGTCCATGTTCAAGGACAAAAAAATGAGGTGGCACATGCATTGTCTCGCAAGCACATTGATTTTGGCTCTTTCGAGGATTCATCACCACAACTTCGAGGATATGGTAAACGAGTACGCCACACATCCAAATTTTGAAGATATCTTTGACCGATTTTAGAGCGGGGAATTGGTTGCATCGTTGCAGGCTATTCCCTCAAGGAAGGCTATATGATACGGAAAAACATGTTGTGTTACACAAGCATTGCGGAATATGGTTTTGACAAAGTGCTACTATCCACCGTTTTCGGCCCATTGTGACATAGAGACCACCTTGCAAGGCGTGGAAGGATTCTTCTATTGGTCGAGACTCAAAAAGGATGTAGACGACTTTGTTTGCAGTTGTTTTGTATGCCTAAAGGTCACATTTGACATGCATAAGGCACTAGGTCTTCGCAACCTTTACCTATACCTAGCCGACCATGGGAAAGTATAGCAATGGACTTCATTTTTAATCTTCCCAAGAATAGGAGTGGACATGATGGCATATAGATAATCACCGACAGATTTAGTAAACAGGCTCATTTTGTTCCTTTTAAGAAGATAGTTACGCCCAGTTATTTGGCTGAGTTGTTTGTCTTGCTGATTTTCCGATTTCATGGCATGCGCGAGTCTAAATTTCAAATAGAGGATTCCATTTTACCATTTTGTTTTGGAAAACAATTTGGGAGAATCTTGGTACACGGTTACAATTCTCATCCTCTTTTTACCGACAATCAATCGGGCAATCTAATTTAGTGATTTTGGACTTGTTAAAGTCATACATCTTCGATCAGAAGGCTGGGTGGAGTTTGCCTATAACAACACTATAAATACGTCTATAAGGAAGGCGCCATTTGAGATTATAAAGGGTGCTAAGAAGGTTTTATCTATTCTAAGCACCAAGGATAAAAAATTTCGTTCAAGATCTGGGCACTGCTTTTGCTAAGGTGGGCGAGGCTCTGGAGAAGTCTCAAGCACGGCATAAGGCAGTGGACAAGCATCGACGTGACTTACAGTTGAAGGAGGATGATTGGGTGCTTTTACTATTTGAGAAGACACGCTTACGGAAACGAAAGCGTAAGGAGCGAATGTTTCCAAAGTTGAGTATGCATTCCTATGGCCCTTTTTAGATTCAGGAGAAGATAAATGATGTATCCTTCATGCAAAAGTTATTCGGAGGATTGACAATGCATTCCATGCGAGCCTCGAGACCTTTCAAAGGTGAGGTGCCAGTGGATAGGGAGCCAGACTGAAGTGGAAGAGACAGCGGAGATGCTTGTTCCAAAACCGATCTTGGCTTACAAGGAAAGGAAAGTGAAAAGTAAGTTAACGCGCCAGTATTTAGTCATGGTCAAGAACTATCTCGCTTTAGATGCGAAATGGATGGAGGAGGACTTAGCAGATAATTCTTGGATTTAAAAGTTATATCTCGAAGATTCTGGTTTAGCACCAACTAGAGTTACCGATGTTCAATTTGGTGCAATGCGGATTGCAAGAGAGGGTAGTTACTCCGCTCCTTTGTAAAAGATTACCCAAACGAAATAGAGACACTGATTTGTTTTGTGATTTTAGGGATACTAAGAGGTTGACAGGTTCCCCACTAACTCTTAAGAAGTGTCCAGTTACTGGCGAGTCTATCAATATCCTACAATACCGCCAGACCTTCTGTCCTCTCTTGAGTAGCAGAGCTCACATCTTGTGATAAAAGTCACTATTACCTGAGGGTTGGCCAGCTTACGGAGATGGTACGCCCATAAGCTGGGTCCATATATACCATGGCCCCAAATAGAAGGATTTTGAAGACAAGAAATGAAATTTGATCAAAGGACTTGATTGTTACCCCCTCTTATAAAAATCGTCACTGCTCTAGAATTGGAACATTGTTCAATGTAAAGCATTCTGTCTTTGGTTGTTCCAAAAGATTTCTCCCTCACCAATCCAGCCTGTCAATACACAGAAGCACACATAAACAAAGTACCAAAGGAAGAGGGGACCTAAGTGCATTTTAAGCACAAATTGATCTTTACCTTGCCAAGCTTCTCCGGAGTAAGCTCCTGAAACCTCGGAACAATACGACCACCTAGAAAACCAGCATGGATTTAAATAGCCTCTTATGACCAGATTAACCTAGAACAATGCTGCTTAAGGATAGTTAGTACCTGTAGCAATGGCAATAAGTTCCAACTCAACACCTCCTACCCACCTAACAGCTGGCAGTCCACGGTTCATCAGCAAATGGTTTGCCTCATCATCAAATCCCCATTGACAGATAACCAAAGTGGCACCCGCATCCTGTATGCAATCAGGCCCATCAAAAATGTTACGCTAATTTAGCCTTTTCAGATAATCCCTTCACACTCACACAATCAAACAAGCAAAAATACAATTGGCAAGGATGAAAAGATCCAAGGATTACCACACCTTACAAAGCTGAACCATATTATCAAAATATTGTCTCTCTTGTTCTCTCAAAGACTCAAACTTTTCGACTGTATCAATGTCCACTTTATGCTTGGTCTTGGGTTTTGGAGGTTCAAAAGGACAGGTAAGGATGGCTATTTTAGCATTTTCAATTCTCTTTGGCATTTGAGGATGACTCATGTCCTTGTCTACAATAATACCAGCCACAAGCTCTGTATCTTCAAGCTTGCCTCCAACCTTCCCCTCGACTTTGATAAGATCCAAGTTTACATCTTTCCTCTCAAGATCAGCTACGGCCAACACTGCTTTGACTGCAATTTCAGCAAGCTTTCGCTTGCAGCGATTAACTCTGCAAAGTGTCAGAAGTATTGTAAGATATTTGAAACAACATATCTGGGCATAACAGGAAAACCGACAAACTGCCACCAAAGTGGAATCTTACATTTTTGAAGATAATGTTGTCATGCACGTCTGCACAAGAGGCTCAATATCCAAGGAGCTAAATTCAAATTTTTGAGCAATGTTGGAAAGATGTTCAACAGCTATCTTTGACGCCATTTCATAGCCTTCTGCTATTCGGATGGGATGGATTCCTCTGTCAAGTAAAAGCCCAGCCTGCTCAAGCAATGCACCAGCTGTTACCACTACTCCCGTTGTTCCATCACCTATCTCGTAATCTTGACTCCTCGACAATTCCACCATCAACTTTCCTATTTGATTATCCACGTCCATCTGCTCCAAAATAGTGGCTCCATCATTTGCTGCGAGTGTAGCAAGCACAATATTCCACAAGTTAGAAACATGGTGCCATATGACTGAATAGAATCAGCAACTACCCCTCCTTATCTTCATAGCACTCATCTTGCTGCTTCTAATAGAAAGCAAAACAGCACATTGCTTGATATTGATAATTGCTTCATGTATGGATGTACACAAAATCAGAAAAGTTCACAAAATACAAGCACAAATTGATTACTTAAACCTACCTTAACAAGCCACATTACAGAAAGTTAAAATAAACACTCTTTTAATAGCTTTCTCAACTGACCACAAGCTTTCAAGTCAACCCGAGTCGGCATACAAAGAAAGTGAGGCACCAAAACTACCATTGGAAATACATACTGCAGCCTTTATAATTTATCTGAGAAGAATAGTGTATCCACGAGCCAGAGGCCTAGGTACATTGTGAGAGAGACAAATATGTGCTAGAAATTCCAAAAACATTCGATCCAAACACGAAGTTCAGGACAAAACATTTCACCCCCTAGTAAAGAGAAAATGAAACTTTAGACCAAAATGTTTACGTATAAAAATCAGGAAAAACTCATTGCCCAGAACGGCTCAACTTTGTCCGCTATATTAAAAATTCAAGGGGCATTTCACCCAAGCTTTCATGATGGACATTCGAGCACCACATGAAACATTGCAAGAGTTTTATGGTTCCACCCCATGCGAATCGCATTTCATGGTGACCATAATACCTGCTAGGCCATCAAATCAAATGGATGACTAAGCCATATACAAGGGGTATTAGATTATCCAAAACAGACATTTTTTATGCATCATGGAAATTTGTTCACAAAGTGATGATGTGGTATGCCCTATAGGACAGCCCGATCGAGGGGTGATCTGAATGTGACTCCTCTTTGTGCAAGTGCTAGATTTGCGTCGTCTAGTGCGTAGGAACTTAAGAGTCAGTGTCTACTAAGCTGGTTTATGGCTTATGTTTGTTTTTGCAGGCGTAATCAAGGGCAACTACAATTCTTTCAAGAGGGGGGTATGTCACAAAATTATGACGTGGCATGTCCAACTTGTGCAAGTACTAGATTTGCGTCATCTAGTGTGTCGAAACTTAAGAGTCGGTGTCTACTGAGCTCATTTATGGCTCATTTCTGTTTTCGCAAGTGTAATCGAGGGTGATTACAATTCTTTCAAGAGGGGGGTATGTCACAAAATTATGACGTGGCACACCCAACTGACTGAACAAAGATTATAAGAACAACTTATAGGGATAAGTTGTTGTCACAAGAGGGGCACCACGTGCCAATAGAAAAGAACAGACTGAACAGACTTTTAGCACTTCAATAACAACTGAACTGAGAGAGAGAGAGAGAGACAGAGACGACACGCGACACACAGTGGCGGAATTCCACCCTAGGGAGTATTGGCCCCAAACCTTGGCGCCCCTTTCGGTATTTATTTATATTGCATCAACACAGTACAAGCCGGTACTCGAGACTATGCACCTTCCTCGGAAAGCATGCAAGAGAAAAAGCCCTTAGCACATATTTAAAGGCCCTTGGCCTATGAAAAGCAGTTTGCATGAAAAGCCTTCAAACTCAAAAGCTTCTGGTCCAAAAGCAATGCCAAAAAACTGCCAACGTAAATCATGGAATTCCGTACAGCTGCCACGTCAACAGTTAGCACAAAATGTGAAAATCCGTACAGTTTGCCACGTCATCAGTTCAACGTGAAATCCAAAAATCCGTACATTCTACCACGTCAATAGGCCGGCAAAAATATGTTGCTTTTGTCACAAACGGGAGCGCACAAGATGAAAATAAATAATCTTTCAACTAACACAGTTGAGGGAGAAGTTCGACATAGTATTTGGGACCAGAAGATAGGCTGGTCCACCCCCCCTTAGAGAGAATCCTTTATTAGAAAGAATCATTTTACAAGCACAAGAACCGGAGAAAACCCCTCCGTTCTAATTCTTTGACTCGATGGTCATTCCTTCCCGTAAGGGAATTTCGAGAGACGAGCTCTCAATCCTTTTTCCGTCTATACTCGGAGTCGAGACTCCGCAAACAATTTCCGAATTCCGTTCCCAGAATTCCCAAACGTAGGCCGAAGCCTTCTCGCTTCTCCTTCACGATGAAGTACGTGCAAACACACACAAACACGGGACAACACTTTGTATGGCGAATCCACAATAGATACCTGTCGTTCTTGCGCGGAAAAAGCGACTTCCGTGCTTCGCAGTCTCGCGATCTCTTGCGTCTTCTGGCAACCGAGTCTTCTCTTGCTGGCGCTGGCAACCCCTCCTCTGAGTGAGGGCATGTGGTGCTTTTATAGCTCCCTGGTCACAGCAAGAATAGCTGAGCAGAGGCTGGCCGAGTAGAGATCGCGGCGGATTTTTATTTATTTATTTATTTTTATTTTTATTTTTATTTTTATTGTTGTTCTACCCGAAATAGGAAGAGAGAATTCGTTGGCTGGTTTTGTTGCTTTATTTTCTAAGTGGCTGCCCACTTATTAAGTGGACGGTCGACATATTTTAAAATTGGTTTGAACCTGCCCAAAAACTCAATAAAACCTTATAAGTTAAAAACAATGCTTTTCACGACACTTCCCAGGCATCCCTGGATGCAACCACACGCACAAATGCAATGCAGACATTCCTCGCGGAAAAGCGTCTGCTCTTCTCGGAAAACTCGTTAAAATATTCCGTTGTTTAAGGAAAGCTTCTCAAAACCCATCTTTATTCTTGTGCTTGCGTCTTTACGCGTATTCCTCTTTCCAGTTCGGTTTTCGTGCCAGACCAACGAGATAATCCCACTCCCATCACCCCATCACGTGACGCACCAGGAATATTCGTTTCCCGGTCTCTCCTACCAAACTAACGATAAAACCCCTTCGCGATGCTTAATGTCACCCACCATATGACCCATCAAAATTTTCCGTTCCTAATGGCTTTTAATAATTCCAATAGATCTACAGTTCCTAACCTTATGGTTCAAGTACGCATCTTTAAAAATCCTAATTTCAATAAAAAGAAATTACTCGAGAAAATAAGAAAATAAAAAAATAAGAAAAACTGTAGTGCTTGTACATATCCTTCCAAAATTTCGCGATAGGATGCTAATACCTGCTCGATCATCCACTGAGCATCTAGAGTAGAACAGTTCTTAAACTTTACCAAATACTTCCGTGTAATCTTCCTAGACTTAAATGGTCGCTCTTGATAATGAATGATCTCCTACGGTTGGAGTATTTCTTCCGTTTCCTCAACCTCAAGAGGTTGGCTGACTTGGAGACGGTCCCATATATGGCCGAAGTAAACTAACATGGAAAGCATTGTGGATCTTCCAATTAGATGGTAAGTCTAATCGGAACGTCACATCGTTCACTTGGTCAACTATCTTAAACGGCCCATAATAGCGATTGGAAAGTTTTACCACTTTCCCTTTATGAGTCGCTTGTTTCTTTAGTCTTGCCTTCTCAAACTTGAGTAACACTAATTGACCGACTGGTAAGTCCAGATTCCTTCTGTACTTGTCTGCAGCTTTCTTATGTTTTTCCTGAGAGCGAAAAATTGTTGTCTTGACTTGCCCGTAGGCCGTGTCCAAATTCCGAACAAACTCATCTGGTGCAAAAAATTTATCCTTAGTGACACGGATCGGTGGAAGCAAAGGCTTACCATAGAAAATCTCAAAAGGTGCTTTCACCGTAGACTAATGCACAGTATTGTTATACGCGTACTCAACAAGGGGCAAATCCTTCTCCCAGTCGGACTGTCTTTCTGACACATAAGATTTCAGCATATCCAATACTGTGGAATTAGTGATCTCACTCTGCCTATCCGTTTGAGGATGATATGCAGAAGAAAAATTCAATAGGTTATCAAACAAGGCACGCCAAAAAGTGTCTGTCATGGGAGCATCTCGATCACTCACAATAGACTTGGGCAGCCCATGATGCTTAAAGATCTGTGCTAGAAAAATTCTAGCCATATAGTCTGCTTTGATTGTTTTCTTAATTGGAATAAAGTGAGCTTGCTTGCTAAATCTGCCCACGATAGTCCAGATCGCATCATTTCCAATTTGAGTCTTTGGGAGATCCATAATAAAATCCATGGCAATACTCTCCCAAGGTTGATCAAACACAAGTAAAGGTTGGAGTAACCCAAGCATTTTATGTCGACCATACTTTACTTTTTGGCAAACCAAGCATTCCTTGACATGTTGATCAATGTCTGCTTTTAAAGGCTTGGCCAAAAGAAATATCTTTCCAATGCAAAGGTCGTAGGGAGAATTCCCCGACGACCCGCATACGGTGAAGCATGTGCTTCTTCTATGATTCTTTTTCTCAATGGGTCAAAACCGGCCTGTTCAATCCAAAAAGGGCGATAGACTTTACTTTAAACCTTGATTTAGCTTTCACCCATTATTAGTCGTCTATTTTACATGCGCTATAGTGACACAAGAGAGGGGAATGGGATACAGATGCTAGAACGCACGTGTATGAGAAGACCGACACCAGATTGGCCCCTAACTTAGGCGCACCTTTCGGTATTTCTTTAATGTTCAAAAGAGGGAATAAACGTTGTGGTTCCCTACAAGCTGCCCCGCACAAACTCGGCTGAATTTCCACTGTTCCAGCCCGATTTCGACAACATAACTATACTAGAACCCTTCACGGTCAATATTCCCACGCATTAAATGACTTTCCCGATGCATACGGGCACTTTGCAAAACCTGGCGAGAATCTGCAGCACGCTGAATTCTCTGTTTTCAGCCCTGAAAATGCACCAGATCACCTGTACAGCGGTCCCCTTGCATCCCCGAACCTCCTGGGGGTATTAGGGTCCGTTTAGGGCCAAAACCCTAAACCTGCAAAAATACACAGCAGGCTGTAATTTACTGTCTCGGGCTCCGTTTCGCGTGCCGGTCGCATCCTTAGCAAGTCCTCGAGCTCCCGCACCTGTAGGGCTACTTGCCCTTTGAATCGGACGAGATTTCTGGCGTGAAACCTCTCCGAATTCACCTGTACCTGCGGGGGATTAGCCGCTAGCTAATCCAGTACCTGTGCAAGAGGCTCTTGCCTCGGCAATCGCGCATGAACCCACACAACTGTACATTGGTCAAATGAAGAGCCCACTAGAGGGGCATAACATACTGCCAAAGGGGAGAGAGAGGGCAGTGCGTAGCGTGCAGGGCATCACTCCTGGCACCGCACTGTGCATAAGAGGGAAAGCAAGCACTCCATAGCTCTTAACCTGTGACAAAAGCTGCAAATGAGCCTCTCCCAGCTTAAAATTCAGTGCCACTTCTTGTTGCATGAGGCAAGTGCACCAGAAGGTGCCACTTGGCACATTTATAAGCATTTTCCCGTTTCGAGGTTGCCGTCTAAAAATATCCCAACCGGTTGCCCAGTTAACTTCACGGCAGAGTAAGAAAATGTTCCCCTTGTCATTCCAGAGATAATGACGTCAACACATTTTCAGGTCCCAAATAGCAGTTCCCTAAATTTTAGGAGATGTTGCCATTGTATCTTTCTAGGTCATCCGACCCTCTTTGTACACTGCAGCCACATCCAGAACTGAAATGTAGCCTCTGTAGCAAAGGATTCCACTTTGGCTAGTCAATGACCCCACTTGGCTAACCATAGTCCTTGTCCAACCTTAGTGCTCTCTTGCCCTCAGGCCTGGACTCCCTCTGGACAATTCCACACTAGCTATGCAATGCAGGGCAGTTAGATTTCCCGAGGGGTGTTTCCAAAAAGTGAAAGTAAATAGATAATAAGAAAGAAATCAACAAAAAGGATAGATAGTAGTCACACGCTGGTGACATCTGCCACGCAAATTGCTTGGTGGTGATAGAGGTAACCATCTCCAATAGAATAGGGATGTTCATCCTCCTCGGTCAGTAACTTATTCCAGGTGGAGGAGAAGTCTAGGTCATTCGGATATAACTCTGGAAGTGATTCCACAGAAGTAACTGCGTTCATCCTAGGCCATCTAGACAATGCGTCTGCAGCCACATTCTTACTCCCAGCCGTATGGAGGATCTGGAAGTGAAACATGGACAAAAAGTTGGCCCATCTCATTTGCTTCTCAGATAATTTCCATTGCGTAAGGAAATACGCAAACTTGGTGATCGGTTTTGATCACAAGATCCGCTCCTAGAAGATAGTGCTTCCAGGTAGACAAGGCGTGGATCACAGCCATAAGTTCCTTCTCGTAGATCAAGGCATGCAATTCTACATCTTGAAGTCGTCTACTTTCATAAGCCACTGCATGGGCTTCTGCACTGCACCGATGCAATCACCTGAAGCATTGCATTGAACCTCGAATGGTTTCCTTAAGTCTGGCACTATCAAAATAGGTCCATGGCTTAATAAGCACTTTAGCCTACCGAAGGCACCTTGTTGTCTCGATCCCCACCTAAAAGGGATATTTTTCCTTGCTAGGCCATGAAGTGGTCCTACTACTTGAGCAAAGCCTCGGATAAACCTCCGATAGTAAGAACACAATCCCAGAAAACTTCGTACATCATGTACCAAAGTGGGAGTTGGCCAATCTTGCAGGACTTGGATCTTTGCAGGATCCATTTTCACTTGGTTGTGTGAGACTATATGGCGGAAATATTGTATCTCAGTGAGGAAGAACTCGCTCTTCTTTGCATTCACATGCAACTCATACTTTCGCAATTCCTGAAACACTATATCCAAGTGCTTCCGATGTTCCTCCTCGGTCTTTAAAAAGACGAGTATGTCATCAAAGAACACTCCTGTGAAAGCTCGGTGTGGGCTGAAAATTCAATCCATCATTCGATTAAATGTGGAAGGAGCATTGGTCAAGCCAAACGATATTACCAAAAATTCATAAAGTCCAAAAGTTGTGCGAAAGGCAGTCTTATGGACATCTTCAGGGGCTATGCGTATCTGATGATACCCGCTTTTTAAGTCAATGCAACTACAGATGCTTGCTGCCTTGTAAGCTTTCGGCTTTTCCAATGCCCCCAAATTATCATAAGGAATTGTTTGCAACATGGGCACTGTAATAGGCATCATCCGCATATCTTGGCCATTGACATTTTGCGTCAAAGGTGCCATATCTGGCTGCTGTCCAGAAAAACCAGCCATGCCAAAATGACCCTGTGGCACCCCAAACTGGCCCTGGTTGCTCTGAAAATCTTGTTGCATGCCAATGCTACCATACATGGGGTTTGGCATCATGCCTTGCACACCCCCAAACATTGCTCCTGGCATGTACGGCTGACTTCCAAGCGCATAACCAACCATACTTTGGAACACAGATCCACCCCCGAAATACCCATTTTGTACCGTGGGTGGTGGAAAAACTGGGTGCATTGCCTGGTAACCAGTTCCCTGTCCATTCAAGACAGCATGCGGGCTCTGAAAGGTGGCGGGCTGAAGTAGCATAGCCTGTGAAACAAGCGTTCTAACCACTATTCAAGGACGGGAGGAACCTATTTTGAAGGCCCCGACTCCACAACATGCGAGTGTTCCCTATCTTGCTGAGGCGCATGAAGTACTTGGGCTTGAGCCTCAACAAGCTCTGTTTGCGGTGTAGGTTGCCTATTTTGCTGACACTAGTAGCGCTTGCAAGAACTCCATAAACCTTGGGTTCTGCACCAGCTACGAAACCACATTCACCGTGGAAACTAACTTGAGTCTTGAACGCATCATCCTCAAGTTGCCAATCATAAAGCCATGTACTACTGGAATGACATTCACATCAACAAGAGGTGCAGACTAACGTGGCCGTGAGCTCTCGCCAATCTCGAACACCATAGGGGTTTCTTGTCTATCCTTCGAAGAGGAACCCTATTCCATAATGCCCTTCCCTTTGTCGGCCATAGTGTAATCCCGCGTTCCTGTACTCTGTGTCTTTACCCAAAACAACTGAGGCTCGCTTCTTGAGGAAAAAGTGATTGATGTCCTTGCAACGGAACCCTGAAACGGGCCCATGGGGTAGTAGGCTTTGGCTTTCACCCGAAATTCTTTACTTTACTTCAAACACACAGAAAGAGAGAGTACTTGCAAAGGGAACCTACGACGGGAATTAACACTTAAGCACACACGACTCAGAAGCTAGAATACTCCGAGCGTACGCCGACAACCTACAGGCCCCAAAATTGGCGCCCCTTTCGATATTTCTTTCTTCTTTAGGAGTGTAAATTACAAAGAAGAGTCATGGAATCCTTTAACTGTATCCCTCTAGATACCACTTGTTCTGGTAAAATTTCGGTAACATAACAACCCCAAAACTTGCCCGAAACCAATTCCCCTGCTGGAACTCGCTTCTACTGGCATAAACCCTCTAATTCCTGCCAAAAACAGTAAATTCAGCACGCTGTATTTACTGGTTTTTCATAAATTTTCAGCCCTAAACAGCTCCCGAACTGTCGTCTAACAGTGGGACACAATTCCCAATGCTTTTGGCATCATTGCGACTGCAAAACAATCCAAAAACAATGCGTACATAGCGTTGAAAACGCATCTGTTTGGTGAGGTTACGACCCTTACCGGTGCCTACTTTGGAGTAGCAATTAGCTACTCATGTTCCTGCTCAAGGAGGCTCTTGCCTCGACACAAAAGCATGAAACCACACAACTGTACATCAGTCAAATGAAGAGCCCTCTTGTGGGGCATCACATAACTGCACATAGGGGGAGAGAGAGCAGTGTAGTGTGCACGTCATCACTCCTAGAACCACACTGTACATAGAGAGGAAAGCATGCACTCCATAGCTCATAACCTGTGACAGAAGACTGCAAATGGGCCTCCCAGCTATAAAAATCAGCGCCCATTTCTTTGCAAGAGGAAAGTGCACCATTTTGTGCCACTTGGCACAATTACAAGCATTTTCCCCTTTCAGGGTTGTTGCCTAAACATCTTCCGACTCGTTGCCCAGTTGACTTCGTGACAAAGTTCTAAAATGTTCCGCTTGTCATTCCAAAGGTAATGATGCGAACAAATTTCATGGCCCAAAATAGCAGTTCCCTAATTTTTAGGGGATGCTTCCATTGGGCTCCCACTGGTCTTCTGGCCATCTATCCCCATTGGGACAACATCCAAAAATGCAATATGGCCCAACTGTCTAGCTTTATGCCTTTATTGAGTTCACTTCCTAGTATCCACCAACTTGCTAAGTGCGACGGAGGGACCTATATGATCTTAAACAAAGCCTAGACATCCTCTTACTATACAAATTCTAGTGCCGACCAACTTCCAGTCTGTAGGTGAAACCACCGTTCACATTAACCATACAATGTCCGACCATTTGCAACTTCAAAAAGAGGGTCTCAAAAATAAAACAAAAATCATTGAAAAGAAACCAACAACTAAGGTTAGCAGTTGCCACGTCCTAATGACAACACGTCAACAGTTTGTGACATCCCCCTTCTTGAAAGAAGAGTAATCGTCCACGATTACATTACATCTACAAATCAACTCAAGTTAGGTAAAAAATATCCAAGGGTCGTTCCCAAGGTAATGCATTCAATTCTCTCATTCCAGATCGGAGCTCTTGATATTTTGTTGTAACACAATTAGCCATCACACCCAGCCTGCGTTGATTTTAATGCGTGTCTCAATGCACTAAAATCGCATACCCAAGCAATTTCACTCAAGTTACACATCAGAATGAACACAAACGCTTTATATATACATGTTACAAGACCGTGAAACGTATAGTCGCCAATGAGCACTCCCCCCGCAAATAACCATCCCGATCCGGGCCATGAGTTGTTCAACGATTCCTTCATCACTCCTCCCCCAAATGTCAAGTGCAACGGAATTGAAAATGTGACAAGATCTAGACTTCACACTTCCACAAACCTTTGCATCTCTCCTTGCGCTTGTCAATGTCGTATTTGCTTTTGATTGCATAAATGGAATGGACAAACATACAATAACTCAAACACAGACTTTACTGATGTCACAAACTACTGACATGTCAAGCCACTAAAGAACAGGGCCAACCTATAGATTCAGGCCGAGGGGTCTAAACCCTAAGAGAAGCAACAGTGGAAGAAGTCTTATCAACTTATAGATCTTCGCCGAGGTGTAATTTTTCGAGAAGCTCCTACCGACTTATGGAACCCCGTCCGATAAGGCACAAGTGACCTGAAGAGATTAAATAAAGTTGGACCCACACACACACACAAACAGATTTTTGTGGTGCATGATGA
The DNA here is from genome assembly GCF_014529385.1 of Adiantum capillus-veneris. Lineage (NCBI taxonomy): Eukaryota > Viridiplantae > Streptophyta > Polypodiopsida > Polypodiales > Pteridaceae > Adiantum > Adiantum capillus-veneris. Next base: position 12,845,481 of record NC_140944.1, read on the forward strand.
CGTGGCAGGCGTACAAATTTTCTTATTTCGCATTGGATGCTTTTGAGAGATCAGATGATGTTAGAACTTGAAAGCTTTTCATGTAAACTGCTTTTAAAGACGAAGGGTCTTTAAAATTTGAATAAGACCCATGGGCTCTCGCTCTGGTACTCTACCTGCGGGAGATGCAGAGCAGAGCCATGAAAGTTGTACCTTGTTGATGCAATATAAAGAAATACCGAAAGGGATGCAAAGGTTTGTGTTACAAACTTGGATATCCCAAGTCGGAAATTTAGCAGAACACACAAGAGAATCACTTAGAAACACTTCACAAACTTTATAACAATTAAAATAGTCGACACGGCTCGACGTAGTTCTGTGCCAGAGACCCTTTCGATATTTATTTTAATATTAAAGTTTGAGCAAAGTACAAGGACCTAGGGCCCTCTTTGTTCAACTGCTTGTTAGCAAGCCTAGGAAAAGGAGTGGTCTTAGGTTCATATACCGGCCCAAAAGCAACCAACGTGAAACATGGAAATCCGTACAACCTACCACGTGGCACAGTGCAAAACGCGGAAAACCGTATTGTTGCCATGTCAACATGTTGCCCGTAAAGTTCTGCCTCGCCATCGGCTTGTCCGAGCGGCCACGTCATCAATTTGTGACATACCCCCTCTTGAAAGAATTGTAATTGCCCTTGATTACGCCTACAAAATCAAACACTAAGCCATAAATCAGTTGAGTAGACACCGACTCTTAAGTACCAAGCACTAGACAACACAAATCTACCACTTGCACAGAGACAACAATCACTGCACGTTCACATCATATCTCATAGAATCCATCCAAATCTAAGACCATGATTCCTGGCAACGTATTCAACAATCGCATCTAGATCTACAGCGGAACTCACTGATATCGGATTAACTAATTCTTATTGCGATCATGTCCATAGATTTCTCAAGACCGAAATGCTGCAGACATTTCGCCTTTCAATCCTACACTCAAACATAATCACAAGTGTGTACTCAAAATCAGATTCATTTTCGGGAATTAATTTCACAAATCACATACTTAGTTCATATTTACACAGTGTTTCAATCGTTCAATCTATCGTCTCATAGTGTCAAAAATCTTGATGCATTAGATCCCTGTGTGGCCATCTCATCCCTCACGAACTCTTGATGCACTCATCACAATATCCAATCATCTCATTCAATGATTCATCATCAATCATCATTATCATTCATCCAAATTTCAAACAGAATTCATGATTCTATCTTGAATCGTGATCAAGTTCATTCTTGAGCCGTCATTGCTTCCAATTGCTTTCATATGCAAATTCCTCACCATCTTATCCTCGATTTCACTTGTAAAACAGGTAAAATTTCAAGGAAAAAGCTCACCTCGTTGCAAAAGAGTGGATGTCTAGCTCCATGCCTCCCAATGCTTGCAGATACAAGTTCCTCGCTCTTATTGCCTGTTATCTATACACAGATAACAAGATTTTCCAAATATATTAATTCCACAAGTTTGAAATTTATGCAAAAACCCTTATTTCCGAAAGTGTTGGATATAAAATCCATTCGCGTCACTGCGTAGCGCTTGTGGAGAGGATCAACTTTGCCTTCTATCGCATATAACCCAATTCTCAACCGTCGCAAAGTCTGTGCAACACAAAAAAGCGTCAAAAAAACCAACACCTTTTTCTCTTGCAAGTGGTCTTGACTTCCTTATGGCTTATGCCTTGTAAGACAGTGCGATGAAGCCGAGAGCGCGCTCGATGCGCGATGAAGGGTGGGAGTGGCTAATAAGTTCGAGGTTCAGACACGAAGATTCTTTAACAGAATTTCCAATAAACTTTGAAAGTGCCATAGTGCTCTGTCTACTCTTTGGTAGGACTGGTATGCTTTGAGAAAAGCACAAGCCTCAAGCACTGATGCCACTGTTAAAGACTTGAACACTCCAAGTCGGAAATCTGGCACGACACACGAGAGAAGCGCTTGAAAACACTTTACAAACTTCATCACAATTGAAAATAGGATCGACACTGCCCGACGTAGTTCCGTGCCCAGAGGTGTTGGCCCCTTTCAGTATTTATTTTTATATTAATGTTTGAGCAAAGTACAAGAACCGAGGACCCTCTCTGCTCAATTGCTCATCAACAATTCTGCGAACAAGAGTGGTCCTCGGTTCATAGGTGAAGGTCCTTGGCCATCAAACTCAAAAGCTATTACATGAAAAGCTTGCATACTCAAAAGCTACTCGCTCAAAGGCAACCGCAGCCAGTATGAATTGTGAAAATCCGTACACCCTGCCACGTGGCACTGAGCAAAATGCGAAAATCTGTATTGATGTCATGTCAACGAGGTAATGCAATATGCGGTCATCCATATAGTTCTGCCGCGTCATCGAATTATCCGAGCGGCCATGTTATCAGTTTGTGACAATTTGGGGCTAGTGCTCCCTTGGGGTGGTGCATCTCTTTCTGTTCAGTGTTATTTGAAGTGTTTAAAGTTGTTTAGTGTGTTCTTTTCCGCTGGCACATGGTGCCCGTCCCGTTACGACTTACTTGAATGGGAAATGTCACCGCGGTAACTCTTCAAAATGAAGCACCTCACAGCTGATTTGATGCACCTTTGGATCCGTCTCAATCAAGGGTTGTTGATGGCCACCAAGAGGTAGGTCTAGGGTTGATTTGCGCTCCCAATGTGAGAGGAAACAAGGGCTGAAAGCTGGCTGCAAATACACAAATCTAATTCGTCGCGTAAAGCAGGGCTGAAAACACAAATCTTGATGATGCCAATGATGGGCAATGGGAGCACTCAATGTAGCGAGGGAATGGCCTCTTCTACCATAGTATTGGCCCTCAACACGGAAGATAGCGCTTTGTAGATCCACACAATCTCCAACGATGGAGAGGTTCCAAAATTAGAAAACCTAATCTAATGGATTCGTCAGGATACACATTTCCTTGTAAACACGCTCAAAAAATTGTCGATACTCATCCTCCTATGATTCTAGACACTCCTATCTAAGGATAGATGGAAAATTGGCTCTCTAAGTCTATGAAGCATATCCACGTGGCACACAGCCATGTGCACGTCCTATTGCTTAAGGTGAGGTACGAACACGGAGCTGCATGGCCTCCTTGTATAAGACTAGGATGGTCGATGAAGCTTGTCCATGTGGCACACAAAGCTATGTGAACGAGACAAAAAATAACCTAAAGAGGTCCAAGCAATGAGATAGAGGCCTTTTTCAACCAAACACTACCAAGACCGCAACCTGCCTCGCTGGAGGTGTTTAGAGTAACCGCTGCTCATACTATTTCTTTCTCAATACTCGTAAATAACCATCCGAATCCAAGCTATAAGTAAAAACAACACTTTTTCAATCCTTCAATGCTCCCCCCGCAAATAACCACAAGGACCCGGGCCATGAGTACATGCACGCATTATCAAGTATCAATTTTCTCTTCAATACTCCTCTCAGGAGTAACTCACAAATCATTGAAACCAATAATGAACCACAATCAAACGATTCCCAAATTGACACTAAGACACGATCAAAACAAATAACATCCATTTCAAACAAATTCCAAATAGTATTCTCAAACAAGGTTCAAAAAGTGTCCAAATCAAAAAATACAGAAATCCACACACGTCATGTCAACAACCTGTCAACGCAATTTACGAGCTTTCGTACACTACCACCTCGGCATGTCAACGTGATTTATGAAGGATCCAAACAACAATGCCACGTCGTCATCTGGCTAGTTGGGTTAATTGTATGTGTATGAGACTCTTTTCTTAAGTTATGCCCCATCGGACAAGGTCATCGTAAGTTAGCTGGGGATTAGGATTATTAATCCTAACCCATCTTGTTATTTGGGCACTCAACGAGGATCTGTCAGTTGGTGAAGACTTCTTCTTCTATCACTTCTGCTTGGGTTTAGGCCCCTTGACTGGGATCTGCACATTGGCTAGGGTTAGGCTCGAGAAGCCCTAACCCAATCGGTCTTCACTAGCTTGAGACGTCAGCATTTTGTGACACTTCAACCATTTTCATATTCAGAAATCATGTCTTTTCTTTCACTCAATCTTTCTTAATAATATGGAAGACGTTAAGGTCCAAGAAATCCAAATTCTCAATGTTAAAAGTAAGAGCGAACGCTCATGCCAGCTGTTTCTCCAAAGGTTTTCCTCAAGTATCTATTCGACGAGTCTCAATACCTAATACTCGAGAGGAAACTAAAATAACCAATCTACCACACTTGGGTGATAGAGAGGATCTACAATGAGAGTGACTATGCCTTGTAAGACGATTCTGGCTCTTATGGGTTCGGCAAGGACCACCTCCATAGAGAGAGTCCCTATGTGTGACCAGCCAAAACGGACACAGTGGCCAATGCCTCTTTGAGCTAGATGCAAAAAACCTAACCTTGAAACCTGCACTATGGTGCACCTTCTTACACACATCGGACAAAACTGGAGCTCGTTACCTGCCTACAAAGTGATCCATCTCATACATCCAAAAAACAATTGTACAATGACAACCAGTAGGAATTTGAAGTTTCTCCAAAAACGTTTTGTGTCAAGAAGGGTTCTAGAAGTAAGAGAGCACATGTTCTTCTCACCATATTTCAGCATTTTCACTCTAATAATGCACTAGCAGCACAGTGTATCTTAGAAGCAACATTTCAGCGGCAAAGCTTGCACCTTGACAGACTTTCTAGCTCCAAACCACTTGATAAACACATGTTATCAAGAATTCACATTTTTTCAAACAATACAATATTTCTGGGAGAAATAACAGCAGTGTTTCTGTGAGATAGCATGCACACCTCAGGAAACTATAATGAGATATACTTGCTAGTTAATAGTCAAACTAGATAGCTACTCTTGGCAAGCATTCTATCACAGTCTTGAATACACACTGAAGTCTGAATAATGTAGCTTTCCATCCTTTCTCCAGTATTAGCTCAATAAGTAAAGATTCTAGCATGCAGGAGATATTTTGTGAGTAAAAGGGCATTTATATACCCTCTGGGAGTGTTGAGATCCAAGGCATTCTAGATTGTAACAAGTATGATCCTCCGGATTAAGGGATGTGCAGTATCTATTCAAACCCTTGACCAAGACTGAGAAGTATATGCTGAAATAATTGGCATCTCTGACACATTTCCATGTGCGCTAACACTATGACATTCTTGATTTTTAACCATCATCCCGCGCACGCGCGCGCACACACATATCTCTTCACATAAGCAAGCAGGATCTGGCTACAAAAAGAGGGAATGAAGCCTACTGATAGTCACATCGCCATCCGGACTCTGCAGCATTTTGTCCATGCCCTTGGGGCCAAGCGAGGTGCGGAGGATTCTGGCTACGGCCTTAGCTGCCGTGATGTTGGCCTTCTGCGCCTCCAAACCACGGACCCGCGACTTCTGCTCCTGCTCCCTTATGATAATAAAAGGCCTTCCGAACTCGTCAAAGGCAAGCGCCATCACTTCCTCTGTCTGATGAAGGTCCCCTAACGCAGCTAAACTGTAGACAAGAAGGGGAGCTAGGGTTCACGAGGCGGGAAATGAATGTTCAGTAAAGAACCAAATCTTGTCCAAGCAACTATAACTGCTTACTTGTATCTTGGGCACAAGCTATGCACTTAAGTTGTTACATAAATCGATGTTGTAGTGGCTCTACTAGCTAGTGGCTCTACTTTAAAGAAATTCATTTGTTTCGAATATTTTTCCCTTCATCTTCCAAGGTTTTGCTCCAACAATAGCAGCCTCTGTGAAAACCCATAGACAGAAGCTTCTGTCTGCAGACCTATCGCTCGCAAGCCCCCCCCCCCCCCCCCCCAACCCACCCACACAAAACAAACAAGCATTGCCAAGATTTCTCGAATAGCCCTTGCCAACATCTTTCCTTCCCATGCAGTAAATCGGTAACTTGCAGGCTTGCGATGCCACAAACGAGAGAGAGAGAGAGAGAGAAAGAGAGAGAGAGGCGATGACACTGCTCCGCTGCTCAGGAAGGGGGAGAGAGAGAGAGAGAGAGAGAGAGAGAGAGAGAATTTTGATATTATTTTGAGAGAGAGAGAGAGAGAGAGAGGCCAAGTCTCCTCTTATTTCTTCCACCTCCTATTCGCAACAGTACACTGCCGCCACTGCTTTAACCTTTTATTTTTGAAGACACCATCTCCTCTCACTTTCTTTTATGAAAATCGTGACCCCTACTGGTAGCTTTCTAATTCAATTCCCGGGCATCTTCGTGGGTGACTTCCAGATTCCTTGCAGTTTTCACAATGCAGAGTAAAACTTAGATATACAAGGATTCAAACCGTGGACGTCAGCAAGCTTGGCTTCGGCCATCCCCCACTATCCATCACACCAAGGTGTGCTGACGGTGTCCAATGATGACGCCTACAACATGAAAAAAAGAAATGACCATTCGATGCCTGTTGTTGTTGTTGCAGGGCAAGGCTGTGTATGTTGCAGGCAAGCCAATGCTTCATCCTGCTGACACCAAGCTCGCACCCCTTCCCCCTGCTAGCGACATGAACACTGCCTCCCTTTTTCATTTTCACAGAATCCACATTTGATTCTTATCTACTTTTCTTTTTCTTAAAACGTAGGCACATACTCGTTGCGAGTTCAAATCTCGGGACAACTCGTCGTTCGTGCGTGTGTGTGTGTGTGTGTGAGTGTGTGTGTGTGTGTGTGTGTGAGAGAGAGAGAGAGAGAGAGAGAGAGAGAGAGAGAGAGAGCTTGTGACTTTATTTTGGAAAAGCCTAGAGAATTCCCTCCTTTGTAGTAGAAAGGAATCTTTTTAGTGTTTTAGCTCTAGATCAAACTCTCTTAGATTGACAATTTAATTGCCAAGAGAAGATAATTTTATAACATCGTAAGAACAGTCCCAAGAGACCTCAAGGATTTATCCAATGAGTCTTCGACTCAAGACATGTTACTCAAGGAACATGGGAAAACCAACCTACAATACTTGGGTGAGAAAGATTATTTCGTTTTCCTCTTAATATTCACTTGAGAGAGAAAAGAAGTTTGTTGCACGTGTATGCATGCTATTTATGTTTGTGGTGTATTTTATTTATCTTTGTCCACATGTTCTGTTTGTGTGTATGTTTTCCAGTGGGCTTGTATATGTGAAGGCTTGTATATGTGAAGGTTTGCTTGCTTGTAAATAAGAACACAAGGATGCGTGTGTTTGTGTATGCATGTGTGTCTGAGATATGTATGTATGTGAAATATATTTGCATGTGTATGTGTGTTTGAGGTTTGCATGCATGCTCTATGTGTATGAAAAATCTAGGGATGTTTTTATAAAATTGGGAGACTGCACACACACATGCATTTCATTTTTAAAGTTTCATCTTGGTTCTTATTGTTTTATATACAGCTGTAGCATATCCCAATAGTAACAAATAAACAGGTTTGCATGCATCCTCTATCTATATGAAACATCTAGGGATGTTTTTATAAAATTGGGAGTGTGCATACACACTTGCGTATTTTTTTGGCAAGCGTCTTTTGAAAGCCGACAAACAGATTTTAAAAAGATTGTTTCTCCCTTCTCAACTTTATTCTGTCTCTTGATCCTCTCTCTCTCTCTCTCTCTCTCTCTCTCTCTCTCTCTCTCTCACACACACACACACACATAAAATCTAATATCTAACCAATCCAAATGATTTTCTCATATTAAATTGATCACTTAATGTGGGAGAATGAACTGGAACAAGTGTTAAGATATAGATATGTACTTATAGATCTATCTCAACACGGGGCCAATGGTAAAGGGGCCCAAATGAGAGATGGTCTATCAAAGAGCAAGCTAACCAATGGAGCATAAGACCTTAGGGTTAGCTTCATTGAAGACCTCCAATAATATGTGTAAAAGTCCTTTGACCTTAGGTAAGCTAGGTCTGAGCTTGAGGTGGGAACCCGGCCCAAGCTCGAGGTGCTTGTCGTGCTCGAGGTGCTTGTCGTGCTTGGGGTGCTTGATTAAGGTGCTTGAGGTACTTGACCTGCTGCATGATTAAGGTGCTTGAGGTGCTATGACATGCTTGCCTGAGATGCTTGTGGGAACACCCCTAGTCCAAGTGCTTAGTCATGCTTGATGACTAAGGTGCTTGAGCACCAAAGGTCAAAAAGATCTCTACAAAGAGAGGGGCGAGCCCTTTTCTTAGGGGCTAGAGAGAGAACACACACACACACTCTCAAGGAAATCCCAAGCTTAAAGAGGAAACAGGGACACATGTCAAGCCCCTACCCATGTTACCTCCATGAGGTGCTTGAACTCTATTGGTTAGGATTAAAAGGGGTCCAATGATAATTTACAACAATTATCTAATTTTTTTTTCATTTATCAAGTCCTCTCTCTCAAATGGGAAAGGGGGACACTTGTCCCGAGACTACACCTATTGCTAGAAATGACTCAAGCTTGTGATTGGCTAGGCTTGGCATGAGCCAATGAGCTTCAATGATGAGCTAGAAGAGGGGGTCGACCTAGCAAGGAGGGGGGTTGCTTAGGGGGTATACTCACCCACACACACTCACAAACACTCTCATTGTGTGCTATACAAAGTGCAAGAGCTCCCTCTCCTTCTCCAAGCAAGTAGAGGTTGAGAGCCTACACCAACACTCTTGGACATGGAGTGCAAATCCAACCAAGAGCCATGCTTCAATGCTTAAGCTTGCCATCTCCTTCTTCTTCATTACTATGCTATTATGTATGCTAGCAACAAGAGTTATGATAAGTGAGGAACTAATTCTTTCTCCTACGAAATGTTTCTTCTTTCTCTTCCCTACCCTCATTCCCTGCTAGCTCTCTCCACCTTCGAAGGTGTTTGAGGTCTTGGGACTGAGGCTTGGGATAGTTAAAGCTTTCTTCAAGTTTATGTTATGTTTGTGATGCATGAAGCTTTCCATCTTCATTGCATCACCTAGGTCACAAGGAACACAAAGATTGTATTGTAACAAGTCTCTCTTAATGGGAGAAATCATAATACAAATGCATATTGGAGGGGGGACCGGCTCCACATAAATCCGGTCCTCAACTGTTGTCATGTTCTCTAAATTCTCTCTCTTGCAAAAGTATTGTTCATGCCAAGTTAACTAATTACTGTGATTATGTTGCTATCATCAATTATGTTCACCCGCTATGCTCACAAAGTTATTTCTCAAAAGTATTCTCATTAATTTCCGCTACTCTCAAATTAAATAGGCCAATTTCATTACATTGGTATCAGAGCATTTGGTTTCTCTTTTCTTGCTTAAGAAGAGAGGTCCTTAAGTAGCCTATAAATGGTTGATGTTGTTAATTATATTAGGGTAAGTGGAAATGGGATCTATTATCGGTTTTGTTGAGCCCACTATGTGGGGGATGGTGCACACCTCGGGAGCTTTGGACTTAATAATGGAGTCTTTTTAGACTTGCCTACGGCTTTACCATTATTGAGCCATAAGAAGTCCGAAAGGAGCTAGCCCTTGGCAACTCTGCTATGTTAGACCTACTCCTCCACTCTCTATAATTAACCACTTCGAGCCGTGGGTGTAGATACTTAAGAGCCGATTTTCAAAAGCTAAGAGGAGTGGCAACTAAGGTTTTGAATTGCCAAAGCATACACTAAGTACATACATAAATTTTGTTAACATGGCTGACAATAATCAAGAGAGTAGAATGAACATTGATAGCTTTGATTTTGCACATGAAGGTGCTAATGATGATGCTCCCATGTTTGTGAATTATCTCGTCACTAGGTTACAGCAAGTTATGGGCAACCCTGCTTTGCAAGCCAAAGTTACTCAACAACTACGTGCTTATGGAATTTCCCTTCCTTTCCAAGAGGAGAGAGAGCTTAGGAGGCCTCTTGAAGAGACCCCCAAAAGAAGACTCTCTCCCATTCGAGAGGAGGAATCCAAAGAGCAAGAAAGAAGGAAGTTTAAGTTCCTCTGAAGATGTGGCTCCACGAAGACGGCGGTCTAGACGATCGCCCACTCCTCCCAAGAGGAAAAGATCAACACATAGTCCTTCTCCTCATCACTCTGAAAGGCGAGAGAGGAAACAAAGGAAGAAAAGGGCTAGGAAGAGGTCACCCTCTTCTCCTTCTTCTTCACCTTCCTCCTCTTCTGACGAAAGTTATGGTTATTCTCCTAGAGAATACAAGAGGGGAGGACATCGCAAATCATTTCCTGCATGGCGAAGGTCACAAAAGCTAAAGAAGTTCAAGGAGGGAGGAAAGAGTATCTCTTTTCTCACCTATGATGGCACCTTCTGTGCTACCGACAAAGTGTTGGCCTTCATCTAGCAATTTGATGCGGCCTTTGGAGATGAGGGTTTTACAGAGTCCTCCAAGCTACGCCATGTAGCTATGCACTTCCAAAAATCAGCTCGACAATGGTGTAGACATGGAAAACTCTACGAGTTTCCATCATGAAGCAATTCCTTGCAAGCGATGCAAAGGACAAAGTGCTTACCGAATGGCGCAGCTTGAAGCTCCTCTTCCATAAGTCTATCCACAAATATGTAGACAAGTTTTGGGATTTACATCTCAAGGCTACTGTCTTTCAAAAGATAGACTTTGCCAAGCAAAGGCAGCAATTATGTGCGGGATTACCTGAAGAGATGGCCGAATACATCAACTCTCAACGGCCTGGTATTATTAGCGAAGTAATCCATCACACCATGGTTGCTTCACGCATCAATTTCCATCAAGGGGCTAGGCATAATGTCAAGCCCATGGAAAACAAAGACAAAAATGATACAAAGGGGAAAACCAATGTTCAAAATACTTCCCAAGTCAATTCCAACAACAACAACAATCGGTCCAAGGAGAAGGGAGTTTACAAAGGTAAAAACAAACTCTCTCCTGAAGAGCTTGAAGCTTTTCGCAAGGACCATAAGTGTTTCAAGTGTGGGGAGCAAGGACATGGCTATCGTTCTTGCCCCAAGAAGAATACTCACAATGAGACTCCTAGGGCTTCCACCATCGAAGCTCCAAAAGAGGATGCTCATTGCAAAGGATCATCACTTTCCTATGCTTGGGAAAAGGTAAGAGAGCATGATGCCTTCATCTTGTTTGACCCTGGCTCTACTCTTAACTTCATATCAATGGAGTTGGCCACCAAGTTGGGCATTCAAGCTTTTGAGATGGGAGATATAGTAGTGGTTGATGCAGCTTTCAAGGGACAACAAGCCTCCGTTACCCCCTTGATTGGGAAGTTGAGGCTTCATGTCCAAAGCTATGTTGACAAGGAAGACTTCTTCATCTCTCCTCTTCAACATGAGGATGTTATCGTAGGGGCACCATGGTTTGATCGCATGGCTGCCAACATGAAGTTCCCTGAATGGAGAATCTACTTCACCTACAGGGGAAAGAAAATGTATATACAAAAACAGATTTCCCGTACCTCAGGTAGAAGATCTGTTTGATAAGCTACAAGGCTTGACCTACTTCAGTAGGATTGACCTTAAGAGTGGCTATCATCAAATAAGGATAGTGGATGAAGATATCTTATAGACCGCGTTTCGCACAACGTTTGGTCTTTATGAATTTCTAGTCATGCCTTTTGGCTTGACTAATGTACCAGCTACATTCAATCGTTTGATGGAGAAAATTTTTAGACCATACCGCAAATTCACTGGAGTGTTCTTTGATGATATCATCATCTACTCCAAGTCTTTGGAGGAACATAAGCAACATCTCCAACTGATTTTTCAAGCATTGAGGGAGAACAAGCTTTTTCTTAACCAAAAGAAAAGCGAATTCTTCCTTCAAGAGATTCAATACCTAGGTCATATTATCTCTAAAGATGGTATCCAAATGGATCCATCAAAGTTAGAGGTAATAAAAGCATGGCCTAACCCAAGAAATCTACATGAGCTAAGAAGCTTTGTTGGTATGTGCGCATACTATAGACGCTTCATAGCAAAATTCTCTCAAGTAGCAGGACCACTACACGACTTAACTAAGAAGACCGTTAAGTTTGTGTGGACTGCTAAGGAGCAAATGCTTTTGAAAAGCTCAAAGAGAAGCTTACTGCCCAACCAATCCTCATGCTTCCGGATCTGTCAAAGCCATTTGAAGTCCAATCTAATGCTTGTGGTGATTGCCTTGGAGCAGTTTTGCTCCAAGAAGGGCATGCCATAGCATATGAGAGTCGAAGGCTCAATATTGATGAACGAGTCTTGGGCATTTATGAGAAAGATCTTTTAGTTGTTCTACATGCCCTAGACACATGGAAGCACTACCTATTGGGGACTCCATTTATCCTACGAACCGACCACCAAAGTCTCAAGTATTTCATGACGCAAACCAAGATTTCCAACAAGCAAATGAGGTGGGCAAATTTTCTTTCGCAATTTAATTTCCATATTGCTCACATAGCTGGTAAGCACAATCAAGTGGCTGATGCACTTTCACGACGACCCAAAGTTAATGCGGTGTCTATAGCTACTCACAATGATCTATCCTCTATGATAGATGAGTATGCTACTGACCCTGAATTTAGAGACATAATGTCAGCCCTTGCTTTGGGGAAGAAAGAGGAACCATTCACCTTGCAGGATGGTTATCTTCTCCACAGCAATAGGCTATGTGTTACCCATTCCCTTCGTGAGAAAGTTATGTATGAATCCCATGCTCCTCCATATGCGGGGCATAGAGGTATTCAACCTACTCTCCGAGGAGTAGAGACGTACTTCTATTGGCCTACCATGAAAGTGGACATACAAGAGTATGTTTCAAAATGTGTAGTATGCCAAAAGACCAAATATGATAGAGGGAAGCAACCTGGATTACTCCAGCCATTGCCAATCCCAAATTCACCATGGGAGAGTATATCCATGGATTTCATCTTTGGATTACCCAAGTCTATCCATGGGAATACAGGAATATGGACAATAGTTGACAGGTTCAGCAAGCAAGCACATTTTATTCCTATCAAAAAGACTATTAAGGCACATCAAATGGCAACTCTCTTCATATCTCAGATTTTCAAGCACCATGGATTACCCACATTCATCGTGTCAGATAGAGATCCTAGAAAGACCAGTAATTTCTGGAAAGGTCTCTTTGAAAATCTATGAACAAGATTAAATTTCTCTTCAGCCTATCACCCACAAACGGATGGCCAAAGTGAGATAGCCAATCTTACGATACTCGATCTACTCAAGACTTATGTTACCGAAGTAGATCAACGCTCACAATGGGAAAAGTACTCACCTCTTGTAGAGTATGCCTATAATAATACTGTACATACTTCTACGGGAAAAGCACCTTTTGAGATCATTGAGGGAAGACTTAAAAGTCCATTGCTACTCAAAGTACATGGGAAGATCTTCGCCGCTGATGAGTATAGACGTGACCTACAAGAATCTTTTCATAAGATTAAGGAGGCTATATCCATCTCTCAACAAAGGCAAAAAGCTGTTGTTGATAAGCACAGAAGAGCTTTAATGTCTAAAGAAAACGATGGGGTCTTACTCAAGTTTCCTAAGGCTCGATTAAGGCAAACGACGGGCAAAAATCCTACGGGCCATCAAAAGTATTATGGTAAACTAGCAAAAAGATACTATTGTCCTTTCCAAATCTTGAAGCCCATCAATGAGACAGCTTATCAACTCAAGTTGCCCAACCATTGGCTCATACACAATGACTTTCATGTAAGCCTACTTAAGCCCTACAAAGGAGAGCCACCAACTGAACCAATTATTGAAGACCCTCCAGAAGTTGAAGACCAAGAAGAGGTGCTACAACCCGGAGCTGTCCTTCGGCATGAAGACAAGGTACTACGACATGGTAAGATTATCCGACGGTATCTTATTAAGTTCAAAAATTATCCTTTTGAAGATGCTAGATGGATGCAAGGAATACAGCTTAAGGATAGTATGAACCTTGTCAATGCTTACAATGCTACATTAGAGTAAGAAAATGTACAAATTTCTTTTAAATGACTCATGTTTTTGTCTTATAAGACTAGTCCTCTTTTTATTTGTGCACAAATTTAACTAGTATGCATGCTTAGAATCATGTTTGTGATGATGACGTCTCTCAAACACCAAGTAGAATTTGTCACTCTACTTTGGGAGAATGAAATGGACTAAAGAGCAGACATGCTTGCGGCAGCTATGTCTCTGAGGCACCAAATGGATTAGTCATCCATCTTGGAAAGATGTCGTAGGGTAAAAAGGGATCCTCTACCCGCTAAGTAAAATTTACTAATGACTAAGGCTTTATCTCTTCTACCTCATAGTCGAGGACGACTACGATTTCAAGAGAGAGGTAATGTCATAAAATCTAATATCTAACCAAACCAAATGATTTTCTCATATTAAATTGATCACTTGATGTGGGAGAATGAACGGGAACAAGTGTTAAGATATAGATATGTGCTTATAGATCTATCTCAACACGGGGCCAATGGTAAAGGGGCCCAAATGAGAGATGGTCTATCAAAGAGCAAGCTAACCAATGGAGCATAAGACCTTAGGGTTAGCTTCATTGAAGACCTCCAATAATGTGTGTAAAAGTCCTTTGACCTTAGGTAAGCTAGGTCTGAGCTTGAGGTGGGAACCCGGCCCAAGCTCGAGGTGCTTGTCGTGCTCGAGGTGCTTGTCGTGCTTGGGGTGCTTGATTAAGGTGCTTGAGGTACTTGACCTGCTGCATGATTAAGGTGCTTGAGGTGCTATGACATGCTTGCCTGAGATGCTTGTGGGAACACCCCTAGTCCAAGTGCTTAGTCATGCTTGATGACTAAGGTGCTTGAGCACCAAAGGTCAAAAAGATCTCTACAAAGAGAGGGGCGAGCCCTTTTCTTAGGGGCTAGAGAGAGAACACACACACACACACTCTCAAGGAAATCCCAAGCTTAAAGAGGCAACAGGGACACATGTCAAGCCCCTACCCATGTTACCTCCATGAGGTGCTTGAACTCTATTGGTTAGGATTAAAAGGGGTCCAATGATAATTTACAACAATTATCTAATTTTTTTTGCATTTATCAAGTCCTCTCTCTCAAATGGGAAAGGGGGACACTTGTCCCGAGACTACACCTATTGCTAGAAATGACTCAAGCTTGTGATTGGCTAGGCTTGGCATGAGCCAATGAGCTTCAATGATGAGCTAGAAGAGGGGGTCGACCTAGCAAGGAGGGGGGTTGCTTAGGGGGTATACTCACCCACACACACTCACAAACACTCTCATTGTGTGCTATGCAAAGTGCAAGAGCTCCCTCTCCTTCTCCAAGCAAGTAGAGGTTGAGAGCCTACACCAACACTCTTGGATATGGAGTGCAAATCCAACCAAGATCCATGCTTCAATGTTTAAGCTTGCCATCTCCTTCTTCTTCATTACTATGCTATTATGTATGCTAGCAACAAGAGTTATGATAAGCGAGGAACTAATTCTTTCTCCTACGAAATGTTTCTTCTTTCTCTTCCCTACCCTCATTCCCTGCTAGCTCTCTCCACCTTCGAAGGTGTTTGAGGTCTTGGGACTGAGGCTTGGGATAGTTAAAGCTTTCTTCAAGTTTATGATATGTTTGTGATGCATGAAGCTTTCCATCTTCATTGCATCACCTAGGTCACAAGGAACACAAAGATTGTATTGTAACAAGTCTCTCTTAATGGGAGAAATCATAATACAAATGCCTATTGGAGGGGGGACCGGCTCCACATAAATCCGGTCCTCATCTGTTGTCATGTTCTCTAAATTCTCTCTCTTGCAAAAGTATTGTTCATGCCAAGTTAACTAATTACTATGATTATGTTGCTATCTTCAATTATGTTCACTCGCTATGCTCACAAAGTCATTTCTCAAAAGTATTCTCATTAATTTCCGCTACTCTCATATTAAATAGGCCAATTTCATTACTCTCTCTCTCTCTCTCTCTCTCTCTCTCTCTCTCTCTCAGGTATGTGTGTGCTTTGGCGATGGTTGTACGTGTGTTTAAAAAAAGTGGTAGATGGTTCTATCACTATACCACCCAAGCCTCTTCTTCTCATCATCATTTGCTTCTCTCTCTCTCTCTCTCTCAGGTATGTGTGTGCTTTGGTGATGGTTGTACGTGTGTTTAAAAAATGTGGTAGATGGTTCTATCACTATACCACCCAAGCCTCTTCTTCTCCATCATCATTTGCTTCTCTCTCTCTCTCTCAAACATTCATAATTTATAAATCTCTCTCTGTCAATATCCTCTCACTTATCCATGTGACTTGTCTTCTCATATGTTGTGATATATGTTAGGCAACAAGATTAACCACCTACATAATACGTGTCCTTTTATTTTGTCACACTTGTGAGCACTCGTACACATGCAACAAATCAATTTCAACGGTGCCACACTCCATAATAATGAAATTCAATTTTGAACGACATTTAAAGACTGCAATAAAAACACAACAGACTATTATTAAAAGGGTTCAAAGTACACAACTTAAAACAACAACTACAATAAGATAGATATGGACAAAAAAAAGTACAATATGCTAATATGGTGTTCTTATTTCTCCAACATTAGTGAGGAAAGGTGAGATATAGTTGTTGTTGTTGGCTCCATTGGCTACTCCTTGCACAACAATGTAAGCCATCTACACTTCTGCTCAAGCCTCCACATGTCGTTCAAACGATGCACACTCATGTGGGGTGCAAAAAACATGTTCCCCCCAAATCATACTTGCATTGTTGGCTAGTGCAGCAACTTGATCGATATCCCATTCGATTGGATGTCAATTGAAATCAAGGTTTTGCATGGCGTTGAATATAGAGCTTGTGGCCTCGTCGACTGCACAGAGAGAGTCCTTGTAGTTGTGTGCATTCTGTGTTGTGCATACTGCATTCATAGAATATACAGTATTGAGAATATAATTGGCATGCACATTGTTAATGGGATCAACACGGGAAGGGGGTTGACCACACTGATCGCGTTGTCCATGATTTCTTCTAGGCATGGTAAATATGTGAATGAGAGAAAACATAAGGAATAACTTTAAAAAATAGATACTTAATTAGCGTGACTTGCACATGAATGAAACTAGTGTTCTTTTGGCTATTTATATGAAAAAACCAAGTGTCTTTACTTCAAAGGTCATTCACACCATGTCCTCTGCAATATTTTCACTTAAAATATTACAAAGAAAAAAAAATCACTGAAAGATTAACCACTAGCGATTGACTTGTTTTCAAAAATTAAACATAGTCACAAAAATTTAAAAAAACATAGAGCAAACACATATCAAATTAATTAAAACAAAGTATAACCAACCAATAAGTTCAGGTGTGTCGTTACATAGAAATAAGTCAATTTGGAGTAATCAATACAAGTCGAGATTTAGGTTCGCGATGGCGGCAAATCCTGTTGGGTTTCGCTATTGGGACGTACGCAGGTGGGGGCCCCATGGGTAGTGTGGAAAATAGTGGCCAATAGAGCGGTTGACCATAGCTTACTTGGCCAACTAGGAACTATGGCTGAAGGTCTACTCGGAGGAGGAGCAGATGGCACAACCAACCCTTAGCGACGTCGTAGGGAGACGGGGGTGGCTATGAATGTTCTCTATGTAATACATCGCCCACATGATGAGTCGATCCTAGACCAGTAGGGAAGCCGCTGTTGCGGTTGAATACGTGCCAAAAACAATTCCTTGTCCCGGTTAATATTGATGCAATGGCGTTATAGACGCTCACACTTCATTGTCAATCGACCACAACCTGCAAGACTATCTAAAATTGCATCCTTAACCTTTGTGAAGGTACCCAAAAACCACCTGTTTATGAAAGCACGAACATTAGTAGACATTTCAATGGCACATTAGCGGACTAGTTCAATGGCAAAAAACGAGCATAAAAGTGTCCTCCTAAACTTCCCGAGCAAAGAACTCTCTCTTCTCCACTAATGCCAAAATGGTGCTCTAAAGGGATCTAGCGTCCATGGCAAGTCCCATAATTGCTCTCGAATCATGTCACAATCAAACTCAAACCCATTGTTGTCAGCTACCACATCTTCTGCTTGACGATCGTATAGTGGAATCGGTAGAAGGCCTTCAATTTTACGTGTAAACATGACCAACAATAAGGCCGCAACCTGCAATATGGGTACTGTTTCAAACAAAAAAACACACCAATATCTACCAACCATGAAATTAGTGGAGAAATGGTTGATAATTTAATGGATCCATGAAGTCATCTACCACAGCGTATGTGTGTGACACCATACAAAGAAAAATAGTGCAAAAATGACAAAAATCGTGCAAGCGGGTGTCCTCAATGATGAGTGCCAAGTGGTCTGCTCGACACGCCATGACTATTGTGTCATCCAATAGTAAAAACTCTGCAGCCAAGATGAACACACTGGCAACGAGCTCGATAGAGAATGCACTCCATCGGGCCATTGGAAAAATGATTGTCATGAACCGGATAAGAATGTGAGACATGTAGAGGCATATTGTGGAGCGTGTAGATGAAGGGTGGTATGCCATCAATGTTGGAATCAAGTTTGCAATGTGTGAGAAGGTCTTCCCGCACAAGTCGCACCCCTCCAAGCCGTTGATCAGGCATTTGTTTGTTGTGGCATTTCTTACCTAGTGGAAAGGAGTCAAGTGGTTTGGGTGGCCGAATAGAAACTGGGTGGTTGTCCTCGCTTTGTCCAGTAGCAATGGATATGGTTCGCTCAGGTCCCCAGGATTTCAAAGCTTGGAAAGGACTAGGTCTTCGTGACTCCAAATAACGTTCATAATCACCTTGCTCATAATCTGACCCGCCACCTTCATGCTCGCTCCTTTTGCTCTGAAACTCCTTTGAGAATTTTGAAAAATCGATGATGATTGGTCGTCCTCTCTTCTTACCTTATTTAGGTCTGTGAACTGCAATTTTTGGGCTTTGATGCCCCTTGGTCATGGTAGGGAAAATGGCATCAGTGGGAGGTTGATTGATGGTGACACTTTTGCTTTTGCTCTTATACTTAACCTTCTTATGCAATGCTCCAAAGTCCCCAAAAAAAGTGAGGATATTATAGCAAACTAAACACATTAGTTGAACAAGAAAAATGGTTTGCTTCCATCGCAGAAAAGCCTTCCCAAAGTGTTTTTGTCAAAAACCGTACAGTGCATCGCTAAGAGACATGCCACAATCACATGTGGTGTGTGCATGTAGCTTCTTTAACGTGGAGTTCTCGACCTCCTTCTTTTCAGCCACAATACACCCTTGCCCATTAAGTATTAGTAATGTGGCAATACTAGATAAGACTTTAAACTCTGGTGTTAGTATGCTCACCTTTCAAGCTGCCACCAATATACGTGCATTCTCAACCATTGTGAGAAGGGCTTCTCCTGCATTAGAATAGATGCCTCTATCGCCCTTTGCCAAAATCCTTATTATGCGATATTTTTTTGCAATTTATCATTGGATAACATTCTTAATAAATTAAGGAGAACAAATAGTGCTTTCAAAAGCAAGTAGTACTCACTCTGAAGGACTAATCCTTGCCTGTGCAACCACCGAGACTCTGAAGGGGGTCATTTTGCAACCCTTCTCTCCCCAACCCACAAAAAAGATGCATTTTTGAAAAAAATCTATTCCATTTTCGGGATTGGCTATGACTGCTATCTCTAGTCCCTTTCGCACAAAAAAATTCTTAGTCTCTTCAACATCCAAACCATAGCTTGCCTTGTAATCATCTTCATGCATGTGGTACTCTCTACTCCCCTTCATTGGTAAATTTTGTGTTTTCGGTACATTGCATCAAACTCTTCCTGCAATACAAATCACCAAATCAAACTCATATTAAAAAAAGAATCCCATGTGCTTATCGAATAAATGTCTATTATAAATTTACAATTACCTTCCACAGTAGTTGCCTAGCAAAGACATAGGTAATCTAAACCATTTTGAACGATTCATTGCCATCCCACAAAGTTCCCTATAAGCTTTTGCCCTATCTTCTTCATTAAATTTGTCTAACAAGGACTATGGGTTCGCAAGCGCTAATTTTTTCATCATAAATATGTTGTGCGCAGTGGTGTGAGGCAGATTGACCTGTGTCACCTTAGTTTTAAATGAAATATTATATTAACAATTGATAATATCAAGTGTACCAATAGAAGTATGAAGAAACTTAGGCACATGGACCTGTGTCACCTAATTATAAATGAAATATTATATTAACAATTGATAATATCAAGTGCAGGTGCACCTAGAAGTATGAAGAAACTTACTTGTTGAACATGTCGAGCACCAAGAGAAATTCCTCCACCTCCGCAAGGTCACACTTCACAATCTTGCACTCAACCTTTGGTGTAGAGAATTCATCCAACCGCTCTCGCAATTCCCAATCTTTCCACACATGGAGCCGGTGGTTGCCGTCCCATACAATGAACATTTTCTCTTCCATGTGAGAGAGCTCGGGAATGTCTCTAATTTGGTCATTAAATGTGGCTGACGTCACTAACTCTCTCCCATAAGTGCCTCGCGAAGTTTATAGGATCTTGTCCAACAAAAGCTTCGGACACAATGAAGCGAGCAATCGTGGGCTGGTAACCTCTTTCAACAATAGAGGTCGTTAGTTTAACCACACAATCATCATTCGTTCTAATGGCCTGGTTGGCCAAAACACGGCAAAGGGGGATGCGAGGCAATAAGTGATTGTATGGCACAACATGTGCATCAATTAAACCTGATGAGATGTGGCTATCAACCATGGATTCAAAGAAATCGGTAAGAGGATCATCACCCGTGTTTTCCACAAGGATGATTATCCAGTGATTGTGCTCGTCGAAAGGGACACTTGCATCGTCGTCAAAACGGACGCTCCAACCATGGAACCACTCTCTTGAGTGATGTGCAAAGGATTTCTTTCTTACGTGGTCCACATCTTTGGACTATTTTCTTGTTAAAATTGGCATCTTGTTTGATAATTAGGGTGCTTATGGCTTCCAAAGAAACGATGAAAGGGAGAAGTAATATGAGAGGTTTGAAGTTGTGGGAAGAAGGTTTGCGATCAAAAAACGGTAAGCAAGCGTGCGAGACGACTCCAAATATAAAAGGATAAAAAACGATGAGACGTTGAAGTACCATAAAGAAGAATGGTTAACGAGGGCATTAAGGGGTGATTAGGGAACAAGGGGGTGGGACACCAAACGCGTTTCGCTCATAATGAGCTCATCAGTGGTGTGGGTTTAGATACATATGGAGGGGGTGAGCAAGGCTTTATAGAGGGGCAATTTGAGGTGAGCAGAAGTTAAGTGATAGCGTGGAAGGTAGGTACCAACCACTACTTCCCACTATGAGTAAGACCATCATAGAGGGCTGCTATATCAAGGGTTAGGGTGTTCATCGAGGTGGTGCAAGGCATGTACAAGGAGTTTTATGGATGCTGGGCCCCGAAGTCCAACAAATGGTGGGTCTAGGTAGGTGTGAGAGTGTGGGGTTGCACTGGCAAGCCCGAGCAATGGGGTTACTGATACAGTGAGAGGGTAATAGCCTTCTTGTGGAAGGCGTGAAAGGTAGCTTGAAGGTCATGGGAGGTGTTTTCTTAAGTCGGAGTGATGGTTCCAAGAGGGAAGTACGGATCTGATAAGTGACTTTGTTGAACACATTATGCAAAAACCCTTGTGGGTAGCCTTTTGTCCTAAGGCGTTTGTAGAAGAGGCTGCGGATAATGAGGTAGCCATCCAAGGAGCTTTCCCTAATGATATATCTTTTGAGTTCATTGATGATGAAGGACACTTTTTGATGAGTAGGGTGCCAAGAGATCCAAGGGATGTAGTTATAGGCGTTTAGGGGTTTTTGGTGGCAATGGGAGTCCAACAGGCATGAGGAGGCAAAATTGGTACCTTTATAAAATTCTATGTCGAGGATAGTGGCGTGGTAGGGAGAAATGTGGCTTGAGATTTTAATGTGTTCTTGAAGTGGTTTCCCATAATCTTTCAAAAGAGAGGTGAGGGAAGTCAAAGAGCCAACCCATAAACCAAAGGCATCGTCTACATAGCGTTTGAAGTAAAGAAGGTTGGGATTGTGCAAAAGAGAGGAAGAGGCTTCTAAATGGCAAAGAAAAAGGCATGCATACACTACGGCAAAATTGGAACCCATAGCCGTGCCCTTGACTTGCTTCCAAAATTTTCCTTTGAAGGTAATGTAGTGGTGCGATAAGATGAGAGCCGCCAGAGAGAGGATAAAGCGAGTTTTAGGGGGGTCGAAATGGGTAGCTATGGAGGCTTTGAGGGCTGAGAGTCCTTGGTTGATAGGGATACTGGGATATAGAGCCTCAACATCAAAAGTGAAAAGGAGGGTATTGGGTGGGAGGGGGAGATTGTTAAGGTCTTGGATGAGGGTGAGAGAGTTTTTAAGGTTTTGCTTATACGTGAGGAGGATAAGGAAAAGTACAAAGTGAAGCCATATGGAGGCTTTTTCAAAAATATAGCCTTTGTAGGAGCAAATAGGCCGTGTGACAAGGGAGGGTTTGTGGAGCTTTGGGATGAAGTAGATGGGGCATGGTTTAAGCTGCTTGTTAAGGGGTGAGAGGATGAAGTTACGTTCTAATGCCGGTAATGCCGAAAATTGGATGGAAAGGGAGGAGAGGAGGGAGGCAATAAAGGGAAAGGGGATGGTAGCGCAAGGCTCATAAGTGGAGGTATCATTGAGGTGGGTGAGGGCATTACTTTCATACCAATCCAAGGGTAAGATGGCCAAGCCCAAGTTCTTGTCCGTGGGTTTTATTACAATTGAAGGGTCCAATTTGAGGCTACATAAGGCTTGTGCAACAAATCGGGGGGGCTTTGAAGGTGGGAAGAAATTAGAGTAGAGAAGGCGGCTAAGGTTAAGAAAGTTATTGTGCAAGATTAGATTGAGAGCGGGGTTTTCAAAAGGGGGTTTCCAAAAAGGATTAGGTATCTTGAAAGGGGAAGGTAGAGGGGTTGGATGATCCTTGAAAAAAAGTTTTAGGTTGAGAATTCTTGCCATGACGCCATGTGCCTTAAGAAGTGAAGAGGGGGAAGGATTAGGAGGGGGGGGGATGTACTTTAATCCTAAAGCTAGGCACCGCTTTTCCGGGAGAGAGAGTACCTTAGGCGTAAGGTTGTGTACTTTAAAATTAGAAACCCCATTATCAAATGAAAAGGCTTTAAGATTACCAAAAAGGAGAAGCTTGTAGCCATGAGGGTTTGTGAGGGGTAGCCAAAACTTTCTTCTCACTCTCCCTTTGGAGGTTGGGGGCTCAAGGTATTCTTTGTCAAAAGGTATTGTAGAGGCAGTGTTGGAGATCCAAAGGTTAGGGAGGAGGGGGGGCTTGGAGAAGAAAAGATGAACCCATGTGGTGGGGTGTTGTAGCCCTAGTCCCTCCTCCCTTTCACTTTTCCCGAGTGCTTTGAGTTGTAGTGGGAGGTGCGATGTTGAGATGAGGCTTTCTTGAGGGAGGAGGAGGAAACCGGCGGTAGAGCGGGGTGGAAAGTGGTGGGGTGTTGGGGGCTACGAGGTTTAAGAGGGTAGGCCGGATTGATAGGTGTGTTGAGTTTGTGGACGAAGTTGGGTTTTTTCTTGC
Source organism: Adiantum capillus-veneris (assembly GCF_014529385.1). Lineage (NCBI taxonomy): Eukaryota > Viridiplantae > Streptophyta > Polypodiopsida > Polypodiales > Pteridaceae > Adiantum > Adiantum capillus-veneris. The sequence goes on from NC_140944.1 coordinate 12,869,005, forward strand.
AAGGAGAAGAGTTTTATGGGGAGATTCTAAAGGTCGTTTATAGGTTAAGGCTTGAGATGGTTTAGAAGCTAAGGATTGATGTTTTGATGGGAAGGGGGTGGGGTGGATAGAGGGTCTAGGGGATAGGAAGGGTTTTTTGGAAGGGGGGTAGAAGTTTCTATGTGGAGATAAGAATGCTTTTTTGGGAGGGGGATAGGGCTTGTTTGGTAAAGGGGGGGAGGGAAAGCGAGGTTTAGTGTGATTTGAACTTAAGTGCTCCGTTACCACTTGCTCCACAAGCTCCACAAGAAGGTTTAAGAGAAACGAAATAAAAGAGAGTGGGAGGAAAAGTTTTGGAAAGGTATGAAGCAAGGAGAAAAAAAAATTTGCTTTCCAAAGAGATATAGATCACTAACTCTTAAGCAAGAGTAGGACTGAGAGGAAAAATAAAAAAGATAAACTAAGCTTTTATAGGCAAGTGAAAAAGGGGAAGGAGGAGTCCCAAAAAAGAGGTGGGAAGGGGGAGGTAAAAAAAAAAGGGAGGAAACAGGGTCCAAAGAGAGGAAGGGGGGGGGGGGGGGGGGGGGGGGGGGTTTGTCGCCGACAGTCAACATTGACAGCCACACATTGCACTATTGTCTAAGTGATGTGCCACGCAGGACGTGGCACCTTCATGGCATGCCATGCAAACAACAGCAAGCCGGGTGGCATCCATGTGGATTGTGGCTGGCTCGCAGTCCATGTAGACTCCCACATGGACTGCACCTCTCCACCATCCCCCTGCACCCTGCCGTCGTTGTCGCCCGCCTTGCTGTGCGTGCCCCTTGTCGTCCCCCCCCCCCCCCTGCGCACCCCCTGCCCCATTGCAGGCGTCCTTATCACCCCCCCGATCACCCTTGTCACCCCTCCCCCCCCGTCAGCCCATGCCCCCCTTCGCCCTGCCACCCCCCTGTTGCCCTCCAGTTGGGGGTGATTCTTCATGCGAGAGAGAGAGAGAGAGAGAGAGAGAGAGAGAGAGAGAGAGAGAGAGAGAGAGAGAGAGAGAGGGGGGGGGGGGGGGATGGAGGGCAATTTACACGGGGGGAGAGGGGGGGGGGAGAGAGAGAGAGAGAGAGAGAGAGAGAGAGAGAGAGAGAGAGAGAGCAATGCATTTTATATGGATTTCAAAAATTATTAAATGTTACTAATAACTACTAAGATCAATATAAAATGCTCTTAAATCCTCTAAACACAAATAAACACTTTTATGCTCATCTTTTCAATTTCTTGCTTATCTTTTCTATTCTGTTGTCATGTCATGCACTATAGTCTTCCCTTTTTTTGAAAGAGATTTTCCCTTTACCAATGGGAAGATTATCTTTGGGGTTAAATATCTACAAGAGCATGTTGCACCACAAACTTTTTTTGCGTTGCATGCAATTGTCATGGTTGGGAGTGAAGAGTTGACAGTGCCAATGGAGAGAACAAGCAATCACTTGGAAGGGACGAATCTCTTTCAACAAAGTTTGTGGTGCTAGTTGAAGATGACACGGTCTCAAATTATAGTGGCATGGCTGCTCCATTGGTGGATGGATCTTCCCTACATAGACCTTACTAGTCCAAGAAAGGAATAACTCTTTGGAGAGAAAGCATTGCAAAACTCTATCGAGGTGGGGAGTACAAATAGTATTTTGTCATTTTTCAATGCAATGATGAAGCCCAACACTTTGACGAAGCTTCTTTCAAAGATATTGGAAATCAAACAAGTGTCGAAAATACCAAAGGTGTATAATTGTAACATGGTGTTTGAGTTTCCACCGACCTTAGGAAAGGTTCATCCAATGGATGCTATGGAACATAAGTATGATCCACACCATTGGACCAAACTGCAAACCTCAAATATTGTATTTTCTGGAGTGTGTCGTAAAAGTCAGTGTGTAAGTGATCTCAAATGTCTCAACGAAAGTTGTCCCAAATTGGTTAATTTTGGGAAGTCAAACACAATGCGTTTCAATGGAAGCATGCTAAAATTACCTTGCATGGACGAGTTTTGTGATGGACTTGGTGGCAAGCTTACTTGCCACTATTGCGGTTAACCGCCCATTTGTTTGCGTACATGTAATTGCTTTGGATATTATGCCAAGGGATGAGAGCATGAGCAGATTAATGGTACATCAAGGAATAAACCAACATGACATGAGACATGGGTGGTCAAAGGGGCTCATCGATAAAACCAAAGAAATGGTTGCACGAGTTCTCAGTGTGGATAGACATGCAAGCACAAGAAAGGCACAAATGTGTGTGGGAAAGAAAATTGTGACAACAACTAAATGTTGTTGAGGAAATGGGTCCCTTGGTGGAGGACAATTGGTGAGGATGCTTACATGTTTCTCTTGTTTGGACGTAATATTTCAAAGTAAATTAAGGTTCGTGGCTGCAACTAGGAATGGGCCAACAAAGGAGAGATTTAGTGTGGACTCCTTACTACGGCCAAAAAGAGATTGCACATATGATTTTTTCCACAAAAGTAGGTTCCCCAGGCAAGGAGCAAAAGGGGAGCAGTGCTTTGTGTTCAAGATGTCTACAGTTGGTCCTGCATCTGGATTGGGTTTGGTTAATCGAATGCGACAAAGTGGACCTGGAGATCTTCGGCACGCTTGGGTGCAATTTGATCACACTCACCGAGTGGCGGATTGGTTGACCATGGCATGCCACATTTACGATTTAGGGTTTGTTGTCTTAGGAACATGTTTCAAAATTATGACATATCTTGAGAAACAACCAACAACGTGTTTACTAATGTGCTTGTCTTATGTTGCAGGACGCGGGATTTCCTCACTATTGCAACTTGTGAGATGAAAGAGGAAGACATGGAAGCACAAATTCTTTTTTGCCTGTGCATAAATGAAGTTATTGAGGGTCATGGATGTGAGAGAGCAGATTTCCACGGATTCATGCGGACGAAGCTCAAGCCAATTGAATGCAGTTCGCACAATGTTCAATGGTGGCAAAGACAATGTTCTACAACATCGAGAGAGATCTTGCTTTTTTCATTGGAAACAAAGCATGGTGGCACACATGACAAAGTACATTGTCTCTTCATTTCAACAAACTTACAAAGACATGTGCTAAAAGTGGCGTCTAGCCCCCTCTAAAAGTGGCAGCTGCAACGGAGTCTTGGCTACTTCGACATTGGTGGCGTAATGGAAATTGCATGGATAAAAACATCCCTGCAATGGACTCTTGGTTGAGTTGGTGGGAGTTGCGTATTGCACACTGGGGAAGCACAATGTCAGCAAAAGAGAGAAGTGCTAATGGGGCAAACACTCCAAGAACCAACTTGGCCGAGAGCAAGCATGGTAGCTAGCTTATAGGCGAAGGGTTCAAAAGAAAAATCTCATTGTATGACGCATGTACTTTAGATAAGGCAAATGCAACAATACAAAGCAGGAAGGCAGTTTTTTACTCTCAAGGTAAACATATTGGAAAGTTCCTTCGCTAGAGAGGCTCAAGGTAAGAGTTTCCTCTAGTCTTGCACAAGTGATAAGAGTAGTAAATGAAGCTACATCTAGAACACCCATGTATAAAGCTTGCACCCCGCTGGAAGGAAACAAAGTAACCGTTCGGCGAAAGCGAGGGCCATCAATTGTGATTGATGTTGAGGATGAATCAACACATAGCATAGAGTAGAATGCAAAAACACGAGGCCGCACAACACATGGAAGGCCAAGGAAGGTCATTTTCACGGAAGATTCAGGGGTCGCAGATGGGAGTGAGATTTTTGAAGAGAAGACAAAGTCTTGTGTTTTGGAACGAAAGGTCAATGAAGCCATGTGGGCAATCAGAAGAACCCCTCTCTGTAGTCACGTGACATGCAGTGGTACCCACATCGGGAGTGGACAAATATGTGGAGGTGATTCCTCTTTTGCTTCAACAAAAGGAAGTAGCAGTGGTTCAATACTAACAAATGGTCTAAGAGTCAAATTTTGGACTTCCATTTCAGAGGAGGCAGCTAAGAAAATTGGTATCGCTCTTTGTTTAAAGGCTAAGGTGATTGAAGAGAGATGCATTGTAGACAAAGCACATGAAGTCTTCAAGGTTGAGCATCACACAGTAGATGGACATGTGGGGGTGTATGAAGTGCACATCAAGGGTCAACCATATTGCACATGCCCTGATTTCACCAATAGGGGAAGCCAATAAAAAATCTTATTTAGCTTGCAAGCACGTGTACATTTTCTTGAGAGTTCTTGTATTGAGCCAAAATGAAAACATGTTCATACATCAACCCGTGCCAAGCAAAGTACATGTCTACAATGCTCTTAGCCATGAATGCACATATCCAAACTTAGAGTGAAGCCCAATATTGGACAATTTTGTGACACATTTTTCGCCATGTATTGTAGCTGACGAAGTTGATATAAATTGGATAAGGATTGTACCTATGGCAAAGATGTTTTGAATTATCTTGGGTTATAAAACTTTTAATCTCTCTTTTTGTTAGCACTAATCTTGATGTAAATTAATTTAGGTGTATAGTTCTCAGAGAGAGAGAGAGAGAGAGAGAGAGAGAGAGAGAGAGAGAGAGAGAGAGAGAGAGAGAGAGAGAATAAAGTTGAGAAGAGAGGAATGAATCTTATTGGAATCTGCTCATCGGATTCCAGAAAATGCAGGACAAAAAATATCCCCCCACACACAGATACATTTCATTTTTAAAGTTTCATATTGGTTCTTATTGTTTTGAGTAGAGTTATAGCATACCCCAACAATAACAAATCAAGAACCACGTGGGCAATTTCTAATCAGGAAGCATGAGCAAATAAGTAGAAAAGGCATGATGATGAGGGTTGTGATATTAAGGATAAAACTTCACAAAGAGCACTTGAATCCAATACCAGCCTAGTACACAAGGTAACCATGTTGTCACATTGGCATCATATCTGCCAAGTTTTTCCAATTTTGGAATATAAAAGCATCGTCGAAATATTCAAAAACTTCAAGTTTAACAATTTTCCTACCTTGGCCAAATATCAAGAATCTAGAGCCTAGTTAGAATGGATTATGATGTGCAAACTACTCACAATGTGGATAATCAATGAAATAGGTCATTTTGCTCAAACTAGCAATGTACAATCGAATTACATTGATTTCATGTCTACAATTTGAATTATACAACCATCTTCATTGCCTTGATGCCCTATCCCACATCAAAAGGAGTGGGAGCTAAGCTAAATGGTTGCTATAGAGTGCACCGTTGAATCATACAAGTATCTTCATTGCTCCGATGCCCTATCCCGCATTGAAAGGAGTGGGAGCTAAGCCAAATGGTTGTGATAGTGTGTACCATTGACAAGGGGATAGGCTCGAGCATATAAGGGCGCATATGATTTCTTTCCCGATTTCCTCTTTTGATGAAGAACATGTTTTGTAGTTGAGGGAAATATGGGTGGTGTAATGCATGAAGCGTGACCATCAGAGTCCTCCCAAGCTGCAATACATTGGCATTGTACTTTATGCCTTGCATCCATTGCGTGCTCGAGATCTTGCTTTACGTGTCTTTTGAACTTTTTTCCTTGCGTCCCACACAATTCTTGGAAGTTAGCATGAGGGGTCTTGAAGCATCTTTATCATGTGTTCCACAACCCTTTCCATGTTCATAACCTTAATTAGAAGATATCCCAACTTGAGAAGTAGGAGCATATATGGTGTTTGTGTCTTAACTTGGAGAAAGTTTGTAAGAAAGCACTTCTAGACATTCTCAGACTCTTTCCAAGTAGACTTTAAGATGCTTTTGCCCCACACTTCAGCTCCATAAAGAAGAATTGGTGTCAAAAAGGTACTGCTTGAGAATCCAATGTTTGACATCTCCCATATTACACATGTTCTTAAACACATAGTGCGCTCTCTTCCCAACTTCCAAACCATGCATAGCACATTCATGCCACTTGTGATTGGCCAAAACCTCAAGGCCAAGTTACTTAAACCGCTCAACCACTTCAAGTGTCTCATTGTTGTACATTATGCATGGCATGTTGTTATGGTTGGTTTTCACAAGAATAACCTTTGTGTTGGATTCATTCACAATCAACCTGCTATGCAATCAAAAGTTCTAAAGGGCAACCATAAGCTTTTGTGCATCCTCTAAATTATGCGCGATAGAAGCACGATAGCATTTGCATAAAACAAGAGCACAATTACCACATTCCAAATACTAACATGTTCATTAGCATCTTGTTGCATACAGTCACATAGTGTTTGTTTCAGTTGATCAATGCATAACTAAAGAGAGTTGGTCAATGCCATCTTGTTGCATATAATCACATACCATTTGTTCCAATTGATCAATGCATAGACCAAAGAGAGTTGGTGACAATGGACATTCTTGTTTAACCCCAATAGTGCTTGCAATAAATTATAAAATATTTCCTCTTCCCATGTGCAATGGACATGTCATCTTCTTGTAGATTCAAGAAGCTGCAACCATTCACTTGGCACTACATCATCCACAAACAACAAAAACATGACTATCACATCGCAAATAGTAACCTCTTCAGTGTCTTCTTGTTGCATGAAGTCATGTACAACTTGTTCCAATGGATCAATGTGTTGGAAATAGGGTTGTAGGGAAACGCACACAACTTGGAGAAGACAAAGAAGCTCAAAGTACACAACAGATAGTGTATTGCTTAGTGCGCAATGGAAAGATAAGTTAGCCCTAAAGTGATGGACGTATATACAATGCACTCGGGAAAAACCCTCCTAGTGAGGAAAAAAATGCCACAGCGGTCCTAAGTGTGTTCACACACATCATTATCACATATTGATTTCTGACAATTCACTTGTGTAGATTGTTCTTGATGCATTTCCAAATTCTTACTAGATTTTTGCTAATACTTGGAGACCCATGACCCAAGGAAATCGGATGTTGTCAAGTTTGATGCATTATGCACATTGTTGTTGCAAGAGTCACTTTCAAGGAAGAACAAGGTTAAATAGTGTGCAATTGAACATGCCTTTTGTTGTTGCTCAAAGAAACGGCGGTAACAACCATGTAGCCACTTCTTATGGTTCTTCCACGAGTGGAAAATCACTTGCTCCTAATGCTTCTTGCAACACTTCAAATTCTAGTGAAAACGGCAAGAAGAAGGTGTGTTGCCATTATTGCAAGGCTAATGATCAAGCAATGTCCCAAGTTGAAGGCAAAAGAGGCCAATAAGAAAGAGGTTGATTCCACTACAAGTGCAGCTATTGTAGAACATTACGTGAAAGGAGTTTGTGATGCTGATGGAGATGCAGAGTGGGCATTTACTACAAAATGCACTTATTATCCTCCTACCCATGATGTATGTATGTCAGTTGCTGCAGATTCACATGTGTAGTACTTTGATAGTGGTGCTACAAAGCACATCATCTCACACGGTGACTTGTTTACCCCTCTCGAGTCTGCCCCTCATGGGAATTCGGTCACTTGTGCCAACAATGCCTCTTATCCGATCAAGGAGTTGGAAAGCTGCAAATGGAAGTTTTTTCAAACTTGTTGATACACTTTATGTAGCTGGGATAAAAAAGAACGTTTTGTCTATATCTGCACTTGCTAGACTTGGTCTTGTGTCAAATTTATGGATGATATATTTCCAATTCATGTTCTAATTTTTTGTGATGAAATTGTTGCATCTGGCATTTTATGTTGTGAGCTGTATAAGTTCACTTTGTATGACAAGTGTGGGTGAAATTTTCAAAATGCGATTATGGATTCAAAGGCCGTTTCAAATGCAAAATTTTGGCATGTACATTCTGCACATCTGAATTTTATCAGTTTGCTACGTTTATAGAAATATGAAATGGTTGCTTCTTTGTCACCTCGTGAAGCACCTTCAAAGCATGTTTGTGAAGGTTGAATTTTTGGATAAGATGCAATGCTCAAAATTTCCAAAAGATAGTTCAATAAGGGCTACATGCAGATTGCAGCTCGTGCATAGTGATGTTTGTGGGCCTATGCAAACTCCGTCCTTAGGCAATCATCTATACTTTGTGACTTTCATTGATTATTACTCTAGGCATGCATGGATATATCCATTGAAAGCTAAGTCTGAAGTGTTCACGTGCTTCGAGCAATTTTTGGCTATGCCTAAAAATGCCTCTAAATATACTATGGGCACCCTCCATCCAAATCGAGGGGGGGAGTATATGTCTTATGAGTTGAATGCATTTTTGCATGATCGTGGGATAAAACACTAATGTGAAATGCCGCATACACCTCAGCAAAATGATGTTGCTGAAAGAAAAATAGATCGCTTACGGAGATGGCATGATATATGTTCGAGAGTCAAGCTTTGCCACATTCGGCTTGAGCCTATTATGTGTGCTACTTATGTTCTTAACATGTGTCCTATGAAAGCTTTGCATTCTATGACTCCTTAGAAGCATGGCATGATTAAAAGCCATCTGTTGATCATATGTGCTTTCTTGGTTGTTTAGCTTATGCTTTGGTGTCGCAAATGCAACGCAAAAAATTGGATGATAAGGTTGTTAAATACATTTTTTTTGGGTACATTAGTAAAGCAAAGGTTACATATTAGACCATCCGCAAACAAAATGTATGTTCATTTCACGAGATTTGTGTTGTGGAAGATTCTGTTCAACCTTTGTTATGATCCAGAGACAATAATGTGAGCTCATAGGACATTTATGGCACTTTTTTGCCTCTTTTTAATGGTATTCAATGTAAATTCAACTGAGGCAAATGTATAGCATATGGCGGGCTCAAAAAATACTGATCAGTTTGTTATTGATGCAGATGTACAGGATGTACTTGATGTGGAAAGGGCCGAGAAGGAGGAGGCTAGAGGTATGCCAAAATGGCTGGAGCATACTTTGCATGATAGTAAATTGGATGCACCTATGTCTAGTCATACTCATTCAAATTCTCACCATGCATCTTATGCGTCATATTGGTGTCATGTACGAGAGACAATAACGTGAGCTCATAGGACATTTATGACACTTTTTTGCCTCTTTTTAATCGTATTCAATGTAAATTAAAATGAGGCAAATGTATAGCATAAGGGGGTTTCAAAAATTGCTACGGATCAGCCTGTTATTGATGTAGATGTACACGATTGTACTTGATGTGGAAAGGGTTGAGATTGAGGAGGCTAGAGGTATGCCAAAATGGTTGGAGCATACTTTCCATGATAGTAAATTGGATGCACCTATGTCCGATCGTACTCATTCAAGTTCTCGCTATGCAACTTATGCGTTAGGTTGTTATGCTTTGGCTGTGTGTAGTATATGTAATGTGGAGGAACCTCTATCTTTTGATGGAGCACAAAATTCAAAAAATTGGATGGCTACCATGCAACCAAAATATAATGCACTTATAGAAAATGACATATGGACTTTATGTGATTCGCCCCTTGCAAAAAGACCATTGTTTACAAAGTGGGTTTTCTATAATGCACTTATAAAAAATGACATATGGACTTTATGTGATTTGCCCCTTGCAAAAAGACCATTGTTACAAAGTGGGTTTACAAGGCGGATGGTGAAATTAATCGCGACAAGGCTCGGATTATTACAAAAGTTTATGCACAAATATTAATGCTTTTTTGGACTCAGATTGTGCTGGTTGTTATGACACAAGAGTGTCCACAAGTGGTTTTTGTTTCATGCTCGATAGTTCATGCATATCATGGTTGAGCAAGAAGCAACCTATTGTGGTCACTTCCAATTGTGAGACAAAGTGTAGGGCAGTCTTCGCAGCTACGATTGAGCGTGTATAGCTCAAACGCCTTATGGCTAATTTGGGTGTTGGATAGGACACTGCCAACATCATCTACATTGACAGTCAGAGTGCATTGGCAATTGCAAGGAACCCATTTTTTCATGCTCGCACAAGCACATTGAGGTGCATTATCACTATAGAGACTCTCAGTGGGAGAGATCAGCTTGGCTTATGTGCCCACATACAATAACCTTGTAAATCTATTCTCAAAGGCATTGCCTCGTGAGAAGTTTGAAGCTTTTTGCAAAGTTTTGGGCTTGTTTCCCTTTGTAGATTCATCATGCACTCAGGGCATGGCACTTCCCTATACACTATGTGCCATTTCTTGGTCACTGCATCACTCCCTAGGGGGATTTGCTATATATATGTGGTAATGATGTGCGTGAACACACTTAGGACCGTTGGGCATTTTTTCCCTCACTAGGAAAAATTTTCCCTCGTGCATTGTATATACACCCATCACTCTAGGGCTAACTTATATTTCCATTGTGCACTAAGCAATACAGTCTTTGTTGTGTGCCTTGAGCTTCTTCTCCTTCTCCAACTATGTGTTTCCGTGCAACCCTATTTCCTAGACCAAAGAAAGTTGGTGACTATGGACAAATTTGTTCAACCCCAATAGTGCTTACAAAAACTTATGAACTTCCTCTTTCCATGCGGAATTGACATATCACATTCTCATAGATTTGAGAAATCGCAAGAATAAACTCACTTGGTATTTGTTCTCACAAATTGTTACATGGAATCATATCAAAGACTTTCTTGAAGTCCACATAGCAATAATATAATCATGTACCTTTCAAATGGCTTTCCTCCATCAAAACACAAAGAGTCTCTAGATGATCAATGATGCTACTATGTTGACAGAAATCCGTTTGTCCTTTTGTACGCTTGACATTCTTTTCAGCCCATTCACTCAATGTTTTCTCCGGTATGCACCCGAATAACTTTTCCATAAGAGACCCTATCTATGCTAAATCCGGTAGTTATTTACATTTCTTTACATCCCCTCCTTCTTGAAAAGGATTGACCCAAACAGTGCTCCAATCACAAGGCATACCTTATTGAAGTGCAAGGTTGAACATATTACACATCCAATGATGTGATGCCTCTCCCGTCCGTTTAATCATTTTTGTATTGGTACTTTGCAAGAGGACAACTTTCTAAACCCGCTGCAAACATCTTCAATACTAAAAGAAGAGGGCCTACATAGGAGTGAACCATAAGGCATCTTTTTGGATGGCTACTTATATAGTTGCCTATAAGGCGTGCGCATATGCATAACTTGACCCACTTGCCCTTTAGGTTTCTCCAAAATATTCCACATGCACGTGTCTTTTCTTTGACTTTAAAATTTTGCGGATTGACTTTCCATCTTCTTCTCTTCTTCTGAATTAGTACTTCGTATGCATGCAAATGAATTTGATAGTTATCTTTGCCCTTAGTTGCATCTATCTTTATGAAGGACTTTTGAGTAGCTTGACACTCTATCAAACCTCCTCTTGCATGATCTACCTTTGTTGACACCTTTGACATGTTTTATGGCAAAGCATTTTTTGTCACAAGAAGACATAACTTTCTTCAAAGCTTCATATTTAGTTTCCAATGGTGCATTATGTTGGAAAGCTCTCATTGATATTTTTTTCTCAACCATTTCAATATACATCGATGTTGGTTTGAAATCCATAAAAAGAGACAAGTTGTCTTCTCTTTCACTCATATTTTTAAGCTTAGTTATTTCTCCGCATGCAAGGTCAATACATGAGGTCCGATGGTCTAATTACAAGCTCCATTGACAAATACCAAAACTCTTTATACGATACATGAGGACTTTAGATAATAGCATATAGTAAATCACACTATCTCCATTGTGTTCTCTACATGTACATCCATCATTTCCAATTCATAAAGATACACCATATGCAACGAGCATACCCGTACTATTGCACATGCCTAAAGGTAGCTTTCCATAGTGATTCAATTCTTTCTTATCAATTGCAGTATGAGCATACAAGTGAACTTTTTTCAGCTCCCTTGAAATGTATGGCATATCAGATTGTTGTGTATCATGTTGCAATGTTTGTGTGGGCATTCATACCCCTCAAAAAAATAATATCACCTTTGCTTTTAAAATAAGCAATGTCCTCTTCTAATCAACAAATGGCTAATTCCTATCCATGCAATCATAAAAGGGGGAATCATGATGAGTAATGTAAGTAATTAGCCAGAAAAATGGGTGTCATTTTTTATGGCATAATTTTTCAGCCATACATAATGTTTGTGCTTGTCATCTTTTACAATTGAGACAAAATTTTATAGTAATCGTGCATGTTACCGCTCCTTGTCCTCTTCATTGATTGAGACTCTTTGAACACATCAATGAACGCAAATTGTATTCCTCTAGTCTAGTTATCCTTTATGCATCATGCTATCAAGTTTCAACAAGAAGTACAACACCAACTTTGCTAGTAATTCATCTTTCCTGGTCCCCACATTCCAGGGGTATCCACTACAATTCCATAACCATAATTTAAATTGTACTTTGGCTTCATAGCTCAAATTTTCCTAATTCCTTGATAGACTCGCCTCTTCCTTCAACATGGTTTCTTCATGATTCATGTCCTCGTTTTTCTTATTCATATCCTTATATGCCTTGTGACATGCATTTGGTTCAATTATAGTGCGATCTTCACACATAAAACATTTTGTTCCTCTCAAATACAACCAACCATTGTCAAGGATAATTTTTCACTTAGTCTCATCTAGCATAGTGCATATGGTTAACCTTTCTCTTGAAAAAGGATCTCCTTGCTTACTCATTCCTTGCACCCCATAAACCATAACCCTTGACATACCAAAGTGGCTGTTGAAGATATCTTCAATAAAAATGGCAAGAGAAGAGGCATCTCTGACTTCTATTTTGGGATACCACAAATGACAGTGTTCTAAGAAAGTCTCTCCAAGAACATCGTGAATGACAATGTTCTTAGAACGATGCTCCCTCAACTCCTCTATCTCCACATTCTCAACATTCTTGGAATATCGCTCCCTTCAACTCCTCTGTATCCACATTCTCAACATTGTCTATTCGGGCTATAGCTTTCATGAGAGAGGAAAAATCCACATTGCTCCTTCATACATTAGCCCAAGACTTGGTTGTACATACATTCTTCATCTCACTTACATAATGACTCATGGTGTGTAACTTCTCCTCTTTCACTACATGGTTGTGCTCCACTTTGCTCATACGCTCCTTTAAAGCATTCAAATTCACTAGAGCACATTTACATTCTTAGAATTCCTCTTCAAGTTGCATCAAACGTGTTATTTTGCATCTCAAGTGTCCTCTTCAAATGCTTATTTTCAACAACAAGAAACCTTAGTGTGCCATCCTCCATTGCAAGTTCCCATAGGTCTTCACCTTGCTTGTTTATGGTCTTATACCAAGTATGGCATAATCATGGTTTTTGATGTCCTTGAAGGAGTGCTTCTGTTGCTATCTCCATGCTTGGGGAGAGAGAGAGAGAGAGAGAGAGAGAGAGAGAGAGAGAGAGAGAGAGAGAGAGAGAGAGAGAGAGAGAGAGGCGGGGGGCACTTTTATCTCCAGAAACACTTCTTGTTTGATCGTCCAACTTCCTTTAGAGGTGGAGCATGTGTTGCTAGACCCTTAGACAACAATGACAACAACTCAAGGAGGTTTTGTTAGAGTGCAGGACTTCTATCTTCATGTTCTCTCCTTCCCCAGTGGTATGGTGGCCCTACAAATTTGGTCACTTCCTTGCCCTTTTGTGAGCTTGTCATTACTAGTTGTGGGATAGCTTATGACCTCTTGTGAGCTTGTTAGCATCAAGACAGGGACAGGTTTGCAACCTCTCAGGGGTAGGTTTTCTTGATGGTCGACATTAGATTTGTTGAGATCCTTTGGATGACATGTTTGTATATAGTGTCGATATTTGGTGGAGACATCTAGTTCCTACTCCTGCAATCAACAACATTTGGATGCCTCTTCCATACATCCCTTTGGAGAGCTCTAACCTTGGGGGCAACCCTTCTTCAGGTGTGCAGATCTAGCCACAACTGGCTAGCATAGCAGGTTCTTCCCTTGCAGTCTTTTGCCCAGCTTTCTGGCATATTACATATCAGCCCCAACATTCTTCACTGGCTTGTTTCCCAAGTCGGTTCCTTTACTCTTCGTTTGAGTATTGGAGTCATGTTATCTATTGGATATTGATTGCACAATTTAGCTATGGGTATGTTCTCTTCAACACAAGTACAAAGGGAAGCTTTTATTGAAGATTTTAAGGAAGCAAGTTACAACATTGGGAATATTTGTGCTCTTCCAAGTTTGTATGTAGTGTGGCATATTGTATTGGACTATACCTACAAGTTTGATCTTGGCAGATGCAAAGGAGTGGCGAACATTTGCTTTGATCTCAGGGAGTTTTGCTTGAGCAGCTAGGTCCTTTTTGGACCCCAATGGCTTCTTTGGCAAACATGATCCTTAGATGACGAGTTTTCAGGTCCTCCTATTCTTAGCAATCCGAGTTTACCAATGGTGTGATTCTCTTTGAGTCTCAAGTTCCATGAGATTAACGAGAGAGAGAGAGAGAGAGAGAGAGAGAGAGAGAGAGAGAGAGAGAGAGAGAGAGAGAGAGAGAGAGAGAGAGAGAGAGAGAGAGAGAGAGAGAGAGAGAGAGAGAGAGGGATATTAGCAAGTGGGAGCATCTTAACCTCACACTGAAACAAGGAAAGCTTTTGGGAATTTATAGCCCTCAAGTCAAGTGATTTTTTAGCACCAACAACAACTCAATACACAATGTAGCACCCATAACATGGAGCACACGATTTTCTTTTAAAAAAACATATCTCACCAAACTGAAAAACACAAATACATGTAGAATAAATGTCTAGTTTGTCAAAATTTATAATCATTGGGTGGTGGAGAGTGAATGCCATGAAATAGGAAGAAGAGTAGGTTGCTTTCCATAAAAAGTTTCAGCTTGGAAAAAAATGTATAATCCATCTAAAGGCATGATTTATGTACCTAGCCATCACTAGAGTAGGCTTACAAGATGCTAAGATATGCTCTATCCCTAGACAATGCATTGAAAATAGATGGCTCACTAAAAGTTTACTCATAGATAAACATATTCTCATTTTGGCTTAAATCTAAAACATGTAAAAATATAAAATACAAGAGTTTACATGCAAGATAGGGTTGCCTTTGTGCTACACAATGTGTGAAGTCAGGAAACGTGCATAATGGCTCCTTGCAAATGTGCACCTCGTATATCCCCACATGGGCTTCTTTTCTGAGGCTCACCTTCCAAGAAAAAGCCGAACCAAATTTTTTTGTTGCTTCCGTGGAAATCGATGTATGTACTTAGTCCTCTCTCCATCTCAAGTGCTAGAATGCCAGCTTCATGTTGGTGTTTGTGAAGGCTCCACCTCCTTGTCATTAGCCTTGGGGCATGCATTGATGTTGGAGAGGCTTCTGCTTCAGTAATCTCCACTCAATATCCCCCTTTCCAAAATTTCTCAACCACTTCCAAGGTTAGATGCATGCGAACTTGCATGAGCCAAATTGTTGGTGCTACCCCAAGCCTTGTGTTGATATCGATATCTAATACATGGCAATGCAACACATGATCAGCACAAAACCAAAACCATTAGTGAATCAATCCTCTTGGACGCTTGCAATATTATCCTTTAAAGAAGGGAGGTGGAGCTCTCACACATGAGCATGCAATAAACCTTCCACATCTCTACTTGGCATGCCACTACCTGTGACTTTGCTTCCTATGCACATGTTGCAATTTTCCCACGTTGCTTTGTTCACCTTCTTTTGTTCTTCTCTCAGTTGTGTTTGAGGGCCTTCAACTATAACGTTTGCCTTTCTTTGCCATCCACCCAAGTGGCAAGTCCTATTAACTATTATACTTGGATTGATGAGTTGAATCATCCTCTATTATTTTGTTGGCTACCTCTTTTGTTAAGAAATTTCCTTGTTGCCCCTCAAAGTTGAGGCTTCCTATAGCTCAAGGCTCCCTTGGTGGCTTCATTAACCGACCTAGTGACTTCAACTAGTTGCTCACTTGCTCGAGAAGACATTGAAATGACAATCCTTTCCTAAATATTTGTTCTACATGCATGTAAGAAATAGCTTTAGTGGTTTGCTACATCAATGGCACGCATGCTGCATAATGATATCTGTATCTTGAATCTCTCCCCATTTGACCCAATCCCAATGCTTTCTTTTTTCAAGGTTTGCGTGTGTAGTGCTGGATCCCTTGCCGCTCTTTTCAATGGATGTTAGGATGCCACCCCAAACAAAAATATATACCTCTCACCGACTCACCCGTGAATCCACGCATGGAAGGTTCTTGTCTATACAATATCTGTTGCACCACCATTGGTGTATTAGATAGGCCTTGGCTCCTGCTACTTCCCTTAAAGATGCTTCTCTCCTTTTTTCAATCATGTGCTTTGTAAATTACTTGAGATGGTACGAGTACGTACTTAGTAGTGCGCTGAATCATGCTTTGCTTCCAATGAAATAGACAGGACTGCTCCCTACCATCTGTCACATTCGTCTTTCTGCCATTGAAATCATATCATATTGCATTTTAATTTTACCATGCTCTGTTCTTAATGAAGCCAAACAAATGTGTAAGTTTGCAGCCAAGCTTGGTCATTACTTCATTGAAATAGTTTAAGAATAAGCTTTGTGAGACCATGTCATCGTCCTTCATTTTACACGTTGCTTTGATGAGGAGTTCTTGCATACTAATTCAATAAAATTTAGAACTACCTTGAAAGGTTGAGTGCAATGATAACTACCATAGTGTTGGATGAGCATCGTACCTTGGATCATAAACATGATATGCCATGGTCACCCAATATGTGATCGAATTGTACCCAAGCGTAGCAAAGATCTCTCATTCTGTTTTGCCTCATGTAGTTCACAGAGTCAATACCAAATGACTTTTTTTTTTGCTGACATTTTGAAAATAACTTCTCGCCTTCATTGCCCTATATTGGGAACTTGCTTCCATGGAAAAGTTGTAAGTGCAATCTTGCCACCTCGGTTTTGAGCATTGCATCAAGACCAAACAAGTCCTTGGGGGGAGCATTGTGCATCATAGCTATAAATCATCAAAACCTGCTTAAAACATTCAATACAAGTGAATTTTGCTATAAGAGGATGGATCACTTGCCAATTGATAAAAGAATGTTAGCATGCATGTAAGAGAGAGAAAAGCACAACTTACCAATTTCCTTGAACCAAGGGACCCGTTTCCTCATCAATGACATAGAGTCATTATTTATTGATTTTTTGCATGTCTTTGGTTGCTTGAAAAAGAGAATCCGACAATTTCTTTTGCGGCACAAATTTGTACTTTTTAGGCTCCCACTATGTCAATAACTTTTGAAACCATACACCTCACTTTATATATAATGAGTTAGAATCTGGAGGTTGTGAGAGTGTGTGTCACGATGATTAAACAACTCGCTCATCATTTTGCTTGATGGCATCACATAGTATAGGTAATTCACTTGCAAGTTCTAAAGTATAATGCAACATTAGAATATATAGTGACATGGAATCCTATATGGCCCATCGTGCACACTTTGGCTAGCGAAAATTCCCTTAACAAGTTGTTGTGAAAAGGCAAAGAGTTGGAAATGCCATAATTCACAAGTTTGGAACACATTCCATTGATGGACTTTAAAGAACCGACACATTTGACTTCAATGTGCAACCCCGTAGAAGGCAACATTTGATATTTGAAGCTGTGTTCAAAGATAGTCCATCGCATGGAATTTTCCCATGGTGGGTGGAAATTAACAAACGACATCACCAGTGTAGACCATGGGAATCTTTGTCACCTACATAACCTGATCAATGATTGACATGATTTTGTGAGGTGTTTTTCTTAGAGGAATTTTCCTTAAGCTTGCTGCACATGGTGTAGCATGTGGATGGGTCTCCTTTGGTAAACCAATTCCACTTGGGTTGCTTATATCAATGATGGATGATGTGTTTAGTCTTGTCAACACTAGGCTATCCATTACAATAATAGGTGTGGCATCTAAAAGACTTCATGGTTACGTGCTAGAGATGCAATCACTTTATAATTACTCCTTTAGCACACAGAAACCTTCACCTAAATGATTGATCATTCTGTCTAGTGACACACGTATCTCCTTAATCCAATTCCAATCAAGGCATCTACTGAGAAAACTTCATGGGGAGAATTTGCTCCACCAAATAATTTTATGATATTTAATATCACCAATGTAGGAAGGAAAGGTCTTCTTAGAGGTAGGAAATGATAGGATACAAGCTATGAATAATAGAGTCTCCTCTCTCTCTCTCTCTCTCTCTCTCTCTCTCTCTCTCTCTCTCTCTCACACACACACACACACACACACACACACACACACACACACACACACACACACACCTGTAGCCAACAAGGCATGTCCACGTGGGAATTGACACTCGTGTACCATTGTGGTGCACACATATGCTCTGTTTCTAAGTGGACACACCATGTGGCAAAAATATAGACAAGATCAAACACTCATGTGCCCTTTAGGCATGTGGTGTGCACATGTCCATCCTTCTCTATGTGGGTAGACCTTGTTTGTTCACGTGGACTATGATGTCCTTGTAATTGACATGGCATTTCCACATAGATTGTTGATGCACCCTAGACCATGCAAGAGGCTAGGGGCTCGGACATCTTGGCCTAGGGTGCCCAGTTCCCGAGCCATAGTCTAAGGCTGAGGATAGATGCCTGGGTGCCCTTCATGCCTAGTAGTATGGAGAATGTGGTCCATTTCACCACTTCCATATGTCCAATGGCCCTATGGCCACTTCCCTACCCTTGCCCCCAAATAAGGCAATGCCCCCCCCCCCCCCCCCCCCCCCCCCCCCCCCCCCCCCCCCCCCCCCCCCCCCCCCCCCCGAGTTTTCTCTTCTGTTGTGTGCCTCACACTCTCCTATGAGCCCAACAACTTCTCTCTCTTGCTCTCCTCCATTGTTCACCATTTTTTTCCTTGTGCCCCCCTTGTCCACCTCTTATTCTCTCTCTCATTTGCTCTCAATTTTTGCACTCTCCCTTTCTTCTATGCTTTGTCGCGCCGATCCGTGATGCAATCTATCAAAGGGTGTTGAGAGTCCTGCAAAAATCCCACTCAAAATAACCCAAGAGAGAAAATCATCATAGGAGGCAAGATCTTTGGAGCATGTGATCACTTCTATGGTTGCATAAGTCATCACCATCATGGGCTCACACTCCATCTACGGCCACTTGGCCCGATTCCATTACCTCCTTTTACAGGGCATGTGGTACTAGTGAGCAATAGAGTATTGTTTACTTGTGAGATTGATTTGGATGTGTGTGTGTGTTTGAGGTTTGTATACATTCTCTATGTGTATGAAACATCTAGGGACAATTTTATAAAATTGGGAGTGTGCAAACACACATGCGTTTCCTTTTTAAAGTTGCATTTTGGTTCCTATTGTTTCATGTAGAATTGTTGTATATTCCAACGATATCTCGGAGGGTGCACTATGTAATCATGTCAATGTACCAGGTGAGTTCAAAAGGAGGGTTTTTTTAGTTTAAAAAATGAGGCAAATTAATAGAGATACCTCAACAAAAGGGGCTTTTATATTCCACTTTGGAATAAAACTATAAAATAAGTGGCGATTTTATTCATTCAAGCATGCTTAAAGAGGAGTTTTTGAATTACCCCACAAATCCACGTTATAGGGGGGAATCTGAATAGTGCACCTCTCGAGGACAATATCAAGTAAACAACCATGTGGGCAATTGCTTATTAGAGAGCAAGAGCAAATAAGTAGAAAAGACATAATGATTAGGGTTTGGATATTATGGATCAAACTTGACAAAGAGCACTTCAATACAATAGCAGCCTATTACACAAGGTAACCATGTTGTCACATTGGGATCACATGTACCAAGTTTTTTCACTTTTGGAATATAAATGCACTATCAACACATTCAAAAAATTCAAGTTAAACTTTCTTCCTACCTTGGCCAAATATCAAGATTTAGAGCCTAATTAGAATGGATTATGATGTGAAGACTATTCACAATGTAAATAATCAATAAAATAGGTCATTCTACTCAAAGTAGCAATGTAGAATCAAATAACATTGATTTTATGTCTACAATTTGTGTGAGGTTCCCACCCTGTCGTTTCCAATGGCGGATCTGATGGTGAAACCGGTGGCCACTAGATCTATTGCGGAAGCAAAAAAAATGGTTCACGGTTCGACTAGTGGACGATCTCTCATCACAAAGTGAGTCGAGTTCGAGCCTACTAGCAGGGAGATCTAGCTCCACCTCGGAGGGGAAGCGTACTTGAACTATCTAGCGATCCTAAGACCCACCTTCCAAGAGGAGAGAAACCTCGAGCGCCTTTTTCCCCATGTTTCAGAGGCACGTACACTAGAGATTTCACCGCTCTAGGGGCAATGAGTATTACTAATATCGAAGTAAGCACAATGGGGACAGAGAGTTCTCGACCAATCGAGACCACCCATCTCGTAGGCATTGGCAACCTGAGCCAAGCCCCCACTTTCCACCCCCACACTCACACTTCCTTGTGTGACCTAATTATTACCACAAAGGTTGTTCAACATAAAGATTCCTTGTTTAATTCCGAATCACATTGTTCGTTAATACAGCCCTTTAATCAGTATTGCAAACAGCACCAAGATAGAATTCTAGTAAAAATTCTACTCAAACTTATTCATAAAAGTTCTAATGTTCTGGAGGTACAACATCCCCCCTCCAGCGAGAGTTCACTCCTCCCGTTGTCGCCTAGCTGCCCATACAACTAGGTATGTCCACCGCATAGAAAGCACGTCATGGACACTCCCACCGCATAGAAAGCAAGACGTGGGTTCCCACCGCATAGAAAGCAAGTCGTGGGTATCCACCGCATAGAAAGCAAGTCGTGGATTCAAGAGCCCTTAACGAGGAACTCTGCCCCCTGTGATCAGTAGGGGGGTCAGGACTGATTCAACATTGGAAATAAAATGAACATGTCGAGCTAAATTTTCCCTAGCATACATTCTTTCCTAATTGCAACCAGCATACCCATCAATCATTTCCTTCCTACTTTAGAACTTAATGTACAATGAATTCAATGCCGAGGTTTCCGTCGGATTTCTCCAACATGTTTGGGGATATTTTCATTCCTAACTAAACGTGTGCAATGTTAAATTAAAGAACTTGAATGAAATTATGATCTACCTCTTCCATTTCTTCGTCGATGGCCCGTGAGATGGCCGGTATTTGTTCCTCCATGGGAGCTTTTCCCTTCCCGTTCACCTTGCTCGTTCCTGCCTCGTGGTCGTGGGCTCCACCAAAGCGAGTCCTCTTAACCGGGGCCATTTTAAACTCACTACTTTAAGTAATTAACTTGGGGAAAAGAGCTAATTTCCGTAAGCGGCATAACAAGCCAAATGATAGATTAGCAACATCAAACAATGCCTGCTACATGAGAGGTTTAGATTTTTCCATATAGCAATCATTATGGATGACACATAATCCTATGGGAACCGGCTCTAAAGGATAATTACTCGGCTTACATGATTAAGAATAATAGGATTTCACTAATGGAATTACCAGAGAGATGAATTAAGCACGATTAATCTCTTTCCTAGCAATTAGAGGGTGCAAAATCATCGCATGCATAGGTGTGAGAAAAACCACCTCTTAGAGACTTAATGACAGATTAATCTTACCTTAATTATATCTTAATGCATAACAGAGATGGATCTAAATCAGCTACAATATTAATGCATGATAGAAAGAGTGATTCTCATCAATCTACACAATTACCAGCTTACCGATTAATTTCTATGCTACCTAGAGAGAGAAAATTCTAATAATCGTGCACTAATCATTAATTAAGAGTGATGAATGGCTGATAATTCAGCTATGGGATGATGATTACATAATAGAATATGGTTAAGGAGAATTTAGAGAGTAACTATAGAGAATTACGACTAGGAATAAGCATAATAGATGAGAAATTTAGATGGTAATGAAAAGGATTTGCAGAAAGCATTAATTAAACCGTGGTTACCGTGATTAAGGGCTGATAATCCTCTCGATTCTCTGATCTAATCGAGCTTCTTGAGGCAAGAATTCGACAGCACCTCCCTCCTTGCTTCTCCTTCAAAAGGCGTGTGTTCCGGCAGCACCTTCCCAGAGTGTGTGTAGGTGTGTGTGTGTGTGTGTGTGTGTGTGTGTGTGTGAGCATATGTGTGTGTGTGTGCAGGTCTTTAAATAGGCTCTTACAAGCTGAAAATCGATTTGTGCTGCTATAAGCATCTGAGTGAGCACTCAGTCTCTGCATTGGCAAGTTCAGTTCCCCTACCCACCAAGTGTCAGGTTGGCTTGGTTAACTGACTTGAGACTTAGTTACTGGCTTGGAAACTCTCCCAGGACTCCCACAAAGCAAGAGGGTGCCCCTAGCTGCTAAAGCTGATCTGGAGTGGGCTGGAACCTGTTCCCACACAGTCCCGGGCCCCCGGTACCTCCCCGGGCAATTTTGAGAAAATTTGATTCTAGGCTAAAACGAGTCATAAGAGTCGGATTTTGATGCCGAAAATTGCTATAGCAAGCTCTAACTAAGGCATACTGGCTTGAGTACCTGCCATATTTAGCAGCCCTCGGGGTCCGAAAATGCATTTTTTTGAAATTCGGGGTACGGGTGCAGTTTTTCGAGACGATCAAAACTGGACGGGTCGGGTGACCAAAAACTTACTATTTTTGGAATTTTTTTGCAAAAATTATTTTAATTCACATTTCGGAGCTTTAAAACATTCTAAACATTATGGCACTAACATAATTTGAAAAACTGCTAAAAATAGTAACTTATTCCATTATTTTCATTTCAAGGTACAATGGTGTTCTTTTTTGATCGGGGTCAGAGACCTTACAATTTGAATCATACAATTGTCTTCATTGCCTATGCACTAGCATTAGGAAAATTACATGGAATCTTGCTCTATGTTCACACTCAAGGGCCATCAACTTAGCCAAACCATCGTTCACACGGGTTTCCTACAACATTTAGTACCTTTGGTGTTTCTGCACCAAGGGGATTAGTGATCATGGCTTGGGCTTGATTTTTTGTAGTTTTGACAATGATAAGCTAATGGCACCAAGGGGCCCCTCACAAGCAAGGGACACAAGGTGGCAATGAAGAGGGCATATGCAGTCTCAAGAACCAGCAAGACATTTCAAATCCTTGTTCTCACATAGGAGAAGCCACAAGCTTGACAAGTCGAGGTAAGCAAGCCAAAGTGGTGCTCTTCCAAAATTGCAAGCTCTGAGATTTGAGGCTTTCAAGGCTTCAAAGCAGTGCCTTCCCAAATCTTGGCATCCAAAAGAGTTGAAGCTATCACCAAAAGGCATTTTAAAGCCATCAAATATCTGAGGCCATTAAAAGCAAGGCATAACCGCATTATGATTAGGTAATTCTTTTTACTTAATAGATGCGCTTGCACCATGAATTCAGATGTTAATATGCATACTACATTTGACTTTGAGCACACATCACTTGTTTAGCCCACAGTTGCTTCGCACACATTATACTTTCATGAAGGATACCCACACAAAAATTGGCATGGACGACCATATTGAATTACTCAATATTGAAGAATTTAGAGCATTGCAATCATTCATGACTATCTTGGAAGAAAAATTTGTGCATCTCGAATGAAAATTTCACCAAACTGTTTGATTTAGTCATGCAGTTCATGAATCAATAGGGCAAGATAATTGCAAGTGAGCCGCCCAATATGTTTTTTTTGACTCCAAGCTCGAAATTTCTAACCATGGCCCTCTAGAGTAAGGCTGCCAATCCGGACCTGTCAAGGTCTCTTACTTAGAAAGAGGTGGATGAAACTATTGAAAAATACAAGTAAACCGCCTTATAGATTAAGTAATGATGAGGCTATCAAGGTGGAACGTTAGCTACTCAATTGCGGGTTTATTTGACCTAGCTCTTCACCATGGGCTTTTTCCATTCTGTTGGTGAAGGAAAGAAAAGGTAGTATATGCATGTGCATAAGCTATTATGGTCTTAACACAATTACTATTAAGAATAAGTATTCATTGCCAAGGGTAGATGAGTTGTTCGATAAGCTCACACATGCTTGCATTTTCATGAAAATAGACCTAGAGTCCTAGTTTTATCAAGTTAGAATTAGACTTGATGATATACATAAAACAATTGGGGTGGTAAAGCCCAATGTGCTGCACCTAAGTGTTGGGTGGCTGGAGACTAACCGGGAACTAACACTGACCATTCATTCTACATAAAAGAATAAGGACTCATGACCCTAACACTATTGTGTTTGGAGTCCACCCAAACCTGTGTCTCCCTCTTCTTCTCTCTTCTCCATTGCTGCACACACACACACACATACACACGCATGCACGCTCTTGCACGCGCTCTTCAACTGGTATCAGAGCTCAGGGATTGGGGGCACCATTGGAGCTCAGCGAGGAGGCAGGCAGAGAAGCAACAAAAAGTGGAGCAAGTTTTTGCAGATATGTTTTGGCCTATCAAAACGTCTTTCTTCAAGCCAATTCCGCGATAGCCTAGCCAGTTTTTTGTCCTCTTTAACTTTGCTGAAGAAAGTTTTCTCAAAATCTTCACCAATTTTGAGATACGTCACTCAGACTGCCTGTAGGTCGTGAAGTACAAGCTGCAGATTTTTATAGATCTGTTTTGGCCTCTAAAAACAACTTATTTCATGTCCATTCCCTCCACTCCCAACCATTTTCACGTGGGCGACAACTTCGTAGAAGGAAATTTCTGCAAATTTTGCACAGTTTGAAAGATATTCAGTTCAGACAGCAGGGTGGTCTACCTTCATCGGTTCTTCTACGTACAGGTTTTCGTTGCAGACTCTTTCTGCAATCTCTATCACATGAATATTTGATGTAAGATCTTGAGGGTCTATTAAATCAGACAAACCGCCATAGTGGTTACATAAAAGAGTCTCTGTGGTTGATGTAAGATCTTATGCGGTTTATGTATTGTGATGGAAATATGCAAAGCCTATTGTTGAGAGTTGTGGTAAGGTTTTTTTGAGCTGGGGGATTCTCAAATGTGGAGATCCTTTCGATGATATAGGTTTTGGAGTGAGCCTCTGACATCCCCATAGTTTTGGCATTGACATAGGATGTATGTTTATGCGGTTAGTGCAGTATCGGTGTGCATCTCCTGACCCGTCATTGTTGGCATTGTTGTCATCTTTATGCTATGCATTTGACAGTGTTCAGTTGGTTAGAGACACTCTTCTAGAGTTGGAGACACTGACAGTGACAGTTCTTTGAGATTCTATCTTGCCAGTTTAGCCACTTTGAACAGCGTTTCAGTCATTGTACACATTTGTTTTGGGTTCAGAAGTTAGTTTTGCAAGGGAGACTCTGCTGAAAATTTTCAAGTTTTCTATCATCTTCTTTAGTGCAGCGGATCTATCACTTTTGCTCCTTGTCGAGTGATGGCTTCATCATCGGGTAACTCTTTGTTCAACATTGAGAAGTTAGATGGCACTAACTTCCCATTTTGGAAGGGACAAATTTACAATGTCTTAGTACAAAAGAAGCAGATCCGGTCGATTAAGATGAAGGGGATAAAGCCTGAGGATATGGACCAGTATGACTGGGTGGGAGTTGGATGAGCTTGCCAGGTCCACCATCATACTGACTTTGTCAAAGAATGTGTACTTCTATGTGAACATGGAAAAGACTAGCTATGAGTTGTGCAAGAAGTTATGTGACCTGTATGAGAAGCAAAGTGCATCATCACAGGTTTATTGGCTGAAAAAGTTAGTTGATTTGAAGTTGGATGAGGGCACACCCATGTGCAACCATCTCAATGAGTTCAACACAATTTTCTACGTAGGGAGTCAATTTCGACAATTCGGTCAAAGCAATGTTCTTGCTAGTTACTTTGCCAGAAAGTTGGGATACTTTTTGCACAGCCATAAGTAATCGGCACCTCCTGATGGTTTAACATATGCTGATGTTAAGGGCAGTTTTCTTTCTGAAGAGGTTAGCAGGAAGAATCTTGATACTTCTCGTGGTACTAGCAATGCTCTTGTTGTTCGTGGTCGATCACAAGAAAAGGGCAAGCAGAATCAGAGAGGAAAATCTCGTAGCAAATCACATGGCCGAAAAGACATTGAGTGCTATAATTGTCACAAAAAGGGTCTATGAAGAAAGACTGTTGAAAGTGGAAACAAGAGAAAGGTAAATACAAGAAGCAAGAAGAAGGCAAGACTAAGGAAGGCAGTATTAGGATTGAAGAGATCAACAATGTTTTTGTTGAAGATTCTGATGGAGACATTTATCTCACATCTCCCATGGATTCAGCATTTTTGGTTGTCATTGATGACTATGCTTTACAGATTGGGTTACTGACTCAGGTGCATCATTTCATGTGACTCCTCACAGAGAGTGGTTCAGTACATATGATGCAGCCCGTAAAGGTCGTGTTCATCTTGGCAATGATTTTGCTTGCGACATAGTTGGTGTCGACGATGTGCAGCTAAAATTTTAGAACGGTTCTTCATTCATGCTCAAGAATGTGAGACATGTGCCGAAGCTTACCAAAAGCTTGATTATTACAGGACAATTGGATGATGCAGGATATTACTGCACATTTTGTGATAGTTTGTGGAAGATCACCAAAGGTTCTTTAGTGGTAGTACATGATTCAAAGTCTGGGACTTTGTACATGCTACATGTATCCAATGTTAAAAACCATATAATTTGTGTAACAGAGCAGCCAAGTGTTTCTTTGTGGCATCGTCGGTTAGGACTTATGTCTCAAAAGGGAATGAAAATCTTGTCTCGTTTTGGTTTATGTTTTCGGCTTCAGTTTCTCAGCTTTTCAGTTTGTGAGCATTGTCTTTATGGTAAACAAACACAATCACCACACAAAAGGGGAAGCACTCGGAAAAGTGAGCCATTAGAGTTAGTGCATAGTGATGTGTGTGGACCTATGCCTAACATATCCATGGAAGGTTCATTGTACTTTGTTATATTCATTGATGACTTCTCACGGAAAGTGTGGGTATATCCTCTCAGGAAGAAGGATGAAGTTCTTTCAAAATTTCAGAAATTTGTGGCATTAGTGGAGAATCAGTATGGCAAGAAAGTCAAGTGCTTAAGGTCAGACAATGGTGGTGAGTATGTTACTAAAGCCTTTCAAAATTTTTGTGATTCCTAAGGCATCAAAAGTGAGTTGAGTGCTTCATATAACCCTCCACAAAATGGTGTTACCGAGAGGATGAATCGTACCATACAAGAGAAGTTACGTAGCATGTTGTCTAATGCAGAGTTGCCTAATGGATTTTGGGTGAAAGCATTAGCAACTGCTGTCCATCTTATTAATAGATCTCCTAACAAGGCTTTAAATGAGAAGGTACCTAAAGAGCTTTGGTCTAGGAAGCCACCTTCTTACAAGCATCTTAGAGTCTTTGGCTGTGAAGCGTATTGCCATGTTCCAAATGAGTTTCGAAGCAAGTTGGCTCCTAAGTCAAAGAAATGCATATCTATGGCAATCCTAGCGAGATGGGATTTCAGTTATGGGATCCTGAAGCTAAAAAGATAGTTCGCAGCAATGACATATCCTTCAATGAAGAAAAGATATATAAGAAGCCTGTGCATACAGTGGAGGTCAAGAGAGTTACCTTCCAAGAAGATGGAGTTGTCCACAATAGGACTGAAGTGCCTAATGTCAGACAACAAGTACAGAATCCTCCTGTAGTACAAGATGTTGCTGAGGGACAACCAACTCAAGAAGTTATCAGAAGGTCAACAAGAGTTTCAAGGCCTCCTGATAGATTTACTCCCTCATTGGGCTACATTATGTTGACAAATTGGGCAGAGCCTTCCTGCTATAAGGAAGCCATGTCAATGGATGACAAGGCAAAGTGGGTGAAAGCTATGCAATCAGAAATGGATTCGTTGCATAAGAATCAAACTTGGAAGTTGGTTCGGTTGCCTAAAGGTAAAAAGGAATTACCATGCAAATGGGTGTACAAGCAAAAAATTACACCTCATAATAATAAACCCAAGTACAAGGCACGACTTGTTGCTAAAGGATTTCACTAGCAGCAGGGTATTGACTTTAATGAGATCTTTTCTCCGGTTGTCAAGATGACTACTCTGCGGTGTGTACTTGTGTTGGTTGCTAAAGACGACATGGAACTTGACCAGATGGATGTCAAAACGGTGTTCTTGCATGGTGATCTTCAAGAAGAAGTTTAAATGTAGCAGCCAGAAGGTTTTGTTTTGAGAAGGGCAATGAAGACTTGGTGTGTCAGTTAGAAAAGACACTTTATGGTCTAAAACAGTCATCAAGGGAGTGGTATCGTAAATTCTACTCGTTCATGCTCTCTCAAGGCTACAAACGTAGCGATATGGACCATTGCCTCTACACTAAGCGAGCTAAAGATGGTAGTTTATTGATTTTGGTCCTTTATGTGGATGATATGTTAATTCCGAGAAATGCACGGATGAGATTTTAGCCTTGAAGTCAAAGTTACATGCAAAATTTGAAATGAAAGACGTGGGTGAAGCAAGCCATATCCTTGGCATGCGCATTAAGTGAGATAGATGTAAGAAATTGGTCTATTTGTCTCAATCTTAGTACATTGCTAAAAATGCTCAAGCGTTTCGATATGGATAGGGGGAAGGCATTGAGTACTCCACTGCCTCCATATGTGAAACTTTCTAAAAATGATTGTCCTAAGTCTGAAGAGGAAAAGGTTGAAATGGCACAAGTGCCTTATTCATCTGCAGTTGGGAGTTTAATGTATGCTATGATTGCTACACGTCTTGATATTGCTTTTGCAGTGGGAGTTGTTAGCAGATATATTTCAAATCCAGGCAAGAAACATTAGGAGGCAGTGAAAGGGGTTATGCGATATTTGAATGGTACAAAAGACATGTGCATTTGCTTTGGAAGAAAGGAAGCATGTGTAATGGGTTACACGGATGTAGATTATGCAGGAGACTTGGACAAGAGAAGGTCCACTTCACGCTATGTTTTTGAATTCACT
Organism: Adiantum capillus-veneris; assembly: GCF_014529385.1. Lineage (NCBI taxonomy): Eukaryota > Viridiplantae > Streptophyta > Polypodiopsida > Polypodiales > Pteridaceae > Adiantum > Adiantum capillus-veneris. The sequence goes on from NC_140944.1 coordinate 12,897,888, forward strand.
AGAGCTGCAGTTTCATGGCGATCTCGTTTGCAAGATTGTGTTACCTTGTCTACTACAGATACTAAATATGTTGCAGCTTCAGAAGCTGGCAAGGAAGCTATATGGCTTGGTTGGCTAGTGGGAGACTTGGGAATCAATGTTGAGATGCCTATGTTACAGTGATAGCAAAGTGCTATACAATTGGTAAAGAATCCAGTGTTTCATGCAAATACAAAGCACGTGGATGTGAATTATCAGTTCATTCGTGAGGTGCTTGAGGACAAGCGATTCCAGCTTGCCAAGATTCACCACTGAGAATCCTGCTGATCTTCTAACAAAGGGCTTACCTTCAGAGCGGTTTGCACATTGTCTGGCACTCATGGGCATTGGGTAGATGATCATGGTCATTGTCTACTTGTATTGTATGTATATATGCATTGTCACCCCAGCTTAAAGGCACATTGTTCTTTAAGTGGGAGGTTGTTGGAAAAGGCCAATGTGCTGCGTCTAGGTGTTTGGCGGCCGAAGACTAATTGGGAACTAACACCGACCATTCATTTTACATAAAAGAATAAGGGCTCATGACCCTAACACTATTGTGTTTGGAGTCCACCCAAACCTATATCTCCTCTTTTCATCTCTCTTCTTCGTTGCTACACACACACGCGCGCTCTTGCACGCGCACTTCAAAAACTACTTTCCAAACAACATTTATACATTATGAGTTTTTGGTTATGCCCTTTGATTTGACCAACACTCCAACTACTTTCATGATACTAATGGATAGTGCTTTGAAACAGTATCTAATCAAGCTTGTCATTGTTTTCCTCTATGGTAGTTTAGTCTATTGTGCATCTCAAAATGAGCACTTACAACCTTTTGGTTTAATCAACGCTCTAGCTACTTTCATGATACTAATGGATAGTGCTTTGAAACCGTATCTAAGCAAGTTTTTCATTGTTTTTCTTGACTTTTAGCTTGAGTGAGAGAATGCTCCTTAGCCAATAGGAAGAAGGCTAACATTACGTAGAGAAAGCCTTTTTTCTCCACTCAATGCGTGCACACCACACACAGGCGTGTGCAGGCACCTGCGAGTAAGCCTGAGTTTTCCTCTGGTATCGACACCATCCTCCGGCGACAATTTCTTTTTGGCATTCTTCTCGATGCCTTGACGTTGGCCTCGACCATAGGTGGCTACGACATGGCTCTTAGATTTTAGATTAGCATTGGTTTGGAGACCAATTTGGAGGATATTTGGATAGCGTGTTTCCGTACGACGGTGGAAGGTGGCATTGACCTTGTTTGTCGGCTTTGAGTGAAGCGAGAGAGAGTAGTTAGCTATCCCAGTGTCAATCATGGCACATCCATACACGATGAATAGTCATGATGATGCAGTACATGCATACAACACATGGGACGCTGTGATAGCCAACTTTGCGTAGGTTTTATCAGCATTCGGGCATCTCATGTACAACCTACTAGTGTCGAGGATCGACTTAACAACTACAATGGGAGCATTTGCAGCAAGGATTGTCAATTGTATGGTGATTGACACTAGCATGATGCATCGTGGTGCTTTTTAGACCATATAGAGTTGTCTATAAGATTTACATGTAGGATCCAGCATGGATACGCACGCTTGCCTATCCCTAGAGCCAATACGACTGCATGTAGATCAACTAAGAGATCCAATGGGTGTAGGTTGAGAGAATCTCTCATCAATTTTCTTGTATACACTATTAGTTTAGCTAGTATCCCTCGCTTACTGGTGCATTGCCTTTATGTGGGGGTTTGTTGGGTTAAAAGCCTTGTGCCTTCTCTTGGGACCGGAGTGTGATGTCCGACCGTCCATTGACCATACTAACCTTATTATTTATACACAAATATAAGGAGCTCCTCACATCTTGCAGGTTTGCCCAACCCACATAACATGGTCTCTCTCTCGCTTCCCTCTCTTGCACGACACTGCACACACACGCATTTCGCGCACAAGTGCACTCACATTATTTATACATGATCTGAATGGTCAGAGCAATGGTACTACCAAAACAAAGACTCTCTTGAGAGGATTTAAGGACGAGGTTCCAGGTTGGCTTCAACGAGAACTCAAGTCCGATATGAACTCGAGGGGTTCACTATGTGTAAAACTACCATATCACGTGCATTCAAGACAGTTTGTAGAACCCCTTATTTGTGAATTTTTTAAAGGAATAAAATGTACCGTTTTCTTTTAAAATCTGTAAGCTTTTTTCAAATTTGAAAAATAGTATCCCTTATGTATATATATTTTTAAAGTTTTAATAAATTTAAATACCCTTCTGTTGAACTCATGTGATAGGTTACATTTTTCTTAGGTGACCTACCCGGGGATATGAACAAGCATGGTGTGAGTCGTCGATGATCATACGAGGTATCATTGATTGTGCTATCGCAACTCTTGTATCCGGTGAGTTTTTTCATGCATTTTCCCCTTCAATACATGCACCTATGCTATTCATCACCAAACATTGCTAAGTCCAAGGAACCCATTTATGTAAAGGCCAAGTACACGAAGGCCTTGCAAAGCATTTTGTCTAGGCAAGAGGAGCTTATGGGTGAATATCACAACACACTCTATGCTACAGACAAGAGAGGGCAAAAGAACACTCAATGGGTGGTAGCAACAACGAATCCTGCTCTTGGAGAGGAGTGGTCGTAGTAAGCGTCCTTAGGTAAAGCACCATGTCACCACATGCTATGAGTGGCAACATTTTCCCAACAATAATGCATTTATTGCAGCTTGGTCATGGGTCTAGATTGGAGCAAGAAACGAAAGTGGCTCATTGGTGATAGATTGTACACTCTCGCTTGTGTAGATTTTCCCCACGACCAACGAAGTAATGTGCTCAAGGCAATAACTAGCACTTTCAAGGGTTGCATCAAAGGCAATATGAAGCTTTCAAATAGACGGACAGAAGAAAGTGGTTAGTTGTGACGCGGTTTTTTGTAATTTTCCCACAAACAAAATTATCATTGGGATTATCAAAGATGGAGCTCCAACATGGAACCATCTAGGTGTGAAGCATCTTGTAGAGGATTTTCTTTTGCCAAGGGTGTGCCTGATATAGAATGACAATCTGGTGATATTAGCAAAGAGAGATCATGCATTGAAGCTATCTTTCCACTCACATGGCCAGGGATTCTATCGGGACCAATTGTTGTGGTGTGCTCTATGCCACATGGTGGCACAAGAGGACGCTTGACATTAAAAAATTTACCTTGATATCTATATTCTTGACATCCTCAACATAAAAAATATAATGTAATGAGGGATTGTGATGTGTAGAGTCAAACACTGAAAATGGTTGTATTTTGAAACGTGGAGGCACCCAACGAGTTGCTCACACATATGATAGTGATGTTTTTTTTTACCATCATGAGGAGCAACATTGGAGGTGGCAAGGGGATGAATGACCGTGGCGAGGTAATGAATAAACTTTAATGACATGAAAACTTCAAAGTTCGTATGTCTTTTTTGTTGCAAGAGGACTAGAAAGGAGTCCAAACTTTTATGATATGGCGCTTCGAACATACGCTAACAAAGGGGGTGTCATACTACAAGCATTTGCCGATAGTGGATTCCTAATGCAAGTGGCTTTACGACTTGGTTAGCATGCAACATTAATGGATAGAGAGGATGTTGTTTGCTAACTACCTCATTTACTTGAAGGTAACATTCTAGAACAAAAAACCTGAAGTGATGTCTGTCAAAATGTAGGCATGGTGACAATCACATAGGCTATAAGGTAATAATTAGGTCAACCAATTTTCGACTCTTGATAGAAAAACTGGGTGCAGGGGGAGACCACCCGATCACAATGCCTGGGCAGCCAGACCAATGTGAATAGGCAGGCCACATGATAAGTAGAGGTCCGGGATGATGGCAAGTCATTCTTCTCATGGTTGGGTGGTGAACTATTGACCATACCCTCTCTTGGGTAGTTTGCCCGCAAAGCACTATATGCATTATTGTAGTGTAATCCACCACTCATTGGCTAATGAGTGATTACTGAGAAGATAAGGCATCTTTTTGGCTACGAGGAAGATGAACAGAGGAGGAGCTTGAGACATCACTCACAGGGGGAGGAAGCATTTCTCTCTCTCTCTCTCTCTCTCTCTCTCTCTCTCTCTCTCTCTCTCTCTCTCTCTCTCTCTCTCTCTCTCTCTCTCTCTATATGAGCTTCTTGTTGCCCTTGTGCACAGAGTGCGTCACCCATTTGCTATTAAAAGTGTCGTTTGTACTGCTCTGTAGCATCATCGATTGCCATTGCCCGCAGCTGCCTAGCTACCTAGCTGTTGACGTTGTGGCGCCACCATCCCATCACCCACCCTTGTTGTCTACAATAAGTCACTGCCTTGGTAGTGGCCAACACTGCCCTACACACTTGTAGCTTCCAACAATGCCGCCTCAAGTGACGATAGCACCACACACAACCACTAGTTCCTTATCGACTTCTACTCTGCCTTGTCGTTATTGCAAGAACTATTGTCGTGTGACCAATTCTTCTCATGGCTCTAAGGTGAGCTATCAACCATACTCTCTATTGGGTAGTTTGCATGTAGTGGCACTATAACATTATCATAGTGTAACCGTGACACTGATGTGCTATGTGTGTGAAAGACAAGTATCTCTCTTTTGAAAATAATTGTCATGAAGGGACATACATCATTGCTTCATGCAATAGCCATAGAAAACTACTTGTGTTCAATGTGAATGGCATCCTTTTAAAATGTTGGCACAAGGAAAGTGCCCATTCCCTCAAAGCAAACATGCATAATGTAGGCAGAATGGTTGTTTGGCTTCGACATAGAGTCTTGGTTTTTCTTTGGGTGGTAGAACCATGACCAAGCTGCAATAAATGCATTATTGTTGGGAAAATGTTGCCACTCATAGCATGTGGTGACATGGTGAAGCTTTCTTCGAATAGTTGGCTTCGCTGAAAGGTAAGAAAATTGAGAGGAGTTGATCATCATTCAATGTCTTGTTTGTAAAGCACTTTAGCTCTCCCCTGATTCACACATCATAAATCCTCTTGACACCATTCTTGTAGATTTTAACCCTCCAAAGGTTGTCAAATATCCCTTTCATATGCTATTCATCGTGAGCAGTTATCACAAGGAATCGACTAGCGACAATGTCCTCCTCAACAAGTAGCTCCCATATCTAGAAGAGCTACATGCATATCGTAGTTTTGTCCAACAAAAGCCTTGCATTGGGAGTAAGAATCTAATAAAATAGTTTGGTTTTAATTGGTTGCTCGTAGTTTTGCAACAGAACCATGTTATGCATTTGCATACTATCGAGTACACTTCTTGACACTAGATAGATTGTTTCACACATGCTATAGTGAAAATTATTGTTTGATGACTAAACTTTAGTTTTAGTTTTGTTGGTTTGTGTACAAGTTAACGGATGGGTATTGCAAGAATTAGTAGACCGTGTCAAGATGGGAGCACTTTATGTCGTTTATGCTGCAATGATATTATGGCAACCGTGTATACTTGCTATCTAGGGCCTTTGACATTTGTATATGTTAGTTTTGCTTGAGAGATTTTTTTGGGACTGGAACTAAAAGATTTCATGAACTATTTACAAATCCTTTATTATTCATTTTGTTGGTAGGTGCTTAGTGTGTCTATATTTCCCTCTCTCTCTTTCACTCTAAATCTCTCACTAAAATAATTGTTTAAACTCCTTCTCTCTCCCTCTCCCCATGCCACACACACACACACACACACACACACACACACACACACACACACACACACACACACACACACACACACACACACACACACACACACACACACACACACACACACACACACACACAGAGAGAGAGAGAGAGAGAGAGAGAGAGAGAGAGAGAGAGAGAGAGAGAGAGAGAGAGAGAGAGAGAGAGAGAGAGAGAGAGAATGAAATGAAATGAAATGTTATATTAACGTCTTCAAAAGGCCAAAGTGACCTATGAGACCAAAATGCCAATGTGGTGGATCTGATACAAAGTTAGAGTAACAAAATGACAAAATAAAAATACTATGGAATCCTAAATTGGTAGGGGTGAACTAAGCAGCTAGCTAGGATAGCTAAATCACAAGAGATCCAGCATCAATCGCTGGCGGATCTCATGAATCTCCTCCATGGTCAGCAACCTAACCGTGCGTCGTGCATGTCGGGCCAAAGTGATCCGAATTCTCTGATGTAGCCTTCGTCGATGCTATGTAGTCCTCCGTAGTCGTGGGCATCTGGATATCCCCAGCTCAGTCGCTCGATCGATCAGTGTGCCTCTAATGTGAGGCGACAAGCTATGCTGTGGTAGCTCCTCCAAGTGTCCAATGTCTGCTCTAAAGAAGTCTCAGATGTGTCTCTAAGACTGGCTAGCCTCTCCTCTCATCAGGCTCTCTCTATGTCTGTGTAGCTTGAGCAGAAACAAACCCAGGCATCTCTGATCCTCGTACCTCATGAATTTGGAGAGTGGTCCAAAGCCCTCTCTAAACAAGCAATAGAAGCGGCCTCGTATCTAGTTGTAGACGGGGCAGAGGCATGTGTAGTACTACTCTGTCTCAGGCTCCATGTCACATAGGGGGCATGTCCTGGCCTTTGCTGGTACTCCGTTGTATCTCCCAGTCTCGATCCGCAGCTGGTGTGAAGATGTGTGTTTCTTGCCAATAGCACATCGTATCCCATGAGAGAAGTGGGTGTCCATGTATCTGGACCTCGTCACAAAACCATCCTCCGTAAGCTGGAGAAGATGCTCTTTGTAGAAAGCCATCTTCGTGCCCAACTCTTGTGCTGGCTGTATCCATGTTCTCCTGGTGTGTAGCTGAGTCAGGTCCTGGCGAATGAGCATGGTATCTCGAATTGTGTAAGAGTCAATTAGGGTGCATCCAGTGAGTACCGGAAGGGGGACAATCTGTCTATGCTAAACCCATGCGCTTGAAACCATGATGTCATCTCTCCATACCAACATGTTGTATCTCCCTGCAGGGCTAAATGTCGAGAGGACTCAAGTGCAAGGCGGGTGTATCTGTCTCTCGGAAGTTCCCACATGCGGTGTATGAAGGAGACATCTGGGGAGTGCCTCAACCACTAGTGGGGGGGAAGCTAGCTCTTCTTAGATAATGGCACTTGGTACTGAAGCCTTGGCTCTAATGAGCCGCGATTTCATAGAGACCAGAGGCTTCTCCATGTCCCCCCATCCATTAGTGCGACCTGTCCTCCCGTGGTGATCCAATAAAGGCCCGCATATCTTAGCTCCATAGAGCAATGCAGAAGCCACTAGAGTGTCAAAGAGCCAGAGCTTTGTCCGAGGCTCCTGAAACTGAACCTTTGAACACATCCTCTCCAATCTACCCAATGCCGCATGGACTCTGGTCACTCTAGTCTCTGCTGCTCTCCTCAATGAAAATGCTTGTCCACTAAAAGCCACTCCAAGGTAAGTGTAAGCATCTGTATACTCCATTGTCTCTTAGCCGTATGTTAATGCGGGTGCTGACTTCCTGATCCACTATGGGTTGGTATTAAATACCATGACCTTGATTTTACCAAGGTTGACAGAAAAACCGCTTTCATGGGCAAACCTATGCAAAGCATCCAAGTCACGTTGCATCCCCTCCGGAGAGTCGGAGATCAACACAACATCATCATCATATAACAATAGCGAAATCCATGTCCATGCCAGCGGTGCACCTCTATCACCATCTCTCTCAATGTAGTCATAAACCTCATCCACATACATACCAAATAGAGTAGGAGAGAGTGGGCAGCCATACTTCATCCAAATAGTGGAGTGAACCGGTGTAGATAGACCCTCTGATGTGCGTACATGCCCTACTACTGATCTGTACAATGCCATGATCCCCCAAATGATCTCTGTGAGTACTCCCATCTCCTATAATCTGCACATCAATATAGCTCTGGGTACTATGTCAAATGCGTTGCAAAAGTCCACAAAGCAATAATAGATCCGTCTCCCATGGGATCTGCCCTCCTCAATGATGGCCCTGAGTGTCAAGATATGGTCAAGAGTAGAAAAACCTCTCCTGAACCCTGCCTGCCCAGATGCACGCATTCCCTCCCTCTTTGCCCATTTACTCAGATGCTGCTCAAGAATGGATGCGTACAACCGTGCCAGTGTGTGTCCAATCATGACAGTGTGATAATTCCCAGGCTCCATAGGGTCTCCTGACTTGAATATAGGTACAATCGTATATAGGCTCCAAGTATTAGGCAAGCCCTCACACATGGCACAATTAAACATAACTACTAGAAGCTCTGCTAGTAGATCTATGGCATGCATGAAATGCTCAGCCACTAAGCCATCATGATCTTAAGTTCTTGGGCGACTGTCCAGGAACTGTATACAAAGATGATGCATACTGACCCCAAGTCTTTGTAGAGGTATTGGCGCGGGGGTGTGCGCTCATGAAAGAGCCGCCATGCCTCACGCAAGTCCTGACTCAAGAATAGCTGGTATAGATCCTGCTATAGTCGAGCCAAAAATGACCTCTTCTTCCACCGCACTAGGCGTCGGAAGTCAATCTGTGACTGTCTGTGAGTGATGTCCACCAAAAGCACCTCCCTTTGAAGTGTAGCTGTAGTCTGGTGGCATTCCTCATCATACCAGCTATTCTGAGGCATGCTCCCAGAACGGCGTCTCTGCTCAGGCTGTTGCTGCATCATGTAATGTCTGTGTCAATATAGTAGTAAGCTCCCATAGAGGTCACCCTGGCTCCTTAGTGCATAGGCGTCTGTAGATCCCGTCTATGTATACATAATCCGTCTCCTGCATGAAGGTGTAGCAAGTAGGGGTTGCTATCAATGGCTTGTGTGCTATAATGAAATGGAAAGAGATGGTCAACAACACAAGAGCATGATCCATTGCCACCCCAACATGTCTGGGCCCAACTATAAAATCCTCGATACTAGAGATGAGGCTTGGTTGTGCCATTACATAATCCACTGTGCTGGCTCCATGTCTGTGTGGAAAGCATGTGAAACCTCCCGTACCAGGAAATCTTTGTAGGCCATTCAAGATGGCCAATCCATGTGCAGTCCCCATGTTTATGAAGTGCCATCCATACTCAGTATGCTCCCCATCCTATCATAGTTTGGATAGGCCCATCTTTGCAACATCCAACTCTCTCAACATCTCCTCTAAAGTATCATAAAATATTGTCTGATGATGGGCAGTCCTAGCATTGAAGTCCCCTAGAATGATAATGTCACCATCTCTAGAGAACTCCCATATGTTTTCATCCAAAATAGAGAAGGGAGATTGTTCTCTGGGTGGTGCATATACTGACATACTTGGGGGAAGGTAGAAAATAACAATGTAAAGATATGTGCATGTCTCTGCTCTCAATCTTACCCACATGTACCTAGCTTTCTCATCCCTGCGGGCTATATGTATCAATGGCTGCAACTCCTCCCTGAATAACAGTGCCACTCCTCCTGAGCCCCACCTTCTGTGCTCTAATCGTGTCTCTTGTCTACAGGCTGTCTCCCATCTATATCCACTAATGTGAAGCATAGACTGCCCAGGGGCTTGATGTGTCTCAGAGTAGAAGATGATGTCTCTCCCGGTACAACTCTCCTCAAAAGCACCCACGTTAAGGCACATAGATCCATTACAATTCCAGGTAGTAACTTTAAGTGTGGTCCCATAGGCCTCACATCGTCATGTGGAGCGTCACTCCAATATCACCACTCTTCCATCTCGGTAAAAAGCAATCTTACCTTTTTTCCTTGCCGCTCTAATCTCTGGCATTACCTCCTGCATATGGGCGACCTGTGAGAGGGTAAGGTCATCCCCGAGAAAGATACCCGTCTTCTTAAGAGTTGATCTCTTCTTCGAAAAGTCCTTCTTCGCTTCCATAAAGGGAAAATGAAGGATGAGGCCCTTTCTTTCGAGGTTTCCCCCCTTGCTCCCATTTTTCTTGTTGCCCACTCTCCAAGCTCTTGAGTGCCTCAACTCATGAACCCCCATCAAAGCCATGAGTTTTTTTACCTCTTCGTCTACATTATCTTTGTCTTTAAGGCCGCAAATTCTCACATGTAGAGAGCGTACACGTCTTCTTTGCTCCTCTTCTAGTGTCAGGTTGGATGTTGTTTCCTTGCATTTCCCATTCTTTGCAACCTCAATCCATTTCTCAGCCTCATTTTCTTTTGGTTGAGTCTTTGTAATAACGTCCACCCAAGAAGTAGTCATTTCCTTATGCTGCTCTTCCCCCTCTTTGATGGCTCACACTTGCTCTTTGATTGTGTTAAGTTATTCTATTATAGAGGATTGCAATTCTCCCTCTTCAATGTGTTTCGTGATCATGCCTCAGCGAGATCCTTCTTGAGTGATGCAATCTCTTCGTCTTGGGCGGTCACACGATCTCCCATTGCAATGATCTTGCTTTCTTGGGCCAAAACACGATCTTCGGGCATTTTTATTGTCCGTAGTAGGTTGCGGTTGATCTTGTTAATGGTTTCGATCATTTCTTCTTTGCACTTTTGAACTGCATCTTCTAAGAAGAAGGGCTTATCTTTCTGCTTCCTCATGTTTGGTCGCTACCAAAAACGAGAGAAATTTTGCGACGGAAGGAGACGACACTATACGCACAAGTGCTTCCACATTATGCATACATGTTCTCCCACATTAAGCATACATGGTGTACAATTTCTGCAATTTTTGCAAATTATAACAAGTGCCTGCTTTTTGTAATTCCTGCAAAATTTTGCAATTTCTGAGAAAAAACTGAATTTTGAATCTTCTGGAATTTTTTTGATAACTAATGATTTCTGCTTGTAGAAGCCAAAAAAATGTATTCTACTGTACTTGCTGGGGGGGGGGGGGGGGGGGGGGGACGAGAGAGAGAGAGAGAGAGAGAGAGAGAGAGAGAGAGAGAGAGAGAGAGAGAGAGAGAGAGAAGTGAGTGAGGAAGAGGTGCGTAGGCAGAGGGAGGGAGAGGGAAGGAGAGGCAAGTAGCAATCAGAGGAAAGGAGGAGGATAGGGGGTAGGTGGAGGTGGTGGAGAGGAGAGAGTGGAGAACAATTGGTGGTTCTTGGGCTGCCCAAAAGAAGAAGAAAAATCTTGCTCCAAAGCTCGCTTCACGAAGCTCACTCCACTCCATATTCTAACTTTCTGGTAACATCCTCAAAGTTTTTGCATATTTGTACTCATGCACAAAGAGTACAACATCTGCAATTGTGAATATTTGTACTCATGCACAAAGAGTACAACATCTGCAATTGTGCATATGTTCATTCATGCCATCAAAGCTTGTCGTCTGCATGCCATACACCTAAGGTGGCCTTTAGAATCAAGGATGATGCAACGAGTTGAAGAGTTTGAGAAAATACGTGGGATTTATTTTGTTGTACCTAAGGAAAACCATGTAGGGTATATATAACCGCATGCAGTTCCATTCTATAGTCTATAGTTATTGTGTGGGAGAACGTGCTTACCCACCCCGTCCATATATGCTAGTTCCAGCCAAGGGTAGCAAAGACGGTCTTTCTCACCCTAAGTATCAATGGAACTGCATTCAATCAAGCACTAGGATGCTCATGGAGAGGGCTTTTGCAAATACCACTTTTGCATTCTTTTTAAGAGATACAACATCTGGAACGTGCCCTCGATGGTTGCTACTTGTCTATAGTGTTACACAACATTTGCATAATTCATGGAGACTTGTTCGACATGGATTGGGTGAATGAAACATAAGGGAACCTCAGAGTTGGGCGATAGGAAGATGAGCCCCCCGATGAATACCTCAGAGACGATTGTACATGGACAAGTGGCGATAGGTGAAGAAGCTAGCATGCTTGGAAATGGTTCTTATTGACGTGGCACTCTAGCGAAGTTCATGTACAAACAATACAAATGGAGGTAGATACAACTTGTGTTCCCTAATGATGTGGTAGAAAGAGAAGAATCTCCAAGTGTCTCTGAAAGTGGGTGCTATGAGTCTCAATCTAGGGAGGACGATTTTTCTTGGGCTCCTTGTATGTATTATCTTTCTTAATGTGATTTATACATTTCAACCCCACATTGTAGCTTTTATCCTCCCCCCCCTTCCCCCCCCCAATTAGCGTGATGCACGCAAATTCATGCAAAATCATGAATATATGTTCATTTCCACCCATACTCCCATCCTTGAGCTTTTTGGAGGAAGTGACAAAGGTGGTTGAAGACTTCGATTACAACTTGTAAGTATGAAGTAAGTGTCAAACTTTCTGAGAATGAGAAGGTTTTAGTGATTTGGAGGGTCAACTTGAAATGTGTGGGGCACCTTCTAATTTTTGATGTGGCAAGAATGGTGGATAGAAGTGTGAACAACAGGTGGACCTTAGTACGTGGGTGCATCTAGTGGAAAAGTGTAGGTCGAGGACAAGGGAGGAGCCTGTAGTTTGAACCCAACCGTATAGGGCCTCCTGAGTCACCCTTCATGGGACCATCCTTCTTACTTAGGGGGCTCCCCCATAGGCCCTCCAAAGGTGCCTTTGGAGGTCCATGTAACTTTTGTTGGTGTGCCCCATGCCAATGATATTTTCACTCTGGCTTTTGGAGAAACCGGATGTGAGTGTTACAGTTTAGTTGGGGGGTGCCTCAACCACCCCCCACATTTATGAATCACAATCATAATCTAATGTAGCCGATTTCCTGATTATAAGGTCAATACTAACGCCAACAAAATTAGAAAGCCGTGCTATGTTTCCTTCATTATCGACACTCTCACAAGATCAAATAGAAAGCTTGGCATGTACTCACGCTTTTGCTCACACTTGGCCTCCCACATAATAACAAATCGAATGGGAGACACTCACACATGAGAGAGAGAGAGAGAGAGAGAGAGAGAGAGAGAGAGAGAGAGAGAGAGAGAGAGAGAGAGAGAGAGAGAGAAGATGGCCCGTTGAATGAATCTCGCAGCAGTGGAGAGGAGAAGGAAATACGTCTCAATTTTGCACTCTCACACACGCATGGGAAGGGACGGGATCTACAATGGGATGATTGAGCATCGCGCAAAAAGTAAACTAGGGTACTCGGGTACCCAAGTTTGCTTCCCCCCCTTGCCCCCCCCTCCCACCTCAAAGGATTGAACCCACAAGGTAGGGGATGACAACCATGTGTTGTAACCACATCGCCCAAACACGTTATTTGTGGAATGTAGAAGTCTTTCTCGAGTTTTGACGTGCTAACATTACTTGAGCGTCATAGATCTTGTCTCGAAAGTAAAAAACTTGCCATCTGGCATATAGCTGAAGGTTTATTCTTAGACTAGGACTAGTACTAGAGTCTGGACCACTAGTCTAGTAGGCAAAAAAACCACTGGAGCAGTGTTCGGGAAAAATGTGCCGTTTTCAATTTCCAAAATTCCGGTTGAGGGCAAGGGGAAATTTCGCCCCAAGATAAACTTGATTTTCTAAAATTTCCTCTTGGCAAATTCAAGGAAAGAACTTTTGTATGTTTGGAAAAATGATTTTTCCCAAACACTGCACTGCTAGCATCAATGATAGGATTTGACGGCCATCTGCCCTTCTTAAGGCATTTTGTTGGTCGTATGAAGGCCAAAGTTTTTTTGAGTTTGTCATTGGAAGGGCTTGTTAAAAAATTATCCTTCTATAGAGAAGGGTGAAAAAATAGAATACATGTCAATGGAAGGGCTAATAAAAAATAAAAAAAATATATTAATGCTCATTTACAATATCTATATGTATATTGGTTATACTCATTGACAGAATATAGTATCTTGCCTTGTAAATTATGCGAAATTTTCTCATTGGAAAGGCAAACTAAAAATAGACCCTTCTATAGGGAAGGGTGCATTTTTCTACAACCCATCTTTTGAAAGAATAGGTTGCCCTTCAAATCCTAACACTCGCTACATGGCATAAATGACACCGACACGCCTTCCAACTTTTTTAGTGGCTAAGCGATTGTCTCGGCCCGCGGGCAATGTCGTACGACAGATCAGCCTTGTTCGTCTTCTGTCGAGCGTCTGTTGCTTGCACGAGCACAAACTATCTAAATTTTCGCTCGAGCCTTAGTCACACATCCTGAGCCGTCCTTCAACCAAAGCTTGTTGCCATCGAATCGCGCTTAACTTCGGAAGCTTCCTCTACATCTTCACGGGTTGGCTTAGCTCTTTGCGGTTCTGATCTGATTATTGAAGGAGTAGACCAGGGCATCGCTTTGTGCTCAGATGTACGGTGGTCTCTGAAATTGCCATTGATTGCATATTTCTTGGCCAGTTCGCAATGCTCACTGTCTTCATGTCATGTTTTCCTCCAGATGGAAGAGGATACCTCCGAAAGCCCGTCTGCATTTGGAAGCAAGAAGACAGACAACAATAGCTTTTTCAAGAGTGAAGATTTTTCTCCAGCTGCCTCAGACTACCAGCCAAATTTCATTTACGAAGGACCTGTGTATCATATGGGCGTGAATCGCCTTGGTCATCATTTTTGTCACCATCGCTTCTTGAGGGTCCGTGGTACCTTTGTGGAGATGTACAAGAAAGAGCCAGCCAAGGCACATGTATGGTTAGAAACTTTTGACACTTATCTAACAGTATCACATGTTTTAGATGAAAAAGAAATCTTGCTTGGACGTATGCACATTTATACTAATTGAGGACAATCTGGATCATCATGTTTCATCATTACCGGGGAGAAGAATATGCTAGCTGCAGGTGATCGAGGATGTTTTGGGTGTTGCAATAGGCATATCTTAGAGAGATCAAGAGGAAGAAAAGTTCATGCAGCTTGAGGTCTGCCACATGAAAAAGAGAAATACAGAATGTGAAGAGAAGAGAGGGAGATCATTGAATCAATCACTCTACTTCATTGTGTACTTTCAATCCAAATGGTACTGTCTTAGATTCACCATTGGGCCATCAGCATGGGATTCATCCGACATTCTTAATCTCCCTTATTAGATATTCACCAACCATGCTATAGTTGTAGAGTCAGATGAAAACCCATTTTGTTGTAAACTCAAAACTCCTGAAACGCTTCTAAATAAGAGCAAAACAGGGTGGCATAACCAAATATGAAAGGTTTTATTTTGGGTCTAGTTTTACAATGTCATAATCTCAACTAGTTCTTTGGAAAACAAAAGTGACATCATTGTTTCCTTCCCTCTCCATATGTGAGGGCTACAACACAAAGGCTTCAACACTCATGAGAACTCCTCTTGCTCTTACAGCTAGAGTAAACTCTCTATCATATCTCACACACATATTTAAAGCCAAGGACTCGCGTGGGATGTTAAAGCTTCATTCATTGCACATCCGCAGCATGTTACCTATGGATTGCCTTTGAAGCTACTTTTAATAGCATGCATGTAACTACGATCAAAATGCTCAGCTCTAGGCATTATGTATTCTACACTCCACATATTCGAAAGGAAACGAAATGAAACACGTCCAAACAATAAAACGAGGAAACTTTTCTTGTAACATTGGTCGCTAGACCAAATTGAAGTCACTATTTATCTGAATCAACCTTATCCTCATCTATTAGCCTTCCAATAAGAGTATGGGGTTCCCGTGATTAGAACTGTCATTTCTTTAGTATCAATTAGTGTGAGCCTTTCCTGGAAAATTCTGTCTTCCTTGTCAATCCTCGTAGCAAGTATTCCTCATTGTTTCAACTCATGTGTGTTCAATTCACAAGCAATCTTTTGTAACTTTGTATTAATCGCGTAGCATCAAGAATTAGAACAATTAACCTATTACAAGCCTAATTTTATTTGATTTGTACCCTCCCATCCTTGATAGACTCAAACTGTTTGTACGAGTGCTACGGAAGGTGTGGTGGAGAGAGAGAGAGAGAGAGAGAGAGAGAGAGAGAGAGAGAGAGAGAGAGAGAGAGTGGACAAGCCATGCAGGGCAACAAACTTTGCTGATAAGAGAAAGAGAATACAAGGCCTGCACACTACAATGCTAGAACGGGGAGACCCCCCTGCCTATATAGGGGAGCAACAAAAGTGCCCGACCACATTCATTAAAAACCCACGACCCAAATTCTGGGAATAAATGAAAAATTCTGAAAAAATAGGGCGCTCACCAAAAGGGCCACAGCTACTCAGCCATACCGAACATCCGCCCACATGCCTAGAATCTAGAGAAACCTAACAAGGCTATGCACAACCACAAAGAAGTCCTCACTCACGGGGATCAAAGAAGATGACCTCCAAAACACCCCCTCTCAAATCCTGGATACAGAACAAGATCAAACTCCAAGAGTGATGAAGGAACTGCAAGTCAAGTCCACCACTGCATCAAACACACCTCTTTATAGAGTATCGTAGGGCCCAGGATGGACAATCCTATTCTCCATTGGCAACAAGTGCTAGCAACTGCGATCAAAGTATGCTAGGCTTGGGAAGTGTTCGTTAGCCGTTTAGGAGCTCATCGCATGCCATGTGGGCATGTCATCAATAGCTGTAAATTATAGGAAAAGTTGTAAATCGGCCGCGCCTCCCCCGGGAACCAATCAAGCCATCCTACTCGAAAGTTCGGGTCGGAGTGCCAAAAGCCAACATACACATGTCATGTGCCCAAGTATCACAAGAAATATACAACCTTTGACTCGTTTGCCACTCCATCCTCCGGGGACCGAGTAGGTCCTCTAAGATCAAGGCATACAGGCTGAAGTTGCCAGGCAATTGGAAGATTTATAATGCGTTTCATGTGAGTCTTCTAAGACCTTTTGTGGGAGATGTGCCGGAAGATATGCTCGATGAAGATCAACTTGAAGTTGAAGAACTTGATGAGATCTTGGTATTTGAGGCACATAAAGAAAGAAAAGTTAAGGGAAAAGTTGCAAGACAATATTTGATGAAGTCAAGAACTATCCACCTATGGATGCAAAGTGGATGGAAGAAAGTGAACTGATAGAGTCCCCAAATGTATTGCAACTTTACCTTGAAGCCTTTAGTTTACAACCCATGTATTCCCCAACTTGGATCACTTCAGTAGAGCAAAGGTCAAAGGTTATGACACATGCTGAAGAGGGGGGTGATCCCGAAGCTTGCACTTCTCATGTACACAGGGATTCAGTGCAATAGAAGTGTACATTGCTTGATTGTAGTAGAAAAAGTGTGAAGAGCTCTCTACTGTGCGTGCTTCTCAGTGCAATATGCGTGAAACCTCACTCCAACAAAAAGAAAACGCAACACAACAATGGAACCAACAACTCAAAAGACACAACTAGTTGGAACATATTGCTTGTCTTGTGCAAGTGACACAGTAGCCCTGCTGCAAGTTGCCCACCACAAGGCAAGTCACCGTCTTGGTGAGAGAAAACACTGAAAACTATGAAAGGAAATTGCATATACTAAGTAGGCTGAAAAAAGAAGTGTATGGACCTTCTGATCGTGTCAACTCAAAGAGAGTGTCGTCACTACTGTCGCCACTGCAACATTTGAAGAGAGTCTCTGGAGGTGGAGCCATAAGATCGATTGTAGAGGGCCACACCATGCTCTCGACAAATTCTCCCTTTGTGAAATTTGGAAGCCACTTGGTAAGTTGTAGATGGTAGCACCTGTCCTAGATGGTACTGAGGCTGTCGACTGACGTAGCCATGGCGATGTGCGCCAACAAATCCCTAGCAAGAAATTCTCTGTGTCGGCTGGATCTGTGGCATATGGGGTGGATTGCTGTGTTGGATTGCTGAAACCCCTGGGGATGGTAGTCGAAATGTTGAGACTGAGCACCTCCCATAAACTGTCGCATAGCCTATAGCAGTGGGAGTCTGGTAATCTCTAGTGTTGTTCTACTGAGCCTCCATATCTCCGTGTAGTAGCATCTCCGGAAATTCTTGAAGTTGAGCTTTGAGGTCGTCAATGATTTGAGATTTCGCTCTCAAGGCTTGGTGCAACGCAAAAATGGTAGCATCTTTGTCCGCGATTGTGCTCTCTTCGACACGCAAACATCCCTTCATGGCCACATGTGGCTACGTGGCATTGATGAATGGCAGCGGTTGGCAGCCAACCGCTCTGCTCCTAGCTCAATGGTAGCGATAGCATTTTTTTGACTCTTTCAGGATCTCCTCAAATAGCCGGGAGAGCGAAGTAGATTCTGCCACAACTAAAGATCCAGTAGTAGCGCCTGAGGGTGTAGGTCTCTCAAAGGGGGTTGCAAGTGAGCTAGTAACATGCACAGTGGGTGATCCAGAGATAGGGAGAGACGACGAAGTAAGTGCAGGTGGTGCGTGTAGAAATAGTCACTTTGGCAGGAGTGAAGAGTAGTTAGGGGAACATGTGAGGAAGAAGCCACAGATGTAACATGAAGAAGTGGTTCGAAAATGGCAAAGCTGATCGTTGGCACTGTAGAACTAGGAGCAAAAGATCGTGGAATTTTCATCACTCTAGTCTGGCTCTCTGAGAATGGCAAAGGAAGAAGTGACTCTGTTGTGTCGTTCACTACTTTGGCCTTGCTTTTTTTTGTCTTCTTTAGTGATTGATTTACAACACTTCCAAGAGATTTTCTCTTTGTTTTTGAATTCTACCATTGCGTATCCTCATCCATGTCTATAGGGCTGACATGGATGTTGATGATTGTCTACTGAAACCCACAAAGTATAGTGTGTATGAGGTAGTAGAGGCCATCACAATGTGGAAATGTGGTAGGGACATCACACCTTCCCTTTGACTCGTTGGCATCCCTGACCAGAAACTAAAATTTGAAGATTGCCAAAAGTGCTTTGTTCCTCATATAGTCTACTTGATCAATTTGAAACACAATTCTTGACATGCTTGGATTGTAGCATCTTAAGAAAGCTAGGAATATGTGCGTGTAGTAGGCTTCAAAGATGGGAAGTTGATCATCCCGAGGGCATGACCAATCCGTGTCGCAGTAAGCGTGTGACCCGGTACCTTTGGGAAAAGTTCAAAAGCTCATAAACCATAGTGACAAGGACATCAACCGGTAGATCCGCATCAGCCACGCCGTTAAACCTAGCCTTTGCAGCTGATCGTGGGGAGTACTTCACAAAGAGATGGATTGGGTGGCTGCAAGTGAAAATTTAAGGAGAATTTTTCTTGACTCTTGGTTTTTATAGGCCTACTTATCTCATGGCTTAATAACTTATTATTGTTCTTCTTTTTACGTTTGGGATCTTTTTTTGGGCGTTGGAGGAGCCTGATTTTGAGCTTGAATTTGAATCGGAATTGTGTACAGACGCCCTGTAACTTTCATCACTAGGTGCACTTGAAGTCATGTTTGTTTGTACCGCCATGGCTACTGTGGTCGGATTCTTCTTCATGTGCAGAACTAATATGTCTTTCAGTAGGACAGGCTTTTTCCTCAAGGCTTCCCTACGTGATTGCCTGCTGCTACCTGCCATAGTGACACGAACCCAATGCTTCCAATCCGAAGGCTAGTTGAAAAGGAGTGTGAGTGGTCGTCGCTTTGAAAGAAGTGCGATATGCCATGAGAGTGCCGAGGATTGCTTGAGCCCATGACACTGGATGCAAATGACACGCTTTCCAAAGGAGCGCAATGAGAATCTTGTTAGTGCTCTTTGCTTGCCCATTGGCTCTTGGGGGGTATGAAAAAGACTTGCGATGAAAGATCTTGTAGTTAGTCAGTAGTGATGAGATCAACTCGTTGACAAAGTGACTGCTGCGATCACTGGTGATCTTGAGTGGGCACCCAAACCTGCAAAAGATATTCTCATACAAAAACTTAGCCAGTACTTCTGCCCATTTGGTGGCATAATTAGTAGCGACCAGGAAAGACTTGCGATTGCCTGGTTGAGCAGATGGAGAAATTGGACCAACAAAATCTAAACCCCACCGTTCAAATGACAACCATGCCATTGAAACTTGTAAAGGACGATTGGACTACCTGGTGGGATTAGGTGCACAATGTTGGCAAACATCACAAGCCTTCACATGAGCAATTGCATCCCTAAACACATATGGCCACCATAAGCCACTCTGAATTTCATGCTTTAATGTGACCAAGGTAATGACCTTCGGTTGGACCACTATGAGCATCCTCTAAAATATGTTTGATTTCATGAGGGAGACACAACTACGCAAAACACCATCTGGTCCATATTTATAGAGCTGACCTCTAATTAGAGTGAATGGTTTAGACTTTACCAGTGTTCTTTTTTGCAAGGGAGATGCATTCTCTAGGTACAAGCCAATGGACAACAAATACAACACATCGCCATACCATTTCGCGATTGAGTCCACTTTAAAGAGACTGCTATTTGGGAAGTCATCATCAACACCTGGAGCTTCTTCGCCTGTTTGTATGTGAGAGAGGTGGTCGACCATGACGTGACGCTTGCATGGATGAAGGACCACTTCAAAATCAAACTCCTGGAACAGAAGGAGCCACCGCCAAACCCAACGTGCAACGTGTGGCTTATTCAGCAGATAATATAGAGCATGATGATCAATAATAATAGTGAATTGAACCTCAATAAATAATGCCTCGCATACCCCTTAAACATTGTCCCTAGTGTATACTGCTGATTTCCAGGTGCATAACCAGCCATGTTTTGAAACACAGATTCACCAACCAAAATACCGAGGATGTACCTTTGTGGTTCTTTGTGCTTCTTTTCCTTGAGTGATGATACTGAACACTGCCAAAGAGCTTTGATACCAATGTAATGTGCAGCGGAAGTGAATGATGGTGTATGGCTCAGGATGAGTGATTAGTGGGTTCTCAAGGTTCCTTTTACTGACAGGAAGGGAGAGCCTTCTTGACTTAATGAGAGAATGTGCAATGACCAAATATGAGAGTGGAATGCAAATTGTGAGTGAGTATGCAAGAGAGTGCTAGAGAGAGAGAGAGAGAAGAGACGACACCAAATGGGGTCCCAAACCCCTCTCCAAGGGCCCCCCTCTCTATTGCAAGAGAGGTAATTGCTTTAGATTGCACAAAGTCTGGTACAATGCTCTAGATGCTGTGGTACTTGATGATGACTATGTGGACGACGACGATGATGGAGACTATGACGATGACTATGACAATGACGATGGTGATGACGATGACGATGAAGGTGTCGTCGTCAAGTCCAGGATGCGACGATGGCGACGAAGATGTCGTCGTCAACATAGGGATTTGCGATGACGATGGTGATGTCGACGACGATGATGGTGTCGAAGACGACGGCGTCAAGGCTGAAAACTGAAAACGCTAGATGCTTTGCTAGTGTGGCGGTAATGCCGCTTTTATCTGCAACTGTCGAGTCGCACTTGGGCTGAAATGCAAAAACACTAGGCTGATCTGGCTGAAAATGCAAAACACTGGCTGATCTGGCTGTAAACTGAAAACGCTCTGCTGTTCTTGGTTCGGCTTGGTCGATGCGGCGAGGTTTTGCGCGGGCTCTCGCGAGGCTAAGGCTGAAATCTGAAAATGCTGGTTTGCTGGTGCAAAACGCTGGTCATGAGGGACTGCAAGCGCAACCGAGGCCAGGATAACAAAGGCAAGTAAAACTGCATTGGACAATTCTGAGACGCACATGAAGTGGCCACTTGCACAGTTTCCAATAATTTAACTTGGAATAAAACTGCATTGGACAATCCTGAGACGCACATGAAGTGGCCACTTGAACAGTTTCCAATAATTTAACTTGGAATGCAGACGTTAGAGCACCCAATCCAGTTTCTGCATGGCCGATACATTCCAACCCAGCGGATAACCCAAATGGCGAACCAGAACATGTGGAGGAACAATCTCCCCAGGCCACAATATCTTATGCCAGTCACACTCTTTCAAAGGCAATAGCTTGAATTTACAAAAGTTAACTTTGAGACCTACTGCCAATCCAAACAAGTGAAGAGTAAACAGAATTTGCTGTACATCATCATAGTGATTGCGAGGCATAAACAAAGAGTCATCCGCATAGGCCTGACCAATAAATTGCTGTCTAGAAGGTAAAGTCAGGCCATGTAGCCTACCAGTGGAAGTCAAGGAATCCAAATACATAAACAAGGGGTGAGTAGCGATCGCATAAAGTAAAGCACTTAGAGGGCAGCCTTGCCTTACCGACCGTCCCAAAGGCCAAGATTCTGTGAGAGATCCATCCAGCAAGCCTGCAGAAGTGCTGTGTGCATACAAGAAAAGCACGACATGGGATAGCCTCGGCCCAAATCCCAAGTGTTGCATGGTATCTGCAATATAATCCCAAAGAACAGTATCAAATGCTTTTTCAATGTCAACCTGCATGACAAAGACATCCTGTCGAGTATATTTTGCATATTCCATACCAATGATGACATTCGCGAGGTTATCAGTAATTTGACGTTGTGGAATGAAGCCGTAATGAGATTGATGCAAGCCTTCATGCAGAAAGCACTTGAGTCGGTTAGCAAGCATTTTTGCCATTAATTTATATACCACAGGCATGAGTGTAATAGGCCGCCAATGAGAGAATTCTTCACACAATGCATGCTTAGGTATCAGCTTGAGCAAACCTTCTTTCCAAGAGGAGGGCAATTCTTACTGTTCCCAAGCTGTATTCATCATGAACAACAGAGGCAACTTCAAATAATCCCAGAAAGACAAGAAAAATTCCATAGAGAGACCATTCCAATGAGGAGCTCTCCATCGACCCAAATCAAGCAAGCTAGCGTAGAATTCCGACTCAGTGAAAACAGCTTCCAAGTTTTGAGCGTGCTGCATAGAAAGAAGGGGAGTAACATGCGATAGAAACATGTGACGCGCTTGGCGAGCTTCTGTCGTGGGAGCCTAAAAAATCTTGCCATAATGAGAGTGTAGGGCTAGTGCTAGCTCTCTTAAAGTGGAGGTCCACTCCCCTGACAATAATTTAACTCTCTGGATAGCTTGAGACTGCCTGGAGTGATGCAAATGTTGGAAGGTTTTTTTTGAAGCACATCCTTTATCTGCAAAAGCTTGTTGACGAGCTCAAGTCTGCCATTTGGCCAATTTCCTCTCATCATTGTGCCGTAACATAGCGCGAGCAGAAATCAACTCAGTCATTTGAGTTTCAGTAAGAGAAGAATGATTAGCCAAGTGCATTAATTTGCTACAACCATCCTTTGCCTGATTAACGTGTTCCCTTAATTGTGACAAATAATCCCTGCCATAATCCTGGATAATTACATTTGGGAGATTAGAGGCGGGATGATATCCACAATCATAGCGCGAAAAGGCTCATGCTTGAGATGAGCATTATTGACATGCAAAAGTCTCTTCTTGGGTCCTCCTATCCCCGGCTCTTCTGGCTTCTTTTGCTAGTGCTAGGTCTTCATTTATAGGAATTATATGCTGGGTAGGGCAAGCTTCCCAACAAACTTACACAAAAGAATTCCAAAAGTCACTTTTAATAAAATGACTTATAAGAGGTGTTTCCCACGTTGTCACAAAACTGGTGAATGCGGTGGAAAATGCTCATGCTGGGTACTGATGGTAATGTTCGTGCCGTGTGCAATCAGAGGGTATGCAGCTACTCTAAGTGCGTGGACATGCACGGCCTGCGCACAGGCTCATAAAGGTGCGAGCACACTTCCTAGGTTGTCCTAAACCCTAGAAGTAGGTCAGCTTGTGCACATGCACATAGGGTTAGATGTGCACGTGACATCCCCCCCTTCTCAAGGTGAGATACTGGTATCGAGCTGTATGGCGTCTATTGAAAGCGCTTCAACTCCTAGGATCGTGCGAAGTGCTCCTCGTCGGTCCACTTTGCTGCGTGGGTCGAGCGATGCTTGAACTTAATGAAGGTCTGCAATGCTTGCTTCTTTGGGCTGTGCCGAAAGCGACACAAAACGATCTGTTGCGGCTCCAATGTTCCAACTTCGTGTATGGTCGTGGGTTCACCTTCTTCAAGAATCTCTGATGAGGAACATTCCTGAAACCACTTCAAACACAAAACCATAAACATATCCATTCCATGTAGAGTAACTGGAAAAATACTATTCTCCCTAAATGAGTGTGCATGCAAGGCAGATGAACAAGGTGACGGTGTTACAGGCTTGGACACTCCAAGCGAGAAATCAATAGCAACACACAAACAGAAACGTCATAATCATTGAACTTTAAAAGAGAGAGAGAGAGAGAGAGAGAGAGAGAGAGAGAGAGAGAGAGAGAGAGAGAGAGAGAGAGAGAGAGAGAGAGATGAAATGAAATGTAATATTAACGTCTTCAAAAGGCCAAAATGACCTATGAGACCAAAAGGTTACATGTGGTGAATCTAATACCAGGTCCGGGTACAAAAAGTACAAAGAATTGAAAAGAAAATAGTGGGTAGGGGTGGGGTGAAAGCTGATACAAAGGAAATAGGAAATACTAAGGGTGAGTTGATACAATGCAATGGAGCTCTCTCACAGTCAAGGCATCATATACATATACATATACATATACATCAGTATCCGGGATGGCTCCTATGTCGCGCCGAGAGAGAGAGAGAGAGAGAGAGAGAGAGAGAGAGAGAGAGAGAGAGAGAGAGAGAGAGAGAGAGAGAGAGAGAGAGAGAGAGAGTCGACACTGCCCGACAAAGTTCCTTGCCCAGAGGTATTGGCCCCAAAGTCTGGCGCTCCTTTCGGTATTTCTTTAACATTAATCATTGCAAGTACGAATCTTGAGGGACCTCTGCTCTCAGACTCTGCGTCCAGATGGTCTGTAGAGGGAGGCCCCAAGGGCTCTTTTATTTTTACAAGGGATGCCCCGAAAGCAGAGCCCCAAAAGCTGTTTATCCCAAAAGCAATAACCTTAAAAGCATCTTGTCCAAAAACTGCCCAAAAAAAGCAGTCAACGTAATTTGCGAAAATCCGTACAACCTTCCACGTCAGCAATTGTCAGTGCAAAATGCGAAAATCTGTACTATGTGCCACGTAAGCATGCCAACGTAAATTTAGGAAATTCGTATTGTCTGTTGCCATGTCATCTGTCCACCCGCGGGTGGTCATGCCACGTCAGCAGTTTGTGACAGATGGAGTGCCAAACCGTTTATCAAACACACACAAAAAGTGAGAGCGAATCTTGACCTTTCAACCTGAACCTATCAACTGTGGTAAATCACAGCGGAATTGCCAATGCTTGATGGACAATCGTCCTCGTGCTTTTTCTGAGACTGTGTCATGCCAAGGAATAAACATGCAAAAGCGATTGACAAAATGGACAATCTGGAAACAATGTGGATTCCTTGAAAACAAATCTTCTTTCTTTTCTAGAGTGATCCGCATACATTTATGCTCATCCGTGAGTGAATCATGTGCATTGTGCAATGAATATGGCATGCCTGTGAAAAGGGAACAGATAAAGACAATGATTTTGAAAAAACAAGAGACCGTCACGAATGAGAAACTCGAACAATGCTTGTTGACTAATCATGCGAACACACAATACTTCCTGAGTGGGTTCCTTGGACCTCGACTCGAGAGCCAAGATCGGTCCTGCGTGACTTACCGTATCTGCAATGAGGTTAAATTTTCTAGAAACATCATCATCCAAACCATCATCCTTGCAAACAATCACATCTCATTCATGCAAAAAATGCATGTCGTGCTTTGGAGAAGACATGATAGCAAGAGAATTCTTTTCATGCAATGACTCATGCGTCTCTAGACTATCGAACTGTGTACTGAGAGAAACAATCATACTGCGTGCTTTAACCTCTTGTGAATCATGAGAGTGAGAGACTAATGGCAAAGAAGGAATGTTCTTGTCACAGCGAAGGACCACGGGAGGTGCTGTTTCAACTGTGAGAGAGTGTTTTCTTTCCAATCAATGCGTGGATTATAACAATTAAACCACTTAATGCAAAAAATCAAATCACATCCTTTGAGAGGAGAAACCACAAAACGTCGACGAAAACCGACATTTTGAACTAACACTGTCACATTAGGACATTCATGCGTGAAAGAAGAGTGCATGCCAGGAGCAAACCCAGAGATCGCAATTGGATCCATGGGGAGAGCTTCTAAACGTGCACTCTTCACAAGAGTCACTAATCGTATGATGCATACTACCTGAATCAAACAAGATCACAATGCGTGTACAATTCACATGACCATGACACAACATGAGAGAGACATCTACATGATCATGTGAAACTTCGGACACATTAGTGTGCTCACTGAGTGCATTCACAGATTATGTGGATTCTGTGGGTTCTTTAGGGTCTTCTTTCTCAGGACAATCTCGTTTCATGTGACCTTTAGTGTGACACTCAAAACATCTTTTGTCTCGTGCATATTCGGCTCGTTCTTCCAGAGTTAACCAACCTCCTAAAACACCTTGAGCAGTTTGTCAGGTGCAACGGAAGAGAATAAGGATTTGCTTGGATCCAGTACTCCGCACACAAACACAAGGGACACTTTACTTCACTTGAAAGAACTGAACTGAACTGAAGGAAAGAGAGAGACACAAGGGAGAGAAAAGAGACGACACAGGGATGTCGGGTCCCAACCCTCAAGGGCCCCCTTGCTCTATTGCCAAAGCAAGTACTTTCTTTATTCTTGCACAAATGCTACCACAATGACTAAATGATGAGATGTTGATGCTAATGGGTACTGATGCTACTGATGCTGGGTACTGGGTACTGAGGTACTGAGGTTCTATGTCGAGACGATGATGTCGACGACGAGGTGCTGATGGTCTATGTTGACGATGATGATGTCGACGACGGTTACTGCTGGTCTGTGTCGAAGACGGGGAGGTCTGCGACGGGTATTGCTTGTCTACGTCAAAGATGATGATGTCGACGACGGTAAGTGTTGGTCTATGTCGAAGATGATTATGTCGACGACGATGACGATGCTGACAATGACGGCGATCGTCACGGACACGACGATGTTGCCGTGACGACGATGACAACGCGAGGCTAGGGATGAAATCTGAAACGCTAGGGCTGATAATTGAGATCACTGGGAATCTGCTGCGATCGGGTACGGTGTTGGGACTATGACCACGACGACAATGGGTTGTTGTCAAGTCCGGGACCTGTGATGACGATGACGATGACGATGCCGACGACAATGGTGCCGACGACGACGACGCCAAGGCTGAAAACACTAAGGCTGAAAGCTGTAATCTGTCGTGATGGATGCATAGTTACAGGGAATGGCCATTTTCAGGTCCCCGTTCAACTGCTGAGAGAGAGACCAACTGCCGGGTGCAACACTTGGTGCACCACCTTCTGCCTCTACTGAGTGCCCAATTGGTTTCTTTTACAGCTTCTTAGCAATTTGCTCTACCTACTTTTCCAACAAAAGTCACTTATTAATAAATAAGTGAAAAATATGTACTTTTGGCAAAAAAGGGTTCTATGCTCTGGAAAATGCTCATGCTGAAATAGCTGTACTGTGCAAGAGAGGGTATGAAACTATGACCGGCTTGGACATGCACATCTTGCTAGAGGCTCACAAAGTGCCAGGCTCAGTCCTAAGCTAGGCTATGACTGATGCTAGACCATGGCAGAAGCATGTCCATGTGGCGCAAGTGAAGTGCGCACGTGACAAGATTTTTCATCAAGCGTCAACTTAGGGGTTCCCTGAGTTTTAGCCTTTCCTTTTTCATCATTGTGAGACTTCTGCGCTCTAGGTGTAGAAGAAGATTGAGAAGAATGATGACTGTTATGCTTACCAATGGTCTTACCGTGCTTTTCATTCGGATGGTCTTGCGAAGTACTCCACTTGTTCTCCTTCGGCTTGCCTTTGTTGTGCTTCATTTCTTGTGCTAAGGCGATTATGACGGCGTCATTATAGTCCTTAGGGCTGAAAACTTGCACATCGAACTTGATGTACTCGTTTAAACCAAAGAGGAAAGCCTCCTTGCGGTCCTCATCCGACTTATGCAAGTGAACGCCAATCTGCAAAATACGGTTAGAAAAAGACATAATAGGGGATCCATTTTGCTTAAGACCACGCCAATCTTCTCTTAAGCGATCAGGTACCGCGGTGGCATGAAGCGAGCCTTGAGCTTGTCTTGGAAGTCGACCCAACTGAAAGAGAGGGGTACGCCTTCCTCGGCATGCTTAAGATGCTCGGCCATCTGTGACTCTTGCCAAGCTTGATACCAATTAATGGCATCACTGGTTAGGTACATTGGCAGCAGTCAAAACTTTACTGTTACTTGTTTTCTTGAGAGTCGCAAAGTAAGCATTAAATTGATGCAGCCAAGAGTGAATCAAAGAAGCATCCATCTTACCAACATACTTACTAGACGTTAACTTCTCAGTGACTGGGTTGTTCGAATCTTCGTCTCTATCTGTGCTACTTCAGGACTCGCCAACCTCCTTGAGTCGCTCGGACTTCAAGGAGAGTACGTGTAGGACCAACTCCTTCATGCGTTGGTCTCTCTGCGCCTCTCGCTCTAACTCCATAGCCGGCGCTTCTCTTCGGCCGCTATGCATTGATCCTCGCGCGTTTGCTCATGCTCGAGCTCCATAGCTGCCCTTCTTTCTTCGGCCGCTAAGCGTGGAGCTTCTTGTGCTTGCTCACGCTCAAGCTCCATAGCTGCCCTTCTTTCTTCGCGATCTCGATCCATGGCGGCATGCTGCGTCTCTTGTTGTAGCATCATCTCCATCAGCGACTTGACCGAAGCCTGCATTGGATTTGGTGTAATCCGTGGCGTAGATGGGGATGGGGGAGGATTTGGGAACAATCCTCCTCGTGTAGAAACTTCTTCTTCTCCAACTCCACTCTCATCACCTTCACGCAAAGTATCCATGCCGCTTCGGGTGATGACCATGCACTGATTTCTTGGGTTCTTGAGATTCTTGGCTTGCAATCTGCGTCTAAGAAGGCTTTTCTCTTACCCAAGCTCGACTCTTTCCTGCGGGTGCACCCCTTGGCGGCCTTGTGCTCACACCAAGGTTGCTTTTTCCCACCTCACGTCGATTGGCCTACCGGTAAGTGCAAGGTCCGCTCTCAATGAGTGGAAATGAGGAACGAGGGGAGGCTTGACAAACCCTTCTTTCTTGGGTTACCTGCTACTCTTCAACAACACAGATTGGGATCGACACGCCCAAGTGGTCTTGGGTTACTTGCGATCACAACAAGCAAATTTTTTTCTTGTGGTTCTTTGTGCTTCTTTTCCTTGAGTAATGATACCGAACACTGCCAAAGAGCTCTGATACCAATGTAATGTGCAGGGAAAGTGAATGATGGTGTATGGCTCAGGATGAGTGATCAGTGGGTTCTCAAGGTTCCTTTTACTGATGGGAAGGGAGAGCCTTTCTTGACTTAATGAGAGAATGTGCAATGACCCAAACACGAGCGTGGAATGCAAACTGTGAGTGAGTGTGAGAGAGAGAGAGAGAGAGAGAGAGAGAGAGAGAGAGAGAGAGAGGAGTTGACACCAGATGTGGTCCCAAACCCCCCTCCAAGGGCCCCCCTCTCTATTGCAAGAGAGGTCTTTGCTTTAGGTTGCACAAAGTCTGGACAATGCTTCTAGATGTTGTGGTACTTGACGATGACTATGTCGACAACGATGATGGAGACTGTGACGATGACGATGAAGGTGTCGTCGTCAAGTCTGGGATTTGCGACGATGGCGACGAAGGTGTTGTTGTCAAGATAGGCATCTGCGATGACGATGGCTATGTCGACGACGACGATGGTGTCCAAGACAACGGCGTCAAGGCTGAAAACTGAAAATGCTAGATGCTTTGCTAGTGTGGCGGTACTGCGGCTTGGATCGGCAACCACCGAGTCGCACTTGGGCTGAAATGCAAAAATGCTAGGCTGATCTGGCTGAAAATGCAAAACGTTGGCTGATCTGGCTGTAAACTGAAAACCCTATGCTGTTCTTGGTTCGGCTTGGTCGATGCGGCGAGGATTTGCTATGGGATGTGCGGGTTCTCGCGAGGCTAAGGCTGAAATCTGAAAATGCTGGTTTGCTGGTGCAAAACACTGGTCTTCTTCTTGAGAAACGCTAGGGCTCCTATTGAGGTGCTGCCTATCTGCTGTGGTGCCTGCCTCCTTCTGTCCCTGACTCTTCTGCCTTCTTCTGCTAGTGCTAGGTCTTCATTTATAGGAATTATATGCTGGCTAGGGCAAGCTTCCCAACAAACTTACACAAAAGAATTCCAAAAGTCACTTTTAATAAAATGACTTATAAGAGGTGTTTCCCACGCTGTCGCAAAACTGGGTCAATGTGGTGGAAAATGCTCATGCTGGGTACTGGGTACTGGGTACTGATGGTAATGATTATGTTGTGTGCAATCACAGGGTATGCGGCTACTCTTAAGTGCCTGGACATGCACGGCTTGCGCACAGGCTCACAAAGGTGCCAGAACACTTCCTAAGCTGTCCTAAACCCTAGAAGTAGGTCAGCTTGTTCACGTGCACTAGATGTGCATGTGACACATGCTCTATATGACACAACTAGCAAATCCTAGCCTTTGCTAGTACTTCCTAAATCTGCCAGTCTCAATCTCTAACTGACGCGATGACGTGCACATCCGACCAATAGCACATCGTATCCCATGGGATAAATGAGCGTCCATATAGGCTGGTGTGATCACATATCCATCCTCTGTTAGTTGGAGAAGATGCTCTCTATAGAAAGCCAGTCTCGTCCCCAACTCCTGTGTTGGCTGTATCCATGTGCTCCTGGTATCTAGCTGAATTGGATCCTGATGTGCGAGTCTAGTGATCTTTGTCTGTGTGAGAGATAGGGAGGGTGCATCTAAGGAGTACTGAAACGGGGGTAGTCTATCCATGCTGGAACCATGTGACTGGAACCATGCTGTATCCCCCTGTAGCACGAGAGAGAGAGAGAGAGAGAGAGAGAGAGAGAGAGAGAGAGAGAGAGAGAGAGAGAGAGAGATCTGGGAAAGGCTCTTGATGTTGATAACAAGCTGCTCATACAAGTGACCAAGGGTGGTCCGGCATAGAATCGACATGCTCAATGGATAGACCTGAGGCACACACAACTGCAACTGCTACTGTCACGACCGACAGCTCCTGCATATGAGGCCACTAACATGTACTCCACAGGACTGCCCTAGCCTGCTAAGAAAGCGTGGTTTTGGTGGGATCTCTCCTAGCAAGAAGGCTGAAGTAGAGGGGGAGAGAAAATTGGATTAGGGTTGCCCATCGTGTGGTTGGGAAACCGGCCTGTAGCCTTACTAAAGGGCAGTAAACTTTGGCTTTCACCCGATCTATACCTTGTTTAGATTTCCCTGCACTTTATGACACAAAGTAACTTCACAAATAAACCTGTAACTGGAATTCACCACTTCAAAACAATTCAGGACTTAGTAGCTAAAGCGCTCCCAAGTATATATGACACCTTGTAGGCCCCAAACACTGGCACCCCTGTCGGTATTTCTTTTTTCTTATTCAAATAAACGACCCGAACACTTTCACCTAACTCTCACCAAGACGTTCAAACCTGTCAAGGGTTATAATTGCAGGTTTTCGACCCAATTTTGGTAGCATAACGGTGCCAAGACACCTGTAGGTCAAAAGCACATGTCAAGGATGGGTTCTGTTTTATTTACAAGCTTTCTGGTGAGCTGCAGATCAATTTCAGCATGCTGTAATTTCCTGTTTTGGTCATTGTCAGGTGCTCAAAGCCGTGTATATACACCCCAAGGCTTTCCCTAGGCTCCCTTGATGTTGCCTTGCAGTTTAGGTGCGAAAATCTGAACCTGCAAATAAACACAGCAGGCAATAATTTTCTGTTTTGGATCGTTTTGAGTGGAGCAAACACGTCTATGGGTGTCTTAGGAGCTCCCGCACGCAATGGGACATCCATGGAGTTCCCAACAAAGCATGGCACCCTTTCAAAGGCATGATATAAAATTCTTCTGTGTCCACATACGACTGAATATGCAAACATAGTTTTTCAATGATGGGAGGTACACACTTTGAATGGCTAGGGCATGCGAAACCTGCCTTGGCTGTGAATCTTCTCTCTTCAGCTTTCATGCCCAACTTGATAGCCAAGTCTGGTGAGATAACGTTTGCCTTTGCACCTGGATCAATGAAAATAAGTGGTATTTGATCTCCCACTTTATCCCACTCTTTGTATAGCTCACTGGCATCAAAATTTGGCCTATCACCCACCATATCTGGTACTAAACCGGCCGCGGGTTTGGGCTTTTTTCCTTTCTTGTCCTCTTTGTCCTCTGAGTCAGCTGGCCTCTTCTTGTTTGAACAATCCACAATAAAGTGACCAGGCTACTCGAAAATAAAGCATTTACCCTCAACATTTAAAGCCTTCTTTTCCTCTTGCATATGCAATATCAAATTGTTGGAGGAACGTAAGGGCCTTTGTCTTGTCTTCAAAACCATTGACAGTGTCAAACTTCATAGCTGCACCACCTTCTTTGAATGGTTTTGGCTTGTCAAGCACTGTCAAATTGTCATAAAAAAGTGTCTGCAACATGGTTACACTGGTTGGAATCATCTGTACTCCTCGGCCACCTGCATTTTGGCCTCCTGGTGCGATGTGTTTGTTGATTGGAAAATCCAGCCATATCAAAATTGCCCCATGGCACCCCAAATTGGCCGTGAATACTCTGAAACCCTGGCTGTAAGCCAATATTATCATACATGGAGTTTGGCATCATGCCTTGCATACCTCCCAAACATTGTTTCTGGTATATAGTGCTGATTTTCAGGTGCATAATCAGCCATGCTTTGAAACACAAGTCCATCTCCAAAATACTGAGGATGTACCGTGGGTGGTGGATGTCAAAAGGCAGGCACCACATGCCAATAGAAAAGAACAGACTGAACAGACTTTTAGCACTTGAATAACAACTGAACTGAAAGAGAGAGACGACAAGTGACACGGAGTAGCGGAATTCCACCCCAGAGAGTATTGGCCCCAAACTTTGGCGCCCCTTTCGGTATTTCTTTATATTGCATCATCAAAGTACAAGCCGGTACTCCAGACTCTGCACCTTCTCTAGGAAGCATGACGGAGAATGAGCCCTAGCCTCATATTTAAAGGCCCTTGGCTTGAAAAGCAGTTTATATGAAAAGCTTTCAAACTCAAAAGCTTCTGGTCCAAAAAGCATAAAAAGTGTTCAAAAGCTTCTGGTCCAAAAAGCAATGCCAAAAGCTGCCAGCGCAATTTACGGAAATCCGTACAGCTTGCCACGTCATCAGCCAACGCAAAACGCGAAAATCCGTACAACCTGCCACGTCATCATGTTAGCGTAATTTCGGAATTTGTTTGCTGCCTTAGGGTTAGGGTTTTTGGTAGAAATTAGGGTTTGCAGGTTTTAGGGTTAGGGTTTCCAGGATTAGGGTTTCAGAAATTAGGGTTTTCAGAATTAGGGTTTCTGGCAGAAATTAGGGTTAGGGTTTTCTGCACTCGGGCAACCACGTCCTCACTATATGACACTTCTTCTGCTGCTTGTTCTTCTTAGGGTTTAGGCCCCTCGGCCGGCATCTGTAAGTTGGCTCCATTCTTTAGGCTTCGACACGTCAGCAGTTTGTTACATCTCCCCTTCTTGAAGAGAGTAATCGTCCGCGATTACAACATATCTGCAAAACAACTCAAGTTAGCTCAAAAATTTCCGAGGGACATTCCGAGGGACAATTAGTTTGCTCTTTTTATTAAGGAGTTAGCTTCTCCTTTCTGCTCTTTTGATCAAGGAGTTAGCTGCTCCTATCGGCTGTTTTGATCTCCTTTCGTCCAGATCGGAACTCTTGATATTCCGGCATAGTAAAATTAGCCATCACACCCAGACCGTACTGATCTTCCTCGGGTGTTTTGATGCACTAAAATTACATACCCAGGCAATCTCATCCAATTAGGAATATTCAGTGGTTGGCACATCACAATGCAACACAAATGCTCACATATGCATGTTACAAGACATAGAAACATAAAGCCGCTGATGAACACTCCTCCCGCATAACCTAACAAGGTCCGGGCCGGGAGATATTTAACGACTCCCTCATCACTCCTCCCGCATAACCTAAAAAGGTCCGGGCCGGGAGATATAGAGGCCTTTTACAACCAAACGCCCCCCAGACCGCAACCTGCGTCGTTTGGAGGTGCTGAGAGTAACCACTGCTCAGACTTCTTAATACTCCTCCCGCATAACCATCCAGGTCCGGGCCGGGAGTCACAACAACAATTATTTTACAAGCATACAACCAAACGCTCCCCAGGCATCGGCCTGCGTCGTTCGGAGGTTTAAACAATACCAAAACAGTATTTACCACTTCTGCATCCGGGAGTAAAATCACCAATCATTGAAACCAGTATCAAACCAGAGTCAAATAATTCAAATCGGCACCAAAACAGGTTCAAAACAGATACCATCCATTTCAAACAAAGTCCAAACAGGATCACCAAACAAGATCAAAGAGAACTCAACTTAAAAAGCAATCTCGACATCAGTCGAGCTCGAAAAGTCGACTGACTTTCCATCTTGAAACCTGCACCAAAAATTAGGGTTAGGTTCCTTCCATGAGGTCGTAGCCGAGCACGGCATGGTCCATCAGCTCTTGGACAGACAGTGTTTCTTTGGCGGCGATGGTAGTCCCAAGAGATAGCAATCACACTAAACCTCCAAGGTCATCTGCTCGTGAAGAGACATCTACTGGGAGATGTCGAGAAACTTCAAGTTATAATCTGCTAGGGTTTCCATGGCAAGCATTTCAGGATACCCCACTCTGCCAGAAGTTGCACTCCGAAGGAAGATGTCAGAAACCATATAACTTCGGGCAAAAATTGTCTTGAAAGCTTGCCAAGTACTTGGAGTATGCTGCTTGGTAGCTGTAGACATCAACATCTGCATGGCACTGCTTCTGAGAAAAACAGTGACTTGAAACAAGTCTGGATCCTTCTCTTGCAAGTGATCTTAATTGGCTTATGCCCTGTAAGACACTGCGGTGAAGACGAGAGCGCGTCCGATGTGCGATGAAGTAAGGGTGGGAGTGGCTAATACCTCAAATATAACTCAATTCCAATAGCTCTGTCTGCTCTTTTGTAGGATCTGTATGCTTTCAGAAAAGCACAGGCCTGATGCTTTGATACCACTGTCACAAGGCAGACACCACGTGCCAATAGAAAAGAACAGACCGAACAGACTTTTAGCACTTGAATAACAACTGAACTGAAAGAGAGAGACGACACGCGACACGGAGTGGCGGAATTCCACCCCAGAGAGTATTGGCCCCAAACCTTGGCGCCCCTTTCGGTATTTCTTTATATTGCATCATCAAAGTACAAGCCGGTACTCCAGACTCTGCACCTTCTCCAGGAAGCATGCCAGAGAATGAGCCCTAGCCTCATATATAAAGGCCCTTGGCTTGAAAAGCAGTTTATATGAAAAGCTTTCAAACTCAAAAGCTTCTGGTCCAAAAAGCATAAAAAGTTTTCAAAAGCTTTTGGTCCAAAAAGCAATGCCAAAAGCTACCAGCGCAATTTACGGAAATCCGTACAGTCTGCCACGTCATCAGCCAGCGCAAAACGCGGAAATCCGTACAGCGTGCCACGTCATCATGTCAGCGCAATTTTCGGAATTTGTCTGTTGCCTTAGGGTTAGGGTTTCTGGCAGAAATTAGGGTTTGCAGGTTT
Source organism: Adiantum capillus-veneris (assembly GCF_014529385.1). Lineage (NCBI taxonomy): Eukaryota > Viridiplantae > Streptophyta > Polypodiopsida > Polypodiales > Pteridaceae > Adiantum > Adiantum capillus-veneris. Next base: position 12,933,378 of record NC_140944.1, read on the forward strand.
TAGGGTTAGGGTTTCCAGAATTAGGGTTTCAGCAATTAGGGTTTCTGGCAGAAATTAGGGTTAGGGTTTTCTGCACTCGGGCAACCACGTCCTCACTCTATGACACTTCTTCTGCTGCTTGTTCTTCTTAGGGTTTAGGCCCCTCGGCCGGCATTTGTAAGTTGGCTCCATTCTTTAGGCTTCGACACGTCAGCAGTTTGTTACAGTGGAAATACTTAATACATAACCTGGAAAGTAGTTCCCTATCCATTTAGACCAACACTTGGACGCGCAAAGGTGGCTGGTTAAAGTGGAATCGCGTGAGGAATTGCCACCTGTTCATGGACAAAACAAGTTTGCCTTGGAGCCTCAAGTGACTCTGCAACATGCGAATGCTCCCTATCCTGCTGGGTCGCATTTCCGACTTGCCCTTGAGCCTCAACGGGCTCTACTGGATGAGAAGGTTTCCTGGTTTGCTGTGACACTAGTGGAGCTTGCATAAAATCTATAAACTTGGGGTGGAGAAGAGAGATATTGAGGTAGAAAGAAACAGGACTTCACAGAGAGAGAGAGAGAGAGAGAGAGAGAGAGAGAGAGAGAGAGAGAGAGAGAGAGAGAGAGAGAGAGAGAGGCTCTCCATGCTGATAACAGGATGCTCATACAAGATGGCCTGGTGTTGAATCGACATGCCCAATGGATAGACCCGCGTACACACAAGTGCGGCAGACACGGCTGACAGCTCTTGCATATGAGCCCACTGACACAAGGGCTGCCCTAGCCTGCTGAGAAAGCATGGTTCTGGCGAGATTCTTCTGGCAAGAAGGCTGAATTGGAGGGGGAGAGAAACAGATTAGGCCTGTCCATCGTGTGGCTGTGAAACTGGCCTGTAGCCTTACTAAAGGGCGGTAAACTTTGGCTTTTACCCGACCTGTATGTTGTTTAACTTTCCCCGTACTTTATGATACAAAGTAATTTCACAAATAAACGCGTAACTAGGAATTCACCACTTCAAAACAAGTCAGTATTTGGTAACTAAAGCGCTCCCAAGTAGACAACGATACTGTGTAGGCCCCAAAGATTGGCAGCCCTCTTGGTATTTCTTTATTATTGCAAATGAACGACCCAAACACTTTCACCTAACTATCACCAAGCTGTCCAAAACTGTCAAGGGCTGTAGTTGCAGGGTTTTAGACCCGATTTATTGCAAATGAACGACCCAAACATTGTCACCTAACTCTCACCAAGCTGTTCAAACCTGTCAAGGGCTCTAGTTGCAGGTTCTAGACCCGATTTCGGCAGCGTAACGACGCGAAAACGCCTATAGGTCAAAAGCACACGTCTAAGACAAATTCCATTGCATTTCAGAAGCCTTTTGGTGAGCTGCAGGTCAATTTCACAATGTTGTAATTTCCTGTTTTGGTCACTGTCAGGTGCCCAAAGCCCTATACAAGCACCCCAAGGCTTTCCCGAGGCTCCCTTGGTGTTGCCTTGTAGTTTAGGTGCAAAACCCTAAACCTGCATATAAACACAATAGGCTGTAATTTTTTGTTTTGGATCATTTTGAGCGGAGCAAGCATGTCTACGTCGTACGGGTGTCTCAGGAGCTCCCGCACGCAATGGGACGATTCCCTTGTAATTTGGGATGAGTTATCATGCAAGAAAACTCTTTGTTTATGCAATTCTTTGCGATGGAATTGTGCGTAGCTGTGGGGGATTAGCAATTAGCTAATCCAGTTTCATGTTCAGAAGGTTCTTGCCTTGGCAAACATGCATAAAACCCACAGAATTGTACATGGTCATTTGAGTAGCCCAACTAGTGGGGCATTACCATATGTGCAAAGGGGGGAGAGAGATGCACGAGAGCAAATCATCATGCTACTTGAGACAAGCGAGAAGGCAAGCTTTCCATTAAAGCTATGATCCCCAACACCCACTACTCACACACACTTTTTTGTAAATCCACTTTGATTGATTTACAAGTGGGAAACCTCAGAGCGAGGAAAACCCACGAAAAGAAAGGGATACAAAAAGCGGAGCACTATGAGGCTCCAAAGGCTAGAAACAATCAAAGTAAATCTTGTAGGTATCAAGAGTGATGTCTCCAATGTCATAAACGAAATGCAACGCTTGACCAAGAGACAATCTGAAATAGGGAAAGGGGTCAACATAAGTGTCTTGGGACATTAAGGAGTTCCTATGGTGCTAGATGGCCCACAAAGTCCAAAATCTGACCCAGGTGAAGAACACTGCAAACTGAGTTTGCGGTGACTAGAGCACCCCAAAAAGCCAAAAGCGTCTGTGAAAAGAGCCGGAAGCAAAACCTAGCCGAAGAGCAGTCGTGTCACGTGACACATCCAACCCTATGTGTCCGTGGACAAGCTACAACATAACAGGGTTCAGTTAGTCGAGTCAAGTCTAGATTAGAAGTGATCTGACACTTTTTTGCGTCTATTCGTAGACCGTGCATGCCTAGTCACTTAGCATAGATGCATATCCTCTGGTTGCACATAGCATGATCATCAGTATTCCTTTCAGAATCCATCAGATTCAGTCAGGGGAATTTTCCAGTGTATTTAGCCTATTTTCCCTATTTTTGGTATTTTTAACTTATTATTTTTAAGTGACTTTCCAACAAAAGTAGGTAGGGCAATTTTACTAAGTTAATATATAAGCAAACCCAAGTTAGCACAATAGGGCAGATGAGCAAAGAGCACAGTAGGCTTCCCAAGCAACAGGTGCTCCCTCCCTCTCTCAACAAGACCTCCCCAAGCCATCCCTTGGTGAGCCATCCCCAACGTTTTAGCATCGCCTATACTTCCTCTCCCTTGGCGTTTTCTCCCATAGCAAGATATCGCCATCAATCTCCACTACTTGGCATTTTCCCCCGCGACCAACAACCTCAGCCAATAGCGTTTTTGATTGGCAGCCCCATAGCAACGTCAGCGTTTTAGATCAGCAAATTCAGCATTGAAAACGCAGCATCAGACCTGCCATAGTCAGCGTTTTTTCAGCCTTCAACAACAGCAGCAAAACGCAGCCTGAACATGCTACAACCTCAGCGTTTTTATCATCAGCATGACCCTCGACAAACCCGTCATTTTGAGCCATAAAAACAGCAGTAAAACAGTCATTTTCAGCCATCGAACAGTCCCAAAATTCAGCAAATAGAAGACCAGAGATTTCAGCCCTAAGTCGTCGTCATCATCACCATCGTCGTCATCGGCATAGTCCAAGTTGCATCAGTCCATTGCATACGCATTGTACCACTTTGTGCAATCAAAAGTAGACCACTCTCGCCGACGGGCGTGGGGCCTTCGGAGGAGGGTTTTACAAACTCTCGGGTGTCGTATCTCTCTTCTCTCTTTCTCTCAGTCTCATACACTTGCACGCACAATATCCACTCACTTTGTTCGTGATCATAGCACTCTCCATAAAGACAGAAGGCTCTCTCTTTCCCTAAGAACTAAAAGGAACCTTGAGCAAATATAGATCACTAATCTTGAGAAAATACAACATTCATTCTGCTGCACCTAGCATTGGTATCAGAGCTTTGGCAGTGTTCTGTATCACTCAAGGAAAGAACCACAAGAATTTTTTTTTTTTGCTTGTTGAGGTCGCACGAACCCAAGTCCTCTTGGGCGTGTTGATTCCTAATCGTGTTTTGTTGAAGAGTGACAGGAATCCCAAGAAAGAAAAGCTTGTCCAGCCTCCCCTTGTGTCTCTTTTCACTCATTGAGAGCGGACCGTGCACTTAGCGGCCGGCCAATCGACGTGAGGTGGGAATAAGCAACCTTGGTGTGAGCGCAAGGCCGACAAGGGGTGCGCCCGCGGAAAGGAGTAGAACTCGGGTGAAGAGAAGATCCTTCTCAAACACGGTTAAAGAAAACCTCAAGAACCTCAAGACCCTCAAGAACCGCAAGAACCTGAAGAACTCAAGAACCCAAAGAAGCAAGACCCTCAAGAACCAAGTTCCTCGTGAACTTAAGAACCCAAGACCACAAGAACCCACAAGAACCCCCAACTTCAGAATGGTCATCACTTGAAGCGGAATGGATACTTCGCTTGGAAGCGAGGAGCATGAGAGAGGCGAAGAAGAATTTTCCCCACCAGGAGGTTTTTCCGATCCTTCCCCATCTACGACAACGATTGCACTAACTCCAATGGAGGAGTTGGAGTTGATGTTTCTGGAACAGAATTTACAACGCGAAGCAAGAAATGCAGGATTGGAGCGTAAACACCAAGAAAGAATGGCAGCCATAGCGCGTGAGTACACGCAAGCACGCTTGGAAGCCAAAGAACGACAAGCCAAATTGGATCGTGAGCGCGCAGAAAGACAAGCAGAGATCAAAGCAAGGCAAGCAGAATTTGATCGAGAGAACAAAGCAAGACAAACAGAATTTGATCGCGAGCACAAAGCAAGAAGGGAAGAGTTCTTGCGACTCTTTTCTCAAGCTCAGGCACAGATGCAAGAGATTCGGGAAAAGGAGACTCTCTCAGTCTCTTCTTCTCCAAAGCATGACACACATTGCATGATTGTGTGAAGCACGATGATGATTTGATTGACAATGTCTTGCATGATGTTTTGATTGACAATGATAAGCACAATGATTTGCATGATGATAAGCATGATGATTTGAATGACAAGCATGATGATTTGGATGACAAAGATAAGCATGATGATTTGAATGATATTGCTAAGCATGATGATTTGGATGCCAATGACAAGCATGATGATTTGCATGATCAAGATGTGATTTCTCACAATCATGATGAGTTGCATGAAGAAGATGTGATTGTTCACCAGGATGGTGTGTTAGTTGATGCTTTTTCTAGCGAAGCTAACCTTGTTGTAGATTCGATCAATCACGAAGAATCGATCTTGGCTTTCGAGTCGAGGTCCAAAGAACCCCCACAGAAGGATTCGGTCAATCACGAAGAATCGATCTTGGCTTTCGAGTCAAGGTCCAAAGAACCCCCACAGAAGGATTCGGTCAATCACGAAGAATCGATCTTGGCTTTCGAGTCAAGGTCCAAAGAACCCCCACAGGACGATTCGATCATTCAGGAAGAACCAATCTTGGCTCTCGAGCTTAGGTCCAAAGAACCCTCACAGGAAGTATTATGTGTTCGCATGATTGATACGTACGCATTGTTCGAGTGTTTCATTCGTGACGGTTTCCTGTATTTTAGTCAACATCGTTATGTGATCTCTTTTCCTAGGCATGACATGTTGTATGTTGAGCACGTTTCTCTCATGGATGAGCACGAATGTATGCGGAATTTTCATGAAAAGTTGAAAAGTCTGTATGTCAGGAAGTCACATTCTATGTCTCTTCCTTGGCATGACACAGTTTCCGAACGAGCACATGACAGTATGAGCACCAAGCATGGGCATTTCCATTGTGTTTTGCCACAGTTGACTAATTTCGATCAAACAGGAAAGATTCGATCTCATTGTTTGTATGTGTTTGATGAACGGGTTGTCACTCCGTCTCTATGTTCATCTACATTGCATACACAGTCTTTAGCGAAGACAAGATTTTTTCCACTCACTTTACATGGAATGGGTATGTTCATGGTTTTGTGTTGGAAATGGTTTCAGAAATTTTCAGCCATGGAGATTCTTGAAGACGGAAGAAGCAAGACTCTAGACGAAGTTGACACAAGGAAGGAGATTCAAAAGATTTTGTGTCGCTTTCGACGCGGCCCAAACAAGCAAGCGTTGCAGACCTTTATGAAGTTCAAGTACCGCACGACCCATACAGCAAAGTGGGCCGGCGAAGAGTCCCTTCCAGGATTCCGGATGCTATTGGCGATCTCCCTCGACGCCATACAGTTCGGTACCGGTACCTCACTTTGAAAAGGAGGGGATGTCACGTGACACATCCAACCCTATGTGTCCGTGGACAAGCTACAGCATAACAAGGTTCAGTCAGTCCAATCAAGTCTAGATTAGAAGTGATCTGGCACTTTTTTGAGTCTATTTGTAGACCGTGCATGCCCAGTCACTTAGCATAGATGCATATCCTCTGGTTGCACACAGCATGATCATCAGTATTCCCTTCAGAATACATCAGATTCAGTCAGGGGAATTTTCCAGTGCATTTAGCTTATTTTCCCTATTTTTGGTATTTTTCACTTATTATTTTTAAGTGAATTTCCAACAAAAGTAGGTAGGGCAATTTTGCTAAGTTAATATATAAACAAACCCAAGTTAGCACAATAGGGCAGATGAGCAAAGAGCACAGCAGGCTTCCCAAGCAACAGGTGCTCCCTCCCTCTCTCAACAAGAACTCCCCAAGCCATCTCTTGGTGAGCCATCCCCAACGTTTTAGCATCGCCTACACTTCCTCTCCCCTGGCGTTTTCTCCCATAGCAAGATATCGCCATCAATCTCCACTGCTTGGCGTTTTTCCCCGCGACCAACAACCTCAGCCAATAGCGTTTTTGATCGCCAGCCCCATAGCAACTTCAGCGTTTTAGATCAACAAATTCAGCATTGAAAACGCAGCATCAGACCTGCCATAGTCAGCGTTTTTTCAGCCTTCAACAACAGCAGCAAAACGCAGCCTGAACATGCTACAACCTCAGCGTTTTTATCATCAGCATGACCCTCGACAAACCCGTCATTTTCAGCCATAAAAACAGCAGTAAAACAGTCATTTTCAGCCACCGAACAGCCCCGAAATTCAGCAAATAGAAGACCACAGATTTCAGCCCTAAGTCGTCGTCATCATCACCGTCATCGTCATCGTCATCGGCATAGTCCAAGCTGCATCAGTCCATTGCATACGCATTGTACCACTTTGTGCAATCAAAAGTAGACCACTCTCGCCGATGAGAGTGGGGCCTTCGGAGGAGGGTTTTACAAACTCTCGGGTGTCGTATCTCTCTTCTCTCTTTCTCTCAGTCTCATACACTTGCACGCACAATATCCACTCAATTTGTTCATGATCATAGCACTCTCCATAAAGACGGAAGGCTCTCTCATTCCCTAAGAACTAAAAGGAACCTTGAGCAAATATAGATCACTAATCTTGAGAAAATACAAGTCATCTACCTATGAAGGAACGTGTTTTCTTATGGCGCTGCTTGGTGGGAGCTCTATGTGTCGCCACCACAAGGATGACTCGGAAAGCGATCAGAACTGGTTACCATGATGCACAATCCATACATTAGACTGAAGGATGGCATAGACACTGCCAGCTGAGATGCAGTCCAATCTCGTAGTAGCCAGATTCCAATCAGAGAAGCGAGAGTCCACATCCAAAGGAGGAATGTGTGAGTGATCAGTAAGCATCCTTTGAATTTCCCGCCAGAGAGGAGAATAGCGAGGACCCAACTGAAAGCGGGACACTGTATCAACAAATAAAAGAACATAACCCGAGTCACCAACCACCTAATGCACCTGACAGATTCCTTTTTGGGAAAAAGTACGCTTGGCGAGGAGAGCGTTGAACCAAAGTCGAAGTGAAGGCCCTGCTCCAATGCTACCTCTACAAACGAAGGGAGTTACCCACAGAGGATTGTCGACCATTCCAAGCCAAATGCGAAGTGACAACCTTCCAATCAACAATGAAAGAAGAAGTAAAGGGACATCCAGGAATGTGTCCTTCAAGCATCCCAAAAACAACATCCCCATAAGTCAGTTTCCAATGACCAAAAGCTGGGGTGACAATGTGCGTATACATGTGTGTGACCATGAGAGCCCAGGGTTGCTGCTCCTCGACCAAAATTGGCAACAGCATAGCTTTCCGAGTCAAAAGATGACGTCGCAAGTCCAAAATATTTAACCCTCCAAGCCGCTTGGGAGAACATAGCTTGTCCATAGATAGAAGCCGAAGACCCTTCGTGCTAGACAAGGTCCGCCAAAAATGCTGTAAAATATTGGACATTAGGGACTGCAAGCGCAACCGAGGCCAGGATAACAAAGGCAAGTAAAACTTCTTTGGACAATCTTGAGACGCACATGAAGTGGCCACTTTGACAGTTTCCAATAATTTAACTTGGAATGCAGACATTGGAGCACCCAATCCAGTTTCTGCATAGCCGATACATTCCAACCGAGCGGATAACCTAAATGGCGAACTAGAACATGCGGAGGAACAGTCACACTCTTTCAAAGACAATGCTTGAATTTACAAAAGTTAACTTGAGACCTGCTGCCAATCCAAACAAGTGAAGAGTATGCAGAATTTACTGTACATCATCATAGTGATTGCGAGGCATAAACAAAGAGTCATCTGCATAGGCCTGACCAGTAAACTGCTGTCTAGAAGGTAAAGTCAGGCCATGTAGCCTACCAGTGGAAGTCAAGGAATCCAAATACATAAACAAGGGGTGAGTAGCGATCGCATAAAGTAAAGCACTTAGAGGGCAGCCTTGCCTTACCGACCGTCCCAAAGGCCAAGATTCTGTGAGAGATCCATCCAGCAAGCCTGCAGAAGTGCTGTGTGCATACAAGAAAAGCACGACATGGGATAGCCTCGGCCCAAATCCCAAGTGTTGCATGGTATCTGCAATATAATCCCAAAGAACAGTATCAAATGCTTTTTCAATGTCAACCTGCATGACAAAGACATCCTGTCGAGTATATTTTGCATATTCCATACCAATGATGACATTCGCGAGGTTATCAGTAATTTGACGTTGTGGAATGAAGCCGTAATGAGATTGATGCAAGCCTTCATGCAGAAAGCACTCGAGTCGGTTAGCAAGCATTTTTGCCATTAATTTATATACCACAGGCATGAGTGTAATAGGCCGCCAATGAGAGAATTCTTCACACAATGCATGCTTAGGTATCGGCCTGAGCAAACCTTCTTTCCAAGAGGAGGGCAATTCCTGCTGTTCCCAAGCTGTATTCATCATGAACAACAGAGGCAACTTCAAATAATCCCAGAAAGACAAGAAAAATTCCATAGAGAGACCATTCCAATGAGGAGCTCTCCATCGACCCAAATCAAGCAAGCTGGCATAGAATTCCGACTCAGTGAAAACAGCTTCCAAGTCTTGAGCCTGCCGCATAGAAAGAATGGGAGTAACATGCGATAGAAACATGTGACGCGCTTGGCGAGCTTCTCTTGTGGGAGAAGAAGGGGCCTCAAAAATCTTGCCATAATGAGAGTGTAGGGCTAGTGCTAGCTCTCTCAAAGTGGAGGTCCACCCCCCTGACAATAATTTAGCTCTCCGGATAGCTTGAGACTGTCTGGAGTGATGCAAATGTTGGAAGAATTTTTTAGAAGCACATCCTTTATCTGTAAAAGCCTGTTGACGAGCTCAAGTCTGCCATTTGGCCAATTTCCTCTCATCATTGTGCCGTAACATAGCGCGAGCAGAACTCAGTCATTTGAGTTTCAGTAAGAGAAGAATGATTAGCCAAGTGCATTAATTTGCTACAACCATCCTTTGCCCGATTAACTTGTTCCCTTAATTGTGCGTAATAATCCCTGCCATAATCTTGGATAACACATTGAACACGCATAACAAAGCGGAAACAGGCTATGTCCATATCAACATACATCTGGGAGATTAGAGGCGGGATGATATCCACAATCATAGCTCGAAAAGGATCATGCTTGAGATAAGCATTATTGACATGCAAAAGTCTCTTTTTGGGTAGGCGGTCATTGACATCAAAAGAGCCAAAACGAAGTTTCAAGCATACGGGAAATGATCTGAGAGACACATAGCATAATCAATCGTCATCTCGCATACAAAGTCATCATCTTGTTGCATGTGTAAAAGATACCAGCGATCCAGCCGCGCACGATACATATATTGAGCATTATTCTGAAAAGTGAATCCTGGATCAGTTGCATGCAAAAAGGGCCACAAATCAAGCCCATTACATGTCAACATAAATTGATCCCATGATTGCCATTCCATATGAAGCATGTGAGAATGCCCAGTATTATTATTCGCAAGGTGTGGTGCATTTTTAAAATCCCCACAGAGAAATGCATTGGAATGCAAACAATAAGAGGAGATAGCACTCCACAACCGTTCCCTATCTGCAGAAGCTGTGTATGCATATAATGCTCCAAATTCGAAAACTTCCCCGTTAACAGTACATTGGATGACCGTCCATCTCCTAGCAGGGTCATTGAAAACCAAGGTCGGGAAGAGTTCATGTCGAACAAGTACAAGCACTCTAGAATAGCTAGTTGATCCTGCATAAGCTATCCAGTAGCCCACAAAGTAAGAAGTCTGTCCTGCAAATTGATGCTGGTTATTCTCTTGAAGAACCACAATGTCCGCTTTACATGTATGTACATAGTGCCAGGTAAGCTGCCACTTGTCGTGATTGCATAACCGACGCACGTTATAGGAGATGCAATTCAAAGAACTATGCATTCTATATGGTATATACAGTGGGCGAGGAAACGGGAAAAAGGGGAGAAAACTCAAGTAGCAGTGCCCATCGAGACATCCTCCCGAGCTGTAGGTACCTGAGGAGGTGGGTCAAGACCTGAACCCAGATGATTGAAAGTAAAGGCACCTTGCGATGAAGAGGCTTCTCCTGTAACAACTTCCTTGTAAGAGTGAACCACCTTGTCCCAAGCTTTAGCCAAAGAAGTGTTGCCATTACAAGGGAGTTTTTTCTGAGCAACATTCTTCAAAGGGGACACATAATTACGAGAAGATGCCGGAATACAGGCTGTAGCAGCTTTAGCGGGTTTCTTGGGCACTATCCAAGTTTGAGAGGTTGAAACTTGTTCTTTTCCTTTGTCTTTAATATTTGGAGAAGCAGAAAGTGCAGACAATTGTAATTGTTTCACTTTACCTTTATTCGCCCCTACTGTCGGGGAGGAGGTTGAAGCACCTTTGGTTTGAATCTCAGTAGAAGATTTCGGAGGTGAGCGAGGTTGAGACTTAGGGACAACTGAAGGAGGTGGTTGCAGGTTTGGTTCCGGACATTCGGACTGCATATGACTAAATTTTCCACAGCAGAAGCAAGAATTTGCAAATTTGCCCCATTTAAGCTTAACTGGACGCTTTCCAACCACTGCATCCCCAGAATCGATTGAAATACGTGCTGGTGTGGGGATATCTGTGTCCCACAGAATACAAACACGGTTTGTGTTTGCGTCCATCTTAGGAGGGCAAATGACTTTGCCAAGTTGAGCAGCCAACAAAGGAAGAAAGTGACACCAAGTGCAAGGAAAGTCGACCATCTCAACCCAGACGGGACACTTGTGACGAATGAGACTTTGATAGTCCTTGGTGAGAGCCCAGGGCAGTACATGAGTCATCTGCATATTGAAGAAAAGAGGAGACATTTCAAGCAGATCATCCCGAGCATCCATGCCAGCCAACAAGACTTCATAGAACCCTCGCGCGCCAAAGTAAACCCCTCGGATTGCTTGCCGTTTGAGTAGGAAATCAACCCATTGGCTCACATCTTGAGCCGTAGGCATTCTACCCGTGAAAAAAAGAATCACCGTGTTAAGTGCATATTGAGCAACAGGATCCATAAGCTCCTGTACAAGGATGCGCACTTCCATGACGGGAGCGGATCTTTCTTAGGCTTGACGTGCATCCTCGAAATCCTCATGCAAACAATCTTTGATAAGGCTTAAAGCATCCATATCCGAAGATTCCATGGCTTTCCGGCGCTTGTATATACACACACTGCTCACCCGAATCCATGTGAAGCTGCCACACACACACACACACACACACACACACACACACACTTTTTTTTTGTAAATCTGCTTTGATTAATTTACAAGTGGGAAACCTCAAAGCGAGGAAAACCCACGGAAAGAAAGGGATACAAAAGAGGAGCACTATGAGGCTCCGAAGGCTAGAAACAGTCAAAGTAAATCCTGTAGGCATCAAGAGTGACGTCTTCAGCTTCATAGGCAAAATGCAGCGCTTGACCAAGAGATAATTTGAAATAGGGAAAGGGGTCAACAAAAGTGCCTTGGAACATTAAGGAGTTCCTGTGATGCCAAATGGCCCACATAGTCCAAAATCTGACCCAGGTGAAGAAGACCGCAAACTGAGATTGTGGTGACCGAAGCACCCCAAAAAGCCAAAATCGTCTGTGAAAGGAGCCGGAAGGAAAACATAATCGATGAGCAGTCGACACTTGTCGAATGAAGGCTCTGGAGTGACGACAACACCATAGCAAGTGTGGCACGGTCTCCTCAGCTTCAAGGCATCTGGGGCAGCGGGAAGGCGCAATATGCCGAGCATGCAACACACTGCCAACAGGTAGAGCTCCCACCAAGCACCGCCACAAGAAAACACGTTCCTTCAAAGGCAGATGACTCTGCCAAATGCGAGACAATGCGTGTTGCCACCACAAGGATGACTCGGAAAGCGACCACAGCTGATTACCCTGATGCACAATCCATACATCAGACTGAAGAATGGCATAGACACTCGCAGCTGAGATGCAGTCCAATCTGGTAGTAGCCAGATTCCAATCAGAGAAGCGAGAGTCTTCATCCAGAGGAGGAATGTGCGAATGAGCAACAAGCATGTTTTGAATCTCCCGTCAGAGAGGAGAATAGTGAAGACCAAATCGAAAGCGGGAGACGGCATCAGCAAAAGAAAGAACATAATAACTCGAGTCATCAACCACCTGATGCACCTGATAGATTCCTTTTTGGGAAAGAAAATACGCTTGGCGAGGAGACCGTTGAACCAAAGTCGAAGCAAAAACCCTGCTCCAATGCAGACTCTCCAAGCGAAGAGAGTTTCTGCCAGAGGATTGTCGACCATCCCAGGCCAAATGCGAAGTGAACCTTCCAATCAACAATTAGAGAAGAAGTAAAGGGACATCTAGGAATGTGTCCTTCAAGCTTCCCAAAAACAAATTCCCAATAAGTCAGTTGCCAATGACCAAAAGAAGGGGTGACAATGTGCGCACATAAATGTGTGACCAGGAGAGCCCAGGGTTGCTACTGCTCCACCAAAACTTGCAACAACATAGCTTTCCGAGCTAGACGATGACGTCTCAAGTCCAAAATATTCAACCCTCCAAGCCGCTTGGGAGAACACAGCTTTTCCATAGATAGAAGCCGAATGCCCCTCTTGGTAGACGAGGTCCGCCAAAAATGCTCTAAAATATTGGACATGAGAGATTGCAATCGCAACCGAGGCCATGATAACAAAAGCAAGTAAAAGTGCACATAAGCCACAAGGATGCACTGGAGAATCATGGACGCACATGAAGTGGCCACGTGGACAATTTCCAATAGTTCAACTTGGAATGTAGACGTTGGAGCACCCAATCCGTTTTCTTTATAGCCGATTCATTCCAACCCAGTGGATAACCCAAATGGCGAACCAGAACATGGGGAGGAACAATCTCCCCAGGCCACAATATCTTATGCCAGTCACACTCTTTCAGAGGCAACAGCTTGGATTTGCAAAAGTTAACTTTGAGACTTGCTACCAATCCAAACAAGTGAAGAGTATGCATAATCTGTTGTACATCATCATAGTTATTACGAGGCATGAACAAAGAGTCATCCGCATAAGCCTGACCAGCAAACTGTTGACCAGAAGGTAAAGTAAGGCCATGTAGCCTACCAGTGGAGGTCAAGGAATCCAAATACATAAACAAGGGATGAGTAGCGATCGCATAAAGCAAAGCACTCAGAGGGCAGCCCTGCCGTACCGACCGTCCCAAAGGCCAAGATTCTGTGAGAGAACGATCCAGCAAGCCTGCAGAAGTACTGTTTGCATACAAGAAAAGCACGACACGGGATAGCCTAGGCCCAAAGCCCAAATGTCGCATGGTATCCGCAATGTAATCCCAAAAACACACACACACACACACACACACACACACACACACACACTCGCACAAAGCTGAGGAGGCGGGAGAGAGGAAACCCTAAACTGAGAGACGAACACACACTAAGGTGTATACACAGAGAAAGACACAAACGCAGACGCACCTAACACACACACACACACACTCGACAGCAAACACTACAGCAGGACTGCATACCCGGCTGGCTGCAGAAGCAGGTCGCATAGGTCGCAGTCAAGGAACAAGGTGTGCAACGGGCAGCAGAGTCTCCTGTGGGTGACAGGGAGCACGCGCAAGTAAGCTGAGGGCGTTGCAGGAGATTGCGTAGTGGGACGGGGGGGGGGGGGGGGGGGGCGTGTCGCAAGGGCACACGCAGGGCCACAAGCACTCATCCGCAACACACACACACACACACACACACACATCCTGCACACGCACGCGCGCGCGCACACACACACACACACACACACACACACACACACACACACACACACACACACATTGTAGGGCACTTATTGATAAAAAATCAGCCCCTTCTTAGTTTGGGATGAGGCTCCTGGATGTGTGTGTTGGTCTGCAGGTTGCTCTCCTACTGATGTTTGCTTCTTTTGGTTTAGACCCACCAACTTATAAAGTCGTGTTGAGGGGCATAAATGACTTTGACTGAGCTTAGACACTTCTTTACTAGTCGGATTCCAATGCCAATCGGCCCAACCATCTCGTGGCTGCCTGGCTTTGACTCATGCGAGTGAAACACTTGGCCATTTCACATTAGCCGTGCAATGTCCGGGCATTTGTGATTTCAAAAAGAGGCTCCCAAAAATTAAATAAAAATAAAGTGAAGGAAACAAACAAATACAGTTGGTGTTTGTTATAGTCTCATGATAGGCTGCCCCCCTCCTCCTCCCGTATGCCTGCACCAAGATGTAGGTGCTCTGCATCTGGAAGACCATGGGGCCTCCTCACATTGGCCCTGAGAGAAAAACACATCCTTGCTGCCCATCAACTGCCATGAGGTGCTTCCCTACTGCTGGAATTGAAAAACGCTAGGGCTGAATGGGGAAAAACGTTCGGGCTGATCTGTAGCAAAACGCGAGGCTAATCTACTCTCTGCCCACTGCCCAACCTAGTGCTGCCCGTTAGAGGCGGCCTGCACCCCTAGGGCGTATGCACATGTTGCCTACCCCCTGTATCCCTGCCCTGCATATATAGCCCCAGGGGTTCGGATCGGCCAACTGTCCACAAGCCCCCACGACCTCAAAAATGGGCAAAAAAGCAGGTGTAGTCACCAAATGCGGGGGGAAAATGCAGGCAAGGCTGGGAAAAATACTCGCAGCATGCAGGAGCCTAATGGCAAGCCAAAACCTTGGGCTAAACATGGCTAAACGCATCCTGACATGAGAAAACAACCTCACATTGGCCGGGCACAGCCATAAAACAGCCCTCAATCCCTAACACCTATCCTTGTGAGAAACTTGGATCGGCTGGACGAATCCAGAGAGATGCTTGAACTCTAACATAGATTCCTCATCTACAGTCTTACAGAGCTGCTTTTCATCGGTAGAAGATCTTGCCTTGTCTTTTGGTCCACATCCCTCATGGAAAGGCTAATTTTATTCCCATTCATGGAAACAACCCATACCTCTTGATCTCTCTTTACAATATCTTTCGCATAAGCAATCATACATCTGTAGTCTGCGACCCATGCACAATCTCTTCCTATTGATCACGAAAGCCTGCAAGCTGCACAAAGCAGCCATGATCCACGGCAACGAAACCCTACCTTGGTAAACATTCAATAGCTCAAGTTCTTGTGGTTGATACCCGTTTGAAGAGCTAGGGTTTCTATCTCCTCAATCCCTCCTGTTCCAGTTTCTACATTAATTATCATCGTCACCACCAACATATCCATTGTATCTATCCCTGTGATCATCATGCTCTCTGTGAGTCCTGCGGTCACCATCCCTCTAGATCTGATCCCTTTTATATTCAGCCTCTTTGTCACGGTCTCTTCATCTTTCAGACCTTCTCTCGTACCGATCATGTCTACTGTGATCTCCATCATCTCTATTGTGAATTCTGCCATCATGTCAACTGTTGCGTTCACATCTGCTATCAATTATACCATCAATGATCACCATTGCTTCTATGTTGTTCCTCTTCTTTCAACTTAATCTCATGCTAAAGCTCCTTTTGCAAATCTTTGATTCTCCCTATTATCGTCAGGGAGGACAAAAAGCCCAGTGAAGGCTGAATCTGAATGCTTACTTTTGTGCTTGTCTTTGTTTGCAGTCTTGCTTTTAGGGGAAAACATCATGAATGCTTGTGAGCAAAATTTTGAGAAAGTACTCAAGAAGCTTAACGCCATCCTCTTTGAGGCTCTCGGCAAGTGTTTCTTGCTTCTCATTCTTCTGGGTGAGGCCAATGATAAACTTTGCTAATACTTACATCAAAACAGCAGATGTCGGCTTCCAACTATGTGGACCTTTGCAACTCCAAAGTTTTTCCGTGCGCTGATGTGCCACAGGCTTTGTTAATAAAGTGTATCCACCTCAAGCTTGTCAAAGCTGTTGTGTGCAGTTTCTCCCTTTTCAAAAACCCATGGCTTGGCTTGCAACTTGTGTAACTTCCTAGTACTACTATAGAGTGCCTATTTCTTATGTATTTCACTCCGTAAAAACTTGGAATAGATACACACACACACACACTTTTTTTTTGGGTTAATCTTTTTTGATTAATTTACTAGTGGGAAACCTCAAAGTGAGGAAAACCCACCAGAAAGATCAGATACAACGGGAAGAAAACAGAAGTGTTTTGTAATGTGAAGGCACTAAAAGCAAACATAAAAGAGCTGTAGGATATCTAGGGATATGTCCCCAACATCAAGGGAAAAATGTAAGGATTGCCTAAGTGAAATCTTGAATGAAGGAAAGGGATCTGCATCATGATAAAATTGTGTTGACGCCACAGAGACCATAGAGCCCAAAATCTGACCCATGTGAAGAAGACCGTGAAACGTTGAAGGGAAGTTGGAAGAATGCCAAACACCCAGAAATGTTTGCGGATAACTTCCATGGGAAGCGGAGGCGCATATAGGCTGATATGCGGTCAAGGAAGGCCCTAGTGAAGCGACAATCACAAAGCAGGTGTCTGACAATCTCATCACCGGCTGAATATCTGACACGATGAGAAGAGCTGATGTGACGTGCACTAAGGAGAGTTCCAACAGGGAGAATTCCCAGCAAACAACGCCCTAGGAACAGATGTTCCAAATGGCTCTTCCAAATTGCAGAATGAGCCTTTCTCCACCATAGATCAGATTTATGCAAAGAGCATAGCACATTACAATGGTCAGCCAGCCAAGACTCATGCAGGAGAGAACCATAAATGCTACGGGCAGAAATGGCAACAATAGGCACGTCCCAAAAAGTCAAGTCCGACATACGGCATCCATTGGCTAGTGGCAGAATGGGCAGGAAAACAACCAGCATGTGCTCAAGCGTGCTCCAAATATGACGATAGTGCACGGCCAAACCAAAGCGTGTAGCTACCTGAGAAAAACGAAGCATACTCCCAGACGTGTCAACCACATCTTCCACTGTGCGTATGAGTCGGCAAGAAAGTAAGTATGTTGGCGTGGCGAATGCTTTCCAAGTGTAGCAAATTCCCATTTGGTTGCTGTCTACCATGCCATGAAAGATGAGCGGTAACAGCTTTCCAAGCAAAGAATAAACTAGGGGTAACCGAGCAACCAGGAATATGACCAATCATCTTGCCAAACACAATCTCCCAGAGGGAGGTTTGCCACTGACCAAAGACGGAAGTGGTAACATGCTCATGCACACACACTCACACACACTTTTTTTTGTAATGTCATTTTGAATTACCAATGGGAAACCTCAAGATGAGGAAAACCCATGAAAAATACTACAAACGGGAAATTAACAACAGTCAAAATAGAGCTCGTAATGACTGAGAGGAATCTCATCCAAGTCATAGGCCACTCGGAGAGACTGCAACAGAGCCGTCTTGAAGAAGAAAACATAATCCACTCGCATCTACTGAAACATGAGGGAATTACGTGCTCTCCACACCGTCCAAAGCGCCCAGAATTTGACCCAGCCAAAAAAGTATGCATACGGCCGAACAAATGTACTCCAAAGATCCAGAAAGATCTACTAAAATGCATGCTAGGAAAACGCGTGCAAAGAGCAGTAGAGATGCAGTCCACAAATTGTAGCGTATGAGAGCAAGACCACAGTAAATGTGGAATGGTCTCAACTGCTACACCACATCTAACACATCGTGAAGAGGCCAATCTCCTAGAACGTAGAAGTTTGCCAATTGGGAGAACCCCAAGTATGCATCTCCACATAAACAATCTCTCCTTCAGAGGCAATTTCCCATGCCACACTTGCATGACCTTACTCCGCCACCAAGTAACACTTGTTCATATTCCATACCTTATTACAGTGTTCGTATATCCAAGAGAACGATTGCGAATTGCTGTACACTTTCTTTGCAGAACTCAAAGAGGCCGAAGAACCATCATAGCGCCAATCACAAATTCGGTTTTCTGCAACCAGCGGTGGAATAGGAGATATGGAGTCAATCAGATTTTTAATGGTGTCCCACATGCGCCTATAATACATCCCAAGCCCAAAGATATGACCAGCCTGTCTAAATGAAAGCACCTGTCCATCAACATCCATCTCATCAATTACGCTGCCAATACCTTTTTGCGACAGAAAATAAGCCCGTCTTGGAGAGCATTCAACAAGAGTTTGATAAAAACCCCGACTCCAATGTAAACTTTCTAATCGAAGCGAGTCGCCACATGCATCATCTCTACCATGCCACAACAAGTCCTGTGTGACTAATTTCCAATCCACTACAAGACTGGAAGCAAAAGGACATCCAGGTATTGTGGCCTGAAACTTACCAAAAACCATATCCCAATACGATGGCTGCCAATGGCCAAAAGCTGGAGTAGAAACCGCATGAGAGCACAAAAACGCAAACATTTGCGTCCAAGGCTTCTTTTGCTCAACCAACACCAACAACAATGTGGCCTTCCTTGCTATAACATGAGAACCCAGATGCAGAATATTCAAACCACCACAACGCTTCGGAGTACATAATTTATCCATCGCAAGCAAACGCAGACCCTTTTTGTGAGAGGAAGTAGACCAAAAGTGCTCCAGTATCCGAGACATTAAAGCTCGAATACAATGAGGTTTCCAACACAACATAGGCAGGAAAAATTGCATGTATGCCACCAATATGGACTGTACTATCCTGAGTCTTACATGTAGTGGCCAAGTGGATAATTTCCAATAGTGTAATCTAAACCTCAATTTGTTCTCAACCCAATCTAATAATTTTGCATTATTAACCGACCAAGCCAGTGGATATCCAAGATGTCTCACAATTGATCAGGCTTTACTATCTCCCCTGGCCATAATATTGAGTGCCAATCCATTTGATGCAACGGTAACAATTTAGATTTTCGAAAGTTTACTTGCAATCCTACAGCCAGTCCATAAAGATGCAATGCTTCCATTATACATTGAACATCCTCAGGTGTATTTCTAGGCCAAAGCATGGAGTCATCCGCATATGCTTGCGCCACAAAATGATCTCTAGATGGCAAGTCCAAACCATGTAAACGCCCGGACACAGTCAAGGAGTCCAAGTACAACAAAAGAAGGTGCGTAGCAATAGCATACAATATAGCACTCAAAGGGAAACCTTGCCTAACCGATCTACCAAGATCCCATAATCGAGTCAACTCACCATAATTCCAGCAGATTGACTATTCTCATATAGGAAATAGACCACTCGACACATCTTGGAACCAAAGCCCAAAGCCGTCGTAGTTTGAGCAATGAAGTCCCAATGAATCGTGTCAAATGCTTTCTCTATATCAACCTGCATGATAAGTACATCCTATTGAGTATATTTCGCATACTCAATCCCAACGAAACCATTAGCAATATTATCCAGAATTTGCCGACGAGGAATGAATCCATATTGAGCAGGATGTATGCCTGAGAACAAATGATCTTTAATACGAGAAGCTATCATTTTTGACAACTATTTATAAACTACTGGCATAAGCGTGATCGGACGCCAGTGCAAGAAGTGTTCACATAATGTTTGCTTTAAGCAACAATTTCACCAATCCTTCTTTCCACGATTGTGGCAATGACTGTTTAGCCCATGCGTGATTGATCAAGAAAAGTAGAGGCTGCTTAAGAGACTCCCAAAAGCGAAGGAAGACCGTCCCATCCAGGGGATTTCCAATGCCCAAGATGCAACAAGCTGTCATGCAGCTCAGCCTCAGTAAAACTATCCTCAAGGGTAGCTGCATCATTCATTGTCAATATAGGATGCACATACGATAGCAGTAGCTGTTTGGCTTGCAAAACCTCACTTGAAGGAACCCCAGGCTCAGCAAAAACCCGTTGAAAATTATCCCGTTGAAAATTATCAACCATGAAATCCGCCAATTGACTTTTATAGGCCGTCCATCGCCTAATAGACACGGATAACCTCGAATGATGCAAATGCCTAAAGAACTGCTTCGATGAACAACCTTTATCCATAAAAGCATATTGTCTTGATCTAACTTTCCATTTTTCAAGTTTCCTTTTGTTATTATGCATCAAAGAGGCTTTAGCTGCACATAATTCATGTTGTTCCGACCGAGTAAGCTGTCTAGTATTTGCAAGACTTTCCAAAGCTTGAGTAGTCACCTTATCTTCCTGCACTTTATCTCTCATCCGGTACATGTGTCGTGTACCATGAACCATAATCCTTTATGATTGCTTGAATCCGCATGACAAAACGATACCAAGCGACATCCACATCTATAAACATATGGGAGACAAGCGGCGGAATCACTACTTCAATCAAGGTTTGAAATGCCTCATGCGAGAGAGATGCATTATTAATATGCAGCAATCGCTTAGTGGGAAGCAAGGAATTTGTATCCAAGGCCTCAGTATGGATCAAGAGCCAAAGAGGAAAATGATCAGATAGAGTAAAGGAGCGATCAAGCCTCATATCACATGCAAACATATCATATTGCTGAGAGCATAGTACATACCACCGATCCAATCTAGCTCTATATTCCGAGCTGAGCATTATGAGCAAAAGTGTAGCCTCGCTCCAAATAATGAGAACTAGCCCACAAATCCAAAACTCCTGTGCCACTGACCATAGCATCCCACGAAGAACGTTCCAAGTTTAACATATGCGAATGGCCAGTTGTGTTATCCGTGTTTACCGACGCATTATTAAAATCCCCACACCAAAAAGCCTGCGAACAACCGGGATATTTGACCAAATCTTGCCAAAGACGAGATCTATGTGCCGAGGCAGTATAAGCATAGATACCAGCAAATTCCAGAATATTGCCTTGCACAAGACATTGAACAACCATCCAGCGTCCCGCTGGGTCATTATGAGCCAAAACCGGCTGCAATTCATGATACACCATCATTAAAACTCCCGAAAAAGAACCAGTACCAACATAGAAATCCAGAATCCTGCATAATACGATGATTGACCAACAAAATCATGTTGATTATGCTCCTGTAATACTACTATATCTGCTTTATTTGTATGTACATAATGCCAGATCAGCTTCCACTTGTCATGGTGCACAATCCGCGCACATTATACGTGAAACATCTAATGGGAGAATGCATTTGTACAATATTTACAAACGAACCACTAGCCACAATCATCAAGTAGGGTTGTCCATAGGCACATCTGCCTCCATACTACCATTCAATACAACAGAATCCATATGCATCCCTTGCAGGGGATTTTGATACACCGGCAACGACGCTGATGTCGACCCAAGCAAAGAGTCTTTATATGAATGACCCACTCTATCCCACACTTCAACCACCGACTTATGATCATGGGATGCGGATGCAAAGGTTCCACCACCTCTCCCATCTAGAGTAGGTACATAATTCCTTGAAACAGGCAAAACACGAGGTTTTACAGGCTTCTTGGGAATTTGCCAACCATCAGTAGACTCTACCAATTTAGCTTTACCTTTAGTATCAGCCTTCACAGCAGTCTGCGTATTAGCCAGATTCTTAATGGAGTCTTTGCCTTGTTTGGCCTTCATGTTTCCATTAGAATCCCCCATCTTCGGCTTCACAGACGAAGCGGACGGAGGAGCAACACGAGTTCCAGTCATAGGAACAGCAAATGGTGGCAGTTTAAACAAAGATTCCTGGCATTCAGACTGCATATGGCCAAATTTGCCACAACCAAAACAAGCACCTGCAAACTTTCCCCATTTGAGTTTAAATGGCCTTTTGCCTACCATTGGATCAACAGAGTCAACTGTAATCCCTGACGGTGTTAGCAGATCTGTATCCCATAGCACGCAAAATCTTTTGGAATTAGTATCCAACTTTGGGGGGCAAATCACTTTGCCCAATTGCGCACCCAAAAGAGGCAAGAAATGTTTCCAAGTCCGCGGAAATCCGACTATTTCCACCCAGACCGGGTACCTGTGTCGTATCAAACTCTGATAATCTTTAGTAAGCGCCCATGGCCAAACATGTGTCATTTGCATGTTGAAAAACAAAGGCGACATTTCCAACAAACGCGAACGAGCATCCATGTCTTCCAATAGCGCCTCATAAAACCCGCGGGCACCAAAATACACCCCTTGGATTGCTCGTCTTTTCAATAGAAAGTCAACCCATTGACCTACATCTTGTGCCGATGGCATTTTGCCGGGGAAAAACAAAATAACGGCATTCAATGCATACTGTGCAACCGGATCCATCAACTACTGAACTGGAATAATCACTTCAGTAGCAGGTTGTTTGCCTTCCCACTGTTTCCTACGCTTATATACAGCCTCTTCTGCCATGAGCAACAAAAGCTTTCCCTTTGTACATACAAAATCTACTTGGATTAAAATGACAGCTTGAACTTCACAAGAAAAACACTCTTTTTTGTTTTTATTTTATCAGTCGTTCTCTGTACCAATCTCAGGACTGTACATAAAAGGACTGTACTCTACAAAATTCCAAACAAATTGGTACTGCTAAATCTTGACAGAAAATCTTATGAGGCCCAAAACCCCTTTTGCAGAAAATACACTAGAACAGAATTCGTCGCTGTCTAAAACCTGCACACTGCTGACATCCAACACGCACAGCTATACACCCTGGCTGAGACACGAAACTTGCACTAGGGACTTGAAAAGCACGCTGACAGAAAACTGCGAATCTGCGGGTCATGCAGCCGAATAGTAGAGAAAAACGCACGTGCAGGGTGAAGATGAATGCTCCATGGCGACGGAAAGCCTTGCAGAGGCACTTGCTGGCGACAAAACTCTCGCACAGGTGATCAACAGTGATCGCGCAGCAAATTCTCTTACCCACACACACACCTCTCTGCGCACACACTCACACACACCCGAAGGCATTGGCACAGCAAGCTGCAGCAGCGTGCAGGAGAATATCGCGACAGAGCAACAGCAGGGTTCGCCACCAACACACACGCGCATACACTTTTTTTTTTTTTTTTTGTAAATCGATTTGATTAATTTACTAGTGGGAAATCTCAAAGCCACGCAAAGAGTCATATATAAGGGGAAGAGCACATAACTACTCAGCTGTATAGAGTAGCTAAAAACATTCATAGGAAAGCTGATGCATCTCTGAGGTGATATCACCAACTTCCAAAGCAAACTGTAACGATTGCCTAAGTGTCACGTGACACATCCAACCCTATGTGTCCGTGGACAAGCTACACCATAGCAAGGTTCCCGTCAGTCCAGTCGGTATAGATTAGAAGTGATCTGGCACTTTTGTGAGTCTATTCGTAGACCGTGCATGCCCAATCACTTAGTGTAGATGCATATCCTCTGGTTGCACACCGCATAAGCATAAGCATTTCCATCAGATTCCATCAGAGTCAGTTTGGGGATTTTTCCAGTGACTTTATCCTATTTTTCCCTATTTTTGACATTTTTCACTTATTTATTAAGTGACTTTTGTTGGGAACTAAGTAGGGCAAATTGGGTAAGTTAATATATAAGCAAACCCAAGTTAGCAATCTTGGGCAGATGAGCAAGGAGCACAATAGGCTTTCAAGCAACAGGTACTCCCCCCCTCTCTCAACAAGACCCTCTGCAAGCTTGCCTTGGTGAGTCCACCCCCATCAGCCCCTAGCGTTTGCTATCGCCATACCATCTCCCCCCTTGGCGTTCTCCCACCAGCAGCCCATCGCCAACAAGGCCTGCTTCTTGGCGTTTTTCCCCACGATCAGCAGCCCCAAACCCTAGCGTTTGGATCGCCAGCAATACGTGCAAGTGGCAGCATTTTCAGCCATAAAACGCAGCCCTAAACCTGCGACAAATCAGTGTTTTCAGCCTTCGATGACAGCCACAAAAACGCAGCCTTATCTTGCTAAAGCTTCAGCGTTTTTATCAGCCATAAGAGCCTCGACAAATCAGGGATTTTCAGCCATAAAAACAGCAGCAAAACAATCATTTTCAGCACCCCAAAGTGGTCCAGATTCTCAGCCATTACCCCCTTGTGGACAGCAGATAGAAGAGCATCGAATTCAGCCCTAAAGTCATCATCGTCGTCACCAACATAGTCACAAATTGCATCAGTCCATGCATCATCATTGTACACCTTTGTGCAATCAAAAGTAGACTACTCTCGCCGACGAGAGTGGGGCCTTCGGAGGAGGGTTTTACAACCTCTCGGGTGTCGTATCTCTCTTCTCTCTTTCTCTCAGTCTCATACACTTGCACGCACAATATCCACTCACTTTGTTCGTGATCATAGCACTCTCCATAAAGACGGAAGGCTCTACCTTCCCTAAGAACTAAAAGGAACCTTGAGCAAATATAGATCACTAATCTTGAGAAAATACAACATTCATTCCGCTGCACCTTACACTAAGAGAAAGCTTGAAGAGAGGGAATGGGTCTGCATGAGTATGATGGAACACGTAAGCATTACATTGACTCCACAAAGTTCGGTAAGCCCAGTATTTGACCCCCATAAAGAAGACCGCAAAACGCTGCAGTGACGGTGAAAAAATGCCAAATGCCCAGAACCTTTTGTGAAAGACAACCCCAGGAAAACGGAGCTGCATACAGGCCGACACACGAAAGGGAGTCTTAGTAACGCAACAATCCCACAGCAAGTGAGAAGTGTCCTCTTCTGCAGTGGAGCAACGAACGCAAGAAGAAGGACGAATATGACGCGTCCGAAGAAAAGTGCCGACTGGAAGCACTCCAAGCAAACAACGCCAAAGGAACAGGCGTTCTTTAAAAGGCAAATGGCTTTTCCACAAGGCAGATAGGCGCCTCCTCCACCAAAGATCAGATTTGTGCATGTGCCAAAGGGCATTACAATGACCATCAAGCCATGGTTGAGGTAGAAGAAGAGTGTAAATTCGACCTGTAGAAATATCTCGAAAAGGCGTCCCGAAGGGCCCAATCAAACATGCGGTCACCATCAGGCAAGGATGAAATAGGCAAAAAGTCGAGCAGCAGACTCTGAAGCTCTTTCCAAAATTGACGGCAATGCATGCCCAATCCAAAACGGCAAGCAGCAAAGGGAAACTCAAAAATGTATCCAGTCTCATCTACCACATCCTCAACCACACGAATACCACGTCCAAAGAGAGTAAGCGTGACGAGGGGAGCGGTCGACCAAAGTAAGAGAGAGTGCCCGGCTCTAGTGGAGCCTTTCCAAACGAATCGAATCGTTTTTCACCCTTTTGGGACTAATTTCCACTGTAGTGGGCAGATTTGTAGATTTTATCTTCTACCTCGACCTAGCCTTATTACATGCCTAAATTCTCCAACACCATGGATAGGAGTGATGATTCTGACACAAATTCAATGACGAAGTACATCATGGGGATGAGACCGGTGGCGGTGAATCCAGTGTCAACGAGGAAGGGGGAGATTGGTTCCAGTTCTTCTCCGTCGTAGGTGATCAACCAATCAAGATACCTACCCTCTTTACCTTTCCCTCGGATCGGAAATTGAATGGAGACAACTATGCCATTTGGAAAGCTACCATGATGGCCGTCTTTGACTCTTACGAGCTTGGCGGTTTTGTCTCGAGCAACTTTCAAAAGTCAGAAGGACTCGGTAGGAGCGAAGTTATGGGAGCGCGTCAATGCTCCCATCTGGTCTTTCATTTTCCTCAACAGTACATTATCAATTATTAGCCACATACAATTGATGAAAGATGCGAAGCTGATTTGGGATCAGCTTTCTTCACTCTATGATCGAGTTTCTCCAATGAAGCGGATAGCCCTTAAGGTGCAGTTGAGGGCCTTGGATGCGAAGCACTCTTCCATGCGGGATTACATCAACAAGATGCAAGAGCTTCAACAAGAGATACTTCATATGGGAAAGCTTATCAGTTCAGAGGACATGGCTATCCAACTTTTGGGCCAATTGCCTCCTCCGTATATCAACTTCTATTCTTCCTTGATTACGAGTGGCCGGCTGAATACTATCTCTTGGTACGAGATTGTTCCAATGGTATTGGACCAGGAGGAGCGATTCAATATGGGGAAGTAGTTGGGCTCCGAAGCTTTGATCGGTTCTTCCAACAACAACATGAAGCAGAAGGGTAAGAAGAAAAGCAACAACACCAAAGACGAGAAGAGTGATGCCGAGTGGGAAGCCTTGAATGCGGAATGACATTGCAACAGTTGCGGTGAGAAGGGACATTATTGGAGGAAGTGTCCAAAGTGAGTTGGACATGCTTCGACTTCTTCGGCGGCAGTGGTGCAGTCACCGGCCTTGTTCATTTGGAGATTCTCCCCACAAAGGACTCTCCAGGGACATCGGAGGCTGAGTTGACTCTCACGGGTCCATATGATTTTGATTGAATTCTGGATAGTGGTGCCTCACGGCACATGACACCTTCCAAGGATCTCTTGTCCAACATGCGACGACACTGTGGTCCTATCTTCATTGGCGACAAATTTGAAATTCCTATTCACCAGCGAGGGATCCATGGAGCTCATTCCCGATGGCAGAGGGGGTATGCATACCTCCAAGGTACTTTATGCTCCAAAGCTTGGTTTTTGTCTTATGTCTGTGCACGAGGTGTGCAAGCTTGGCATGGAGGTGATCTTTACAGAGGATGCAATATCTATTCGGGATCGGCCATCCGACAAAGAGGTCAGAGGGGGCTCGGTAGAGAACGGCCTATAGTGGGAAAAAGCTGGCATAAACCCTTAATTCTCAAGACTCAAAGTTCCCCAAAGAAGGGGAAAAGCTGGCATAAACCCTTAATTCTCAAGACTCAAAGTTCCCCAAAGAAGGTCAGCGAGAGTCACATAGATTAAAACTGTCCTGCTGATCCATACCAACCATTGTTTGGTGAAGTCTTACTTTTCTGGGAAAGAATATACATTGTACATGCTGGAATGGTATGTGATAGAGACAAAACTGTCCTGCTGCTCCATACCAACTATTGTTTGGTGAAGGTTTACTTTTCTGGGAAAGAAGTTGGATACATGCGTTGTACATGCTGCAATGGTATGTGATAGAGACAAAACCCTGCCCGATGTTAAATGTGCATGGAAGCATCACCTTATTTTGATGATTGGGATCAGTTATCGAAGAATTCTGTGTAAAGCCACATAGCATTGATTTCCAATGGGTTTTATACTCTTGTAGTAGGCTGCAAGCTGGTTCAGGTGTTGGAAGAACTTGGAAAGTAGTAGGGTGTCAGTGACGTAGATTGTGAAGCAGACTGTCATCTGTCTTGGACAATCTGCTGCTTTGTCCACTACAAATTGTCTGCAAGTCACAGGCTGGCTTCAGAAATATGAGCGTTCAAAGGTCTGTATATAATCTTATTCTTCTTTTTTGTAAGTTTTCTTACGAGCTGGAAGAAAGGAGAAATGCAGATGTGTTGCTGCACATGATTTAGAAATACAAAGCTAACCTGCCCTTTTCTTTGTGGGGAGTTCGTCCTGAAGAGTGGGTTATTGCAAGATGGCTATTGTTTTCAGATTTTTTGGTAGAAAATAATGGCTCATGATTTACAGAAGGAAATGGTGCTTTTGTTTTCAGAGACCTATACGGCAAGGTGTTGTTGGCCAGTTTCTTAAAATTGAGGATCTAGGCCGGAGGAGATTTGAGGATGAGGTGTGTAACAAACAGAGTGCTCTGAGAATGTTTAATTGACCATTAATTTCGTCAGCCTAAAGTTGCTGTTGCCGCAGGATTTTTATGTTTTGAAGATCTCAAATGCTTTGGATGGCACGACAAAGGGTGAAGTAAGTGCCTAATCAATCACTGCTTCTTGTTGCTTTTGAAGAATTGCATTTACAGAAGGAGATGATTAATTTCGGAATGCATCACGGATTGTCTTATGCAGATAGCTTGTAAAACAGCTTCAGATGCACAGAAATGGAGGGATGCTTTTCTTCAAGCTAAAGAGGAGGTCTGTGTATTTTGTTCAAAAAGTTGCTTCTAGTTGTGCAGAAGGAGGACTTTTAGTTGGCTTTCCGTTTCTGATTTGAAGTTTACCACAGGCAAGTGTGAGATTTCAGAAGGGTAGCGGGCGCATTCCAGAAAATGCAGACCAGTATGACACTGTCTCTGCTTGGGCACATAACTTAGGGGTGTCTTTCAATTTTGCAGCTTACCCAAATAAAAACTTTTTTTTACAGATTCAATCTCAGTGGACATCGACCACGTTTACGGCGCTATGCTCGGGACTTGACGAAGCTGATAAAAATTGGTAGAGGTGTGATCATTGGTTTTATTCCTTTTCATAAATGTGACTTGGCTCTTTATTTTTGTGAAATGTAAGCTTTGTTTCCTGACTAAATTTTCAGAGCACTCACTTGGGCATGAAAGTTTACAAGCTTTTGGATTTGAAGTGAAGAAAGGAGATGACGATATTTTAGATGAGCAGGACTGGAGATGTGTTCGAAATGTTAATGGTAATGTCTTGTGTCTGGCTGTTGTTTTAATGCACCAATTTCATCAACATGGCAGCTTATTTGGTATCATTATATTTGGTTCCCAAAAATTGTTACAGTGTAGTTCAGCAGAGCCTTTCTGTTGTGTAGGCTCCATTCATGCGGAACTAGGGCCATCATACTTGAATTTGTATTTGCTTCTTTGCTTGGAGGCCATCTTGGATTGCTCTAGGAAAGATCTGTGTAGCATGTTTGACAGTGATGTAATAGCATCTGTTTGTATTATCTCAGTTTGGGGGGCCTGACTTTAATATCGGTGTTCTTTCTCTTTCTTTTTTGGGGGGGGGGGCACTTTCAGGGATTCGCATATTGGAGGATGTTAGTTCTGAGAATACTACCAAGGTGCGTTTTGGAGTTTGGATAAAGTATTCTTATTGTACTTTTACTCGTCTACTACATACTCTACTACTACTGGCTTCAAATTAAAGAAAATCCTATTATTTTCCGATCCGCCCGGATATTCTTCCCCCCCTCTTCCACGTTAGCTACCCTCTCCACGTCCGCATGCCCCTGCAGGCCTGGCCTATATCTCACACGGGCATGGGAGGAGATGGGATCTACGGTGGGATGATTGAGGACCGTAGATCACGTGCTTCCGTGGACAATGTAAACTCGGGTACCCGAGTTTACTTCGCCCCTCCCCCCCTGCCCCCCAGGATTGAACCCACAACCTAGGGTTTGAGGGCCATGTGGCCTATCCATCATGCCTGCGCACGTCACTTGTGGAATGTACACGTTTCCATGGAGAGAGAGAGAGAGAGAGAGAGAGAGAGAGAGAGAGAGAGAGAGAGAGAGAGAGAGAGAGAGAAGTCTGTAAACCATTAGCAGACTTCTCAGACTTCTCGGGAGGTTCCCGCAAGCTTTTACTTCGCAGAGATTTACACGCTCATGTAGTAGGCACTGTGGATATATTACTAGTACAGGAGCATAAGATTGCCACTCCCTTTGGTAATCTAATGCCCTCCGGCGCTCACACTTTTTGGGAGCCTGCTCTGGGCATTCATGGACAGAGTTGCGGTGTATGCATTTCAGTGGGGCCACGTTACTTGGCCTCAGTTCAGCAGCATGGCACCCTTGTCGCTGGCAGAGCAGTCTATTTCTCTTCGGATTTAGGACTCTATCATTGGTTTTATGTCAGTCTACGCACCCACTACTCCTCGGGAGAGGGCTACTTTTTGGACCTCCTTGGCTACTGTTCTACCTGCTGTAGACTCTTGGGTTGTTGGAGGCGACTTCAACAATGTTGAGAGCGACTCTGATTGGCGATCCATCACACCTCCTATTCTATCATCCATTTCTCCTGCTGAGCAGTCAGCTTGGGATCGATTTCTTCTAGCTATTCAAGGTATTGATGCCTGGCACATACCCTATTTTGGTCATCACCCTGCTACACTTCATTACTCGTGGGGGTTTTAGAGACAACAGGGGAGATTATTAGAGCGACTTGATCGTTTTTACATTGGCCCTTGGGTAGCAGCTCTAGGTGGATTTTCTACTATTTGGAGAGGGACCAGCCTCTCAGATCACTTACCCATGTCATTGTTTATCTCCTTCACTAGATCCTCTGCACAGAGACGGGGCTGCTGCATCCCTGACAGTGTTCTCACCACTGAAGTTTTGCAGCAACAGATTCGTGACTTATGGTCCACGGGTGCTTCTTATTGTGGTCCCCTTGGAGAGTTCCTTGCTCATTGCATTACTCAGTCTAGTATTTACTGCCGTGATCAGACTGCTATTATTCAACGACAGTTGAGAGTACGTGAGTCTGATCTTCACATTCCTCTTGGTTCCACACAGCGCTTGCTTGAGGAGTGGCCTCAAGATGCTTATCTCGCTGCTAGACAGACAGAGCTCACAGAGGAAATTCGTCGCGTACAGGAGGCTAGGTGTGAGTTCACTCATCATGCTTCAGTATCTCATTGGATAGCTAAAGCTGATCGAATGAATAAAGCCTTCTTCGCTGCGCATAAAGAGCGCCCTCCTGGCACCACCCTTCGGACTTTGTGCGATGCTCAGGGGACACTTCATATGCATCCTGATGTTATTCTTGATATGTCTGCAGATTATTTTGAGGCATTGTTCACTGCTGATGTATGCACTACTGAGGTTTTACTTGCCCGTGAGCAGATCTAGCATCACACCCGACGCCGTTGTACAGATACTATGGCCGAGATCGTGTTGGCACCCTTCACACTTGCAGAGCTTCATGCTGCTATCGAGAGTCTAGATCCATCCTCTGTCCAGGAGAGGATGGCCTCACTAGAGCTTTCTTTTTGACTTATTGGGATGTATTGCATATACCACTGCTTCGCGGTTGTCAGGACATCTTTGCATCAGGATATATGCATCCGGATCTTTGCTCAGGTCTCATATCTCTTATTCCGAAAGGGTGTGACACCACTCAGCTCCGCCAGTGGAGACCTATTACCCTACTCCCTTCGGTCTATAAGATATTAGCGTTACTGATCAGCCATCGCTTGCGACCGTTCTTACCAGATATTATTCATACTTCTCAGACAGGCTTTGTCATGGATCGATGCATATTGGATAATATCTTCACTTTTTATGAGGCAGTAGAGTGGGCCAGATCATCTTCTGAACCTCTCGCTTTTTTCATTCTTGACTTCGAGAAAGCATACGATTGTGTTGAGTGGGACTTTCTCGAAGGATCATTAGCCAGGATGGGTTTCCCCTCGAGATGGATCGCAGGCATTTCCGCTCTCTTCAGGACTGCCAGCAGTGCTATTACTATTGGTGGTCGTGTCAGTCGCAGTTTTGAGCTCTCTCGATCTGTCCGACAGGGATGTCCTTTAGCAGCATATCTGTATGTGTTTGTTGGAGAGACATGTCAGATTTTCTTCGTGCTCAGAGCCATGCATTTCGTGGCTTGACCATGCCAATACCTTCAACTCCGGACCTTATCGATCAGGAGTTTGCTGATGACACTATGCTGATGTTGCACTATTTGCTAGTAGCTCTTGATGCCATGTGGGAGGCCTTGACGGTTTTTTGCATTGCCAGTGGTGCACGTATTAACTGGCATAAATCCTATGGGTTACTGGTTGGCAGTGATGACATACCTACTTGGGGGGTAGTTGATGGTTTCACATGGCTGCAGCCGGGTCAGACATGCAGATATCTGGGCTTTCAGGTTGGATTTGACATTTCCTTACAGCAGCAGTTTGCACCTGTACTACAGTCTATTCGCAGGAAGCTATGTCATTGGTCTCCACGTCATCTGTCGTTGGCTGGCTGTGCATTGGTCGTCAACCAGGTCATTCTGGCTACAGTATGGTATACGGCCTCTTGTTGGATGCTACATTCTGGAGTGATAGCTCAGCTCCGCAGACTAGTGCGGAACTTTTTATGGAGTGGCACAGATGGGACTACTGATACACGTGCTCGAGTTCGCTGGTCCACGATTATTCGACCTAGGTCAGAGGGAGGCCTTGGCATTATTGATCCAGAATTACAGAGTCGCGCCCTTCTTACCAAGTTTATTGTTCGGGGTCTTTTTCCCGGCCAAGAACCTTGGAAGATGCTTCTTCAGGCCGCTCTTTGCACATCAACTCCACGCCTCGGCACTAGAGATGGTCATACTTGGCATTCAAGGTATCGTTTTCTCTTTACGGATGCCCCCTTGTCCACCAGCACTCTCTCACCCTTCATCCGATCACTCCTTCAGATTTGGGTTTCCATGCGACGAGCTCTCATACGCTCACCTCCCTCATGTCGTGAGGAGATTGAGCGCCAGCCTCTCATTTGGAATGATGCAGTTCTTGATTCTTTGGTTAACCCACCCCGTCAGCTTGGAGAGAGGACTCACATTGACTGGGGTGCTTGGGACACTGGCCCTGCTGCCTCTATGCGGTTGTTTCATGAGACGCGTATGCTGGATGCAAATTTTGTAGCAGAACATTATGACATTGGTCGTGGGGTGACAGACAGACTACTTGAGATTGACTCTGCCGTTCCTTCACAGTGGGACGCAGTCATGCGAGGCACGGTTCAGATGCCTCCACATAGTGGCTGGGAAGGTCTCCTTGCGCAGAGCACTCTCTTATTAGTTCGTTTAGACACCATGCTGTTCACAGTTGATTCCGACTCCTCTCAGGGGATTCATGCTAGATTGACATATGCTACCACCACTCCGCACCTTGTCTACCCCGGCGCTCAATGGGAGGCCATAGGAGTAGTTGGCTCTCGCGGGAAGCGTCGTTGTGTTGACCCCGTTTCGCAGCCGCTGATGCCGCCCTTTGGAGGCTTTGGGTGTGGGAGGGTCGTGCCTTATCTCAGCTTTATTGGGACCCAGGAGAGTGGCATTGGCCTCACTCTAACCCCACCGGTGCACATGTATCATTTTTTGAGTAGACTGTCAGAATTGGAAGATTAGCATTGATGAGACAGCACCCAGAGTAGCCCACTCGTATGCGTTTCTGGCTACATTCAGGTCTCTCCCATGCCTATCTACAACAGTTTTGGTCAGCCATTTGGGAGTTACATGCGGCTCGTCGTATTTCTTTTTTCATGTGGATGATTGCACATGTAGGACTTCCAGTTGGGACTTGGCTAGCTACTATGGGTCATGATCCGTTATGCACTCGATGTCCTTCGCGACTACATGAGTCACCTGCACATTGTCTTTGGTCATGCTCCTCTTCTCATATAGTGTGGCTACCAGTTTGCTTTTTACTTAGCAGAGCCGGTGTTCAGGATGGATTTCTCACTTGGGGCTCTGTCTCATGGTTGATGCCGATGCCCGGACCGCATCTTTTCTACGAGGGCTCAGACACAGATCCAGCTCTTATGCTTACCTCGACTGGTTATCGACGAGGGACTTTGGCTATGTTACCACAGATCGCATGGCAAGGGGGTCCTCAGACACGTGATGAAGTTTTTTCAGTCATCACTAGCATTACACTATGGAATATTTGGAGAGCTCGTTGTCTTCACATTCTCAGTGCGGCTCCACAGCTCCTTTAGGATACCCTTACTGCCATTTGGCTGGACATCATTCACACCCTGATTTGGCAGTGGGATTCTTCCTCAGGTACATCTAGAGCAGCCGAGGCTCGACAATTTGCCTTCCTTCGGCGTTGGGCCCGAGCTCCACTCTTTTTCACACTTACAGGTGGTCAGATTATATGGCATTATGCCCCCCCTCAGTGGTTTCTCCTCCACTCATCACACAGACCACCATGAGATTGTACTAGTCGAGTTGTCACTATAGTGGCTCTCACCCTTACATTCAGCTTGTACACCCCACGTGACAGGCTATTTTGGCATCCGTTGGGGATTATATTGTACTCAGTAATATACAGCCCTGATTTTTCCAAAAAAAAAAAAAACAAAAAAAGAGAGAGAGAGAGAGAGAGAGAGAGAGAGAGAGAGAGAGAGAGAGCACTCTGCACCTCTGCTATACCCTTCGTCTGCACCTCCTCCCCCCATTGCTCACGTACAGAGCCTCTCATGCCAAAACATACGTAAGACGCTCTGGCCTCTAACGCCCTGCTGTAGCTCACGACGAGGCTTTCTTTCCTCCACCCTCACCCACCACTCACTGCTCTCCCTTGGGCTCTGCTGTTTGCACCCATCCTCTCCTGTAGGAGCCCCCACCCCTCCTACGCCTCCCAA
This sequence comes from Adiantum capillus-veneris, assembly GCF_014529385.1. Taxonomy (NCBI): domain Eukaryota; kingdom Viridiplantae; phylum Streptophyta; class Polypodiopsida; order Polypodiales; family Pteridaceae; genus Adiantum; species Adiantum capillus-veneris. The sequence continues at coordinate 12,967,792 of NC_140944.1, forward strand.
TGTGTACACCTCAATACTGCCCCCATCATCATACGCACACAGACCTTCAAAGCGTCCTCTTCTGCGCTGCAGTGCCTGAAGACAGAGAGAGGAGTGAGAACCGAGGCTCGAGCGCATAAGAGATGGAGAGAAGTCGGTCCCTCGAGGTCGGTTAGAGCGTCAATTTGCCAAGATGCTTCTAGACTCTTCCATAGGCGTCGACTTCCACTTTCCTTTCAATTTAAAACATTGGCATATTGCATTGTTTCGCCTTTTACCCGATTTTTTGAAGATTGAACAGACATACTTGTGTTTTTGGTTTTTGTACTTTTCTTTCTTGGTCTTGTATAAACACGCTCAAAACAAGTTCATTGAAACTTTAAAAGGCCTTCTTTTTACATTACTTATGATGCACCACACATGTACATTGATTTGTCTCATAGGCTGAGTTCTGCCTTTTGAAGACGTCAATAAAATCTCTCTCTCACTCTCAACATTTCATTTCATTTCTCATATGTTTGTAACTTTTTGCCTCATAGGTCACTTTGGCCTTTTGAAGACGTTAATGGGACATTTCATTCGATTTCATTTCATAGGGCCAGTGTGAAGGGTTTTCTGAATCTTGGAGTAGGTCTCATTTTGTACCACTCCTCAAGTCTAGAGACTGACCCTGCCGAGTAGGTATCGCACTGTCATGATTGGCCACTCATTGGCCAAGCTATACGCATCTTTACTTGAGCATGAGTTCAGTAGATGAGAGAGAGAGAGAGAGAGAGAGAGAGAGAGAGAGAGAGAGAGAGAGAGAGAGAGAGAGAGAGAGAAATGAAATGATATATTAACGTCTTCAAAAGGCCAAAATGACCTATGAGACCATCAGATACAAAGTGGTGAATCTAATACAATGTCTGAGGTACAAGTACAAAAAGTACTGAAAGTAAAAAATGAAAACTGAAATAAAGTGTGAAATGTGAAATGTGAAAATGTAGAATAGGCCCTCAATGACAATCTGGGTGTCGTGCTAGAATGCCTCTGATCCTCTGCTGGAGTCTCCGTCGATGCAGTGTGCTCCTGTGTCTCGGTCGTGGTCGTCTCGATCTCCCGAGCTCAATCGCCCTGTCAATGAGGGTGCCTCTGGTATGAATGCGGGTACAACCCTCTGCTGGTGGTTGGTCTCTTGGCTCCCTCGATCCAAAGAAATCTGTGATCTGTCTCTGCGACTATCGTACTCCATGTCTCCCCAACAGACTGTCTCTATGTCGGTGTAGCTCAAGTAGATATAAGCCAAGGCATCTCTGGTCCTGATACCTCATGACTCTATCTAGGGGTCCAAAACCCTCCCTGAGTAAGCAATGGAAGCGCCCTCGTATCTCATAATACACAGTGCAGTGGCATATGTAGTGTAGCTCTGTCTCTGGCTCTCTACCGCATAGTTGACATATCCTAGACTCTAGTGGTATCCCTCTGAATCTACCCGTCTCAATCTCCAGCTGGTGTGAGGATGTGCGAATCTGACCAATAGCACATCGCAGACCATGAGATAAATGAGTGTCCATGTAGTTTGGCGAGTCACAAACCCATCCCCTGAAAGTTGGAGAAGGTGCTCTTTGTAGAAAGCCATCTTTGTGCCCAACTCCTGTATCGGCTCTACCCATGTCCTCCTGGTGTCCAACTGTATAAGATCCTGACGAATGAGTCTAGTGATCTCCGTCTGTGTGACTGGCAGGGAGGGAGCATCCAGGGAATACTGAAAGGGAGGCAAATCTATCCATGCTGAAACCATGCCTCTGAAACCATGAGGTCATCTGTGCATACCAACATGATGCATCTCCCTGCATCGCTAACTGTCTAGAGGACTCAAGAGCCAGTCTAGTATATCTGCCTCTATGTGTATCCCATAGGCTGTGCATAAAGGACACTGATCTGGTAAGAGCCTCAATCTCTATACCTCCGCTCGAATAATCGCATGTGGTACAGAGGCCTTGGCTCTAATCATCCGGGATATCATAAATACCAAGGGTCTCTCCATGTTCCTCCAAGTGTCATGATTCACAGATGGTCCCCAAATTTGGACCCCATAAAGCATAGCTGAAGCAACCAAAGTATCAAAGAGCCATAGTTTTGTTCGTGGTTCTTGAAACTGAACCTGCGAACACATCCTCTCTAGCCCTCCTAATGCCGCATAGGCTCTGGACAGTCTAGTCTCTGCTGCTCTCCTCAGAGTAAACCTCGGTCCCGTGAATACCACCCCCAGATATGTATATTCATTTGTGTACTCCACAGTGTCCTGGCCATATACGAGTGTAGTTGCCGATCTCTTGACCCACTGTGGTGTGGTGTTAAACACCATAACCTTGGTTTTACCAAGGTTCACAGACAGTCTACTATCCTCTGCAAAGTTGTGCAGTGCATCCAAATGTCTTTGCATGCCCTCTGGCGACTCTGACATTAACACAATATCATCAGCATATAATAATAAAGGGATCCATGTCCCTACCAGCTGACCGCCTCTGTCACCCTCTCTGTCAATGTAGTCAGAGACCTCATCTACATACATACCAAAAAGTGTAGGGGACAAAGGACACCCCTGCTTCACTCCAATAGTGGAATGAACAATGTTAGAAATCCCCTCAGGAGTGCGTACCTGGCCAGTCACTGAGCCGTATAAAGCCATGATCCCCCATATGATCTGTGTGGGTACTCCCAACTTCAGTAGCCTGTGCATCAATCTGGCCCTCGGCACTGTGTCAAATGCCTTGCGGAAGTCCACAAAGCAACAATACATCCGTCTCCCATGTGCCCGACCCTCCTCAATAATGGCTCTGAGTGTAAGAATATGGTCCAAAGTGGAGAAACCCCTCCTGAATCCAGCCTGCCCTGCTGCTCGTATGCCCTCACTTTCTGCCCATTTACTCAGTTGCTGTTCAAGAATGGATGCATACAACCGTGCCAATGTGTGCCCTATCATAATAGTACGGTAGTTCCCTGGTACCGTGGGGTCCCGTGCCTTGAAGAGAGGTACAATAGTAGATAATCTCCAGGACTCGGGTAGTCCCTCACACATGACACGGTTAAACAACCGCGCAAGAACCTCTGACAGTAAATCTCTAGCATGTATCAAGTGCTCTGCCACCAAACCATCATGATCATATGCTCTCCTAGTCCTCATCCTGTCAATGGCGTTCTTCACCATCTCAGTGGTAAAGAAGGTACTAGTGGCTGGACATGGTTCTAGAGGGTCTGGTAATGGTGGTTGCCTAGGTACTGTATATAATGATGCTGCATACTGACCCCAAATCTCGGGAGAGGTAATCACTGGAGGAGGTGAGTGCTCATGGAAGAGACGCCAGGCCTCACCTGAATCTTGGCTCAAAAAGAGCTGATACAAATCACGTTCCATCTCGGCTAAAAAGGCCCGCTTCTTCCGTTGCACTAAACGCCAAAGGGCAATCCAAGACTGTCTATATGTAATGACTTCAAGTATAAGCTCGCTCTGAATCTGAACTCTCATCTCTCTGCACTCCTCATCATACCAACTATTCTGAGGCATGTTCCCAGAACGTCTTCTTTGATCTGGTTGAGTGTGTGGGTATGCCTCTCCTGCTGCCCCATGCAAGATCTTCGTCAATAAAGTGGTGATCTCCTCCACTGTATATATAGGCTCGGCTGCCCCCATCCGTCTGTAAATCTCTTCCACATAAACTGAATCCGTCTCTGGTGTAAAAGTATACCGTGTGTGTGCAGTCCTCCGTGGTGTCTGAGAGACACTATACTGGAAAGAGACTGAAAAAGTCAGGAGAGCATGGTCCACTGCTACTCCAACAGGCCTAGGGCCCACACTGAGATCTTGAATATGAGAGATGAAGCTCGGTGAAGTCATGACATAGTCCACTGTACTGGCCCCATGTCTGTGTGGAAAGCATGTGAATCCCCCAGACGAAGGAAAAATCTCTAGACCATTAAGTATGGCCAGACCATGCGTAGTTGTCATCTCCATGAGATATCTCCCATACTCTGTGTGCTCTTTATCCTGTGAGTGTCTGTCAAGTCTCATCTCCGATATATCCATCTCTCTAAGCATCTCCTCCGAGGTATCATAAAATACCGTTTGGGAGTTGGCCGTCCTGGCATTAAAGTCTCCCAAGAGAATGATATCTCCATCTCTAGAGAACTCCCATATGTCATCATCAAGTATAGAGAAAGGGGATTGCCCTCTAGGTGAGGTATAGACTGATGTGCTAGGGGGAAAGTAACATATAGCAATGTATAAGAATCTGCCTGTCTCAGCTCTCGGTCTCACCCACATGTATCTCGCCTGGTCATCTCTCCGGACAATCTGTAATAGCGGCTGAAACTCTTCCTTGAATAAGACTGCTACCCCTTCGGAACCTCGACTTCCATGCTGGGATCTAGCGTCTGGCCGACAAGCGGTCTCCCATAAATAGCCAGTCACACTTGGCATCAACTGTCCAGATTTTTGATGTGTCTCCGAGTAAAAGACAATGTCTCTATCTCTGAAGCTATCCTCAAAGGCACCCACATCCAGCCTATATGATCCATTACAATTCCATGCCGCCATCCGGAGTGTGGTCCCATATGTCTCGCACCGTCATGCTGTGCGTTTTTCCAAAACCACTACTTTCCCTCCTTTGTAAAAGGCAATTTTTCCCTTCTCCCTTGCTGCCTTGATCTCTGGCATTAACTCTTGCATATGTGCTATTTGTGCTAAAGTAAGGTCATCCTCCATAAATATTCCAGTTTTCTTAAGTGCTGGTCTCTTCTTCAGGAATTCCTTCCTTGTTTCCAAAGTCGGGAAACACAAAATAAGTGCTTTCTCTTTGACGTTTCCCTTCTCATCCACTCCCTTCTTTCCTACTCTCCAAGCACCTGTGTGCATAGGTTCCGGGATGCCCATGCGCTGCAAGAGTTCCTTCACTTTGTCTTCTACATTCTCGGTGTCTTTGATACCAGTAATACGCACATGGAGGGCTCTAGTCCTCCTCTTCTGTTCCTCCTCAATGGTCATATTGATGATGGTAGAAGTTTGTGCGGCTTCTGGCATCCGGGCCTTCCCTTTCTTTGCACCTTCAATCCATTTTTTTGCTTCGTCAACTTTATCCTGTGTTTTAGAAAGGCTCTCCGCCATGAGGAAGCCTCTTTCGAGTTTAGTTCTTCCCCTTCGCGCAGAGTTTTCACCTGCTCCTTAATATCTTCGAGCTCCTTTACCATCGAGGGCTGATTTCCCCCTTCCGTTTTGGGCATAATTTTGCACGCTGCAAGTTCCCCTTTAAGCTCTTCAATCACTGCATCTTTTTCCTTCATGCACTCTTCCACATTGGTTTTCCAAGATTCAAAGCTTGCAATTGCCTCATCCAACTTTTTCTGCATAATACATTCCATTACATTCACTTCTGCCCGCATTAGAGCCTACATCTCCCCTTTGACAGATAGATACATCTCATCATGCTTACCAAGCATCGCTTTATCGAATTCTTTCCTCATATCTGCATACATAGAATTCTTATAACTCTCTGCGAGAGAGAGAGAGAGAGAGAGAGAGAGAGAGAGAGAGAGAGAGAGAGAGAGAGAGAGAGAGAGAGAGAGAGAGAGAGAGAGAGAGAGAGAGAGAGAGAGAGAGAGAGAGAGAGAGAGAGAGAGAGAGAGAGAGAGAGAGAGAGAGAGAGAGATGAAATGAATTGTTATATTAACGTCTTCAGAAGGCCAGAAAGACGTATGAGACTAGAAAGTTACAATGTGGTGGATCTGATATAAAGTTAGAGTACCAAAAATGACAAAATAAAATGACAGAATGAAATGCTATGGAATCCGAAACAGCTAGGTGTGATCTAAGCAACTAGGTGGGATAGCTAAATCACAGATCATAAAAGATCCAGCATCGATCGCTGGCGGATCTCATCAATCTCCTCCATGGTCAATCGCCTGACCGGGCATCGTGCATGTCGGGCTAGAGTGATCCGAATCCTCTTATGCAGCCTTCGTCGATGTTGGGTAGTCCTCCGCAGTCTTGGGCGTCTGGATCTCCCTAGCTCGGTCACTCGGTCGCTCAGTGTGCCTCTGGTGTGAGGCGGCGAATATATATATATATATATATATATATATATATATATATATATATATATATATATATATATATATATATATATATATATATATATATATATATATATATATATATAATATATATATATATATATAGAGAGAGAGAGAGAGAGAGAGAGAGAGAGAGAGAGAGAGAGAGAGAGAGAGAGAGAGAGAGAGAGAGAGAGAGCTTTATTAACGTCTTCGAAAGGCTGAACTCGACCTATGAGACAATATCATATACATGTTTTGATGCTCTAGGCATCGGAAAATAAAAAAAGGTACAAATTGAAATGAGCCTATACTATGCAAAAGGGTGTGGTAGGGTGGTGCATGTGGTGTACAATGTATAGTGTGGTTCCTCGTGTCGAGGTGTGCTCACGCATCATCAGGCTCAACTAGGGGCTGCAAGGTGATACCACCATGAGATGATAGGGAGGGTATCTAAAAACAAGCAACATATGTAGGGTAGAGAATGTGGTACATCGGTGGTGTCCTGCTCAGGTATCTCTGGAATGCTGGATCCCCTGGTGCTGGTACATGACTCTGCTCTAGATACTGATGGTGTAGAGCTAGTATCCTCGAGATCTCCCTTTGGTGACACCCATGTGTCCTGTATCCTGGGAGCCTCGGTCTCCGACGTGCCCTCTGAGACTCTGCCTGCAGAAGGGTAAGCCCTCTACTCTGTGTAGGTAGTGTGGGGGGGTCTGGCCCTGCTCGTCGGAAAAACTATGTGATGGTAGTCTGTGTCCTGCTATTCTGACTCTGGCGTGGCTGTAACAATTGCTCTCGAACCTCTAAAGCCGCAACCAAGAACTGGCCAAACCTCCTCTGCTCTCGGCCTATCATATGCTGCTGTAATGAGTCTCCAATGCCATATCTCTCTCTCAGCTCTGTATATGCTGGGCATCTCATGACAAAATGCTCTTCACTCTCCACCTCCGTCTGGCAGATCCGGCATGTACGCTCCTCTCGTGGTATGCCTCTGGCTCTACCACTCTCAATCTCTAGCTGATGTGATGACACTCGTAGCTGGCCAATGCTGACCCGAAGTCGGTGTGGCATGTACTCCTGCATGTATAATGGAATCTCAATGAATCCCTGCTCTGAGAACCTCAGAAAATGCTCATAGTAATATAGCATTTTAGGAGGTAGGGTGTCTGTGGGCCTACGCCATGTCCTTTGAATATATGTATGCCATATCTCCTGTCTGATGACCCTATTCCGCTCAACGCGTGAGAGGGAATAGGTCGGGGCCTGGGTGTCATACTGGAGTGGTGGTAGTCTATCGATATCAAAACCGTGCTGAGCTAGCCAATCTCTTGTCTGGGCATACCATGAGCTAGTGTCCCCTGCCTGTGCCATCTCTCTAGATGCAATGAAGGCTCTATGAGAGATCCTATTTGGATCCATATCTTTGAATCTGTGAAGAAGGCAAACAGTCTGAAAGAGTGCCTCTACCAACATCGGTTGTGCAGCCAGCTCAGCTCTAATAATGTCGTGTGGAACTGATGGCTTGCTGCGAATCATCCTGGAGATCATAATAATCTGTGGCCTCTCTATCTGTGTCCATACTGAGTCTGCCAGTCCCGGTCCCCAAATGGCCGAGGCATACATGAGTGCAGGTGTGACCAGTGTGTCAAAGAGCCACCCCTTCGTCCGGGGCTCCTGGAAGTGGGCTTGGTGGCACTGTCTCTCCATCAGAGCTAGTGATGCGTATCCTCTGGTAAGTCTATCTCTGGCTGCCTGTGTCATGGAGAAGGTCCCTGATGCTGCAGTGAATGTAACCCCCAGATATACATATGAGCCTGTCACCTCTATATCCCCTCCAGCTACTGTAAATCTACTCTGTCGGCGAATCTGAGCGGATGTATGAAATATGAGAACCTTGGTCTTGCCAAGGTTCACTGTGAGTCCTCTCTGTGAGCAGAAATCATCCAGGGCCTACAAATGTAGTTGTAGTCCCTCTGCCGTCTCTGACATCAGGACAATATCATCTGCATATAAGAGTATGTGTACAGTAGTCCCTGCAATATCCACACCCTCTCCACCCCTGTGCAAGATGAAGTCTACAATCTCGTCAATGTATAGACCAAAGAGTGTAGGTGATAGGGGGCAACCTTGTTTCACACCAATGGTGCTCACAAGGGTGTCAGATAATCCACCCGGGCATCTCACTCTGCCAGATACATGCTCATACAATGCATAGATCCCCCATGCCATCTCCTCTCCAATCCCAAGCGCAACCAGACGTCTGAAAAGTCTCTCTCTAGGTACTGTGTCAACTGCTTTGCGGAAGTCCACGAAGCAGCAATATAATCTCCTCTTCCTCACCCGTGTCTGGTCGATCAGACAACGAAGGGTGAAGATATGATCAATAGTAGAGAAAGCTCGGCAGAAGCCTGCCTGTCCTGGTGTCCTCATGCCCTCTCCCTCTGCTGGAGAACTTAGCTCCTCCTCTAAAACCGTGCCATATAGTTTGGCCAGTATAGGACCAATCATGATAGTGCGATATGTGCTAGGATCCATGGCATCCCCAGATTTGTGGATAGGCACGATGGTGTGCTCTGTCCACGACTCTGGGAATCCCTCTGAAAGCGCGCGGTTGAAGAGGTGGGCAATGAGTGGTGCCAATGCATCACAGCCATATATAAGATGCTCTGCCTGTAGGCATGCCTGATCTCTAGCCCTCCCATGCTGTAGGTGGGATATAGCTTTCTTCACCATTTGGGTGGTGAAGAAAGTAGATGATGTGGGTCGGGTAGCCGATGGCGTAGGTATGGGTGGCTGTCCTGGGATCTCGTATAAGCTCTCGGCATATCTGTGCCATGTCGTTGGGTCCTGAATAGGAGTGGGTGTTGGAATTAGGGTTGTAGAGAAACACACACAGCTTGGAGAAGACGAAGGAAGCTCAAGGCACACAATAGAGAGTGTGTTACTTAGTGTGCAATGAAAAGATAGGTAGCCCTAGAGTGATGGGCGTATATACAATGCACGGGGGAAAAAACCTCCTAAAGAAGGAAAAAATGCCCCGGCGGTCCTAGTGTGTTCACACACATCACTACCACATGTATATGGTAACAAATCCCCCCTGGAGTGATGCGGTGAACGAGAGCTGGCACATGAGTAAAGGGAAGTGCCATGCCCTGAGGACAGGATCAATCCACAAAGGGGAGTAAGCCCAAAGCTTTGCGGAAAGCTTCAAGCTTCTCACAAGACAATGCCTTTATGAAAAGATCTGCAAGGTTGTCCTGTGTTGGCACATAAGCCAAGCTGATCTCTCCTGTTGAGAGCCTCTCCCTGACATAGTGGTAATGCACCTCAATGTGCTTTGTGCGAGCATGAAAAAGTGGGTTCCTCGCAACTGTCAATGCGCTCTGACTGTCAGTGTAGATAGTGTTGGCAGTGTCCTGTCCAACACCCAAATCAGCCAGAAGGCATCTGAGCCATACACACTCAACCGTAGCTGTGAAGACTGCCCTATACTCAGCCTCACAACTCGAAGTGGCCACAGTAGGTTGCTTCTTGCTCAACCATGATATACATGAACTGCCAAGCATGAAACAAAAACCACTTGTGGACACTCGCGTGTCAAAACAACCAGCCCAATCTGAGTCCGAAAAAGCATGTAAGTCTTGCGGCAATGATCCCCCCTTGGGATAAAACAAGCCAAGATGTAAAGTGCCACTAAGGTAGCGGAAAATCCTCTTGACAGCCTGCCAATGCTTAGACCCTGGGCTATGCATAAATCTGCTGACCTGTGAGACTGCAAACTGAATATCTGGCCTTGTGTTGCATACATAAATGAGGCAGCCAACAGCAGTTTGGTAAAGAGTGACATCAGCAGGATCACCAGCATCATGTAGACTCAACTTCAAACCTGTTTCCATGGGAGTGGCAATAGGTTTGCAATCCTCAAGTTCAAACTTACATAGCAATGTCTCTATGTAACTTTTCTGACACAAGGCAATACCACCATCACACTGCTTAAACTGTATACCCAAATAATGATGCAACAACCCCAAATCTTTCATCTTGAAAGTAGCATTCAAATCAGCCTTAAATTCAGCATTATGTCTCTCATTTCGTCCAGTGATCAGCAAATCATCAACATAAAGAACCACAATGAGAAGTACATCACCCTCACGCTTTACATACAATGTGCTTTCTGTTGGACTGTTACGAAAGCCTCGTTTAACCAAATGAGTGTCAGCTTTCTCATACCAAGCACGAGGAGATTGCTTCAACCCATACAAAGCCTTCTTACATTTGCACACTTTGTCCTCAGGGCATCAAGAACAGTCTGCACAAGGGAACTGTCTGAAATGACTTCACCTGCAAAAATAAGCTGCTCATTGATATCCCTTACACTAGCAAGGAAAGTGTCCACATGATCTTCCTCATGCATAATCTTCGACTCCAGCTCTTTACGCAGCAAAGCAATTTTAGCCTCATTGCGGCTTGCATAAAGACCTGCTAGAATATCCCAAGCCTGTTTTGCAGATTTTGCTGAACGGATGTGAGGAACAATGGTGCGCTTCACAGACAACGTAATCAATGAATGAGCCTGCGCATCCTTAACATCCCAACGAGCTTGTTTTGCCGTAGGCAAAACAACTCTAACAGCTGCAATCCTTGCAGCAAGACCTGCAACATCCTCAACATCGCCTACATCCTCAGAACCAGGGCGTACATCAATGCCCTGCACAATGTTCCAGACACCCTTTGACACAAGAACATGTTGCATCATATAAGCCCACATAGGGTAGTTGTCCCCATCCAACCTGTCCTCAACAGCAAACATCTTGAACACATCTGTGTTGTTGTTGTCAGCCATGGTAAATGTTGCACCTGATGTGAAAACTGCCCGAAAATAGGAGAAACGGAGCGGGAACAACTTATGCTAAATAGCACAAACCGTAGAAGACTATAAGGCACCTGTTATGCAGAAAACGACACTGACAGAAATTCTGCACAAAATGACGAAATAGCATGTGCAGTACTGCCTGTAGTGGAAACGGAGGCCGAAATGATCCCAAATCAAAATTTTGAGCAGACCGAGGTCTTCGAGCTCGCCCTAAATTTTTGTCGACCTGCGATCGCTCGCCAAAGCTCACTGAAATCGGAGAAAGTGAGCAGGCATGTGCTGGAGCAGCTGGCGACTAAGCCCGGGAGGACGTAACCTGCTCTGATACCAATTGTTGGAATTAGGGTTGCAGAGAAACACACACAGCTTTGAGAAGACGAAGGAAGCTCAAGGCACACAATAGAGAGTGTGTTACTTAGTGTGCAATGAAAAGATAGATAGCCCTAGAGTGATGGGCGTATATACAATGCACGGGGGAAAAAACCTCCTAAAGAGGGAAAAAATGCCCCGGCGGTCCTAGTGTGTTCACACACATCACTACCACATGTATATGGTAACAGTGGGTGGCCTGGGAGGTCTGATCCGACGCCATGCCTCAGCACTATCCTTGCTCATGAGTAAATGATAGATGTCCCAATACTGGTGCTCCTCCCACTCCCGTCTTTTACGACGGGTAAGTGTCTGCATCTTGCGCTGAGCTTGGCGATGTGTAATCTCCCCTCTGATCTCCAGTGTACGTAGGTGTCTGTGTAGATCTAGACATTCGTGGTCGTACCACCTGTTTTGTGGCATAGTGCCAGTGCGTGGAGGGTGTGTGTGTATGCGATGTGGGAAACTTTGAGTGGCTGACTCGTGTAAGATGGATGTAATGTGTGTGGTGAGTGTGTCCAGAGGTGCTGTGGGGTCTAAGTGTATAAGGTGCTCAGGCAGGTGATGTATATAAACAGGAGTGAGCTCATGAGTGAAAGAAATGGTAGTGTAAGTGTGAGGGGGGGAGGCGGGGGGGTCAGCAAGCTGTGTAGCAAAAAGGGAGAATGTAAGATAAGTATGATCCGCCCCTATCGATATGCGTGCAAGGCTGAAGGAGTGTATAAGCTCTGCTGTCTGGGTAGGGCCCAACAAATAGTCCACTGTGCTCTCTTCGCCACTGTGTGGGAAGCAAGTGAATCCCCCAGAATCTGGCCACCTCTCCATCCCGTTATAAATAATGAGATGGTGCCTGCTGCCAAGCTCAAGAAGGTGTCTGCCATATCCAGTGTTGTCCTGTCCCCCATCTGCAGACACTCTACTCACCCCCATGTCCTCTGCATCAAGTGCCCTCATGATCTCCGGCTGCTCCATATCATAGATCTCACACTGTCGGCTCTGTGTCCTCCCGTTGAAGTCCCCCATGAGGAGGACTTCCCTGAGTGATGTGTAGTGAGAAATGTCCTCCGACAGTCGAGAGTAGGGGTCCTGGATAGCATATCGTGATCCTTGTGGTGAAAAGTAGCATATGGCAATGTATAGCCCTCTCTCGTGGGTGAGCTCTAGCCGTACCCACATATAGCATGCCTCCTCGTCTCTACTCATCACCTGTATCCGGTTGTGTAAGCTCTGTTTGAATAGTATGGCCACCCCTCCTTACCCCCGAGTTGTACTCTGTCTGGTGATGGTCCTGTAAGTCGACTCCCACTGGAATCCTGTGACTACAGGTAGTCCTCTCTTTGGGCTCTCATGTGTCTCCGTAAAACATACAAAGTCATGCTCACTGATGATCTCCTCTAGGCGTTCCGGATGTGTCCATATAGAACCATTGCAGTTCCAGACTGCCCCTCTGAGTGGTGTCTCCTGTGCTAGTGTATGTGTCTCATAGGTCCCGAATCCCTATGAGATTGGGCGGCCGTCGATGAAGATTCTACCGTCTCGAAAGAAGGCCTTTTTACCTTCTTTCCGTGCCTGAAGGACCCTGGGCATGCATGATTTCCTGTGCTCGATCTGCATCCTAGTGAGGTCCTCGTCCATAAAGATATGGCCACCCTGGAGGCCTCGTAAGAGCACCCTTTTGCGAAAAAAGGTGGTGCGGTCCTCATCTCCTCGGAACTGCATGATCAACGGGCGAGCTCGAGTGGTGTCACGGCCAGCTCGCCATGCCTTTGTAAAAGGCATAGTCTCTTTGTAGCCTAGTTGGCTACAAAGCTCTCGTGCATCCTCCTCTGCTGAAGGTCCCTCTTTAAGGCCAGTGATCCTAACATTGTGTTTCCTCATATGGTGCAATCGCTCCTCCTCGAGAGTAAGCTGAACCCTCAAGTGCTCTCCCATGTGAACGTCCTCGCATACCTTCTCCTTGATATTCTTTTTAACTACTTCCACCCATCCCGATTGTTTGGCCTCCATTTCTGTCTGGATCTCTTCTTTGATGTCTGCTTTCCATTTATTTTTGATCTCTACTTCTATGTCTTCGAAGCTCGAGATTTCCCCCTCTTCCCTGGAGATCCGGAGGTGGTTGATGCTTTCTTGTATACGGTGTATCTCCGTGTTGGAGGTGTCACGAAGTTCTTCGAATGCTTTCTTCCAGGCCTCCTTTTCTTCTGTGAGGCCTCTGATGTTATCCTCCATCTGCTTCATCTTTTCCGTCATCCTCCTTACTTCGGCGTTCAGTGCCTTGTCCGCATCTTTCTTTGCCTGTGTGATAGCTCTGGCTATCATGTCCTCCACTTCTTTCCTGTCAAGAGGTGCCATGGTCGAGCTCGAGGAGGCGAGGCTAAGCACACGGGAAGCCTAGTGTTTACAACCCATCCCCTTGAATATTGAGCTACTAATGGATATGAGGGTGGCCTGGGCTGCCCGTCTTTGGGCTGCTGTGATGGTGGAGCTGCAGCACAAGGCGAGAGGTGTGCTGAAGGCGAGAGGTGGGCTGGAGGCGAGTGATGCGCTGTTGAGGAGGCGAGTGGTACAAATGGTGCAGGCTGGGCGATGGCTGGCGGGAGGTGCTATGCGGGCAGGCAGGGTGGCAGGAGGTGCTGCGCGAGCGGGAGGTGCTGTGCGAGCAGGTAGGGTGGCGGGCAGGGTGGCAGGAGGTGCTGCGAGAGAGAGAGAGAGAGAGAGAGAGAGAGAGAGAGAGAGAGAGAGAGAGAGAGAGAGAGAGAGAGAGAGAGAGAGAGAGAGAGAGAGAGAGAGAGAGAGAGAGAGAGAGAGAGAGAGAAAGAAAGAAAGAAAGATTTTTAATGTCTATGTCAGGCCGAAATCGGCCTATGAGACAAATCAAATGTACATGGTGTGTATGTCATCCGTCTATCGGAAAGACAAATGAAACAAAACTGATACAAAACTGAACTGAATGTAGGTAGTGGAGTATCTGAGGAGGGATGGAGCTCTATCTCTAGGGGTATATGCATGTCTATATGCTCAAGGTAGTACAATCATGAGAATGCATCAAGCTATGTAGCTCCATCCTGTACTAATGGGGGGATGTAAGATGTGGTACATGGGCGGGTCTGGTGCCAAGGCTACCCGGATGAAAGCTGTCGGGTCGGCCCTCATCTGAGCCACTCGCTCCTCAGTGGCACGGCGCTCCCGGGCTCGGATCTCCTCGATCTGTCGGTGGTGGGAGGTCGCGCCCCTGTAGCCTGTGACTCGTGGTCGTCGTCTAGCTCGGTTCACCTCCGCCTGTGGGAGTGTCACTCCCCTCTGAGTGTCTGGTGAGGGAGGGGCGGAAATCCTCTGAAAGAAGTCTGTGAGTTGCGACTGTCTCCCCTCTGTCTATGTAGCTGTGTGTGGCTGTAGTAGTGTGTCTCGATGTCTCTGTATCTCTAGTAAGAAACGTCCGAGCTGTCTCTGATCTCGAGAGTCCATGATCTCTCGGAGAGTGGGCTGTCCTCTGAATAAGGCAGAGAGAGAGAGAGAGAGAGAGAGAGAGAGAGAGAGAGAGAGAGAGAGAGAGAGAGAGAGAGAGAGAGAGAGAGAGAGAGAGAGAGAGAGAGAGAGAGAGAGAGAGAGAGACAGAGAGAGAGAGAGAGAGAAATGAAATGAAATGAAATGTTATATTAACGTCTTCAAAAGGCCAAAATGACCTATGAGACCAAAAAGTTACAATTGGTGAATCTGATACCATGTCTGAGTACGGAAATTACAAAGTTACAAAGAACTAACACTAAAACATTAAGGAGAAAGGAGATATGGGGGGGGGGGGGGGGGGGGGGTTGTGGGTTATGATGAAATCTCTCATCGGTCGCTGTGGATCTCATCGGCCTCCTCCATGGTCAGTACTTTGGTTGGGCGTCTTGCATGTCGAGCTAGAGTGATCTGTATCTTCTGTTGCAGCCTTCGTCGGTAGTGGGAGAACCCCCAAGGTCGTGGACGTCTAGATCTGCCAAGCTCAGTGGCTCGGTCAAGCAGTGTACCTCTAGTATGAGTAGGCTCTGAGATCTGCTCTAATGACTGCTCCGTTGGCTCTCCTCTGGCTAGTGTAAAGAAATCTGTGATTCACTCGTCTTTGAGACTGTCTTTCCCCTGATGTCCTCAGCAAGCTCTCCCTAATTCTGCGCAGCTCTAGCAGGAACAATCCGAGACACGTCTAATCCTTGTATCTCATGACTCTAGAAAAAGGTCGAGCCTTCTCTGAACAGGCAGTGGCAGTGGCCGCGTATCTCATAGTATGCCGGGTAGTGACATGTGTAGTGCAGCTCTGTCTCTGGCTCTTAGTTACATAGGTGACATATCCTGGTTTCTGCCGACACCCCTCGAAATCGGTCAGTTCGATCTGGAGATGATGTGAGGATGTGCGTATCTGTTCAATAGCGCATCTTATTCCATGAGATAAGTGTGTATCCATGTATGCAGGCCTAGTTACAAAGCCGTCCTCTGTGAGTTAAAGAAGATGCTCTCTGTAGAAGGCCATCTTTGTGCCCAACTCTTGTGTCGGCTGTATCCATGTGCTCTTGGTATTGAGCTGAATCAGATCTCGACGCATGAGTCTGGTGATCTCTGTCTGTGTGAGAGATAGGGAGGGGGCATCCAGGGAGTATTGAAGCGGAGGTAATCTATCCATGTTGAGACCATGCGACTGAAACCATGTTGTCATCTGTCCATACCAACTTGCTGTATCGCCTTGTAGAGCTAGTTGTCGAGATGACTCCAGGGCAAGCCGAGCGTATCTGTCCTTGGGGAGATCCCATAGACCGTGCATAAAGGTTACTGATGTCGTCAACGCCTCCACCACGAGGGGGGGGCCGGCTAGCTCGGCTTGGATAATCTCATGTGGTACTGAGGCCTTAGCCCGAATTATCCGAGCGATCATAGAGACCAGAGGCCTCTCCATCCATCTCCATCCATGTGTGTTGCTAGATCTCCCATGGTGGTCTACTGAGGGTCCCCATACTTGAACTCCATAGAGCATAGCTGGAGTCACCAGAGTGTCAAAAAGCCAAAGCTTTGTTTGCGGTTCTTGAAACTGAACCTGCGAACACATCCTCTCCAGTCCGTCCAAAGCTGCATATGCTACCGTCAATCTAGTCTCTGATGCTCTCCTTAGTGAAAACACCGGTCCACCAAAGACTACCCCAAGATAAGTATATGCATCTGTGTACTCCACAGTCTCCTAGCCATACATAAATGTGGGTGCCGACCTCGTGACCCACTGTGGTGTGGTGTTGAACACCATAACCTTGGTTTTTCCGAGATTGACGGATGATCCACTGTCACGAGCAAATGTATGTAGAGCATCCAAATGACGCTGCATTCCCTCTGGAGAGTCAGAAATCAGCACAATATCATCAGCATAGAGTAACAACGGAATCCATGTCCCTGCTAGCTGAGCCCATCTGTCCCTCTGATGCTCTACATAGTCCGAAAATTCATACACATACATCCCAAAAAGAGTCGGGGATAGGGGGCATCCCTGCTTTACTCCAATAGTGGAGTGGACCATGTCAAACATTCCCTCAGTGGTGCGTACCCGCCCCATCACTGTCCTGTATAGAGCGAGAATACCCCATATCAGCTCTATAGGCACACCCATGTCCTGTAGTTTGCGTATAAGTCTAGCTCTCGGCACTGTGTCAAAAGCTTTGCGGAAATCCACAAAGCTACAATAGATCCTCTTGCCATGGTGTCTACCCTCCTCAATAATAGCTCTGAGTGTCAGAATCTGGTCAAGAGTGGAGAAACCTCTCCTGAAACCTGCTTGCCCTGGTGCTCTTATGCCCTTTCGCTCTGCCCATCTACTTAGCTCCTGCTCAAGAACGGATGCATTCAACCTAGCTAATGTGTGACCAACCATGATGGTGCGATAATTCGCGGGAATCATGGGATCTCCCGACTTGAAAATAGGCACAATCGTAGACAAACTCCAAGTCTCCAGGAAGCCTTCATACATGGCTCGACTAAACATCATAGCCAGGAGCTCTGCAAGCATATCTCTGGCATGGATAAAGTGCTCTGCTACCAGACCATCATGATCATGTGCTCTCCTTGTCTTCATCCTGTCAATGGCTTTCCTTACCCTCTCGGCAGTAAAAAGAACATGTCTCTGAGCATGTCTATAGTGGGTTCGATAGAGGTGGTTGCCTTGATGCTGTGTAGAGAGATGTGGCATATTCCCTCCATGTCTCAGTGGAGGTGACCGTTGGTGGTGGTGAATGCTCGTGGAATAGCCTCCATGCTTCACCTGAGTCCTGACTTATAAATAGCTGATATAGATCCCGCTCTAGCTGAGATAGATGGGCCCTTTTCTTTCGTCGCACTAGGCGGCGAAAGATAATCCGTGATTGTCTATGTGTGGTAATACCATGAGCACTTCCTCTGTAATTTGATCCTCGTCTCTCTGCACTCCTCATCATACCAACTGTTCTGGGGCATGCTCCCATATCGTCTCCGTGTAGGCTGGCTGTGTGGGTATGCCTCTGATGCTGCATCATGGAGCGTCTTTGTTAGTATCAGAGTGAGTTCATCTAGTGGCCGTCCCGGCTCCTGGGTGCATAGCTGCCTGTATATCTCATCCATATACACAGGATCCGTCTCCCTCATGAAGGTATACCGAGTGTGTGTGGGGACCTCTCCTAATGGAGCTGTGCTGAATTGAAAGGTCAGGGTGAAAGACACGATAGCATGATCAACTGCAACTCCAACTGGTCTAGTGCCCACCATGAAATCCTGAAAGAATGGAATGAGACTTGGCTGTGCCATAACATAATCCACGGTGCTGGCACCATGTCAGTGTGGAAAGCAAGTAAAACCTCCAGCTGTCCAAAATCTTTGTAGGCCATTAACAATGGCCAATCTGTGTGCGGTTCCCATATTTATCAAGTATCTGCCATATTAAGTGTAGAGAGAGAGAGAGAAATGAAATGAAATGTAAAATTAATGTCTTCAAAAGGCCAAAATGACATATGAGACGAAAAGGTTACATGTTTTGAATCTAATACCAGGTCTGGGTACAAAATGTACAAAGAATTGACGCGCGCTCGCTACTTCTGTGCTTCTTTGCTGCGCTATCGCTGCCCCCCCCCCCCCCCCCCCCCCCCCCCCCCCAAAACCCCCCCGCCCTTAGCGCTGCCGTCGCTGCCCGGCCTCCCCGCTGGTTGCTTCCCGCCTACCCTCAGCCCCCGCTGCCTCCCCTCGCGCTGCCCCTGTCCGCCCGTCTTCAGCCCCTGCTGCCGCCCCCACCCTCAGCCCCAGTTGTCGCCGCCCGCCCTCAGCCCCACCTTTTGTACATTGCCTACCTGCTTGCCACAGCCCGCCGAAGAAAAAAAAGAAAAATCCCCCCCTCTCGGCCCGTTTGTCCGCCCATTTGGGTCCTTCCCTCGGTTACTCCTTGCAGTTCAGCACTTCCGGTAGTGCTTCAATTCCTTGGAGCAGTGTTGACGCGCCCAATTGCAGCGCCATCCCGTTGTCCCCTTCTTACGCCACAGCAGTAGACACAGATGGAGGCTCCAGCTTCGCCACAGAGGGACCCGCTAGAAGCCCCTCGCCCGACCCCGCTGAGCCCACCATTTGACTTGCTCTCTCGTCTACAGAGCAAGCGAGCCTTGCCACAGAGGTAGAGCGTTTGCAGGCGACCTCGGTCATCTGCAAGATTCTCGGCACCCGACCTAGCAAAGGAGAGCTGCGAGACCTTCTCCAGGCCCGCCTTCTCGCAGAGGTGGGAAAGATTTTGGATGTCCAGATTCTCGGACGGGGTTACTATCAGATCGAGTTTGAGTCCTCCGAGATGGCGTCCAAGGTCATAGCTATGAGTCCACTGGCCATCCGAGCATCACGTGCCCACTTTCGACAGTGGCGACATGGTTTTGACCCAGCTTCGGATGTTCTAGTAGAGGAGGCAGACATCCCCATCTCAGTCTGCTTTCCGGGTTTACGGAGGGAGTACCTACCACTTCTTTCCAGGATCGGTTCCGCCATTGGGACTGTCCTGGAGACACCTGCACGGCAGCATCAGTAGCTGCCAAGGCGGCTGGCATTCCCTCAGTTCGAGTTTTGGTCAGAGATACCGACACGCTCCCGAAGGTTATCCTTTTACCTCGGGTGAGTGGGGGTTGGTTTCCACAGAGTGTGGAGTACGCGGGCCTCCCGAACCAGTGCTTCATTTGCCGACAGATGGGCCATCTAGCGAAGGCCTATCCACGGAGGAGACCGCGACCTGCACCACAGCCTCTGCCAGGGCTGGCCCGCAGCCACAGCCAGGGGCACAGCATGCAGATGCAGAGCCACCCTCCGAGCCTGGGGCTCCACGGAGGAGGGGTGGCAGCAGGCCCGTGGCCGCCGACGCTAGGGGCCACAGCGTCAGCCTGGCACTCAGAGTGGCCCTCAGGTGCCTACTCAGCAGTGGGTTCCCGCGGGGAACCATTTGGTCCTC
Source organism: Adiantum capillus-veneris (assembly GCF_014529385.1). NCBI lineage: Eukaryota > Viridiplantae > Streptophyta > Polypodiopsida > Polypodiales > Pteridaceae > Adiantum > Adiantum capillus-veneris. Next base: position 12,987,567 of record NC_140944.1, read on the forward strand.
TTGAGCAGGAGGAGTTCCCTACGCCAGCCCCCACCTCCGCTTCTCCCTCGACAGCCGCTTCCCCCCCCCCCCCCCCCCCCCCCCCCCCCCCCCCCCCCCCCCCCAGAGTTCCCCCCCTGTGCCTCATCCTCCCCGCCTTCTGCTCCTGTCGCCTCTCCACCTCGCCCCTCTACCTCTGTCGCCCCATCCCGCCGCTCTTCTCCTCCACTCTCCCCAGCTCCTTCTCCCCCCCCTCCTGCTCGAGTTCCTCAATCGGCTCAGGAGACTGGTCTCTCTCCGGCGGCTAGGAGATCTCTTGGCAGTGCCTTTGCCGCGAGTCGCCTAGCGAGAGAGGGTCAGCGCTTCTTGCGGTCCCCTCTGCAGATTCAGACATCCTTCCTTGCAGCCATCCCTCGTGGGCTGACGAGCATTGACATCCGACGCCGCTGGGACTTCTTCGACTACGGGTTCACTCGTTTTCTCGGCGATTCCGCAGCAGACCATGAGGCAGCCTGTTTCAGGGTCCATGTTTTGATCCTCGCCGCTAGGGGGACAGAGGCCCTGGACTCAGCAGTTGGTTTCTCCTCCCTCCTCTGTGGTAGGGCCGAGACAGAGTGGTCCCTTGACTCAGTGGTGGGATGGTTGCATACACATGTCTAGGAGTTCTCTCACCACATGGGAGAACTTGGAGTTACAGATATGCTGCTGAGTTTGTGGCCATTGGCCAAGTTTGCGGTGACACCCCCAGACTCAGCAGGATGTAGGCACATTGTGGTGTACTTCTTTGCTGATACGCAGTGTTTGCCTTGCTATGTATACATTCGTGAGGACTCCTGGACAGAGGAGGTTGCATTACGCATGGCTCGCTCTGCTTGGGCTAGGCACTCACTGCAGTCACGCCTATCTAGAGGACGCTCGAATGCGGATTACTCTTCATCCAAGCCTGCCTCAAAGATAGCCCGTCTTGCTACTGCGGCAGCATCTCTTCTCTCTCGCTTCCCATGAGGATCGTCTCATGGAATGTGCAGGGACTAGGTGGGCCCCAGTTTCAGCGACAGCGGGGCCGATTGCGTCAGGAGCTTTAGCGTTGCCTTGTGGGAGGAGAGATTGATCTCTTTATGCTCCAGGAGCACTATCTGTGTGAGAGCCGCATTCGGCAATGTGGTCAGATTTTGCGTGGTCATTATGGTACCTTTTGGTCAGCTGCTTTTGGACCTGGAGGCATCCAGGGTGGGGTTTGTATGACTATTGCGAACTCATTGCAGCAGGCCATTGTGGGCAGAGGGATTATTGTGCCAGGCAGGGCTCAATGGATTACTATGCAGGTTCAGGGTGGCCTTGTGGGCTTCCTGAACATCTATGCGCCCAATGTGGCGAGTGCTCGTGCAGAGTTTTGGTCACAGATTGTTGAGTCTTTGCCGCAAGTCGATCATTGGCGTGTAGGAGGGGACTTCAACATGTTGGAGGACCCTTCTGACAGGATTGGTGGCAGCCATGTTACTGTACATGGAGTCGAGTTGGCAGCTTGGGAGAGGTTTTGCATGACTTTGAGGGTCTCGGATACATGGCAACACTCTGGTTTTGTGAGGCCCCCAGACAGTCTTGCCTTCTCTAGATCGGACCGCAGAGTGGGAGGAGTAAATCTATCGCGGATAGATCGCTTCTACACTAGTGACCACTTCAGTGACTTGGGGGGTTCAGTGGGCATCGTGGCAGGGACTTTTTTCTCGGACCATGCTCCAGTGATCCTCACGGTGGCAGACAGGCAGAGGATTGGGAGCACGATGCTTCGCATCCCAGAGAGGGTCTTGTTGGACTCAGCACTCAGAGAGAGGGTAGAGGCTCTCTGGATAGAGGGCATGGACAGCCAGGTCTCACCTACAGACAGAGTGGCCTTAGGCCTAGCTCAGCTTAGCCACTTTTTTCTTCAGGAGTCTCTGGCCCGCCGGGCGGCGGAGCAGCATCTCAGACGAGGCATTGCTTCACTACAGAGGATGCAGGAGCAGCATCCAGACAGTCCATGGTTGGAGGAGCAGTTACAACAGGCTCGACAGGAGCTTGCTAGCACAGAGGAGAGGCGTCATGAGTTTGCCTTTCACCGACAGGCATCTCAGTGGACTCAGGTGGGTGACGGAGTGACTGGTGCCTTTTTTGAGACAGTGGGACCTCGGCACTCGCATGCCAAGGTCATTCAGTTGAGGAGGCCCGATGGGTCAGTTGCTTGTGAGCCCGAGGATATGCGTGCAGTTGCTACTGACTTTTACCGCGAGTTACTGTTGGTTGAGCCTCAGTCAGAGCGGCAGGATGCTTGCAGGGAGCAGGTTTGGGCACAAATGCCATGTCTTGTGACAGAGGAGATGCGCGAGAGGCTTGAGATGCCACTTCAGCTTGAGGAGCTACACACAGCTCTTAGGGCCCTCCCTCGTGGTAGCTGCCCAGGTGAGGATGGGTTGACTCCCAACTTTTTCTTGGAGTACTAGGACCTGCTTGGCTCAGATCTTTGTAGTGCTTTTCAGTACATTTTGCACACAGGGGTGATGCTTGACAGCATGAGTGAGGGCCTGATCTATCTCATTCCCAAGGAGGGTGGCTCCTTGTATGAGATTCGACAGTGGCGCCCCATCACCATCCTCAACTCAGCCTACAAAATTCTTGCCAAGGCTCTGAGTTTGAGGATTCAACCACTTTTAGAGAGCCTTATACATGGGACTCAGACATGTTTTGTCAAGGAACGCAATATCCTTGACAACATCTTTACTTTCTAGGAGGCCTCTGCCCTGGCACGGCTCCGTGGTGAGGACCTTGTGATTCTTCTTCTCGATTTTGAGAAGGCATACGACCGAGTTGACTGGGACTTTCTAGAGGGTACTCTCAGCAGGATGGGCTTCTCAGATGCTTGGATCAGAGGGGTGTCAGCTTTGTAAAGACAGGCTCACAGTCAGGTGCTTTTGGTAGAGGGGAGGGGTGAGCGCTTCATGCCCACACGCTCGGTCAGACAGGGTTGTCCTCAGCCCCCTTTCTCTTTCTGTTCTATGCGGAGGCGATGAGCAGATTTTTGGTGTCACAGCAGGTTGGTCTTCAGGGCTTAGTACTCCCTATTCGGGGAGAGGAGCTACTGGATGCTGAGTTTGCCGATGACTCAGCCTTGTACTTAGATGGCCAGGAGGCCAATCTTCACAGATGTGAGCAGGCTCTGGAGACCTTCTGCTGTGCATCGGGCGCACTGATCAACTGGAGAAAGACAGTGGCTTTCTCGGTTGGTAGTGCCAGATTGGATGCCAGGAGAGGGTTTCAGGTGGATTCATCCAGGGACTGCAGTTCGGTACTTGATTTGTCAAGTTTGTTTGGACTTGTCTCCCGAGCAGCAGATTGCTTCTCTTCTCCTGTCCATCAGGAGAAAGCTGTTACATTGGAGCTGAGCACGACTTTCGCTGGCTGGCAAAGTAGTAGTTGCTAACTAGGTGCTGTTGGCGACTATGTGGTACATCACTTCCTGCTGGATCCTTTCGAGTTCTTGTATCAGCCAGGTAGAGAGGCTGATCAGGAACTTCCTTTGGTCAGGACGTGACACTCAGATGGCCCGAGCCAAGGTGGCTTGGTCGGTCATCACGCTTCCTTGTTCTTACGGAGGGCTTGCGATCATTGATCGAGCACAGCAGAGTAGAGCCCTTCTAGTGAAGTTAATAGTCAGAGGACTTCTTCCAGGTGAGGAGCCCTGGAAGGAGTTCTTGTTGCAGAGGCTTCGTGCCAGGGTGCCTCAGTCAGGAGGCCCTTGGCAACCTTCGACTAGATGGATCTTTACAGAGATGTGCCGAGTTGGTTTGAGCAGGAGACTAAAGGACCGCTTAGCTGTGAGTTTGCTTTGTTCTTGGGAGCTCTTGCGGCGTGGCTTGGAGCAGCGACAGTCGATGTGCATGGAGGAGCGCCTACGGCAACCCCTCGTCTAGAACCCCATGGTTAGCACTCAGAGAGGCCACTTGGTTGGTAGTCGGCCTCATGTTTCCTGGGGTCCCATGGCAGCAGGTCTAGCGCGCTCTCTAGGTGACTGGCTAGAGTTCACAGGTTTGTCAGAGGAGGTGCAGGGTTTCCAGCTGCAGGGCATGAGAGGGGTGGAGAGCATGTGTCAAGACATCTCAGAGTCAGTTCCAGCTGAGTGGCTCACGCCTCTCGAGCCACTAGCACCCCGGTGGATGGGAGCCTTCACACGATTGGAGGTTCTCATTTCAGTCAGGGCTTGCTCAGAGATTGTCCCAGCCCTGTTCTTCGAGCTTCAGGGTGGGGGACGATTACAGCGAGTTGCAGTAGAGGCCCCGCAGGTAGCAGAGTGCTGCTTTCAGAGGATCCGAGTTGTGGGCATCTGTGGGAGGACTTGCGTCATTGACCGTGACCCAGCAGCTCTTGAGACTGGACACTGGAGGCTATGGGCTTGGGAGTGTTGTCCACTGGCACGAGTACAGTGGGATCCTGGTGAGTGGCTATGGGGGACCCCTTCTCTTCTGCAAACCACCCAGGAGTCCCCTTCTTTCAGCACACTGTTCGGCTTGGACGTCATATACTTGCAGCACAGAGAGAGGCCCGCCCCGCTGCAGCACGTCATTGGCAGGAGGAGGGCCTCACAGTCGAGTTCTTGGCAGCCTTTTGGCAGAGGCTGTGGGACTCCAGACAGCCGAGGCGCGTCACTTTGTTTCAGTGGCTGGTTGCACACAGAGCTACAGCAGTAGGGAGCTGGCTTGTGCATAGTGGTCTTTCTCGATCGCATGTGCAGCCTGTGACCAGTCGGTGGAGAGTCAGCGTCACTGTCTTTGGGACTGTCCCTCGACCCAGCAGGTGTGGCTACGAGTTCTTCGGCTGATGCCTCCTCTCTCCACGACTAGACAGTACACTTGGGGGGCAGCGGCTTGGTCCACTCTCACGGGCCCGGCACTTCAATTTGAGCTATCTTCCGCCAACAGGATGATAGTGATACAGGGGGGGTGTCCTACACTCCAGCTTGCTACACAGCTTACTCCACAGGAGTGGTGCAGTGAGAGAGAGGAGTGTTGGGAGCTCATCAGTGGCCTGACACTGTGGTTCATTTGGCGGGCCCGCTATTTCTGCATTTTTGAGGCCCGCTCTGTGCCGCCAGCAGAGACTGTTCGTGACTTCTGGCTAGAGCTGATCCATACTCTCAGAGGACAGCTTGAGGGACTACAGGGCAGCTCCGACCGCATGCGGGAGCGCCGCGAGGCTTTCCTTCGACTCTGGCGCCCTGGGCCTTTCTATACCATTGTACAGGGTGTGCTCCGATGGCACTACCGACCACCTGTGTGGCTTTTCCCTCCTCCCATCCCCCGATTTAGCCTCATTGTATATATGTTGTTCTTTCATTGGGAGAGTCTCCCCACCATGCTTGTTGTAGCCCTCTCTTGCAGAGGTGGTTGTAGCCCTATGGGCAGCTCTCATTAACTAATAGAAGGATCTTTTTCTTGAAAAAAAAAAGTACAAAGAATTGAAAAGAAAATAGTGGGTAGGGATGGGGTGAAAGCTGATACAAAGGGAATAAAAAAAAGGGGGGGGGGGGGGGGGGGGGGGGGGGCGGGGGGCGGTGTGAGCTGATACAATGGAGCTCTCTGACAGTCGAGGCATCATATACATATACATCAATATCCAAAAGGCTATAGAGATTCAATGTCCTCCAAGGTAGGCACTTTGTCGGGACGGCTCCTATGTCGCGCCAGTATGGTATGGATTCTCTATCGCAATCTGCGTCGATGTTGAGAGGGCCTCTCATCCGTGGGCGACGTGACTGCCTCCACTCTATCGCCCGATCGAGTAGTATGCCTCTGGTGTTGTTATGCTGCTGGGGCTGCTCTGACTCCTCTGTCTGTGACTGAAAGAAATTTGCAATCTTCCGCTGTTGCTGGATCTCTCTCATTGTGCCCCTCTTCAAGAGGTCCTCTCCGTGTTTGCGAATCTCCCGTAAGTATAATCCAACGCATCTCTGATCCTGGTATCTCATGACTCTAGAAAGTGGCCCAAAACCCTCTCTGAATAGACAGTGAAAGCGGCCTCGTGTCTCATAGTATCGTGGGCAGTGACATATGTAATGTAGCTCTGTCTCTGGCTCTATCTGGCACACCTGACAATCCTGGACTCAGCGGGTACTCCTCTAAATTTGCCTGTCTCGATCTCTAGCTGATGTGAGGATGTGCGTATCTGACCAATAGCACATCGTGTCCCGTGGGATAGATGAGTGTCCATGTATCCTGGTCTGATCACAAAACCATCCTCCGTGAGTTGGAGAAGATGCTCTCTATAGAAAGTCATCTTCGTACCTAGCTCATGCGTAGGTTGTATCCATGTCCTCTTCGTATCCAACTGAATCAAGTCTTGTCTGATGAGCCTGGTAATCTTTGCCCTAGTGAGGGAGATGGAGGGTGCATCCAAAGTACTAAAATGGGGGTAGCTGATCCATACTAAAGCCATGTAAGTGAAACCAAGATGCCATCTCTGCATATACCAACATGATCTATCTCCTTGCAATGCCAGCTGTCATGAAGACTTTAGTGCTGATCGAGCATATCTGTCTCTAGGGAGAGACCAAGTGCTATGCATAAATGAAACTGATCGAGTGAGTGTCTCCACTACCAATGGAGGAGCAGTGAGCTCCGCCCTAATAATGTCATGTGGTACTGAGGCCTTGACCCTAATCATCCGAGAAATCATAGACACCAAGGGCTTCTCCATACATCTCCATCCGTCAGTACTGCCAGCTCTGCTATGATGATCAACTGAGGGGCCCCATATCTCCACTCCGTACAGCATGGCCAAAGTGACCAAAGTGTCAAAGAGCCAAAGCTTTGTCCGAGGTTCTTGCAATTGAACCCGCGAACATATCCTCTCAAGTCTCCCCAATGCTGCATAGGCTCTGGTCAATCGCGCATCTGCTGCACGCCTCAGGGAAAAAACTGGGCCACTGAAAATTGCCCCAAGATAAGTGTATGTATCTACATACTCCACAGTCTCTCGACCATATGTAAAAGTGGGGGCGGACCTCCTTATCCACTGCGCCGTGGTGTTAACACCATTACCTTGGTCTTACCAAGGTTCACAAACAATCCACTGTCCTGTGCAAATACATGCAATGCATCCCCTATGGAGAATCTGAGATCAGCACAATATCATGAGCATATTATAGCAACGGAATCCATGTCCCTGCAAGCTGAGCACCTCTATCACCCTTTGCCTGTACATAATCTGAAAACTCATATATCCCAAAGAGAGTCGGAGATAGGGGGCAACCCTGCTTCACCCCAATGGTGGAGTGAACCACGTCGGACATGCCCTTGTGCTGAGAGAGAGAGAGAGAGAGAGAGAGAGAGAGAGAGAGAGAGAGAGAGAGAGAGAGAGAGAGAGAGAGATGATGAAATGTTATATTAACGTGTTTTAAAGGCCAAAATGACCTATGAGACCAATCTGTTACATAATGGTGAATCTAATACGGTGTCTGGGTACAAAAGAACTAGAACAAAAATACTACCACTAGAATCCATCCTCATCTGCACTCTGGATGTCGAGAGAGTATGGCTCAAATCCTCTACTGTAGTCTCTGTCGATGCTGTGTTGCCCCTCTCCTCAATCGTGGCCGTCTAGATCTCCGTAGCTCTAGTGCTCGGTCGATGAGAGTGCCGGTAGTGGTCGAATGAGTGTGGGCCAAGCTCTGCAGTGATGGCTGCTCCTCTGGCTGTCCCATATCTAGTGAAAATAAATTTGTAATCTGTCTCTGGGACTGTCTCTCTATCTCTCCCCAATAAAGTGTCTCTATATCTGTGTAAGTCAAGTAGATATAGCCCAAGACATATCTGATTCTCAAAGCTCATGACCCTAGAGAAAGGACCGAAACCCTCTCTGAATAAGTAGTGGAAACGGTCCCGTATGTCATAGTACACTGTGCAATGACATATGTAATGTAGCTCTGTCTCTGGCTCTAGCTGGCATAAGTGGCATATCCTGCTGTGTGCTGGTATCCCTCTGAATCTACCAGTCTCAATCTCCAACTGATGTGAGGATGTGTGTATCTGACCAATGGCACACTGCAAACCATGAGACATATATATGTCCATGTAGCTGGGTTGAATCATAAACCCATCTCCTATGAGGTGGAGAAGATGCTCTCTATAGTAAGGCATCTTCGGGCCCAATGCGTGTGGCGGCTGTATCCATGTCCTCCTGGTATCCAGGTGGATCAGGTCCTGACGAATGAGTCTAGTAATCTCCACGCGTGGAAGAGACATCGAGGGTGCCTGAAGAGAGTACTGGAAAGGGGGCAGCCTGTCCATGGTGAAGCCATGCGTCTGAAACCATGATGTCATCTGTGCATACCAGCATGAAGTGTCCCCCTGAAGAGCTAACTGTCTGGAAGACTCAAGGGCCAGTCAAGCATATCTGTCTCTAGTAGTATCCCATAAGCTGTGCACAAAGGAGATTGATCTGGTAAGTGCCTCAATCTCCATAGGAGGGGCAACTAGCTCTGCTCGAATGATAGCGTGGGGTACGGAGGCCTTGGCTCTGATCAGTCGAGAGATCATAGATACCAAGGGCCTCTCCATACGTCTCCAACCATCCTGGCCTACAGAAGGTCCCCATATCTGCACCCCATACAACATAGCTGAGGCTACTAAAGTATCAAATAGCCATAACTTTGTCCGAGGTTCCTGGAACTGAAGCTGCGAACACGTCCTCTCCAAGCCTCCTAAGGCTGCAAAAGCTCTAGTCAGTCTAGTCTCTGCTGCTCTCCCCAAAGAAAACCTCGGCCCAATGAAGACAACCCCAAGGTAAGTGTATGCATCTGTATACTCTACAATCTCCTGACCATATGTGAAAGTCGGTGCTGATCTCCTGATCTACTGTGGTGTGGTGTTAAACACCATAACCTTGGTTTTACCAAGGTTTACAGACAATCCACTATCCTTTGCAAACTATGTAATGCATCCGTTGCTGCATACCCTCTGGTGAGTCAGAGCTCAACACAATATCATCAGCATATGACAACAATGGGATCCACATCCCTGCCAGCTGGGCACCTCTATCACCCTCTCTATCAATGTAATCAGACACCTCATCAACATACATACCAAATAGAGTAGGAGACAATGGGCAACCCTGTTCCACCCCAATGGTGGAGTGAACTAAATCAGGTATCCCCTCCCGAGTGCGTACATATCCCATCATTGATCTGTATAGAGCCATAATGCCCCAAATCAAGACTATGGGCACCCCCATCTCCTGCAGTCTGCGCATCAATCGAGCTCTCGGTACCATGTCAAATGCTTTGCGGAAATCCACAAAGCTACAATAAATCCGTCTCCCATGTGACCTGCCCTCCTCAATGATGGCTCTAAGTGTCAGAATATGATCAAGTGTGGAAAAACCCCTCCTGAAACCGGCCTGGCGCTTTGCTTGTACACCCTCACCCTCTACTCAATTACTCAACTGCTGCTCAAGAATGGATGCATACAACTGTGCCAATGTGTGCCCAACCATAATAGTGCGCTAATTCCCAAGCTCTGTAGGATCACCTGCTCTGAAGATAGACACAATAGTAGACAACCTCCAAGTCTCAGGTAACCCCTCACACATGGCACGATTGAACAACATTGCAAGAACCTCTACCAGCATATCTCTAGCATGTAGTAAAGTGCTTTGCTACTAGACCATCATGATTATATGCCTTGCTGGTCCTCATCTTGTCAATGGCTCTCTTTACCATCTCAGTGGTAAAGAAGGTGCTGGTAGGTGGGCATGGCTCTGTAGGATCTGGAAGGGGGTCCTGTCCAGGAACCGTATATAATGATGAGGCATATTGGCCCCACACGTCACGAGAAGTAATCACTGGGGGAGTGGAGTGCTCATGAAAGAATCGCCATGCCTCACTTGAATCTCTACTCAAGAACAACTGATACAAGTCTCACTTCATCTGGGCCAAGTAAGCTCGTTTCTTCCGTCGCACAAGGCGCCGTACCCGAGATTGTCTGTAAGTGATGACTCCTAAAAGAAGATCCCTCTAAAGCTGGGCTCTCATCGCTTTGCACTCCTCATCTTACCAACTATTCTGGGGCATGCTCCCAAAATATCGCCTCCGACCGGCCTGAGTGTGTGGGTATGCCTCTGATGCAGCACCATGTAGTGTCTTAGTCAGTAAAGTGGTGCACTCCTCCACTGAGAGGCAAGGACCAGCTGTGCATAGACGGCTATAGATCTTTTCTGTATAAACGGAGTCCGTCTCTGTTGTAAATGTATAACGGGTATGTGACTTGCCTCCTGGTGTCTGGGCTGTACTATACTGAAATGAAACAAACAATGTCAAAAGTGCATGATCCACTGCTACGCCCACTGGTCTGGCTCCCACTATGAAATCCTGAATACAAGGAATAAAGCTCGGCTGTGCCATAACATAGTCCACTGTACTGGCCCCCTGTCTGTGTGGAAAGCATGTGAAACTGGCTGCTCGAAAAAATTGCTGTAAGCCATTAATTATGGCTAAACCATGTGTTGTCGTCATCTCCGTGAGGTATCTCTCATACTCCACTGCTCTCTGTCATGCGAGCATCTGTCAAGCCAAAACTCACCCACATCCAACTCTCTAAGCATCTCAATCGAAGTGTAGTAGAAGACTGTCTGAGAGTTACCCGTTCGGGCATTGAAGTCCCCTAGGAGGATGATATCACCATCCCTAGAAAAACTCCCATATATCATCATTTAGTATAGAGAAAGGCGACTATCCTCTGGATGTAGCATATACTCCTCCCTACATGGCACTGCTACTCCTCCTGAACCTCTACTTCCATGCTCAGATCTCGCAACTGTCGTGTGGGCCATCTCCCATATGTATCCCACCACATGTGGCGTAAGCTGTCTAGGGGCCTGATGAGTCTCTGAGAAGAAAACAATGTCCGTGTCTCTGAAACTGTCCTCAAAGGCACCAACGTCCAACATCATAGATCCATTACAATTCCAAGTAGCCATCTTCAGTGTGGTCCCATAGGTCTCACACCGTCATGTAGAGCGCCGCTCTACAAACACCACCGTACCATCTCTGTAAAAGGCCATCTTTCCCTTCTCCCTTGCCGCCCTTGCTGCCGTAATCTCTGGCATTATCTCTCTCATATGCGCAAGCTGTGAGAGAGTGAGATCATCACCGAGGAAAATACCTGTGTTCTTGAGAGTAGGCCTCTTTCTCTAGAATTCCTTTTTCTCTTCTAAGGAGGGGAAGCGTAGTATGAGAGCTCTCCCTTATGAAGATTTTATCGGGCCATCACTCTTCTTGCCCACTGTCCATGCCTTTGTGTGTGAAGGCTTGTCCACCCCCATCATGGATGTGAGGCTTGCGACCTCTTTTTCCACATTGTTATGTCCTTGAGGTCGGTTACCCTCACATGTAGAGCCCCCATTCTCCTCCTTTGTTCCTCTTCGAGGGTCATGTTAATAAGAGTGGGTGTACAAGGAGCCTCCTTACCTTTCCCTTTCTTGGCAACCTCAATCCATTTTTCGGCCTCCTCTACTTTCTTTTGTGTTGCGGAGATGACCACGGCCCATAACTTCTTCTCCTCACCTTTTTTGATAACCCGTATTTCTTCTCTCATGGTACCAATTCTTCCATCATGGATGGCTGAGTTTCGCCTTCTTCGAGCCGCACACTTTTTGCTTGTAGATTTTGGATGTGCTTGTAGATTTCGGATGATGGAATCTTGGATGACCACTTTCTCCTCGAGCGAAGCGATTTTCCTACACATGCCTTCTCTTTCGTTGATCCATCTTTGCGAATAGTGCTCTTCTCCTTCCTCCACTCTTCCATTTTGTTTCTCCATTCTCTCATTTTCTTCTCTATTGCCGACATCCTCTTCCCTGTCCGCATGAAAGAGGCTTTGTGGGTGGCCGGCGAGGGATGCGTCTTCTTACACGTGGGGGAAGCCGTTGGCACTTCTCCGATGCTGCTTATGAGAGAGAGAGAGAGAGAGAGAGAGAGAGAGAGAGAGAGAGAGAGAGAGAAAGATAGATAGATAGTTTTATTATCGTCCTGGGAGGTCAAATATGACCTATGGGACCAAATGAACATGTCACGTGGTGTGAGTGGAGTTCATAAGTGACTCTCGATGCTCAAAAATGGCTGAAATGAGCGTCGCAATAGAGAGTCCACATCGTGGTTGGGAGAGGAAGGTATGTAGGGAGAGATCATGGCTGAATATATGGGGAAAAGAGGACCTAATGTGGTCAAAAGCTGAGCACTCAAGTAGTGTGTGGTACTCACTCTCTCGCACTTGACGAGGGCATAAGGTGCAAAGTCGATGACACTCCTTGCCAGTGCCCCAACGTCTTGTCTCGCAGCGTAGAGAATGGGAGCTAAGACGAATGGAGGCAATGGTGCGGATCGCACTCAACGGGATGGGCTCAAGGATGTAGGAATGGGTGCGGTTACCTCGTTCGGAGAAGAAGAGAGATTTGTAGTTTGGGGCAACGTGTGTGGTGTAATGGGTGAAGTGAGAACCTCTGGATTTCTCCCAAGCCGTGATACATTGGCGTTGTAAGAAGGCCTCATTAACTTGGGAGTCGATCGACGCATCCTTGACCAAGTGACATGCATCCCATCTTCCAAACCATTTCTTGATATCAAGCATCCACCCCGAACTTAGTATTTTGCTCTTGCATGTCTTTTGAACCATTTGACTTGCTTCATATGCGATTCTAGGAAGTCGATGCAAAGGGCTACGAGAGAGAGAGAGAGAGAGAGAGAGAGAGAGAGAGAGAGAGAGAGAGAGAGAGCGAGCTTTATTAACGTCTTCAAAAGGCCGAACTCGACCTATGAGACAACATCCTATACATGTGTTGATGCGTCAGGCATCGAGAAAAATAAAATGGTACAAACTAACAACATGAAGTGTAAAGCTACTCCCTGTGGTGTGGTATGATGGAATGTGGTGTAGTATGTGTAATGCGTAGTATACAATAGGTGGCCCTAAAGTAGGACGTGCTCATATGTGTATCCAGAACCTCTATATGCAGCAGGGTAGTACAATCATGAAATGCAGGATACTAACAACATGCAACAGAAGTAGGGGACAGTATGTGGTACATCGGTGGCGGTGGCCTGAAGCAGCTTTGGAGTGCAGTCTCCCAAGATGCTGATGAGTATCTCTGCTCTAGATGCTGCTGGTGTAGAGATAGTATACTCAGAATCTCTCTCCGATGATATCGAGGTGTCCTGTATCCTGGGAGTCGTGGTCTGTGTCGTGCCCACTGGGCCTCTGCATGCTGAAGGGTAAGCCTCCCCCCCCGGGTATGGGGTGTAATAGGATCTGGTGCTGCTCTGTGAAAATACTGTGTGATAGTGGTCTGGACCCTACTATCCCCTCTCTGTGGTGGCTGTAGTAACTGCTCTTTGATCTCTGAAGCTGCTACTAAGAAGTGGCCAAATCTCCTCTGCTCATAGTCTATCATACACTGCTGTAAGGAGTCCCGAATGTCATATCTCTCCCCCAGCTCTGTGTAAGCTGGGCATCTGATCACAAAATGCTCCTCACTCTCTACCTCTGTATGGCATATCTGGCATATACGCTCCTCCCGTGGTATCTCTCTGGCTCTACCTCTCTCAATCTCCAGCTGGTGTGATGAGACTCGAAGCTGGCCGATGCTCACTCGTGAGCGGTGTGGCATATACTCATGCATGTATCGTGGGGTCTCAATGAATCCCTGATCAGTAAGCCTCAGAAAATGCTCATAATAGTAGAGCATTTTCTGCGGCAGGAGGTCTGTATGCTGACGCCATGTCCGCTGAATGTAGGTATGCCATATCTCTTGTCTGATGACCCGATTTCTCTCAGAACGTGAGAGAGAGTAGGTCGGAGCCTGAGTATCATAATGGAGTGGTGGTAGTCTGTCAATATCAATGCCATGTCGGGATAACCAGTCTCGTGTCTGGGCATACCATGAACCAGTGGCCCCATCTAGAGCCATCTCTTTGGATGCTGTAAATGCTCTGTAAGATATCCTGTCCGTCCCCATGTCTTTGAATCTATGTAGAAGACAAACTGTCTGAAATAATGCCTCTATCAGCATCGGTGGGGCAGCAAGCTCGGCTCGGATAATATCATGTTGAACCGATGACTTGCTGCGGATCATCCTGGAGATCATAAGAACCTGGGGTCTCTCTATCTGTGTCCATACTGAGTCTGCCAATCCCGGTCCCCAAATAGATGATCCGTACATAAGTGTAGGGGTGACCAATGTATCAAAAAGCCACCCCTTTGTCCGGGGCTCCTGGAAGTGGGCCTGGTAGCACTGTCTCTCCATCAGAGCTAGTGATGCATATCCTCTGGTGAGTCTATCTTTGGCTGCCTGTGCCATCGAGAATGCTCCAGAAGCTGCTGTAAATGTCACCCCCAGATAAACATATGAGCCTGTCACCTCTATATCTCCTCCTGCTACTGTAAATCAGCTCTGTCGACGGATAGAAGCTGATGTGTGAAAGATGAGAACCTTGGTCTTGCCAAGGTTCACTGTCAATCCTCTCTGTAAACAAAAGTCATCTAGAGCCTGTAAATGCTGCTGTAGGCCCTCGGCCGTCTCTGACGCCAGTATGATATCATCTGCATATAAAAGGATATGTACTGTAGTCCCTCCTATCTCCACTCCCTCTCCTCTATGTAAAATGATGTCCACAATCTTGTCGATATATAAACCAAAGAGTGTAGGTGATAGGGGACAACCTTGTTTCACACCAATGGTGCTCACAAGGGTGTCAGATAGTCCCCCAGGGCATCTCACTCTGCCAGATACATGCTCATACAATGCATAAATCCCCCATATCATCTCGGTCTCTATCCCCAAGGCAGCTAGGCGTCGAAAGAGCCTCTCTCTGGGTACTGTGTCGAATGTTTTGCGGAAATCCACAAAGCAGCAATATAGTCTCCTCTTCTTCACTCGTGTCTGGTCAATCAGACAGCGTAGAGTGAAGATGTGATCAATGGTGGAGAAAGCTCGGCGAAATCCAGCCTGTCCTGGTGTCCGCATGCCCTCTCCCTCGGCTAAAGAACTGAGCTCTGCCTCCAGCACTGCACCATATAGCTTGGCCAGTATCGGCCCAATCATAATGGTGCGATAAGTACCTGGGTCCATAGTATCTCCAGACTTGTGGATAGGCACGATAGTGTGCTCTGTCCACGACTCTGGAAATCCCTCAGCTAGCGCCCGGTTGAAGAGGTGGGCAATGAGTGGTGCTAGTGTGTCCCGACCATATATAATATGCTCTGCTTGTAATCCTGACTGATCTCTGGCTCTACCATGCTGTAAGTGAGAGATGGCTTTCTTCACCATGAGAGAGGTGAAGAAGGTGGATGATATGGGACGTGCTGTTTGTGGTGTGGGTATAGGTGGCTGATCTGGAATCTGGTACAAGCTCTCTGCGTATCTGTGCCATGTCACCGGGTCCTGAATGGGTGTGGATGGTCTAGGAGTTCTGAGGCGACGCCATGCCTCCGCACTATCTTGGCTCATGAGTAGATGATAGAGATCCCAATACTGGTGCTCCTCCCATTCCCGTTTTTTACGACGGGTAAGGGTCTGCATCCTATGTTAAGCCTGCCGATGTGTAATCTCTCCACGAGCCTCTAGTACACGCAACTGCTTGTGAAGATCTCGGCACTCGTCATCATACCATCTGTTTTGGGGCATAGTACCAGTGCGTGGGGTGTGTGTGTGTGTATGATGCGGAAAACTACGGATGGCTGATTCGTGGAGAATAGACGTGATCTGTGAAGTAAGTGTGTCAAGAGGTGCCATGGGATCAAGATGTAGAAGGTGCTCATGTAAATGGTGTACATACACAGGTGTAAGCTCATGAGTGAAAGAGATAGTGGTAAAAGTGTGGCTGTGAGTAGGCGGATCAGAGTAGGGGGTGGCTAAAAGGGAGAAAGTAAGATAAGTGTGGTCGGCCCCTAAGGGTGGGTGTGCAATGCTAAAGGTGTGTATGATATCTGTTGTAGGAATGGAACCCAATAGATAGTCTACTGTGCTCTCCCCTCCCCCATGAGGAAAACATGTAAATCCCCCAGAGTCCGGCCATCTCGCCATCCCGTTGTAAATAACGAGATGGTGTCTGCTACCAAGCGAGGAGATGGTGGCCATATCCAGTATTGTCCTGTCCCTCATCCGCTGACTGCCTGCTGACCCCCATCTCCCCAAAATCTAGTGTCCTCATAATGTCTGGCTGCTCCATGTCATATATCTCACACTGTCGGCTCTGTGTCCTCCCGTTGAAGTCCCCCACGAGGAGAACTTCTCCGAGTGCTGTATAGTGAGATATGTCCTCCGACAATCGGGAGTATGGATCCTGTATGGCATATCGTGATCCATGTGGAGAAAAATAACATATGGCAATGTATAACCATCTCTCGTGGGTGAGCTCCAATCGTACCCACATGTAGCACGCCTCCTCATCTCTGCCCATCACCTGTATCCGTCTATGTAGTCCCTGTCTAAACAGTATGGCCACCCATCCTGAACCTCGAGCCGTACCCTGCCTGGTCATGGGTCTGCAGGTCGCCTCCCACTGAAACCCTGTGACTGTGGGTAGTCCTCTCTCTGGGCTGTCATGAGTCTCAGTGAGACATATAAAGTCCTGCTCCCTGACGATCTCCTCCAAGCGCTCTGGATGTGCCCATAAAGCTCCATTGCAGTTCCATACTGCTCCTCTGAGTGATGTCTCCTGTGCCCTAGCCTGTGTCTCATGGGTCGCGAATCCCTATGAAACTGGGCGACATCGATGAAGATCCTGCCATCCCTGAAGAAGGGCTTCTTGCCTTCTTTCCTTGCCTGGAGGACCCTGGGCATACATGATTTTCTGTGCTCGATCTCCATCTTAGTGAGATCCTCATCCATGAATATGTGTCCCCCTTGTAGGCCGCGTAAAAGCACCCTTTTACGGAAGAAAGTGGTACGCTCCTCATCTCCTTGTAACTGTAATATCAGGGGGCGTGCACCAGTAGTATCCCGCCCAGCTCGCCATGCCTTTGTAAAAGGCATGGTGTCTTTGTAGCCTAATTGGCTACAAAGCTCTTGTGCATCCGCCTCCGCTGAGGTACCCTCCTTGAGGCCAGTAATCCTGATGTTGTATTTCCTCATTTGGTGTAGTCGCTCCTCCTCAAGTGTGGTCTGGACCCTTAGGTGTTCTTCCAGGTGTGCCTCCTCCTGTACTTCTTTCTTGATGTTCTTCTTGACCACCTCCACCCATCCGGATTGTTTTGCTTCCATTTCTGTTTGAATTTCCTCTTTTATTTCTGTTTGAATTTCCTCTTTTATATCTGCTTTCCACTTGTTCTTGATCTCCACCTCAATGTCCTCTAAGCTTGTAATTTCCCCTTCCTCTTTGGAGATGCGTAAGTGGTTGATACTTTCTTGCACCCTGTTTATTTCCCTGTTGAATGTGTCCCGAAGACCTTCGAGTGCCTTTTTCCATTCATTCTTCTCTTCAGTGAGTTCCTTGATGTGGTCTTCCATTTGTTTGATTTTCTCAGTCATCCTCCTCACTTCTGTATTCAATGCCTTGTCGGCGTCCTTCTTCATTTGTGTAATAGCCCGGGCGATCATCTCCTCCACCTCTCTTTTGTCCATTGGAGCCATTGCTGTCCACTAGGGTATTGTACTGGATGTACCTCCTCAGTCACTTCATCTCAGCTCTGGCCTTGGTACAGCAGGATGTGGGGTACGGCCCAATGGTGGGACGTGGACGAGGTAGGCGGGGGTGATGGGAGGGTGTGCAGCAGACGGGGGGACTGGGGGTGTATACGAGGAGATTGGGGGGTGTGCAGTAGCCGAGGAGGCTGGGGGTGTAGACTGGGGCACTCTGCCACACTCTGCAACAGGCGGCAGGCGAGCGTGATGGGCTGGGGTGGCGAGGGCGAGGGGGCAGGAGAGAGCTATGTGGCCCTACAGTGGCGGGGGGCTGGCTGGTTTGCTACACAGTGGGCTGTTTTACCGGCGGGGGCTGAGAGGGAGCTCGTGGTAGCAGGCTGGTGGGCGCGCTGAGAGAGAGAGAGAGCAGGAGCAGCAAAACCCTGAACTACTGCAGCAGCGAAACCCTAAAGAACCAGGTGAAACCCTAATCTGCAGCAGATCAACGAAACCCTAATCTGTAGCAGCGAAACCCTAAATCTGCAAATCCTAATCTGCAGCAGCGAAACCCTAAATGAGAGAGAGAGAGAGAGAGAGAGAGAGAGAGAGAGAAATGAAATGAAATGTAATATTAACATCTTCAAAAGGCCAAAATAACCTATGAGACCAAAAGATTACATGTGGTGAATCTAATACCAGGTGTGGGTACAAAAAGTACAAAGAATTGAAAAGAAAATAGTGGGTAGGGGTGGGGTGAAAGCTGATACAAAGGGAATACAAAGGGGTGAGCTGATACAATGGAGCTCTCTGACAGTAGAGGCATCATGTACATATACATCAGTATCCAAAATGCTATAGAGGTCTGAGGTTAATGGCCTCCAAAATAAGCACTCTGTCGGCTCCTATGTTGCGCCAGTATGGTATGGATCCTCTGTCGCAATTTGCGTCGATTTTGAGAGGGCCCCCTCATTCGTGGGCGACGGGACCGCCCCAATTCTATCGCCCGATCAAGCTGTATGCCTATGGTGCTGCTATGGTGTGGGGGCTGCTCGAACTCCTCTGTTTGTGACTGAAAGAAATTTGTAATCTGCCGCTGTCGCTAGATCTCTCTCATGTGCCCCTCTTCAAGAGGCCTCTGTGTTTGCAAATCTCCAGTAAGTATAATCCGAGGCATCTCTGATCCTGGTATCTCATGACTCTAGAAAGTGGTCCAAAATCCTCTCTGAATAGACAATGAAAGCGGCTCGTATCTCATAGTATACTGGGCAATGACATGTAATGTAGCTCTATCTTAGGCTCTATCTGGCACAATGGACAAATCCTGGACTCAGCAGGTACTACTCTAAATCTACCCGTCTTGATCTCTAGCAGCGAGAGAAAGAGTACGAGCTTTAGCTCTCTCTAAATATCATCTTCATGAATGTTTGTTTTTTCAGAAGCTTGATGCACATCAAGGTCTCTAATGCCTTCTGTCTCCTCCCCTTATGAGCATGTTCAAAAATCATTAGACTCCTGCTCCAACCCTTAATCTATGGTACTGATATGGTCTTAGCCCTCAACAACCACCATTTTAGTCACTCTCCTAGCACATGCCACAAACATCAAAACAGGCATTTTGAATATTTTTTGAACTATAAGTCCCAACTAAGGAAAGTGGTTCATGTCAAGAGCTTTAGCTCACCACTGTGATCGCCAAAATGGAATGATTTGGATCACTTGATAGTTATTTTAGAGCTAGGCTCAAAGCGATTGAATAGATTTAGATGACCAAATGAGAGATTTAGACTTGAGATGAGGATTGCGGGATAGAGGGGCACAACTGTTAGGTACATGGATACCTTATTTCTGACTCTCTAGAGGGTATGGAGAGACATATGGATGCATTACACATGATAGTGGCTCTCCATTGACCTTGGCAAAACCAAGATGATGGTATTCAATACTATAGCGCAGTGGGTCAGGAGATCATCACTTATCTTTACTTATGGTGGAGTATTTAGACTCCTTTATATATCTTGGTATTGTATTGAGTGGACCTACTTTCTCTATGAGAGGTGCCACAGAGGCGAGATTGACGAGGGGATATGCAGGAATAGGACGACTAGAGAGGATATGCTCACAAGTCCAGTTTCAGGAGCCACGCACTAAGCTATGGCTATTTGACACTCTGGTCAATTCTACCATGCTTTATGGAGTGCAAATATGGGGGCCTAGCCTCGATCATCATAGTAGATTAGGGCACACATATGATGGATGGAGAGCCATAGAGAGACCTCTTGTATCCATTATCTCGAGGTTGATCTGGGTGAAAGCCTCAATGCTGCATGAGATTATCAGAGCTCGGATGAGTGCACCATCGATTGTAGTGGAGGCTCTTGCTAGATTAGTGTCTTTCATTCATAGCACACGGTAGCTCCCACGCGATAGATATGCATGACTAACACTTGAGTCATCGTGACATTTGGCGAGTGAGGGTGATACTGCATGTTGGTTTGGGCAGATATCATCTTGGTTTGAGTTACATGGATTCTCTCTGGATAGGCTGCCCCCTTTTCAGTATTCCCTGGATGCATTGTCCGTCACCCTCACACATTGAGAGATTAGTGGGATTATCAGACATGATCTCATTGAGGTGGATACTAGGAGGACTTGGCTGTCTCTGTCACATGTATTGGGGACTTTCTAACAAACTTGGACACCCATGTCGAGATTCTACCACTACACATCAGAGATTCACTTCAAAACACTTCACAAAACAAGAGAGAGTTGACACGGCCCGTTGTAGTTCGGTGCCCAGAGGTACTGATCCCAAAGACTGCCGCCCCTTTCAATATTTCTTTTATATTAATCTTTGAGAAAATTACAACCGACCTGCAGGTGCTCGTTCTCAGACTCTACGTTTAGATGCTATGCAGAGTGAGCCTCCTTGGGTCACTTATAAACATTACAAGGGTTGCTAAAAGCAGAGCCCCAAGAGCAAGTAATCTCAAAAGCAAACTGTCCCAAAAGCTGCCAGCGAAAAACAACAGCCAGCGCAGCTTGCGGAAATCCGCACAGCCACATCAACACCATCAGCGCGACCTGCGGAAATCCGTATAGCCACGTCACAGCAGTCAGCCCGATCTGCGACGACTTTACAGCTGCCACGTCAACAGGCCATGGCCTGAGATTTGGAATGAATTTTTTTGTGATTTGATATGTGATGTCCTATGATGTGACTGTTGTTTTGTACAAGTGCTAGATGTGTTGTGTCTAGTGCGTCAGTACTAATAGTGAGTGTCTACTAAGATAGTTCATGGCCTCTGTCTGTTTTGCAGACGTAATCAAGGGCGATTACAATTCTTTCAAGAGGGGGGTATCTCACAAATTGATGACGTGTCACTAATAAAGTTGTACCAACTTATGGCCAAGGGATGAGGGGCCCAAGGGACACAAAGACTTTTAAAAAGTTGCGCAACGACGTATTTAGTAATCGTATCTAGATCCAGTCGGGACCTCAATGATGCGCGATTAACTAATCCTTATTGCGATTATGTCTAAAGAGTTTTATGATATTGAAATGCTGCAGTCATTTTGTCTTTCAGTTCTTGCACTCAAACAACTCAAATGAGAGAGTACAAATCAATCATATTCATTTTGGGGAATTCCATGTCATAAAGTCATACAACAGAATACTGGTCAGCCCATTAGTATCCCTGAAACGCAAAGGGGACATCAGTGACCTTATTCAAAAATCGGGGTAATCTGTTGACAAATGAGCGGAGTAACTCCCCTCTTGTCCAAACCCCCTGCACTAGATTCACCCTTGCTGAATTTGGGGTTCTATCGGAGTAGACTATGCTAAACTGAATGCTTCAAGGTAAAGTTCCAAAATTTAAGGAGTATCTGCTAGGTCCTCCTCCTCCATCCACTTCGCATCCAATGCGGGATAGTTCTTGAATTTAACCAAGAACCGCCAAATCACTTTACCTTTCATCTTTCTTTCCTTGTGTGCCAAAATCTGTTTTGGAATGAGTATCTCCTCGCTTTCCTTCACTTCGGGTTGCTCATTAGGCTTCCCATCAACTGGCACATCACCTTTAAAAGGCTTCAATAGACTCACATGGAATGCATTGGTGAATCTCCCGAGTATCGGGCAGCTTGAGTCAAAAGGAGACATTATTTATCTTTTCTTTAATCTGGAAAGGGTTATAATACCTCATGCTGAGCTTTGGAAAAAGCCGCTCCTTTCCTTTTCATTTTCTTAGGCATGCCTTCTCAAAACGTAAGAGCACCTAATTGTCTTGCTTTAATTTCAAGTCTCGACCATGCCGATCTGCTGCCTTCTTATGTCGTTCTTGAGATTTCTCTAAAGTCTCTCGGACCTTGGCAAAAGCAATGTCCAAGTCCCTCGTGTACTGATCAGCTTCAAAAATCTTATCTTTAGTGCTAAGGAAGGGTGGAACCTTCGGAGCACCTTCAATGATCTCAAATGGCGCCTTCCCCGTCGAAGAGTGAATCGCGTTGTTGTAGGGAAATTCCACCGAAGGCAAATTTTTTTCCCGTTGAGTCTTCTGATCAGAGATGTAAGACTCAATAAATCCAGAACAACTGAATTTGCAATCTAAGACTGCCCATCTGTTTGCGGGTGGAATGGTGACGAGAAGTGCAACTGTGTGCCAATGTTCTCCCAAATAGCCCTCCGAAACAAACTCGTGAATCGGGGATCTGTATCGGAGACTATTGTCTCAGGCATGCCATGTAATCGAAATATCTGTGCAATGAATAGTCTCGCTAAATGATCCGGCTTGACTGTTTTCTTCATTGGAATGAAGTGAGCTTGCTTGCTAATCTATCGATGACAGTCCAAATGGCATCATGCCCACTCTGTGTCTTCGGGAGATCAAAGATGAAATCCATCACAATACTTTCCCAGGGGCGGGTCGGAATGGGTAAAGGTTGTAGTAATCCTTCTTATGCCTATCAAACTTAACCTTCTGGCATACCAAACAACTGCGAACAAAGTCGTCCACATCCTTCTTGAGTCTCAGCCAAAAGAAATAGCGCTCCACACCTTTTAAGGTGGTGTCGATGCCGCGGTGACCTGTCAAAGGTGGACAATGACACTGAGCAGTCAAAACCTTTTCCCTCGACGGCTGTGTGACGCACAACATCGTAGTAGCCATCCCGTATGGAATATCCCGCTACTACCTCCCCATTCTGTATTCGAGTGAATACATCGGAGAAATCCGGATCGGTGGCGTACTGATCAACCATATTCTTGAAGTTTCTATGATGAATCGCGGAAATAGCCAAGACTAGCGGCTTCCGAGACAACGCATCTGCCACCAAGTTTTTCTGTCCCTGAACATGGACAATGTGGAAGTGAAACTGTGACAAGATGTTAGCACACTGCATCTGTGCTGTCAATTCCAGCCTTGAAAACAATCGGCTTCATAGGCAATCTCAGGGTCGTTTTGCATTAAGACCGCTCCCAGACTATGACCACAAGCATCACAATATACTTTGAATGACTTTTGCAAGTTGGCAAAGCCAGTAGTCAGTTTTTCCTTAAGTGTTTGAAAGGTAGTCAACTCTGTCGGTCCCCGCGAGAAAGGGACTCCTTTCTGAATCAATATGTGCAAAGGGGAAGCTACCTCTGCAAACTTCCGTATAAACCGCCGGTAGTAAGAACACAAGCCCAAAAAGCTTCTAACTTCATGAACATTCTTTAAATCTGGCCAATCGCGGATAGTCTCAATCTTGGCCGGGCCCATCTGTACTCCTGCTGTTGAGACGATGTGTCCCAGAAAGTGCATCTCCGGCAAGAAAATTTCACTCTTTTTGGCATTGATAACCAATCTGTGATCACGCAATGCCTAAAAGACCTGTAGCAGATGGTTTCGATGTTCTGCTTCATCCTTGGAGAAAACTATAATATCATCAAAGAAAGTGTTGACAAAAGATCGATGTTCTTGGAAAAATACTATCCATCATTCGGTTAAAAATTGTTGGAGCATTGGTAAGTCCAAAAAGGCATCACCAGAAATTCATATAAACTAAAGCTTGTCCAAAATGCTGTCTTGTAGACATCTCCCGGAGTGATTCTGATATGATGATATCTGCTTTTTAAATCAATCCTGCTGAAACAAGAGGATCCCTGAAGTCGGTCAGGAATATCATCGATCCTTGGAATCGGAAATCTGTTCTTGATAGTGATTTTATTGAGAGCTCTATAATCAATGCACATTCTCCAAGATCAGTCTTTATTTAATACCAACAAAACCGGAGAGCAGTAGGGTGAAGTACTCGACCGGATAAGACTCTTTTCTAGGAGGTCTTTCACTTGGTTCATGATTTCTTCATTCTGGGCTCGGCTAACATGGTAAGGTGGCCGGTTAGGTGGTCTGCTTCCACGAATCAGATCAATAGTATGATCCTTGGACGAGATGGGGGTAACTCGCCTGGCAGGCCTTCAGAGAAACAATCAGCATGTGTGTGGAGAAAATCTTGGCGTTCTTTGTCAAGTTCAAACATGTTCGTTCTATGTTCATCATTCAACTCTTTCAAATAGATCGAGTAAACAAAAGACTAATTTTCATAGGAACGGACTGGCCCTTCAGTTTTACATCAAGTACAATTTTTCGGCTCTTTTCATTTGTCAAAGTCGCTTTCTTGGCTCGATAGTCAACCATGACGTTGTTCTTATGGTACCAAGGGACTCGTAGGAGGATGTCACACGCTTCCAAAGGCATGATGTAAAAGTCCTTGTGCCCTAAATACCCCTGACAATGCAAACGAAGTTTGCAAATGACAGGTGTAATGGCTAAATCCCGTCCGGCCCCCGGTAGAACTGCCTCTGCTGGTGGTCCCATCTTGTCGGGCGTAATCTCCAGCCGCGCCACTAATTCAGGTGAAATGAAGTTCGGCTCCCCCATCGAAAAAGATAAGGGCTTCCTGATCTTTCACTTTTCCCCAAGCTCGCCAAAGTTCTGTACTTTCATCTATCTGGCTTGGGTCAGTATCCATGCAATCTGGTACCTGTCCTACTTTCATCTTGCCTTTTCTGGCACGTTCCTTTGCTGCTCTAGAACTCTCTGGCCTATCTTCAGTTTATCCTTGCGGTGCCTTTTTGGGGCACTTTGTGGAGATGTGCCCTTGTTCCCCGCAACCAAAACACTTACCCTCTTTGAGATAGTTAGCCCTTTCCCGAAGAGTCAGTCGGGGTCGTGTATCCTTCTTTTCTTGGGAACTATTTTTTTTTTTCTACTGTCATTGTTGGAGGTTTGTCTGGTCCTTTGAGTCAAGATTTCGGTAAGTCAAATTCCTTGAATGTATCGAGTTCGCATGACCCATTAATTCTTGAATAGAATCCGACTTTTGTTCAAGGCAATAATCTCGGATCTCTGTAGGGAGTCCATAGCAAAGCCACTCAATCTGCTCCTTAAAGGTGACCTTCTTAAATGAAGAGGTTGGCAGAAAAGAGTCCCAAAACCTCTCTCAATAAGCGTCCAAAAGAATCTCCCTTGGTTATCTGAAGATGGTTCCAAGCGGTTCTTACATCCCGTTCGTACTCCCGGGCCAGCCAAGAAGAAATAAAGAGCTGTTTGAATTTCAACCACTTGACTGGAGCTTCTTTCCTCATAAGAAGAGTGGACCACCATGTTCGAGCATTTGCTTTTAGAAAAGATGCAGCCCTCTTGATCTTGGAGTGCTCTAAATAATGCCCTCCAGAGAAGGTTAGGTCAAACTGCTGGATGAAGGCCAAAGCCCTTGGAGCATCTCGGAATCCAAAAAAGGATTCAAATTTTATCGACTGTCCAGCTTCTTTAAATTCCTTTGTTTTCTTGCTCTTGTCTTCGAGGAAGTCGTGTTGGTTGGCTTTGTAGAAGTGCTTCTTCTTCGCATAAAACATGTGGTCATTAGAGTTCGAACTGTCAGAGGATGACCCCTGCGTAGAGCTATCAGATTCTGGTCGGAATCTGAGTTTCTTTGTCCTTTTCTTGCTTTTTGCTTCGCTTTTTGCCCTTTCTGTCTTCCTCGCTTGAGTCTGAAGAGCTAGAAGAATTGTCGGAAGAAGAGGAAGAAGAATTGGGTAGTCCTTCAAAACGCACACGCTTCTTTTGCTTTCTTGCAGATGCAAAAGAAGATTGACGGCCCAAGCAACCAGGGTAGTTAGTCCCCCTCTTGCGCTTCTTCAATTGCTTTTTTGAATGATTCTTCGTGTCCAAAATCTGACTGATCTGGGTCTGAACCACCTCTTGAAGTTCTTGTTCTGTAAACATCCTCAGAGAAGGAGGTTTCTTGATTGGCGGTTTAATTGGTGGTTCTATGGCTTTCTGCCACTAAGTATGCAATTCAGCCATGGATTGCCGAGACAAAATTTTTGCAAATTGAGGATCTTTAGCTAAGTGAAGCATCTGCTTTGTGCACTCGTCAACCTGTTGTCGACATTGCATCTCTTGGCGTTCATACTGTGTAGGCCGAGGTGGCCCGTACTCATCTTCTGCTAAGTCATTTAAATCTTCTAGGTTGTCTCCTTCCACCTCAATGGTTGCAGAACAGGTTGAAGAATTCTTTTCGGAATCCAGAAGTGTTGCGAGAAAAGGGATCGGATTTCCTGGTAGAAGAGAAATCGGCCGTGCTCTGATACCACTGTAACAAACTTGGACACCCCAAGTCAAGATTCTACCGCGATACAGCAGAGATTCACTTCAAGACACTTCACAAAACAAGAGAGAGTCGACATGGCCCGGCGTAGTTCTGTGCCAAGAGGTATTGGCCCCAAAGACTGGCACCCCTTTCGGTATCTCTTTTATATTAACCTTTGAACGAAGTACAACCGACCTGCGGGTGCTCGTTCTCAGACTCTGCATCCAGATGCTCTACAGAGTGAGCCTCCTTGGGTCACTTGTAAACATTACAGGGGTTGCTAAAAGCAGAGCCCCCAAAGCAAGTAATCTCAAAAGCAAACTGTCCCAAAAGCTACCAGCCAAAAACAGCAGCCAGCGTAGCCTGCGGGAATCCATACAGCCACGCCAATACTGTCAGCGCGATTTGCGAAAATCCGTACAACCACGTTAGCAATCAGCGCGGTCTGCGGCGTCCGTACAGCTGCCACGTTAGCAGGCCTTTGTGCAATTTTTTAAAAAGTCTTCATGTCACCTAGGCCCCTCCCTTGGCCGTAAGTTGGGACAACTTTATTAGTGCCACGTCATCAGTTTGTGACAGACTTTGTCATGACCATCTTCTTTGCATGAGAGATGATGGGTTTATCTCACGTTCGAGGTATATGGATACCCACCTATCTAATGGAATTGGACGTGTTATTGGTTAGCTACGCATCTCACCTCACCGGTTGGAGATAGAGACTGGCCGATACAAAGGTATACCCCCAGAGGAGAGATTATGCTAAGTTTGCAAGAGAGGGCTAGAGACAAAGGAGCATTATATTTGCAAGTGCACAACATACTATGAGATCCGTGGGCATTTTCATTAATTATTCAAAGAGGTCTTTGGCCCCTTATCCTGCATCATGAATTACTAGGAACAGAGGTACCTAGGTCTCTTCTTGCTGAAGATCCGTAGGCTCAGAGAGACCACCCTTAGGAGTAGAGGACCTATACATAGAGATACAGAGGTAGATCACTACTTTTTACAGAGAGACTACTTGGGGATGGCCCACCATAGGTTATCCAATCACCCCCTCATTGGGCATCCTTCTTGATTGAGCCATCCAGCTTCGCCGCTCACAACGCCAAGGATGCGAGGATCTTCGCATTGTATTTGAGGTATACATAAAGGCTACGGAGCATCGTTGAGCGAGCACGTCCCCCTAGAGAGTTGACTATAAAGGACATTGAGGCCATATTGCAGAGACCCATGAGAGAGTTCATGGGATGATCACCATTTGATACTTACTCCATCGTACAGTTCATTAGCCCTTATGTGATTTTACCCCTCCCCATATGCTTTGAGATGATGTACTATGTGACGTTGATGTGATGATGATGAGGATGTTGGGTAGGCTTACATACCTACCCACTCTAGGTACCCCCACTTATTTTAATTTTTATGTTCCCTAAACATTGTACTAGAGTCACACATGGATGTAACCTTGTGGTCTCATAGGTCATTTTGGCCTTTTGAAGATGTTAATATAACATTTCATTTCATCTCTCTCTCTCTCTCTCTCTCTCTCTCTCTCTCTCTCTCTACCCACTCTAGTTACCCTCATTTATTTTATTTTTATGTTACCCAAACATTGTAGTAGAGTCACACATGGATGTAACCTTGTGGTCTCATAGGTCATTTTGGCCTTTCAAAGATGTCAATATAGCATTTCATTTCATTTCATTTTAGTTCATCTCTCTCTCTCTCTCTCTCTCTCTCTCTCTCTCTCTCTCTCTCTCTTTCTCTCTCTTTCTCTCTTTATCTATCTGTGGGAAACCTCAAAGAGAGGAAAACCCACCAAAAAGATGAAGTACAAGCGAAGGAACACAAAAGTGTTCGACTGTACAAAACAGCTAAAAGCATTCATAAGACAATTGATGTATCTCTGTAGTGATATCACCAACTTCCAAGGCGAACCGTAAAGACTGCCTAAGGGAAAGTTTGAAGAAAGGCAGGGGATCTGCATGAATTCAATGAAACATATGGCCATTACGCTGTCGCCACAGGCTCCAGTAAGCCCAAAACTTGACCCACATGAAGAAGACTGCAAAGCACTGCAACGCCGGTGAGAAGATACCAAAAGCCCAAAACCGTTTATGGAAGACCGTCGAGGGAAAACGGAGCCGCATACACGAAAATACCCGACAAAAAAAGTCTCGAGTAATACAACAGTCCCACAAGAGGTAACAAACATCCTCCTCGGCAGATGAGCAACGGACACAGGATGAAGGGCGGATATGGCGCATCCTAAGAAAGGTACCCACAGGGAGCACACCAAGTAAACAACGCCAAAGAAACAAATGCTCCTTCAGCGGCAAACGGCTTTCCCATAATGCAGATAGAAGCCTTCTCCACGAAATATCTGATTTATGCATGTGCCAAACAGCGTTGCAATGATCAACAAGCCATGGTTGAGGTAGAAGAAGAGCATATGCCCGACCAGCAGAAATATCTTGAAATGGTATTTCCCAAAGATTCTAGTTAGACATGCGATTACCATCAGCCAAGGGTGAAACGGGCAAAAAACCAACCAACATTCTTTTCAATTCTCTCTAGAGCTGGCGATAATGCATGCCCAATCCAAAACGGGGAGCGGCAAATGGAAACTCCAAAGTGAAACCAGCTGCATTCACCACATCCTCAACCACCCGAATGCCACTGCAGGAGAGGAAATACGCTTGGCGAGGCGAGCGGTCAATCAAGGTAAGAGAAAAGGCCCGGCTCCAATGAAGACTCTCTAAGAAGGGAGTTTCTTTGCGTTCGAGCATTCCATGATAGATGATTCGTAACCTGTTTCTAGGCAGAGAGCTAGGTGGAAGCAAGCGGGCATCGAGGAATATGGCCATCCATCTTACCAAATACCACCTCCCAAATAGATGGTTGCCAATGACCAAACGAGGACGTAACCACATGCTGGCTCAAGTGCGCAAACATAAGAGTCCAAGGCTGAGATTGTTGTGTAAGTGTAGGCAATAGCATAGCCTTCCTAGCTAGGACATGCCTACGCAGGTCCAAAATATTCAGACCACCAAATCGCTTTGGTGTACAAAGTTTTGTCATTGACATCAGACGCAGGCCTTTTTTTGTGTGCATGATTTCGCCACAAATGAGACAATATGGCCGACATGAGAGAGTCAAGACAGTGACGAGGCCAGTGCAACAGTGGCAAAAAGAACTGAACATATGCCATGAGGATACTCTGAACGATTTCAGGCAAACATGCAGTGGCCAAGTAGAAAGCTTCTAGTAATGTACTTTAACATTCAAGCGTTGCATAACCCAGTCTACTTTTTGCGTGTGAGTGACGTTCCATCCAATTGGATAACCCAAATGCCTGGTGATCACATTTGGAGGAACAATCTCTCTTGGCCACAACAGAGCATGCCAATCACAAGAACGGAGTGGTAAAAGCTTGGATTTACGGAAGTTGACTTTAAGACCAGCCGCAATCGCAAACAATTCCAAAGCTTCCATAATCACTTGAACATCGCTTTGTTGATTGCGGGGCATAAACAACGAGTCATCCGCATAAGCTTGTCCAATAAATGAATGACCCGATGGCTACTGCAAACCATGAAGATGCTGCACAGATGTCAAGTGATCAAGATACATCAACATAGGATGAGTGGCAATAGCATACAACAAAGCGCTAAGGGGGCAACCTTGCCTAACCGAACAACCAAGCGGCCATGATTTGGTCAATTCCCCTTCCAGGATCCCCGAAGACGTGCTGCAAGCATACAAGAAATAAACCACATTGGCCAATTTAGGACCAAACCCGAGACACCTCATTGTGGCAGCAATAAAATCCATTGCACAGTGTCAAAGGCCTTTTCAATGTCAACTTGCATGACCAGCACATCCTGTTGCGTGTACTTAGCATACTCCATGCCAATCAAAACATTTGCCAAATTGTCAACGATTTGACGACGAGGAATAAAACCATACTGAGCCTAATGAAGTCCTGTAAACAAGCAGTCCTTAATGCGATGGACCAACATTTTAGCCAATAACTTGTAAACCACCGGCGTCAAAGTTATGGGCCGCCAATGAGAATTGCTCGCAGAGTGCTTGCTTGGGCAATAATTTAAGTAAACCCTCTTTCCATGATACTGGCAAATCGTGTTTTTCCCATGCCGCATTTACCATGAAAAGTAGGGGTTGTTTAAGAGCATCCCAAAAGGAGAGGAAAAATTCCACAGGAAGTCCATCCCAACCCGGAGATCTCCAACGGCCCAATGCAAGCAGGGCACCATGCAATTCAGAAGCAGAGAAAGGATTCTCAAGGCATTGTGCCTCCCACGGAGACATGATTGGACGAACATAAGAAAGCAACAATTGACGCGGTCGACAAGCTACCGAAGATGGCTGAGATGGGGCTGCAAACACCTGATGATAGTGTGCCTAAGTTCATAATGAACAAAGGCATAATCAAAACACATTTAAGGAAAAGGGCATACAATGATGGGTCAATCTCCTGTAGAGACAAACAATCATAAAGAGATTGATGTAAAGATTGTTTGAAAAAGGAGGTTTGAATTAGTGACTCATCAAAAACAGACTGATTTCTGGAGTGCCAACTGGTCCAAATGGCCTAGTACCAGAGCCAATAAAAAAAAGCTCTATATTTTTAGAGAGCAAGAGCAAGAATGCAAAACAACAAAAAACGTAAGATATAAAAGGAAAACGAGCTCAAAAAAGCCTTGCTATATGATCCAACAAATTGCGAGAGGCTGTACAATTCCATAGTAGATGAGAAACCGTTTCAATAGATGCACCACAAACGTAACAAAGAGAGGATATCACATAACATCTTGCCAAAAAAGACTCCAGTGGAAGAACTACAAGCAAGCAACTCCATAGAAAATGCAGACATTTTAAAGGCGTCTTATTGCTTCATATCATCTTGATTTGTTTCCTTGACCATGACAAAAACTTATGCATTCACCAAATTCTATTTGTGTAGTCATGAACCCATTGTCTATGAAGGAGGAAAGTGTAAACTGAATGCATAGAAATCTGTGGCAGAGACAAAGGACCACGAGAAAGGGTGGCCCATTATAGGATTCAATCCTCCAATCTGTCCGATTCATCCAAAGGAGGAATATGATCAGATGGTGCTGAATCTTTCGTCATAAAGGATGAGAATAATAGCCTATGCGACATTTAGTACAAGCATCTACAAAAGATAGTACTTGACCTCTATCATCCAGTACATCTTAAGTGAAGTATACACCTTTTTTTAACAAGTAAGCCTTCCTAGGCTCCTCGATAGCTATTGTCATGGCATATATTCAAATCTTTTTGCCAATGACAATGTGGAGGAAAGTGGATATAGATAGTTTTATGTGTTCGGCCATGGATATTATTTGCAAATAAAAAAGGACTTCACCTTATAGGCTTTGTTCTCCAAAACAGCACGGTGGTTTGAATATCCTTAACATACACTTTCATGCATTGGCTCGAAAAGACCTCTTTGCTACTCGAGTTTGTATCTCAAAGACAGCCTTGGGCTATTATGTTGGCAGATGTGTGTTAAGATGTCTTCTATATCTTTTGGCAATTGGACAGTCACGCATTGGGATGCATGTTTTGGTCCGTAAACGAACATGCAATTGCCATACAAAAAGTTTCGAATAATCAGGCTTTTGCTTTACCCTTTGCATCACCCACTGCATCATTTTCTGACGTTAGAAATGCCAGCATAACAGGTAGCCCAAATGTCTGACCACATGTGTCGGTGAAGGAATTTCACCCAACCAAAACAAATTATGCTAGGGCTGCGTATTAATGGCTAGAAGTTTGGGTTTCCGAAATTTAACATAAAGGCCAGCAGCCTGCCCAAACAATTCCAGTGCTTTCATTAACCTCTGTACATCTGATTGCATATTGCGGGGCTTAAAAAAGGAATGATTGACATAAGCTTGTGCTACAAATGATTCACCATTTGGCAATTGCAAACCATGGATTGCACCTTACGTTTACAAGTGATCCAAATATGTAGGCAAAGGATGAGTAGCCACACCATAAAGTAGAGCACTCAAAGGGCAGCCTTGTCTAAAAAATCTTTGTAAATTTCAAGAATCAATAAACCGGGAGCCAAGCATGAAGGAAGCATCTCTATCATGCTGCAACCTCAATCCAAAACCTAATTGTGCTAATGGCATGGAAATATAATCCCTGCTAAAGGTATCAAAGGCTTCGTCAATATCAACTTGAAGCACTAGCACATCCTGTTTAGTATATTTGGCATATGCCAAGCCAATATATGCATCAGTCACGTTATCATAAATCTGCCTTTGAGGGTTGGAACCTTGAGCAGGGTGCAATCCATTTTGGAAGAAGCCCTTAATTCTATTAGCCAACATCTTAGTAACCAACTTATAAATAACTCACATGAGAGTGATAGGACACCAATCAGAAAACGATTCACATAATGCTTCTTTGGAAAATCTTGACCAATTCTTACTTCCAAGAAACTGGCATACATTCATCTTCCCATGCTTGATTTATCACGAACAAAATTGGTTTTTCCAAAAAGGGCCAGAAAGCAATAAAAAAATTCAATATCAAATTGTCCCAACCAAGTGATTTCCTTTCACCCATCGAATGCAAAGCTTCCTTTATCTCTTCTTCTATAAAAGGGTCCTCTTAACGCCATAGCATCACAGGGAGAAATAATGGAATTGTTTCCTAAAGATGCAAATCATGAGGAGTGGGCTTTATAATTCATGAGAGGAGTGGAAGGATAGGTAATCATGTATGCCTTTGTTGTGTGTGTAAGGGGAAATTCCAGCCACCAGGACCAGCCCTGGGATGGAAGACTGAATGAGGGCAATCCTTTCCCTACCGAAAGTGGGATCAAGGCGAAGTAGAGCGTAGAGCAAGGCTTGCTTAACTGTGGCTCTGAGAACATAGAGCATAGAGCGAGACACCGAGGCTTGCTTAACTGTGGCTCTGAGAACATCCTTGGCGAATATAGGGCACCTATTGACACACACATGCGTATGCATCCATTTATTTTTTTGTTTTAGACCCCCCCACATAAACACCCACACCCACACATACACTGACCTTAGAGCGTATTCAAAGAGAGATACATGTCCATGATGTGTAAAATCAATCTTATTACGTTATAGTTTTCAGTCTCTTTTTGTGGTGGTGGCACACTATGGTGGCTAGAAGAGTGTGCCTTTGCAAGCTTTTGAAGTCAACTGATGGTGTTTAAGATAATTTGCACAGGAGAAAGTTGTCATATTGAAGTCAGCAGGAGTTATTGCAGCATCACCTAGTGCAGTCTTTGAAATGCTTATTGATGTTCAAAATCCTCACAGAAAAGAGTGAGGACTTTGGATTTATTACTCTTGAATACTGACTAGTTCTCTGCTTCTTTCTTGTACTGAAACCACCCAGTTGACATCACGAATTCTTTATGATGAGCAGGTGGGATGTCTTGACAGCTGATTTGAAGCTTGTTGAAGAGATTGATGGACATTGCGATATTGTATATGGAACTTTTGATCCTAAATATCTGAGAAGGTTTCTGCTAATACTGCCTAACATTCATCTCCCCCCTCCCCCCCCACCCCCGCAGGGGGGGGAAAAAAAAAACAAGAACTGTGTTAGTTCAGTATCATTTAGGTAATGAGAGGTTAATCAGTACGCGTCCTTAACGCCAATGGGAGGATGCCTTCTAAGCTGTAATTGAGCATCTAGCAGGTGAGGCTATTTATAGTTCACCAATCAAAGAAGATACACAATGCTTTGTCCTAGTATTACATAGACTAGGATGTGATTTCATGAGTAGATTGAGGAGATTTTCCTTGTAAGTATAGATTGTACATTCATCCTGATGAGGAGTTTCCACAATCTGGTTTAGATAGACTATGTTGCAGATAAGATTCTTAAAGAAAGCAGTAATCTTTTGTGTGTAGATGGAACTCCAAGAGAGACTTTCTGTTTTCACGTTTTTGGCGCCATGATCCTGACAACACTTACTGTGAGGCTTCTCTCTTCCCAGTTGTGGTCAATCTGCTTGGAAAGTTCTCTAAAGTGTTGTTCCTTTGATCATAAGCATGTATGGGCACAGAGCACGAAAGAAGTCATTTAGGACCACCTCAAGCTGAGCTTTTTGATAAAGTGCATTTTGCATTCATTCATTGAACATGGGCTGTACAAGTATGAATGCTTATTCATAGTAAATTCGGCATTTTGATTATGTTGTCACTGTTGCAGCAATATTTCAGTCCTCAATCTCGCACAAAGACTGGCCAAAACGACGGGGATATCGAAGGATTAAGCTGAATAGTGAGTTTTGGCAATGTCACATGGAATCTATTCTTTCTTTGCATATGCAAATTTTTTAAGTGGAGGAAGCTAAGAAAAAAAATCTGCTGCAGCTACAACTTGGGAAATCAAACCTCTTCCTTTCAACAGACTGAATAGCTCAATGTCCTTAGTGACACAAACAATGGAAATACGATCTACTGGTTGGGGAAGGTGGAGGAAAAAGTATTTTGCAAAACTGGATAAAACAATGCCCTACATTGTCCTTTGCCAGGTAGCAGGTAAATTTGTTGAGCACCATATGATTGCAGATGAGAAGCAAGGAAACACATAACAATTGTTGAACTTTTTAAGAGCTACAATACTTTTATTTCAGAGAGCCAATTTATTAGGGCTTAATCTAGTAACCAATGTCTGCAAGCCTTCTTGATAGTGCACAAGGCTCAAGCTATTGTCAGCTTGTCTAAAATTGATACTGTGTAACAGGTCTGAGAGACTATTTTGCGGCCAACCCGGTTCCAGATGATAACATTGCAACAGTACCTACCGTCAGGAAAAGTGACCCGTTAGGTACTTCTAACGAAACACATGAGGCTGACGATGCCACACAAGATGAGTTTTATGATGCAATCGCAGCAGTTACTGATGAAGAAGATGATGAAGACAGTGGCGAGGAATTGTCAAAGTTTGAAAAGGTATGTGGAGTTAAGCTGTCTATCAGGTATACTTGCATAAAAGCAGGTCTTGTGGCCTACAATTGAGCTGAAGAAACAGGCTTGAAACTTTTCTATAATATAAATCAACGGAGGGAAAATCAGTTTCCTGCAGTAAGCATAAAGAATTGTATAGACAAAGACATACAAAAAAGATAGCTTAGGGGAATATATTATTGCCAACAAGTAAGAGACAATGGTATTCCTGGTGCCAGGCTCTCATGCAACTGCTTCCTGTCACGAGGCTACATGCACTAGCCACTTGGATAGAGCTTTTGACAATTGACTGCTTAGGATAAAACCATTCCTCACTTTACAATGAACAGGTAATCTTACTAATGATCTAAACAGACAGCTGGCTCTTTTGATGTAGAACCAATAGTCATGAATGGTCCAGCTGAGTTGGGCATTTTGAGCCTGCCAAGGTATCAGCATGGTGGGCTTTGACACAGAAAAGTTAGTGGCAGTCTATGATAGCTTGATGCGATGCCTTTACTGGCTCTTTTGATGTAGAACCAATACTGTGCAAGAACTCTTTGAATGGTCCAGCTGAGTGGGGCATTTTGAGCCTGCCAAGGTATCAGCATGGTGGGCTTTGACACAGAAAAGTTAGTGGCAGTCATATGATAGCTTGATGCGATGACTTTACTGTTAAGGTGTTCAGCCTGCAGAGGGAATGACGTGATGGGATGCCCCATGTTCAAGCTACATCCAAAATTGTCTTAGTTAAAGCTGCTTTCCGGCTACCATGGGGTCTGCTCAAGATTAGTTTGTCTTTTCATGCACATTGAAGATGAAATTGCTTCATTGTGTTTATATTGTAGTAGATGTCGTGTTCTAGTGTGATGTTACTTTCCTGCTACCATGGGGTCTGATTAAGAATAGTTTGATTTACAGCGCACACTAAAGTGAAGTTGCTTTGCTGTGTATAATATGCAGTATATTTGAAGCTTTTTCTTGCTTCCTTTTCTGCAGTTACATAATTATTTGGTTTTCCACCACAGGTCAAGAGCCACCGTTTTAAGAATATTGCGTTGGGAATAAGTGCCTTCACGCTTCCTGGTATGTCAATTTACTTTTACTGTTCATTACAAACTCTTGCATGCAATTTTGTCAGCAGATTCTTGTTCCCTTTAAGCTTTTGCAACAATTCAGTAATTGTTTGCTCAACAGCAGTTTCTCTTCCTAACACTTCTTATTATTGCTCAATTTTGCTCAGCAAAGTCTTTGGAAAATGAACTTGTGAGTGACTCAAGTCCCATGGAAATATCTCCGAGTGATTTCAAAGGTTCTTTATGTCCAGCTTCTGGCATTAAGGACTCCAACTGCTGGACTGAACCTGGGGGAAGAGAGTTCATGGTGCGTGGAAAGACATATTTAAAAGACTATTTGAAGGTAAGAGCTATATTCTTTCAATGAAGAGCCTCTGTTAACCAGCTTTTATTCGATGAATGTGGGATATGTTTGCTATTGTATGCAACATGTGTGGAAATGCCTCAACACCTCTTTATGTTCTCGTCTAATCTACTGATTCCCTGTTCCTAATTGGCTGACTATCATTAGGTTTCTGGTGGAGAACCTTTATTAAAGCTTCTTGCAGTGGACTGGTTTCAGTCAGACAATAGGATAGATGCTGTTGTGTCTAATAAAAACTCCCTGGTCCAGGTTATTCCTTTCAAGCCTTAGAGCAAACACGTTTTACAAATAAAACATTAATAAGCTGCTTGCCATGCATGCAATTGAATGAATTGTGTGACTGGTTAGTGTTTTGACATACCTTTGTGCATGAAGCTGCTTCCCCTCGGTTGATGTAAACTTGAAGTCTGGAAATGCTTGAGAAGCATTTTCTGTAAAGAGGTTTCTTTTGACTTATGTTGGTTTTATTTTCTTCAACTAAGCCATTTGGTCCTTACCTTGGTATTCTAGTGATCTCAAGAAAACATCATCAACATTTTAGTGGGCCAAAGAACACTCATAACCTTATTTTTGCAGTCTGAAGCAGCAAAGAAACTACCATTCCTTCTGGTAATAAATCTACAGGTAATGCCTTTCTTACCTGTTGTTATCATTACATCTAGAGGTGCTGCATTCTTGTAAATTTATATGTGGTCTTCCCAGCTTTGCATGCTGTATTTTCCGGTACCCACCACCCATCCGTGCACACGCTTTTACTTGTGGAAGGAGGGACATTCAAGAACTATGTACGGAGTGACTGAACAATGTAGGAAAGTGCAGCCTCAAAGTGGGCATCTCCTCTAATGAACTTCCAATCTTGTTTGTCGACACAGCCAGGCTTGCTTAATCCCTGTTTGCACGCTTCGTTCTAAAAACAGTCATGAAAGGGTTGTACTAAGGTCTGTCCCATTCTTTAGTGACAGGAATGTCAGAAAGAGATTGGTGCAGGGATCTTCAAAAGTAAGGGTATCTGTTAGCAATGGTATATTAAGAAGTACCCACATTGTGAAGTTTCCAGATGGTTCAGTGTCCAAATTGCACCCAAAAGAAGAAAGTATCACTGCCAAATCTGAACTAAGAAAAATGGTGTTTAAGAGAGTCAGACATTAATAAAATGAGCTCTTGAAAGCAAGCGGTTTAAGCGCCACATTGATGGCAGGTAACTGAGGCTACCTTTATGAAAAGAAGCAAAGGAGCATACATAGCCGAAGAAAGAGGCCCTCCTTAAGAGAAATTTTTACACAAGAAAAAGATCCTTCTATTAGTTATTAAAACTGCCCAGCGGGCTACAAACCGTTTGGGACAGTTTGCTTTTGAGTTTATGGCTTTTGGGGCTCTGCATTTGGCATCCTTGTAAGAATAAAAAGGACCCAAGGGCCTCACTCCTCAGAGCATCTGGACACAGAGTCTGAGAGTGGAGGACCCGCGGGAGTTGTATTTTGCTCAAGCATTAATATAAAGAAATACCGAAAGGGGCGCTAGTCTTTGAGGCCAATCTCTCTGGGCACGGTACTACGCCGGGCTGTGTCGACCAAATTCGATTGTGATTTTGACGTTGTGAAGTATTTTAAGTGATTCTCTTGTGTGTCGTGCCTGATTCTCGTCTTGGGGGTGACCAAGATTGTGATAGTGGTATCAGACAACGGCCGATTTCTCTTCTACTGGGAAATCTGATCCTCTTACCGTGACACACATGGATTCAAACGACGAATCCCGCATAAATCAGACAAACCCTCCTGATACTTTGGAAACGGGAGGCGGTACATAGAATTCAAGTGGATTAGCACAACACGAGTACGGGCCACCTCGGCCTACACAATATCAGCTCATGGAGATGCAACGACAATAGCAGGTTGACAAGTGCGCGAAGCAGATGCTCGAGTTTGCGAAGGATCCACAATATTAATTTTTTTTGACCCGGCACTCGATTGATGAGGTGCACACGCATTGGCAGAAAGCCATTGATACCCCAATCAGGTCAGTCCCCAAGCAACCTCTTGTTCCACGGATGTTTATTGAAGATAAACTCGAGGACATTGTTGAAAAACGTGTCAACCAACTATTGGGTTCAAAAGAAAAGCAGCTGAAGAAACGTAACAAGGGAATTGACTTCCTCGATTACCTAGGCCAAAAATCCTCTTTTGAAAACGCCAGAAAGCAGAAGAAGCGTGTACGCTTCGAAGGATTGTCCAATTCGTCCTCGTCTTCTTCTGACAGCTAGGACAGTTGTTTCTCTTCTGACTCGAGTGATGAGGACAGAAAGGGCAAGAAATGACGAAAAAGATCACATGTTTTATGCGAAAAGGAAGCACTTTTACAGAGCTAATCAATATGATTTCCTCGACGACAAGGGCAAAAAGGCCAAATAAATTTAAAGAGGGAGGACAATAACTTAAAGAGGGAGGACAATCAGTAAAATTTAAATCCTTTTCAGGGCTTCAAGATGCTACTACAGCAGCCAGACGAGCAATCTTCGAGGCCGGTTTGGATGGGGAGTAATCCGCATCTGTTCGACCTCAAGATAAGCGAGTCTGCAACATATGTCCAACCCATGCCCAAGAGGCCCGTGCAGTCCTCTGAGCCACATCCTTTGTCCAAGAGTCCTATGAGTGTATACATAACAAGGAGGGAGCTGTGCATTTGCCAAAAAGTGAATAATGATTTGTCTGCAGCCTGTGGCAGCGGGCAGTCACTGTGAACTTGGTTAACGGCCACAAAGTTTGCACCAAATCTGTGATCGCGTGATGAGAGAACTCAAGGGCCTGAGTCCGTAGCCAACCAAGTGCCGAATCCAAGGTCCAATTCTGCTCGTCCCGACCACAAAGTGAAAAAGAGTATCCCGCTCTAAAGTTTAGAGCATTTGCACCACATGTCGCAAGAAACAGGACATGAACTTGAAAACAAGCCGTGTCTAAGTTACTA
Organism: Adiantum capillus-veneris; assembly: GCF_014529385.1. Classification (NCBI taxonomy): domain Eukaryota; kingdom Viridiplantae; phylum Streptophyta; class Polypodiopsida; order Polypodiales; family Pteridaceae; genus Adiantum; species Adiantum capillus-veneris. Next base: position 13,027,217 of record NC_140944.1, read on the forward strand.
TGGGGGTCGCCAAGAAATCGAGTGGTGTAGCTGAAAAGGTCCCATCGTCTGCTGATGTTGAAATTGGAGAGGTCCCTGGAATAGCCTCAAAGGCAGATGTGTCAACCAAGAGGGGAGGGCGAAGGAATGGTTGCCTCTCCCAAACCAGCCTACTTGCAACAAAAGAGCTGCCCAAGGAACGACGTGCAGTAGTAGTGTGTTTAGAACTAGTAGCTAGAGGAGGAGGGGGTGGGGGGGGAAGGGGGGGACGGAGGTGGCTTGAAGGAGGGTGGGGGGAGGGAGGGTGGGCTGGATCCTCTTGCACAAAGGGGAGGGGGGGGGGGGTTGAGGCAATCTCTTGTTGCAAAAATCCGAAGCGGTTTCTCATAGGAACCCACTCGTGTCGAGGAACAATAGAATGGCCATCTGTGCGAGGAGCTTGGCCTTGTCAATGGCGGCCCTTGACCTGGTGCCATCCCTCCTCAGACTTGCCATCGATCGGTGTTGAAGCTGTCTCTGGGGGTCTCTGAAGCCCTAATGGGGAAAAGCTTGGAACTCAATGAAGGGTCAGCCCTAGGGGCCTATGGCTGTGAAACTGGCCGAGCTCTCCTGTGTGGAGAAGCCCTTGCAAGATGGACCATCTGTCTGCAAATGAAACAGTGGTTTGGGAGGCCCGAATACTCCACACTGCATCTGATCCAACCACCACTCACTCGAGGCAGCGGAACCACCTTCGGGAGTTTATGCTTGTCCTGAACAAGAAACCGCATAATGGGTAACCGTGCGGCCTTGGCCGCAACTGATGCAGAAGTGCGCGGGGTCTCCAAGACCGTCCCAATCATGGAGCAATCCTAGAAAGTAAGGGAAGATACTCCGGCCTCAGTCTTGGAAAGCAGACTGAGATAGGGAGATCTGCCTCCGCCTCCTCCTCCTCCTCCTCCTCAAGCTCATCTGTAGTCGGGTCGAGCCGTGGTGCCATTGTCTGAAGTCTGCGCAAGTGTGTCTGCACCCCTTAGACTTGACAAAAAGAAAAAGGTTGTTTTCTAAACTCCTCCACCCAACCCAGGAACGGAGATATACGAAAGAATGCCGAAGTAGCGAAGGCAGCTTTCTGGGTTTCTACTGACGCCAAGGTGCGAAAGCTTGGGGAGCAAACAGGATTAGATACCCTGGTAGGCCATGCCGTAAACCATGAGTGTTCGTCCTTGGTAAACCTTGAGCCGCCCGAATGCCTAGCGGGCTCATCGAGATTGCTTTGACTGCCATCTGTGGAGACTCAAACTCTATCTGCTAGTAGCCTCTCTCGAGAATCTTTACATCAATGATCTTACCCACTTCGGGAGGAGTCGGGCTTGGAGCAGGTCCCGAACCTCTCCTCTACTGCGGGACCTCTCCTCTACTAGGCCCTGTGCCAACAATCTTGCAAATGACCCAGGTGGCTTGAAGACGTTCCTCCTCGGCCATCAAGCTCGCTTGAAGACCGAGGTGGACTGTGTGCCAACAATCTTGTAAATGACCGAGGTGGCTTGAAGACGTTCCACCTCGGCCATCAAGATCGCTTGCTCTCTTGGCAAGAGAGAAAGTCCAAGGGTCGGCTCCGTTGTGTCGGACGAGGGACCTTCAGTAGAGTCCCTCTGAGCTGGAGCTGGGGCCGCCATTCTGTGTTTGCTGTTGAGGAAGGCGAGGGACGACGAAGAAGGCTAGCCGCTACGTAAAGCTGAAAGCAGCCCACATGTAGCTGGCGAGGGAAATTGTGGGGGGGGGGGGGGGGGGGGGGGGGGGGGGGGGGGCTCCAAAGTTTTGGTTAAGATTCAAGAGAGTATTTTCCAAAAGCTACTTGACCCTTTCTTTGTAGTTAAAACTTTTCTCTACCTAGCTATAAAAACCAAAATTTTGGGATACTTATCTTCTTGCTTTTATCTTGAAGTATTGCAGTTTGACACATCAATTTGAGAAGCACTATTGTGGCTGGTCTTCTCCACTACAAGAGTATTGTCTTAATATCCAAGCCTCTACCATGCAAGAGCTTAAGGATCATGTGGTTGCCGGCTACAAGATGATGGTTGAGAAGCTTACTTTTACAATTGATAAACATGCTTCTAGCAATGCTACCCTACTTCCCACTCTTACATTTTGTGACTCTAACCGCACAAATTGACAAGCTTTACAAACCCTAAATTTGACTGATGTGCAAAGAGAAGCTCTCAGAAAGAACAATCATGGTTACCAATGTTTTTAAACAAGACATACTATTAAAACAAGGGCAAAGACTTCAATAAGCTCTCATTGACAGGGAAGGTTGAGCTTGAAATAAATAGCAAATTGATACGCACTCCTGTAACATGAATAGTGCCATGCATGCGCACAAGCTCAGTGGTTCAAAGGAAGGCTGCCACATAGAAATTGTCAAGCAACACTCATGAAGATCCTCCCTGTGAGAAACCTCCACTTTGTACTTGCTGTAACAGACTTGGACACCCCAAGTCTGAAATCTGGCACGCCACACGAGAGAAACACTTTACAAACTTTATCACAACTTAAAAATAGAGTCAACACGGCGTGGTGTAGTTCCGTGCCCAGAGGTATTGGCCCCAAAATCTAGCGCCCCTTTCGGTATTTATTTTTATATTAATGCTTGAGCAAAGTTACAAAGTCCGAGGGTCCTTTCTGCTCAGTTGCTCGTCAGCAAACTGAAAAAGAGTGTGGCCCTGGTTCATATTTAAAGGCCCATGGCCTCTCACAAAAAGTAGTACATGAAAAAATCCAAAATCAAAAGCTTCTTGGCCCAGAAGCAGCCAACAGAAAACATGGAAATCTGTACGGCGCCATGTCAGCACCAGTCAGCGCATTTCGTGGGATTTCCGTACGATCTGCCACGTTAGCATGTCGGCACGTTTTTCGGGATTTTCGTACGGTTTGGCACATCATCAGTTGGTTTGAGCTGCCAGTCTTCTTTGTGACTTACCCCCCCCCCCCCCCCCCCCCCCCCCCCCCCCCCCTCTTAAAAGAATTGTAATCGCCCTCGATTACGCCTGCAAAATTAGACATAAGCCATGAATCAGTTCAGTAGACAGTGACTCTAAGTACCGACGCACTAGAAAACACAAATCCAGTACTTGCACAAAGACAACAGTCACTGAACATCAAATCACATTCAAATCAAATCACACAGAATCCATCGAGATCTAGGACCCAAGATTCCTGGCAACGTGTTTAGTAATCGTATCTAGATCCACACCGGACCTCACTGATGTCGGATTGTCCATAGAATCTCAAGACCGAAATGCTGCAGTCATTTCATCTCTTAAACATGCACTCAAACACATGAGTGAGCACTCAAAAATCAGATCCATTTCCAGGAATTCCAATTCACAAATCACACACTCAGTTCAAACACAATGCTTCAATCATTCAGTCTAGTCATCTCATCCGTTCAGAATTCTTGATGCACCTAGATCCCTATGTAGCCATCTCGTCCCTCGGGAACTCTTGATGCGCTTACCACAATATCCAGTCATCTCATTCATATGGGAATCATCAGTCATCATCATTCTTCAAAATTCACGATGCTTATTTTGAATCGTGATCGGGTTCATTCTTGAGGTGTCATTGCTCCCCATTGCATTCATATGCAAATTCCTCACCTGTTATCTGTACACAAATAATAAGATCTTCCAAAAAAACATTATTTTACACATATATTAGAGTCATCTTCGGGAATACCCATTTCAAAGTTCTTCATTCATAAAGTCATCAAGCAGAATACTGTCAGCACATCAATATCCCTTTCAATTTTCTATGCAGTGTTTGTTCTGGAGCGAGTATCTTCTTGCCCAGTTCTATTTTAGTATGTTGATCGTTCTCATTCTTGTGCCCTTTTGAGGCACTGCGCAGATATATGTCCTTGTTTCCCACAATCAAAACACTTCCCCGTTTTGAGGTATTTGTCTTTCTATTTCTCTGTCAGTTGGGGACGTGCATCTTTCTCTTCTTCTGTCATCATTTGTCGAAAATTGATATGTTGGATAAGTCAAGTTACCTGAATGCATAGCAAACCCTTGCTTAGCATGTCCTATCAGTTGCTGTATGGACTCAGATTTTTGTAATAAGCAGTAATCTCGTATCTCTTTGGGAAGTCCACAACAAAATCACTTGATTTGCTGCTTAAAACTGATCTTTTTAAAAGAGGAGGGTAGGAAAACATCCAAAATCTCTCGTAGTAAATGTCCAAAGTATCTCCCTTGGTCATCCGAAGATGATTCCAAGCAGTAATCACATCATGTTCATACTCCTGAGTGAGCCATGAGGAAATAAAAAGTCTCTTGAACTTTAGCCACGTTGTCGGTGCTTCTTTTCGTAATAGAAGTGTGGACCACCATGTGCGTGCATTTGCTTTCAAACAGGATGCTGCCCTCCTGATCTTGGAGTGCTCTAACTAGTGACCTCTAGAAAAAGCTATGCCAAACTGTTGAATAAAAGCGAGCGCCTTGTGAGGATCTCGAAAGCCTGAAAAGGTATCAAATTTTAGTGCTTGCCCACCCTCCTTAAATTCTTTGGTCTTCTTGCTCTTATCCTCGAGAAAGTCGTATTTATTGGCTCTATAAAAGTGCTTTCTCTTAGAATAAAATATCCGGTCATGAGAGTGCGAACTCAGAAGAGGATGAATCCTTCTCAGAACTGCCATAAAATTTCTGAAATCTTTGGTGGGATCTACTTTTATTAGCCTTCCTCTTGTTCTTTCCATGTCTCTGGTTTTCCATCGTTTCTTGCCCTTCCTGTCCTCATTACTCGAATCGGAAGAGGAAGAGCTGTCGGAACTATCAGAAGAGGATGAGGACAAATTGGACACACCGTAGAAGCGTACCCGCTTCTTGGCTTTTCGTGCATTTGCAAAATAAGACCGTCGACCCAAACAACTAGGATAATCTATACCTTGTTGCGTCTCTTTGAATGCTTCGTGGTCTTCAATATTTGGTTTGACTCTTCGTTTGATCACATCATCAAGTTCATCTTTAGTGTACATCCGCGGGGCAAGTGGTTTCTTCAATGCCGACTTTATAGGTTAATTGATGGCTGTACGCCATCGACTATGCACTTCGTCGATCGGATGCTTGGTCAAAAATTTTGCATATTGGGGATCCTTCGAATATTGGAGCATCTGCTTAGCACAAGCATCATCTTGCTGTTGACGTTGCATCTCTATTCATTCATACTCCGTAAGCCGGGGTGGCCCATACTCTTTGTCTGATTTTCCATTAGAATTTTCCGTGCTTTCACCTGATCCAGAATTGTCGGGCTGGTTTGTCTGATTTTTGTGGGATTCGTCACCTGAATCCATGTGTCGCGGTAAAAGGGATTTGACTTTCCGAGTGGATGTACGCTCAAGTTTTGTGGAGGATGTTGTAGGTTCTAGCAATTATGCTCCTATTGGTCGTGTTGTTTTACCTACAACGGAAGAGGCTTGTTCGAATGGTAGAGATGTGCAAGCGCATGGATTGATTGTGTTGTCTATCAAGCGCATCATTACCGCTCATATTTGTTCAACAAAAACAGCAAAACAGGCTTGGGACATTCTAGTTGAATTGTATGCAGGTCGCAATGAGACAAAAATAGCATATCTGGGCAAACAACTAGAATCAAAGATCATGCATGAGGAAAATTAAATGGACATTTTTCTTGTTGAAATGAAAGAAACCAATGAGCAACTTATTGTTGTAGGTGAAGTCATTCCTGACCATTCAATTGTGTAGACTGTCATGGATGCATTACCAGATTTGTATGAGACTTTTGCTTCAACTTTGAGGCTTGTTGCGCAGGGCAATGATAATGCTGTTAAGTTTGATGGGTCGGTCAGTTTGTTGTTACAAGAGGCTATGTCAAGGAAAAACAGGGCTTAGCAATCTGTTGGTGATCATAGTTTTGTTGCTGCACAAAGAAGAGGTAGCAATAACAATGGTGCTACTTCCAATGTTCCTTCTTCAGGTTGCAAACCATCTGTGACAAATTCCTTCTATAACAGTAATATATCTAGAAAATTTTTGAAAAAGTAAAGAAAAAGTTGCGTTGCAACTATTGTAGAGCTATTGATCATGTAATAAAGCAATGTCCTAAGCTAAAAGCTAAAAAGGCATGTAAGAAAGAAAGTGAACCATCCTCAGATGCAACCATTGTAGAGTCTACAAATTATGTTGTTGATCCGGAATGAGCTTTTAGTGCGTAGTATGACCCTTCTGTCCATGATGTGTACATGATTGAGGTTGTAGAATTTTTTTCCCCCCTGAGAAAAGGGTCCTTCTATTAGTTAATGAAATTGCCCATAGGGCTACTGTAGCAGGCTACAGTGTCACTTTCACAGGACACACAATTAGTACAGTTGGTCTGGTCTGGTTCACATTGGACGGGGACTCTCTGGGCTGGTAGTGACATGTGGCAGGGATACGATGGTGGTCTAGTGGACATCGTGGCCAGGTCACCACCACCACTCAAGTTTGAAGATAGACTTAGGTGGCTGACATTTATGACCCGTTGGTGGATCTTCTTCATATATGGTCCAACGTCGTCGTCTAGAGGAGCGAGTCTATACACAGCACGTCTACACCATCCTGAACATCTGAGCCTCGACACTCCCATTGTACCTGTGAGTTCTGGGCTGGAGCTCAGTGTGCTGCCACGCCAGAGTCTGTATCAGTTCTTTGAGATAGTCGAGTCCTATGTTTTGGTCTGCTGTTGTGTCTCTGTGTGATCAGTTGTTCTCTTTTGTTCCTTTGTTTTCAGTTGTTTGAGTGAGATTGTCATGCACATAGCACTGAGGAGCACCCACTATAGAGAGCACGACACACTATCCGCGCTACAGGTGCTCTCATTTTTGGCACGCCCGATAAGACCTCAACCGAAGTCTCACTTTTTGTGGAGGTACAAATCGAGGAGCTAGCTGGTTTTCACCTACCTTCGCCTACTTGGCCTTGCACTGTGCAGCCTGCTGGTCTGGTCTTCTCTCGCCCTGGCTCTCGTCTTGGTCTAGGCCTTCCTCGTCCCTGGTCTAGTCCTTCCTCGTCCCTGGTCCAGCCTGGGGTCTAGTCACTTGCCCTGGTCTAGTCGAGTCTAGACCTGTGTTCAGCCAGTGTAAGGTCTTCTTGCCCAAAAGCTTGGTTGGGTTTGTGGTCGCTGCATGACACATACAAGGCAGTCATTAGAGTGTCAAAGCGCGCTACTGAGTCCTCTGAAGTACTACAACAGAAGACGACCCTTGGTACCTAGTAGAAGTCCACCAATCTCATCACCCATACCTCCACATACGGCATCACCCATTCCTCCATCCAGCTCCACATCTTCTAGGTCACCTTTCCCAGTAAAGCTCTCTCCTATTTTGTTACAGCAAGCTATTGAGCAACGGGCTCTTGCGCAAGAGGCCATGGAGGCGTTGACCAGTGTTTTGGCCAAGGTAAACATCAAGTTTCCTACTTTCAAGGGACTCCTCAGAAGATACAGGCGACCATGCAAGGAGGTCTGTATCTCTCTTAGAGGTCGTGGTCTTAATATAGAAGATGCTTATTTGGTGCTGTTTCCATCAACATTGGATGGCTTAGCAGACAAGTGGTACAGTCAGTTTACAGAGAACCATTTTGCAACTTGGGCAGCTTTAAGACAACAGTTCTGTGCAGCATTCAGGCCAGGTGACTACCAGGAAAAGGTTTTGGATGAGTTGGCCAACATGTTGCTCCAACCAGAGGAGACTTTCGCAGAACTCATGACTAAAACCAAGTCTTTGTTGCGAAGCTTCCTCAGCAACCAGGGGTGTTTATGGTTAAGAAGTGGGTGGAGAAGGCTCTTTCCAAAACTTCCCAGCAAAAACTCCGAGAGAGTCTCGGACTTGACGCCACTCTGGGGGAGTTTGTCGTGGCTGCTACTAGGATAGAGGGAGCTAGGAAGCTGTTCACCAACTCTCCTCAGGTAGAGATCCCCCAGTGTATTTTGAAAGTCCATCTGATCCTTTAACTTCTTTACGCAGGGAATTGGAAGCCCTAAAGTTACATCGAGCTCTTCAAGAGGAGAGGTCCTTCTCTCTTAGACAGGAGAAGCCTCCACATCACGAGGCATTGGAACAGATCAAGCGCGAGCTAGAGGAGCTCAAGTCTCAGCAGGAGACTAAGGCTATGGTTTGGTGTAGCTCATGCCGCTCTCCAGGGCACCCTCCACAAGAATGCCCCCTTCGGGTTTACTGCCACTTCTGTGAAAAGTCTGGACATGAGGACAAGGACTATTACTACCTCAAGGGATTGCGACAAATACAACAAAGTGTTGGTCCTACTCTTCAACAAGGGCCAGCACCTGCATCCAACATGGTTTCTCCCTGTGGCTATCCACACCATATGCCACCTTTGTTGACAGCCCCTCCTATGCAAGGTATGCAAAGTACTTTTCCGTCTCAGAGATTTTATCATACCCATGCTCCCTCATCACCTCAAAACTTCTATGCCTCCACCTCCAACACTATGCACCAGGAGCAAGGACCACCTCGCCCTTCGACTCGCCCATTGAATCGGCCCATTTTGTGCTATAGATACGGGGAATATGGTCATTACCAAAGCAAATGCTCACTGCCCGAAGGGTCCCCTCCCTGCCGTCATTGCCCTGAAACGAAGGATCACTACAGTAAGGGTTGCCCTAAAATTCGTGCATCCACGGCTTCGAACCCAAGTCAAATAAGCTGTAGTTGGTAGAGGAGCCATCGGGTGTCCTCACTCGGGCCCAGAGAGCCGCTCTCAGTCTTAGCATTCCAGCAAGTTCAACTCCCCCACGCATTCTCACAACAATGGACAAGCCATCCCCCAGTGCCAAGAAAGAATCCAAATCTTTGCTCTCCGATATTGATGAAGCTTTCTTGGAAGCAGTTTCCGATCTACAGAAGATAAAGGGACAAGAGAAACCACTGGTAGAACAAGAAAAGCTTACAGCAGAGACTGTGTTGAAGAATACCTTCCAACAAGTGTCCCTCTATGACATGCTACGGCTAGATGCGAGTTTTTGAAGTGACACCCTTGCTGTTATTCAGTCACTTTACCCCGGAGCAGGTCCTAGTGGCGGGCACCTCCCAGTGCAACCATCCGAGTCCTATATGATATCCCATCACGCTGCTCCTCTCACGGATTATAGAAGCCCTCCTCTCACTGTGTCCGTCTTGGGACAACAATTTTCAGGAGTAATTGTGGATGGTGGATCGGGCATCAATATGATGCCTGATTCACTATGATGGCTTTAGGCCTGCAGCCTACTCAACCTACCCCTTTCACAGTAACATTGGCTGACCAGAGGACAGTATACCCTGTGGGCATAGTGGAAAAGGTGCCTCTACAGGTACAAGATTTCACTTTTAGTTTGGATTCTGTTGTGGTTCGTTTTCCACAGGTGGAGGGCAGATTTCCCTGGCTCATTGGCAGACCATGGCTGCGACACACTAAAGCACTTCATGATTGGGAAACGATGCCATGTGGATACATACTCCTGGCTCCCCGATGCAACCCATTCGCCTAGAAGGAGGCACGGATCCCGTCGTGCAACATAGTTCCTTGTCTCTAACAACCAACCTTGAATTGGAACAACCTACTCCACCTGACGGGTCAGACGAGGATTTGTTGGAGTGGTTGAAGGCTACCAAATCTATGCCCTGTTATGGAGTCTCTATTCACTCTTTGCCTGAAGGTACACCCTCTTCCAATGTTTCCACAGTAACTATACCTAGTGAGCCACCTAAGCCAGCTCAAAGGTTGAAGGTCATAGAAGCTACTCCTGATGTGCCCTTGGTGGAAGCCTTTGAATTTGGTGCACCTATGAAGAATCATAGAAGCGGGAAGAAATCTCTCCTACAGGAGTTCACCCCCCCTCAACATCACCCCCATTGGTGTCTGCCTCTCCGACCAGAACAAAGCTCTCCTTGGTGTCTAGAGAACTCCCTTCACAAAGCTTCCTCAGTACGGGACAACACAAAAACAATGTTGATTTCAAGCTTGATGAATTATCTGATCATGATATCTATCTGCTGGATGGCCATCTCCCCTCACTACCCCCTCCCTGCCTCCTCGCCCTTACTCACACCCTCTCACCCCACCCTACCCACCCCTAGACCCCCTATCTACCCCTCGCCCCCCTACCCACCCCTAGACCCCCTATCTACCCCTCGCCCCCCCCTACCCACCCCTCGCCCCCTACCCACCCTAGACCCCCTATCTACCTTTCGCCCCTACCCACCCCTAGACCCCCCATCTACCCCTCGCCCCCTACCCATCCCTCAACCCCCCTACTCACCCCTAGACCCCCTACCCACCCCTAGACCCCCTATCTACCCCTCGCCCTACCCACCCCTAGAGTCCCCTACCCACCCCTCGCCCCCTACCCACCCCTAGACCCCCTATCTACCCCTCCCCCTCTACCCACCCCCTACCTAGGGCTCGCCCCCCTACCCACCCCTCGCCCTCCCTACCCACCCCCTACCTAGGCCTCGCCCCTACCCACCCCCTATCTAGCGTCCCCTCACCCCTATCTAGCTCCCCTGCCCCTATCTAGCCCTACCCACCCTTTCCTCTGTGCTCTGCTAGGGCTGCTAGCTTTGGAGTTTCTGAAGCGGGTCTTTTGGTGTTTCACAGCAGACGAGCAAGATGAAGAGCCTTTTGGCTGTTCCTTGTGGCTTTCAAGCATTCACCTGGTTGCCATTCCGTTGCTGTAAATGCTTTTTGTTCTGCCATCACGATGGCACTTAACCTTATTTGCGGTGTTGCTCGAGCTTCTGGTCATCCCTCTTTTCAAGAAGAGTGCTGTTGCAGAAGGTGTTGCAAGGTTCATCTGCAAGCATGGACCATGTCATTTTCCTCTCACTATGGGTATGGAGGATAAAGATGTTCTGGATCCAAACCGAGCATATCTCTTTGTTGTGTAGCCTCATTCTGTGTTGCCAATTGGGATTCTTGGACTATGCAATCATACTGGGTTCCTGCCTTTTCAAAGGCTTAAGGCGTTTGCAAGCAGTGCAGTGTTTTTAACTCCTCTTTTGAGGCATGTAAGGGCCTAGCACCGGCTTCAAGAAAGATGTACAGATGCGGCACCTAGTGGTTTTCTTTCACAGTTTTTCAGTATTTCCTCTCACCGAGACGGTGAGCGGTCTTGTGGCGGGCAACCTATAGCAGGCTACAGTGTCACTTTCACAGGACACACAGTTAGTATAGTTGGTCTGGTTTGGCTCGGAGTGGACGGGGACTCTCTGGGCTGGCAGTGACACGTGGTAGGGATACGGACGGTGGTCTAGTGGACATCGTGGCCAGGTCACCACCACCACTCAAGTTTGGAGATAGACTTAGGTGGCTGACATTTATGAGCCGTTGGTGGATCTTCTTCATATATGGTCTAGCGTCGTCGTCTAGAGGAGCGAGTCTATACACACAGCACGTCTACACCATCCGTGCACATCTGAGTCTCGACACCCCCATTGTACCTGTGAGTTCTGGGCTGGAGCTGAGTGTGCTGCCACGCCAGAGTCTGTATCGGTTCTTTGAGATAGTCGAGTCCTGTGTTGTGGTCTGCTGTTGTGTCTCTATGTGATCAGTTGTTGTCTTTTGTTCCTTTGTTTTCAGTTGTTTGAGTGAGATTGTCACGCACATGGCATTGAGGAGCACCCACTGTAGAGAGCACGACACACTATCCGCGCTACAGCTACAACACCTCTACTATAGAGGGCTACAACAATCATAAGGGGAGACTCTCCAATGAAAAAACAGCATATGTACAATGAGGCTAAATCAGGAGATGAGAGGAGGGAAGAGCCACATTGGTGGACAGTAGTGCCATTTGAGCACACCCTGGACCATGGTGAAGAAAGGCCCAGGGCGCCAGAGCCGAAGAAAAGCCTCTCTACGCTCCCGCATGTGGTCGGAGCTGCCCTGGAGTCTCTCAAACTGTCCCGTGAGAGTATGGATCAGCTCTAGCCAAAGATCTCGAACTGTCTCTGCTGGTGGTACAGGACGAGCCTCAAAGATGCTGAAGTAGCGGGCCCGCCAGATGAACCAGAGTGTTAGGCCGCAGACGAGCTCCGACTCCCAACACTCCTCTCTCTCACTGCACCACTCCTGTGGAGTAAGCTCTGTAGCAGGTTGGAGTGTAGGTCGACCCCCCTGCATCACTATCATCCTGCTGGTGAAGGATAGCTCAAACTGTAGTGCCGGGCCCGTGAGAGTGAACGAAGCAGTTGCCCCCCAAGTGTACTACTGTGGTGTAGAAAGAGCTGGCATCAACCGAAGGACACGAAGCCAAACCTGCTGTGCCATAGGATAGTCCCAAAGACAATGACGCTGACTCCCTAGAGGATGGTCACAGGCTGCGCATGCTGTTGAGAGACCACCATGTACAAGCCAGCTCCCCATTGCTGTAGCTCTATGTGCAACCAGCCACTGGAACAAAGTGACTCGCCGTGGCTGTCTGGCGTCCCACAACCCTGCCCAAAACGCTGACAAGAACTCAACTGTGAGACCCTCCTCCTGCCAATGAGGTGTTGCAGTAGGACGAGCCTCTCTCCGTGCTGCCAGTATGCGACGTCCCAGTCGAACAGTGTACTGAAAGAAAGGGATACTTGGATGGTCGGCTGAGGCGAAACGGTCCCTCCAAAACCACTCTCCAGGATCCCACTACACTTGTGCAAGTGGACATCTCTCCCAAGCCCACAGCCTGCAGTGGCCAGTCTCAAGAGCTGCTGGGTCAGGATCTATGACACAAGTCCTCCCACAGATGCCCACAACTCGGATCCTCTGAAAACAGCACTTTGCCACCTGTGGGGCCTCTAGTGAAACTCGGTGTAAACGACCCTCACCCTGTAGCTCGAAAAACAGGGAGGGTACAGTCTCTGAGCAAGCCCGAACTGTGATGAGGACCTCCAGTCACGTGAAGGCCCCCATCCATTTGGGCACGGCTAACTTGAGAGGTGTGAGCCACTCAGTTGGTACTGCCTCTGTGATGTCCTGACACATGCTTTGCACCTCTCTCATGCCCTGTAGTTGGATGCTCTGAAGCTCCTCTGACAAGCTTGAGAACTGTAGCCAGTCACCTAAAGTGCGTGTTGGACCCTCTTCCATGGGACCCCAAGAAACATGAGGCCTACTACCAACCAAGTGGCCTCTCTGAGTGCTAACCATGGGGTTCCAAACAAGGGGCTGTCTCAGGCGCTCCTCCGTGCAAGTAGGTTGGTGCTGCTCCAGGCCTCTTCGCAGCTGCCCCCAGGAGCGGAGCAGACTCACAGCAAAACGGTCGTCCAATTTCCTGCTCAGGCCAGCCCTGCACTTCTCTGTGAAAATCCATCTGGTCGAGGTCTCCAAGGCACTCCAGCCTGAGGTACTCTAGCACTAAGCCGTTGAAGAAAAAACTCCTTCCAGGGCTCCTCCCATGGAAGCAATCCTCTGACAACAAACTTCCCAAGAAGGGCTCTGCTCTCATGTGTTGGGTCTATGATCCCCAACCCCCCCGAGAACAAGGTAGAGTGATGACCTGCCAGGCCACTTGGGCCCGGGCTATCTGAGTGTCGCACCCTGACCAAAGGAAATTCCTGATTAGCCTCTCTACTTGGCTGATGTAGGAACTCGAAAAGATCCAACAAGATGTGAGGTACCACATAGTAGCCAACAACACCTGGTTGGCCACTACAACTCTGCCTGCCAGAGAAAGTTGTGCGGAGCTCCAATGTAACAGCTTCCTCCTGATGGACAAGAGGAGGGGAGCAATCTGCTGCTCCGGAGACAGGTCCAAACCAACCTGACAACCCAAGTATCGAACTGCAGTCCCTAGGGGAATCCATATGAAACCATCACCTGGTTGCCAATTAGGCGTAGGAGCACTACCAACCGAGAAAGCCACTGTCTTTCTCCAGTTGATCAGTGCGCCTGATGCACAACAAAAAGTCTCAAGAGCATGCTTACACCTGTGAAGGTTGGCCTGCTGGCCCTCCAAGTACAAAGCTGAGTTGTCTACAAACTCAGCATCCAGTAGCTCGTCGCCCCGAATAGGGAGCGCAAAGCCACATAGACCAACCTCCTGTGAAATCAAAAATCTGCTCATCGCCTCAGCATAGAACATAAAGAGGAAGGGGGCAAGAGGGCAGCCCTGTCTGACCGAACCAGTGAGCATGAAACGATCACCTCTACCACCTGCCAAAAGTACCTAACTGTGTGCCCGTCTGTAGAGAGCTGACACACCTCTCATCCAGGTATCTGAGAAGCCCATCCTACGTAGAGTGCCCTTCAAAAAGTCCTAGTCAACTCTATCGTAGGCCTTCTCAAAATCGAGAAGAAGTATCACAAGATCCTCACCACGGAGGCGCGCGAGGGTAGATGCCTTCCAGAAAGTAAAGATGTTGTCAAGGATACTACGCTTCTTGACAAAACCTGTCTGTGTCCCATTTATAATGCTCTCTAGAAGTGGCTGAATCCTCAAACTCAGAGCCTTGGCAAGAATTTTGTAGGCTGAGTTGAGGATGATGATGGGCCGCCGCTGTCGAATCTCATCCAAGGAGCCACCCTCCTTGGGAATGAGGTAAATCAGGCCCTCACTCATGCTGTCAGGCATCTCTCCTGTGTGTAGGATGTACTGAAAAGCGCTACAGAGATCTAAGCCAAGAAAGTCCCAATACTCTAAGAAAAAGCTGGGGGTCAAACCATCCTCACCTGGATAGCTACCACGGGGAAGTGCTCTGAGGGCCGCGTGGAGCTCTTCTAGCTGAAGAGGCAGCTCAAGCCTCTGGCGCATCTCCTCAGTCACAAGACAAGGCATGAGGCTGCAGATTTACATGTGTGGTATTTTGATAGTGGTGCTACAAAGCACATTACAATGTACATGTTATCGTGACTTGTTCACTTCTCTTGATGCTGTTCCCAATGGGAATAGTGTCACCTAAGTCAACATTGCCTCTTATCCAGTTCATGGAGTTAGAAAGATTGTACTCGCTGAAGCTAATGGAGTTTCTTCACACTTTATGATAGATGTTTTGTGCTTGGAATCAAGGAGAATCTGTTGTTTGCTTTTACATTAGCATGACTTGGTCTTGTTGTAAATTTTGTGGATGACAGATACACTGTGCACGACCTTACTTAAGATGGTACTATTGTGGTATCAAACACCTTGTCTCGTGGCGTGCACAAGCTCAATTCTTATGAAAAGTGCGTAGATAATTTTGCAAATGCAGTTACAGATTCAAAAGCCTCTGTAGATACTAAACTATGGCATGTACACTTTAGATATCTGAATTTTGCCAGTTTGATACGTTTGCAGAAATGTGATATGGTTCCTTCCTTGCCCACTTTGAAGGCACCATCTAAGCATGTTTGTGAAGGTTGTATTTTGCAAAAAATGCAACGTTCTAGGTTTTCAAAAGATGGTTTAGTGGGGCTACTCGCAAATTTGCAGCTTGTTGTTGTTATTATTGATGTTTGTGGTTCGATGCACACTTCTTCTTTTAGTAACAATTTATACTTTGTGATTGTCATTGATGATTACATGAGTATATCCATTTAAGGCTAGGTCTGAAGTGTTTATGTGCTTTAAGTAGTTTTTGTGCTGATTGAAACTGTATCGGGTTGTATTGTGGGCACCCTCCGTTCTTATCGAGGAGCGGAGTATATATGAGAATTTGATGCATTTATGACTGGTCATGAAATAACACCTCAACAAAATGGTGTTGCTGAAAGGAAAATCAATTCACTTATGGAGATGGCACAATGTATGGTCAAAAGCAAAGCTTTGTCGCATGCTTTTTGGCTAGAGGCTTGTCATGTGCGTTGTCTATATACTTATCAAGTGTCCCACCAAAGCTTTGCAGTCTATGACTCCATATGAGGGATGGCTTGATAAGAAGCCATCTTATGGTCACTTGGGTGTTTTTGGTTGCTTGGCTTATACTTTAGCGCTGCAACAACAACACAAGAAATTGGATGATAAGGCTGTTAAATGCATCTTTGCTAGTTATAAAGGTTAAAACATATCTTGAATTCTCAAGATGTGGAAGATGCAGTTCAACCCTCGTTGTCATGTACTAAAGAGACAGGTGCAAGCAAATTGCCATTCCTATGGAGATAGGTTTGAAGTTAAGTCTACATGATGCTGGAGATTTGATAGATGTTACCCTGTACCGGACAATTGTTGGTTGCCTTATTTAGTATGCATTACAAGGCCAGATATTCCGTTTATAGTCTCACAAATGAGCAGATTTATGCATAGCCCAAGGTTTAAGAATTGGTAGGAAATTAAGAGGATCTTTTGTTATTAGAGTGGCACTCTACATCTTGGGTTGTTTTATCCCAAGGGGGGATCATTGCCGCCAATTTTACATGCTTTTTCTGACTTAGATTTTGCCACTTGCTGTCTACAAGTGGTTTTTGTTTCATGCTCGGCAATTTATGCATATCATGGTCGAGAAAGAAGCAACCTACTATTGTCACTTCTAATGTGTGTGGCTCAGATGCCTTACGACTGATTCGGTAGTTTGACAAGAGTCTGGCACTCTCATCTACACTGATAGATAGAGTGCATTGGTAGTTGCGAGGAACCTAGTCTTTAATGCTTGCACAAAGCACATTGAGGTGCTTTATCGCTATGTTAGGAGAGACTCTCTGTTGGAGAGATCAGCTTGGCGTATTGTCGATACAGGACAACCTTGCGGATCTGTTCACAAAGGCATTGCCTCATCAGAAGTCTGAAGCTTTTCGCAAAGCTTTGGGCTTACTTTCCTTTGTGGATTGATCATGTCCATAGGGCATGGGACTTTCCTATACCCTATGTGCCTCTCGTACTCGTATTCATCGCATTACTCCCAAAGAGGGATTTGTTACCATGTATATGGTAGTGATATGTGTGAACACACTAAGGACCGCCGGGGCCCTTTTTCTCTCACTAGGAGGTTTTTCCCCTCGTGCTTTGTATATATGCCCATCACTATAGGGCTATTTTATTTTGTATTCGCACACCAAGTAATACATTTTCCATTGTGTGCCTTGAGCTTCTTCTCCATGTGCAAGCTGTGTGTGCATTCTTGCAACCCTAACTCCAACGACCACTCACTCTCAAGGTGCACGGCAAGACATACGAACTGTAATTACTTGCCAGATGGATGACTCAATGAAACACGTAAAGCATCGATCGAAGAACTTGAAAAGATCCCAATTGCACTTGTAGATGACACGAGAGTGATGTAGTTTTTCTCCTCCGAGTGTTGGCCCTCAAGCAAGCGCTTTTGACTGTATTTCTTTATTAATTGATAAAAATAGTTACAATTGTGCGATTGCGCACTTCTTATCTATTTTAAAATGGCACACTGGCATCTTTTTACAGGCACTTGGCCTAAACAAAGGCAACTTTTTTAAATCACATCTAAAAGCGTCTGCTTTCAATAATTGCCCAAAAGTCCACTGCTGTAATATCTAACAGCCCAAAAGTAAAACTGCCATGTCAGCAAGTGACTGAACTGCCATGTCATCACTGTCTGTACAGTTGCGCAAATTGCGGTGCAAATTGGGGGAGCCTCTACATGGGAAAATGTTCAGGAAGAAGGTCCATCTTCCAGGGTTTTTGAGTGTGTGTCGGTCGGCCTCCACGTCACCAAGATGTCACAACGTTCCTATTCTTACCCATTCCATTACACTTACACTGACACTAACACTCATGTTGACACTGCTATGTAAACTTACATTCCTAAATTTGGGGGAAGCCTGTTATTTTGTTTTGAATCACTTAAACCTGTTTCATTTCTCTTCTCTGGGTATGCTATTTCAGGTGCCAGCCACCCCAAATTATAGCTTGGTATTTTACTTCGGAGCTTCAAAAGAAATTCGTAAAGGATCACTACTAGATCGGTTTGTTAGCGGAAGTGATGCCTATAGGGACTCACGCTTCAAGCTCATACCCCGCATTGCGGAGGTAATTTTGATTTATACTGCAAGAAGTCAGATTGTTTATATGTATTCAGTAGCTTCTTCTAACGTTCCATGCATCCAAATAAGTTTTAACATACTGTAATGGATGATGGGATTGCAACATTTACCAATAGGGAAGTTGGAATGCTGGTTCATTTTATTCTTGGATATCATTGAGGGAATCGCCTAAAACTGGATTCGTTTTCAATTGTTACATAATCCATTATGTTTTTCTTTGTTAGAATAATGTTTCAGTTTAGTTTGAGCCACAGAGGAATTTTAGTGTTTCTCGAGGCACTTGAAGGATGTGTAGAACTTCTCAGCTAATGGTTGCCCTGAACTGCTAAATTTTAATGCAAAGGTTCTATGTACTTCTTCATACTTCTAGAACCACATCGCATTCAGGAGTTTTTGCACATCATATATGCATACATTATATGTAATTGTGTGTGCGCGCGTGTGTGTGCATGTATGCATGGATTGCATATGCATATGTAGAGGAGTTTGTATACATACATAAATGTATATACACATTTATATTTGTACAAGTACATTACGTAAAAGATCTATGTATATTCACAACTTCAGTAGTAGCACCAAATTACTAGTTGTTTACTGAAGATTGCAAATTGCCTGAAACTTCAAGATAACATTCCCATCTGCTACTTAAAAATCTAAACACCCCCCCCACCCCCCCCCCCCCCCCCCCCCCCCCCCCCCCCCCCCCCCCCCCCCCCCCCCCCCCCCCCCCCCCCCCCCCCCCCCCCCCTCCCCTCCTCCCTCTTCCCTGGCCCACCCCACACACACACACACACACACACACACACACACACACACAAAAAAAGGCTTCCTCTCCAACACCCGCTCACATACACAGATTTTTTGGTGAAACTAAACTTGCAGTAATGACAATAATGTACAAAACATAACCACCCAAGATGGGTGGAGCCATGTAAGAAGGCGAGAAATAGTCATAGAAGCCCTCAAACTCCTGAGGTGCAACGTTTGCCAAATGGAAACAATCATGAAGAGATTGAAGGGGTTGAGTATGGAAGTATGCACGAGGCAAATCAGAAGAGCTGCTGCTACAGCGAAGGGCCTGCTGATTATGATTTTGGGTATGATGAATAGCCCAAAGGGCCCATAACAACACCAAAGCGAGAGAGTAATTATACTTTGGTAAGGCAAACACAATTGGACAAAAAGCTAGAAGGGTCTTTGGAAACGATAGCAACGGAAACGATATTGCAGCTGTTGTGTAACCTCATGAAAAAATCTTGTGCATGAGCAATGCCACAACATGTTAGTTACCGTCCCATCATGTTGGCTGTGGCAACAACAAAAAGAAGAAGCATTGCACCTGCATTGGGATCATACCTCTCTGGTGATTGGCTTTGTATATATATCTTGAGGCTGTGCTCTTGAGATGTTTTATGTTAATAAGAGCACAGCCTCAAAATATACAAAGCCTCCACAATAGAGATGTTTATCTACAGTGCTCTTGTAAAAAACAAAAGGCCCCCAACAAGAGCACACCTGTGAGACAACGCCAAAAGAATCCTCTATTTGAGAGGCAAATTGCACTGCCAAGTCTTGGGTAAGATACTCTTCCACCATTAGATGGGTTATGCAAATATCATAACTGATTGCCATACTTAAAAATCTAGGCTAGGGGAATGAGCAAGGGATACGTTTTGTACGTGATAAGTGCATGAAAACCAACTCTACAAGCAATTCTACAATGAAAGATTAGCTAAGGTGATCAAAGGTTTTCTCTAAATCTAACTGAAACATAACGACTTGTTGATTAGTAGCTTTAGCATAATCGATGTCCAGCTGAACATTAAGAATATTATGTAAAATATTACCTCCTTTCATAAATCCATATCGCATTGGGTGAAGGACTTATGCCAAAGTCCGATGTAAACAATCACCAATGACTTTCGTGAAGATCTTATTGATTCCTCCCATTAAGAAAATAGGTCGCCACTTTAAAATTGCAAGAGGAAGGGACCTTCAGTATTTAACTGACTAAGGCCAATCTTATAGAAACTGGGCATGGTACGAGAAGCCCAAACATGCTGAAAAAGGGTTGTAAGTACTACTTCAAAGCGTCAGCATATTGGGAAAATAATTCATTAGTAAGTCTATCCCATCCCGGGCTTTTGTTTTTGGGCAAGTGAAGCAAGACATCCTCACCTTCATCCTCGGTAATGTTGGCTCAAGAATAGCAGCCATATGAGGTGACATATGGGTAATCAAGTCTAACATAGAGTTTTTTAATGGCCCTTGAGTCAGCATTTACATTCTCTGAGGGACCCAACAAGGAAGCAAAGAAGGCATAACACATCGAAGTCAGCACAAAGAAATCCTCAATCATGTCTCTTGCATTATTTTGTAGCCTAACAATATTTTCATGAGCATGCTTAGGATGCAAACCGTGATAGAAGCGATGCATTTGTAAATTGTTATCCAATAATGACTTGGTGATAGTTGCCACTCTAGCTTTTTGATAGCTACTCATACGTAACAATGATGTGTTTGGCTATGCATTTTGCAACCAAAAGCAAGTCTCATTATAGGTATCTACAAGAAGTTGGGCATGAGTACCTAGCAAAGCCCCCAATAGGATCACGTGTTGACGGCGCACATATGCATTTGGCAATAAAGCTGGTAATGAATTGAACCACATAACCTTTGATCACACAGTGTTTTTCTTTTGAAGTTTAGAGGACCCTTTGCAAACAAGGTTTTGAATATATGCACATGTTGCTCCAACATTTGAAACACCACGGGAAAGTGATCCTAGAGAACATGTTGGCATTCCATAATTATCATCAAAACCTAACCATTGCCATGCATAACATACATCCTATCCAATCGATTCCTTGTAATGGAATATTGGGCCAATTGAAATGTGTAACGTGGATCAACAAAGACCATAGCTCTTGCTTAAGCATAGAGCAGTGTAAGGTTGACCATGCGGTGAAGAAGATTGCTAAGATTGAGTACATACATTAACACTAGGTTGGTAACCTGAGGAGACATAAAAATGTCCCTGAGGATTTTGAAAAAACTCCGATTCTCCTAGTAGACGTGTTTGTTTTGCAAAAACTCTTCTTGAGATTGAGGTTAAGTGATTATTACTTATGGAAAAAATGAGTAACCTTCAAAATTCCTGGCCATTTGGTCGTGTTAAGCCTCCAAATGTGATATGCTACCGCATTTTACTCCAAAGAGCTATTTCTTGGGATCAATCACATACTAAGAATGATAGGCAATTTTCTAGACCATTAAAGTATTTTTTCCATAAACTTCAATGGATTTTTGATCATAGAGTATGGTTTTTTTAGCCTCCATATTTTGTTTCCCAAACATAAAAATTAGGTACACTCATTCTACTGACCTATCATCAACATTTATATAGCTGCGCTCATCACCACCACTTAAAAAATTTCTTATTTCACTTTGGACTTATAGATATATAGGTAGCCATCAAACATGTCAAAAGCATGAAGAAGCTCTCACCTATGAGAATATTTGGCACAATAAAAAAGTACAAAAACAATAGACATACAAAAACTGGGTTCCACATTATGGCTTTTACAATCACTAGCCCGATATCTGACCCACATAAAGAAGGCTGCGAATCGCTATAAGGTAGGCGAGAAAATGCCAAATGCCCAAAACCGTTTGTGCAAAACCATTGCAAGAAAACGGAGCCGCATACAAGCCGATAAGGGGCAAAGGAAATATCTAGTAATGCAGCAATCCCACAACAGGTGGCAAACATTCTCTTCCGCAGTCGAGCAATGGACACAAGAAGAAGGGCAGATATGATGTGGACTAAGAAAAGTGCCCACCTGGAGAACTCCAAGCAAACAACACCAAAGAAACAATCGCTGCTTCAAAGGAAAGTGGTTTTTCCACAAGGCAGAGAGAAGCTTCCTCCACTAGATATCAGATTTGTGCATGTGCCAAAGGGCATTACAAGGTCAGCAAGCCAAGGTTGCAGTAGGAGAAGAGCATAAACTCGACTTGCAAAATTATCTTGAAAAGGCGTTTCCCGAAAATTTCAATTCGACATGCGATCACCATCAAGGAAAGGTGAAATGGGCAAAAAATCAACCAGCATGTGCTGAAGTTCTCTTGAGGAGACGGTAATGCATGCTGAATCCAAAACGGTGAGCGGCAAAATGGTGCCTAAGAAATCTGTTCAAGCCCGCCTGCTGACATCTTCCTGCAATATGTGCCCTCCTTGAAAAATGTTGTTCAGAAAAAGCTTCTTTGCAACGCAACACTTCTTTGGCTGAGGCATGGGATAAGGTTGTCCGCTCCTACAAGGAAGTGGTGACAGGGGAAGCTCTTGCATTGCAGGGCGTTACTCTCTTGATCCTCATGGATCTGGTTGCGTCTTCTCATGTACCCACTGCAGATGAGGATGTGCCTATGGGCACTTCTACCTAGATTTCCTTTTCTTCGGCTCATCGCTCATTGTACATACTGTACAAGATGCATAGTTCTTTAAATTGCATATCCTAAAATGTGCATGGGTTATGCAATCACGATAAGTGGGAGCTTACCTGACACTATGTACATACATGCGAGGCAGACATTGTTGTTCTTCAAGAGCATAATCAACATCATTTTTTCCGGTCAAACTTCTTACTTTCCAAGTTATTGGATTGCCTACGCAAGATCTATAGGTTTTTCTAGAGTGCTTATGCTTGCTAGACATTAGCTACTCCAGACTTTGGTTTTCAATGACCCAAATGGGAGATGGATATTTGTTCAATGTATTGTAAATGGGGAAGTCTTTGAATTTGACGGTCTATATGCTTTCACGGCTTCAACTGATAGGGCACGGTTGTGGAGTGCTCTTTCCTCATATTGTTGGCGCTCCAATGCATTTATTTGTGGGGTTTTTAATAATGCGCCAAACTTTGCGGATAACACTACTGGCCAATCTCACATGCTTCATATGGAACGACAATCATGGGACCACTTTATAATCGATTGTCAAGCATTGGATTTATGGCCTCTTTTGCATGCGGATGATCCAGGCTTCACTTTTCAGCATAATGCTCGATCTATATACCGGGCTCAACTAGACTGCTGGTATCTTTTCAATATGCAGCAGTATGATGACTTTGTATGTGACATGAGGATTGATTATACCCTTTGTCTTTCAGATCATGCTCCTGCATGCTTGAAGTTACATTTTGCCTCTTTTGCTGCCAATGGCTCCCTACCCAAGAAGCAACTTCTGCATGTGAACAATGCTTATCTTAAGCATGATCAATTTCGCACTATGATTGAGGATGTCATTCCTCCTTTGTTATCTCAGATGTTCCTTGATATGGACACAACTTGGTTTCAATTTGTTATGCGAGTTCAATGTGTCATCTATAGGATTAAATGAGAGGGAAAGTTATGCAGGCAAAGGATACCTGTCATAGATTGATGCAATTTGCCAACACTTCCTCTCTTGCTGAGACTCAACTAGTTGAGTTGTTATCTTCTCGCACCTTGTTACGCATAATGATGAGAGGAAATTGGCTAAATGGCAGACTCTATCTCGTCAACAAGATTTTACAGACAAAGGTTGCGCTTCTAAGAAATTCTTCCAGCATTTGCATCATTCTAGGCAATCTCAAGCTATCAAGAAAATCAAGCTTCCATCGGGAGAGTGGACCTCCTCCTTACCGTAGCTGGCTCAGGTTATGCTGTCTCATTACCTCCTACACAGGAAGCTTGCCAAGCGCGCGCTTATTCCTTTCGCATGTTACTCCCCATCCATTCGAATCAACGGGCTAAAGACTTGGAGGTTGCTTTTACTAAGTCGGAATTGTATGCGAGCCTGCTTGATTTGGGCCGTTGGAAAGTGCCTGGTTGGGATGGTCTTACTGTGGAATTTTTCTTGTCTTTCTTGAATGACTTGAAGTTGCCACTGTTGATAATGATGAATATGGCTTGGGAGCAGCAGCAATTGCCTTCCTTCTGGAAAGAAGGCCTCCTCAAGTTGATACCTAAGCAAGCACTATGTGAAGAGTTCTCAATCATTGGCGATCAATTATGCTCATGCCTGTGGTATATAAATTGATGGCTAAAATGATTGTTAATCGTCTCAACGGATTTCTGCATGAAGGCCTGCATCAATCTCAATATGGCTTCATTCCGCACCGTCAAATTATTGATAATCTTGCCAATATCATCATAGGCATGGAATATGGGAAATATACTCAACAGGATGTATTGGTCATGGAGGTTGACATTGAAAAGGCTTTTGATATAGTTCTTTGGAACTACATTGCAGATGTTATGAAACAATTGGGCTTTGGGTCCAAGCTTTCCTGCATGGTCTTTTTCCTGTATGCACATAGTTCTTCTGCAGGCTTGTTGGATGGTTTTCTCACAGACCCCCTTGGCCTCTGGGACGGTAATTGAGACAAGGTTGTCCTCCCAGTGCTTTGCTCTATGCAATCGCTACTCACCCCCTGCTTGTGTGTCTGGATTTCTTAAGTTCTTCTGGTTGATTGCATGGTCTCACACTTCCATCTGGGAAGCATTTTGTTGGTCAGGCCTATGCAGATGACTCTTTGTTCATGCCTCGCAATCGATTTGACAATGTAGAAGTGATTATGCATACTCTTCACTTGTTTGGACTGACGACGGGCCTCAAAGTCAATTTTCACAAATCCAAGTCATTGCTTTGAATGAGTATGAGTGGCATAAGCTATTATGGCCGGGGGAGATTGTTCCTCCGCATGTCATAGTTTGCCATCTCGGTTATCCGTTGACGTGGAATGTATCGGCTGCGTGTAAATTGGAAGCTGGCTGACTTGAGGCTGGACTGCATTTCTGCTGCGAATGTTTACGCTTTATTACAGTCTGATGTATGGATTGTGCGGCATGGTAATCAGCTGTGGCTCTCTCCAAATCAGCCTTGTGATGGAAGCGAACATTGGCTGGTATCTGGCACAATCATCTACCTCTGAAGGAACGTGTTTCTTGTTGCGTGCTCGGCATATTGCGCCTTGTCATTGTCTCAAATGTCATGATGCTGAGGAGACTAAGCCGCACTTATTGTGGGGCTGTCGCTGCTCCCGGTCCTTCATTCGACAGGTGTCTGCTGCTCTTTAGTTGTGTTTTCCTTTCGCTGCTTCCACAGACGGTTTTGGCTCTTTACTAGGGACATTACTCTTGATGCCTTCAGGATTTATTTTGACTGTTTTTAGCCCTTGGAGCCTTATGGTGCTCCGCTTTTTTTATCTTTTCTGCTTGGTGGGTTTTCCTTGCTTTGAGGTTTCTCACTTGTAACTTGAAGCAACAAGACTTACAAAAAAATGTGTGTGTGTGAAACCTGATTGTACGAACACACACACACACACACACACACACACACACACACACACACACTTACTTTTTTTTTTGTTGAAAATCTGCTTTGATTACTTCACAAGTGAGAAACCTCAAAGCGAGGAAAACCCACGAAAAGAAAGGGATACAAAGAGCAGAGCACTATGAGGCTCCGAAAGCTAGAAGCAGTCAAAGTAAGGCATCAAGAGTGATGTCTCCAGCATCATAAGCAAAATATAGTGCTTGACCAAGAGATAATTTGAAATAGAGGAAGGGGTCAACATAAGTGCCTTGGAACATGAAGGAGTTTCTATCGTGCCAGATGGCCCACAGAGTCCAAAATCTGACCCGGGTGAAGAACACCGCAAACTGCGAATGCGGTGACTGGAGCACCCCAAAAAGCCAAAAGCGTCTGTGAAAAGAGCCGGAAGGAAAACGCAGCCGAAGAGCAGTCGACACTTGCCGAATGAAGGCTCTAGAGTGGCGACAACGCCATAGCAAGGGTGACACAATCTCCTCAACTTCAAGGCATTTGGGGCAGTGGGAAGGCGCAATATACCGAGCATGTAACACACTGCCAACAGGTAGAGCTCCCACCAAGTAGCGCCACAAGAAAACACGTTCCTTCAAAGGCAGATGACTCTGCCAGATGCGAGACAATGTGTCTTGCCACCACAAGGATGACTCAGAAAGCAACCATAGCTAATTACCATGATGCACAATCCATATTTCAGATTGAAGGATGGCATATACACTGCCAGCTGAGATGCAGTCCAATCTAGTAGTAGCCAGATTCCAGTCAGAGAAGCGAGAGTCCACATCCATAGGAGGAATGGGTGAGTGATCAGCAAGAAACCTTTGAATTTCCCGCTAGAGAGGAGAATAGTGAGGACCCAACCGAAAGCGGGACACTGCATCAGCGAACAAAAGAACATAACCCGAGTCGTCAAGCACTTGATGCACCTGACAGATTCCTTATTAGGAAAGAAAATATGCTTGGCGAGGAGACCGTTGAACCAAAGTCGAAGCGAAGGCCCTGCTCCAATGCAGACTCTCCAAATGAAGAGAGTTACCCACATCGGATTGTCGACCATTCAAAGCCAAATGCGAAGTGACAACCTTCCAATCAACAATGAGAGAAGAAGTAAAGGGACATCCAGGAATGTGTCCTTCAAGCTTCCCAAAAACAACATCCCAATAAGTCGGTTGCCAATGACCAAAAGCTGGGGTGACAATGTGCCTACACAAATGTGTGACCATGAGAGCCCAAGGTTGTTGCTGCTCCACCAAAACTGGCAACAACATAGCTTTCCGAGCCAAAAGATGACGTCGCAAGTCCAAAATATTTAACCCTCCAAGCCGCTTGGGAGAACACAACTTATCCATAGAAAGAAGCCGAACACCCTTCTTGGTAGACGAGGTCCGCCAAAAATGCTCTAAAATATCGGACATGAGGGATTGCAAGTGCAACCGAGGCCACGATAACAAAGGCAAGTAAAACTGAACATAAGCCACAAGGATGCATTGGAAAATCCTGAGACGTACATAAAGTGGGCACGTGGACAACTTCCAATAATTCAACTTGGAATGTAGACGTTAGAGCACCCAATCCAGTTTCTGCATAGCCGATACATTCCGACCCAACGGATAACCACCCCCCCCCCCCCCCCCCCACCCCCCCCCCCCCCCCCCCCCCCCCCCCCCCCCCCCCCCCCCCCCCCCCCCCCCCCCCCCCCCCCCCCCCCCCCCCCCCCCCACACACACACACACACACACACACACACACACACACACAAGGCTCCGAAAACTAGAAACAGTCAAGGTAAATCCTATAGGCATCAAGAGTGATGTCTCCAACGTCATGATCAAAATGTAGTGCTTGACCAAGAGATGATTTGAAATACGGGAAGGGGTCAACATAAGTGCCTTGGAACATTAAGGAGTTCCTATGGTGCCAGATGGCCCACAGAGTCCAAAATCTGACCTTGATGAACAACACCGCAAACTGAGAATGCGATGACTGAAGCACCCCAAAAAGCCAAAAGCGTCTGTGAAAAGAGCCGGAAGGAAAACGCAGCCGAAGAGCAATCGACACTTACCGAA
Organism: Adiantum capillus-veneris; assembly: GCF_014529385.1. Lineage (NCBI taxonomy): Eukaryota > Viridiplantae > Streptophyta > Polypodiopsida > Polypodiales > Pteridaceae > Adiantum > Adiantum capillus-veneris. The sequence continues at coordinate 13,054,591 of NC_140944.1, forward strand.
TGAAGGCTCTGGAGTGGCGACAACGCCATAGTAAGTGTGGCACGGTCTCCTTAGCTTCAAGGCATCTGGGGCAGTGGGAAGGTGCAATATGATGAGCATGTAACACACTGCTAACAGGTAGAGCTCCCACCAAGCAATGCCACAAGAAAACCCGTTCCTTCAAAGGTAGATGACTGTGCCAAATACGAGACATTGTGTGTAGCCACCACAAGGATGACTTGTAGAGCAACCAGAGCCGATTACCATGATGCACAATCCATATATCAGACTGAAGGATAGCATATACACTGCCAGTTGAGATTCAGTCCAATCTAGTAGTAGCCAGATTCCAATCAGAGAAGCGAGAGTCCACATCCAAAGGAGGAATGTGTGAGTGATTAGCAAGCATCCTTTGAATTTCCAGCCATGAGAGCCCAGGGTTGCTGCTGCTCGACCAAAATTGGCAACAGCATAGCTTTCCGAGCCAAAAGATGACGTCGCAAGTCCAAAATATTTAACCCTCCAAGCCGCTTGGGAGAACACAGCTTGTCCATACAGAGAAGCCGAAGACCCTTCGTGGTAGACGAGGTCCGCCAAAAATGCTCTAAAATATTGGACATGAGGGACTCCAAGCGCAACCAAGGCCAGGATAACAAAGGCATGTAAAACTGCAGATAAGCCACAAGGATGCATTGGACAATCCTGAGACGTACATGAAGTTGCCACATGGACAGTTTCCAATAATTCAACTTGGAATGTAGACGTTGGAGCACCCAATCCAGTTTCTGCATAGCCGAAACATTCCAACCCAAGGGATAACCCAAATGGCGAACCAGAACATGTGGAGGAACAATCTCCCCAGGCCACAATATCTTATGCCAGTCACACTCCTTCAGAGGCAACAACTTGGATTTACAAAAGTTAACTTTGAGACCCGCTACCAATCCAAACAAGTGAAGAGTATGCATAATTTGCTGTACATCATCATAGTGATTACGGGCATAAACAAAGAGTCATCCGCATAGGCATGACCAGCAAATTGCCGCTCCGAAGGTAAAGTCAGGCCATGTAGCCTACCACTAGAAGTCAAGGAATCGAAATACATAAACAAGGGCTGAGTAGCGATCGCATAAAGCAGAGCACTCAAAGGGCAGCCCTGCCTCACTGACCGTCCCAAAGGCCAAGATTCTGTAAGAGATCCTTCCAGCAAGCCCGTAGAAGTGCTGCGTGCATACAAGAAAAGCACGACACGGGATATCCTAGGCCCAAATCGCAAGTGTTGCATGGTATCCACAATATAATCCCAAAGAACAATATCCAAGGCCTTTTCAATGTCAATCTGCATGACCAAGACATCCTGTCGAGTGTATTTTGCGTATTCCATACCAATGATGACATTCGCGAGGTTATCAGTAATTTGACGTCGTGGAATGAAGCCGTAATGAAATTGATGCAAGCCTTCATGCAGAAAGCACTTGAGTCGGTTAGCTAGCATTTTTGCCATTAATTTATATACCACATGCATAAGTGTAATAGGCCGCCAATGAGAGAATTCTTTGCACAATGCATGCTTAGGTATCAGCTTGAGCAAACCTTCTTTCCAAGAGGAGGGCAGTTCTTGCTGTTCTCAAGCTGTATTCATTATGAAGAACAAAGGCAATTACAAATAATCCCAGAAGGACAAGAAAAATTCCATAGAGAGACCATCCCAATCAGGAGCTCTCCATCGACCCAAATCAAGCAAGCTGGCATGCAATTCCGGCTTAGTGAAAACAGGTTCCAAGTCTTGAGCTTGCCGCATCAAAAGGATGGGAGTAACATGTGATAGAAACATGTGACGCGCTTGGCAAGCTGCTCTCGTGGGAGAAGAAGGGACCTCAAAAATCTTGCCATAATGAGAATGTAGAACTAGTGCTAGCTCTTGTAAAGTGGAGGTCCATTGCCTTGACGGTAATTTAACTCGCCATATACGTTGAGACTGCCTTTGCAAAAGCTTGTTGTCGAGCTCGAGTCTGCCATTTGGCCAATTTCCTCTCATCATTGTGCCGTAACATAGTGCGAGCAGAAAACAACTCAGTTGCTTGAGTGTTAGTAAGAGAAGAATGATTCGCCAAGTGCATTAGTCTGCTACAAGCATCCTTCGCCTGATTAACCTGTTCCCTTAATTGTGACAAATAATCCCTGCCATAATCCTGGATAACACATTGAACATGCATAACAAAGCAGAACCAGGCTATGTCCATATCAACATACATCTTGGAGATCAAAGGCGGGATGATATCCACAATCATAGCTTGAAAAGGCTCATGCTTGAAATAAGCATTATTGACATGCAAAAGCCTCTTCTTGGGCAGGCGATCATTGGCATCAAAAGAGCCAAAACGAAGTTTATAGCATACAGGAAAATGATCCGAAAGACCCATAGCATAATCAATCCTCAGCTTGCATATAAAGTCATCATACTGTTGCATGTGAAAAGGATACCAGCGATCTAGCCAAGCGCGATACATAGATTGAGCATTATGTTGAAAAGTGAATCCCGGATCAAACGCATGCGATAGGGGCCACAAATCAAGCCATTACATGTCAGCATAAATTGATCCCATGATTGCCGTTCCATATGAAGCATGTGAGAATGCCCAGTAGTATTATCCACAAGGTTAGGTGCATTATTAAAATCCCACAAAGAAATGCATTAGAACGCCAATAATAAGAGGAGATAGCACTCCACAACCATGCCCTATTTGCAGAAGCTTTGTATGCATATAAGCCTCCAAATTCAAAATCTTCTCCATTAACAATACATTGGATTACCATCCATCTCCCAGCCGGGTCATTGAAAACCAAGGTCGGGAAGAGTTCGTATCGAACATGTATAAGCACGCCAGAATAGCCGGCTGAGCCGGCATAAGCTATCCAGTAGCCCACAAGGTAAGAGGTCTGTCCTGCAAATTGATGCTGGTTATGCTCTTGAAGAACCACAATGTTTGCTTGACATGTATGTACATAGTGCCAGGTTAGCCGCCACTTGTCGTGATTGCATAAATTACGCACATTATAGGAGATGCAATTCAAAAGAACTATGCATGCTGATATGGTATATACAGTGGGTGAGGAAATGGGAAAATGGGAGAAAACTCAAGTACCAGTGCCCATCGACACATCCTCCCCAGCTGCAAGCACCTGAGGAGGTGGGTCAAGACCTGGACCCGGAGGATTGGAAATAAAGGCACCTTGCGATGAAGAGGCTTCGCTTGTAACAACTTCCTTGTAAGAGCGGACCACCTTGTCCCAAGCTTCAACCAAAGAAGTGTTGTCATTCCAAGGGAGCTTTTTCTGAGCAACATTCTTCAAAGGGGGCACATAATTACGAGAAGATGCCGGAATACGAGCTGTAGCAGCTTTAACAGGTTTCTTGGGCACCATCCAAGTTTGGGAGGTTCAAGCCTGTTCTTTGCCTTTGTCTTTAATATTCGGAGAGGTAGAGAGTGCAGACAATTGTAGTTGTTTCCCTTTGCCTTTATTTGCCCCGGCTGTCGGAAAGGAGGTTGAAGCACCTTTGGTTTGAACCTCAGCAGAAGATTTTGGATTTGAGGGAGGTTGAGGAGTAGGAACAGTTGAAGGCGGTGGTTGCAGGTTTGGTTATGAACATTCGGATTGCATATGACCAAATTTGCCACAACGGAAGCAAGAATTTACAAATTTGCCCCATTTAAGCTTAAATGGACTTTTACCAATCACTGCATCCCCAGAATCGATGGAAATACCTGCTGGTGTGGGGATATCTGTGTCCCACAATACAAAATCGGTTTGTGTTTGCATCCAGCTTAGGAGGGCAAATGACTTTGCCCAATTGAGCAGCCAACAAAGGAAGGAAATGACACCAAGTCCGAGGAAAATCGACCACCTCAACCTAGACGGGACACTTGTGACGAATGAGACTCTAATAGTCCTTGGTGAGAGCCCAGGGCAGTACATGAGTTATCTGCGTATTGAAGAAAAGAGGAGACATTTCAAGCAAAGCATCCCGAGCATCCATGTCGGCCAGCAAGACTTCATAGAATCCGCGCGCGTCGAAGTAAACCCCTCGGACTGCTTGCCGTTTGAGCAGGAAATCAACCCATTGGCCTACATCCTGAGCCATAGGCATTCTACCCGGGAAAAAAAGAATCACCGCATTAAGTGCATATTGAGCAAGAGGAACCATAAGCTCCTATATAGGGATGCGCACTTCCATGACGGAGCGGATCCTTTCCAGGCTTGACGTGTATCCTCAAAGTCCTCATGCAAACATTCTTTGATAAGGCTTAAAGCATCCATATCCGAAGATCCATGGCCTTCCGGCGCTTATATATACAGTGCTCAGCCGAATCCATGCTAAGCTAACACACGCACACACACTCTTTTTTGGGGGATTTTGATATTTGTTTGCTATAAACACACATTTTTTTGTAAATCTGACTCACACACACACACAAGCTGATTATACAAGAACCCTGTTGCTGGATAACACACACTTTTTTTGTAAATCTGACAGACACACACACACACACCCAACCCTAGCTGAAACCAGCCCGCTGCTGAGGCTCCCGAGAGCTTCCTAACACACACACACTCGGCAGCAAACCCTACAACAGGACTGCACACCCGACTGGCTGCAGCAGTAGGCCGCACAGGTTGCAGGCAAGGAACAGGGCATGCAGTAGGCAGTAGAGTCTCCTGCGGGCAAAAGGGAACACATGCGAGGTAGCTGAGGGCGTTGCCGGTGGATCGGGGGGGGGGGGGGGGGGGGGGGGGGGGGGGGGGCGCAGATTAGGGTTCGCGCACAGTGCAGTTTGGGTTTCACGCAAATTTTAGGGCTTGTGCCATACTGCAGAAATTAGGATTCGCGCTACACCACACACACACACACACATTTTTTTTGTAAATCGATTGATTAATTTACTAGTGGGAAACCTCAAAGCGAGGAAAACCCACTGAAAAGATCATATACAAGGGGAAGAGCACAGAACTCCTCATCTGTAGAGTGTAGCTAAAAACATTCATATGAAAGCTAATGCATCTCTAAGGTGATATCACCAACTTCCAAAGCAAACCGTAACGATTGCCTAAGAGAAAGCCTGAAGAGAGGGAATGGATCTGCATGAGTACGATGGAACATGTAAGCATTACACTGACTCCATACGGTCCAGAAAGCCCAATATCTGACCCACATGAAGAAGACCGCAAAACGTTGTAACGTCGTTGAGAAAACGCCAAATGCCCAGAACCTTTTGTGAAAGACAACCCCAAAAAAACGGGGCCGCATACACGCCGATACATGGCGAAGGAAGTCTCTAGTAGCGCAGCAATCCCACAACAAGTGACAAATATCCTCTTCTGCAGTCGAGCAACGAACGCAAGAAGAAGGACGAATATGACGCGCCCGAAGAAAAGTGCCAACGAAAAGCACTCCAAGCAAACAGCGCCAAAGAAACAGACGCTCCTTCAAAGGCAAATGGCTTTTCCACAAGGCAGAGAGGAGCCTCCTCCACCAGAGGTCAGATTTTTGCATGCGCCAAATGGCATTACAATGACCATCAAGCCATGGTCGTGGTAGAAGAATAGCATAAATTCGACCTACATAAATATCTCGAAAAGGCGTTTCAATCAAACATGCGATCACCATTAGGCAAAGATGAAACATGCAAAAAGTCGAGCAGCATGCTTTGAAGCTCTCTCCAAAACTGACGGTAATGCATGCCCAACCCAAAACGACGAGCAGCAAAGGAAAACTCAAAAATATATCCAGCCTCATCGACCACATCCTCAACCACACGAATGCCACGACCAGAGAGAAAGTAAGCCTGACGAGGTGAGCAGTCGACCAAAGTAAGAGAGAATGCCCGGCTCCAATGGAGACTTTCCAATCGGATCGAATCACCTTCCTACCGAGGATTCCACGATAAATGCATCGTAACCTCTTTCCAAGTAGATACTAAAGAGGAAGCAAGTGGACATCCAGGAATGTGCCCTTCCATCTTGCCAAAAACCACCTCCTAGAGAGCGGGTTGCCAATGGCCAAAAGCAGAAGTAACAACGTGCTGACCGAGGAATGCAAACATCACAGTCCAAGGTTGAATTTGTTGCACAAGAGTGGGCAACAACATAGCTTTCCGCTCAAACACATGCCTGCGCAAATCCAAGATATTAAGTCCACCAAGACGTTTAGGAGTGCAAAGCTTCTCCATCGACATCAAGCGTAAGCCTTTTTTCGTAGCATGAGTCTGCCACAAATGGGACATAATGTCTGACATAAGAGAATCAAGACATCGGCGAGGCCAATGCATCAGTGGCAGAAAGAACTGAACATATGCCAACAGGATACTCTGAACAATTCGTAGACGAACATGCAAGGGCCAAGTAATGCAATTTGACATTCAAGCGTTGCATGACCCAATTGACTTTCTGAGAGTGAGTAACATTCCATCCAATTGGATAACCCAAATGCCTAGTGATCACATTCGAAGACACAATCTCACTTGGCCACAAGAGACTATGCCAATCACAAGAACGGAGAGGCAGAAGCTTCGATTTACAAAAGTTGACTCTAAGCCCAGCCGCAATGCCAAAGAGTTCCAAGGCTTTCATAATCACCTTGACATCCGCCTGCTGATTACGAGGCATAAACAACGAATCATCAGCGTAAGCCTGGCCAAGGAATGTACGACCCAAAGGTAACCGTAGACCATGTAGACTTTGAACAGAGGTCAAGTGATCAAGATAGTCAACAACGGGTGAGTAACAATAGTATACAACAGAGCACTAAGGGGGCAATCCTGCCTGACCGAACAACCAAGAGGCCAAGATTCAGTTAATTCACCTTCCAATATCCCTGAAGACGTGCTACATGCATACAAAAAGTAAACCACATTGGCGAATTTAGGACCAAACCCTAAACACGTCATGGTGGCGGCAATGAAGTCCCACTGTACAGTGTCAAAGGCCTTTTCAATGTCAACTTGCATAACCAACACATCTTGTTGAGTGTACTTAGCGTACTCCATGCCAATCAAAACATTAGCCAGATTATCCATAATCTGGCGACGTGGAATGAAACCATATTGAGCCTGATGGAGTCCTGCAAAAAGATGGTCCTTAATGCGGTGCACCAGCATCTTAGCCAATATCTTATAAACCACCGGCATCAAAGTAATCGGACGCCAATGAGAGAATCGCTCACACACACACACACACTTTTTTTTTGTTGTAAATCTGCTTTGATTAATTTACAAGTGGGAAACCTCAAAGCGAGGAAAACCCACGGAAAGAAAGGGATACAAAACACGGAGCACTATGAGGCTCCGAAGGTTAGAAACAATCAAAATAAATGTTGTAGGTTTCAAGAGTGATGTCTCCAGCGTCATAGGCAAAATGCAGTGCTTGACCAAGAGATAATTTGAAATAGGGAAAGGGGTCAACAAGAGTGCCCTGGAACATTAAGGAGTTCCTATGATGCCAGATGGCCCACATAGTCCAAAATCTGACCCAGGTGAAGAACACTGCAAACTGAGATTGCTGTGACCGAAGCACCCCAAAAAGCCAAAACCATTTGTGAAAAGAGCCTGAAGGAAAACGCAGCCGAAGAGCAGTCGACACTTGCTGAATGAAGGCTCTGGAGTGACGACAACACCACAGTAAGTGTGGCACGGTCTCGTCAGCTTCAAGGCATCTGGGGCAGCGGGAAGGCGCAATATGCTGAGCATGCAACACACTGCCAACAGGTAGAGCTCCCACCAAGCACCGCCACAAAAAAACACGTTCCTTCAAAGGCAGATGACTCTGCCAAATACGAGACAATGTGTGTTGCCACCACAAGGATGATTCGGAAAGCGACCATAGCTGATTACCCCGATGCACAATCCATACATCAGAATGAAGGATGGCATAGACACTGGCAGTTGAGATGCAGTCCAATCTAGTAGTAGCCAGATTCCCATCAACAGAGAAGCGAGAGTCTTCATCCAGAGGAGGAATGGGCGAATGAGCAACAAGCATGTTTTGAATCTCCTGCCAGAGAGGAGAATAGTGAAGACCCAACCGAAAGCGGGAGACGGCATGAGCGAAAGAAAGAACATAATCCGAGTCATCAACCACCTGATGCACCTGACAGATTCCTTTTTGGGAAAGAAAATACGCTTGGCGAGGAGACCGTTGAACCAAAGTCGAAGCAAAAACCCTACTCCAATGCAGACTCTCCAAGCGAAGAGAGTTACCCCCAGAGGATTGTCGACCATCCCAAGCCAAATGCGAAGTGACAACCTTCCAATCAACAATAAGAGAAGAAGTAAAGGGACATCCAGGAATGTGTCCTTCAAGCTTCCCAAAAACCACACACACACACACACACACACACACACACAAAACAAAAAAGAAGCTGATTTTTGTTACTTGGAAAATCCCTCAAAATGCTCACATGATACTGATTTTGAGGGCAAGTACCAAGCTGTCACACACACACACACACACACACACACACACACACACACACACACACACATGCGCGCGCACACGCATAGGCACGCGTACACACTTTTTTTGTAAATCGATTTGATTAATTTACTAGTGGGAAACCTCGAAGTGAGGAAAACCCACTGAAAGGGTCATAGACAATGGGAAGAACACATAACTACTCAGCTGTACAGAGTAGCTAGAAATATTCATAGGAAAGTTGATGTATCTCTACGGTGATATCACCAACTTCCAAAGCAAACCGTAACGATTGCCTAAGAGAAAGCTTGAAGAGTGGAAATGGGTCTGCATGAGTACGATGGAACATGCACACATTGCGCTAACGCCACGAGGTCCAATAAACCCAATATTTGATCCACATAAAGAAGACCGCAAACGTTGTAGTGTCGGCGAGAAAATGCCAAATGTCTAGAACCTTTTGTGAAAGACAACGCGAGGAAGACGGAGCCGCATACAGGCCGATACACGGCGAAGGAAGTCTCTAGTAGTGCAGCAGTCCCACAACAAGTGGCAAATGTCCTCTTCTGCCGTCGAGCAACGAATGCAAGAAGAAGGGCGAATATGACGCGCCCTAAGAAAAGTGCCGACTGGAAGCTCTCCAAGCAAACAGCGCCAAAGAAACAATTGCTCTTTGAAAGGCAAATGGCTTTTCCACAAGGCAGAGAGAAGCTTCCTCCACCAGAGATCAGATTTGTGCATGCGCCAAAGGGTATTACAATGATCAGCAAGTCATGATTGTGGTAGAAGAAGAGCATAAATTCGACTTGCAGAAATATCTCGCAAAGGCATTTCCCAAAGTTTCCAGTCAGACATGCGATCACATCAAGCAAAGGTGAAACAGGCAAAAAGTCGAGCAACATGCTTTGAAGCTCTCTCCAAAACTGATGGTAATGCATACCCAATCCAAAACGGCGAGCGGCGAAGGGAAACTCAAAAGTATATCCGGCCTCATCGACTACATCCTCAACCACCCGAATGCCACGACCAGAGAGAAAGTAAGCCTGATGAGGGGAGCGGTCGACCAATGTAAGAGAGAATACCCGCGACTCCAATGAAGACTTTCCAAACGAATCGAATCACCTTCCTGCCGAGGATTCCATGAAAGGTGAATCGTAACCTCTTTCCAGGGAGATACCAAAGTGGAAGCAAGAGGACATCCAGGGATGTGCCCACCTCCCACATAGATGAATGCCAATGGCCAAAAGAGGAAGCAACAACATGCTGACCAAGGTATGCAAACATGAGAGTCCAAGGCTGAGTTTGTTGCGCAAGTGTAGGCAACATCATACCTTTCCTAGCAAGAACATGTCTGCGCAAATCCAACATATTAAGGCCACCACGACGTTAAGGAGTACAAAGTTTCTCCATCGACATCAAGCGTAAGCCTTTTTTATGAGCATGGGTCCGCCACAAATGAGACATAATGTGCCACATAAGAGAATCAAGACGATGACGAGGCCAATGCATCAGTGGCAAAAAGAACTGAACATATGCCAACAGTATGCTCTGAACAATTCGCAGTCGAACATGTAAAGGCCAAGTGGATAGCTTCCGGTAATGCAATTTGACATTCAAACGTTGCATAACCCAATCCACTTTCTGAGAGTGAGTGACATTCCATCCAATTGGATAACCCAAATGCCTAGTGATCAGATTTGGAGAAACAATCTCACCTGGCTAAAATAGACTATGCCAATCACAAGAACGAAGAGGCAGAAGCTTCGATTTACAAAAGTTGACTCTTAAGTCCAGCCGCAATGCCAAAAAGTTCCAAGGCTTCCATTATCTCTTCGACATCCGCCTGTTGATTACGAGGCATAAACAACGAATTGTCGGCATAAGCCTCACCAACGAAGGTACGACCCGAAGGTAACCGCAGGCCATGAAGACGCTCAACAGAGGTGAAGTGATCAAGATAAGTCAACAATGGGTGAGTGGCAATAGCATACAACAGAGCACTAAGAGGGCAACCCTACCTTACCGAACAACCAAGAGGCCAAGATTCTGTTAACTCACCCTCCAAGATTCCTGAAGACGTACTACATGCTTACAAGAAATAAACCACATTGGCGAATTTAGGACCAAACCCTAGGCACCTGATTGTGGCAGCAATGAAGTCCCACTGTACAGTGTCAAAGGCCTTTTCAATATGGACTTGCATAACCAGCTCAACTGTTGAGTGTACTTGGCATACTCCATGCCAATCATAACATTAGCCAGATTGTCCATAATCTGGCAACGTGGAATGAAACCATATTGAGCCTAAGGAGACTTGCAAAAAGATGGTCCTTAATGCGGTGCACCAGCATCCTAGCCAACATCTTATTCATCATCGGCGTCAGAGTAATCGGGCGCCAATGAGAGAATCCTCACAAAGTGCTTGCTTATGCAGCAATTTAAGCAAACCTTCTTTCCAAGATTGAGGCAAGTCCTGTTCCTCCCATGCTGCATTTATCATGAAAAGCAGTGGTTCCATAGTAAGCCTATCCCAACCGGGAGACCACCAACGGTCCAAAGCAAGCAACGCAGTATGCATTCTGAGGCAGTGAAGGGTCCTCAAGGCAACATGCAAACACCTGTCGATAATGCAAAGCCATGGCATCAACAAGTTCTTGCTTTGAAGAAGTCCAAACCCCTGAGAGAGACATGACCCACTTGATTTCTTGTGAGACTAAGAGTATAATGCAAATGCTTAAGAATTGCTTCGAAGCATAGCCTTTATCCATGAAAGCCTATTGATGAGCACGCGTCTATCATTTAGCAAGCTTTTGCTTGTCATTATGCTGAATACACACAAAAGCTTCGCACAACTCCGACATCTCATAATTAGACAAAGGTCGCAAATCAACCAACACTTGCAGCCGTTGACAAGCTTGCTTCGCATCCTTGACATCCCCCCGAGTGCACTGCATGTAATGCGTTCCATAGTCACAAATAACACTTTGCACCCTCATAACAAAGCGATACCAGGCAACATCAAGATCAGCCATAGTCACAAATAACACTTTGCACCCTCATAACAAAGCGATACCAGGCAGCATCAAGATCAAGATGCATTTGATCAAGCAGAGGGGTTATAATCTCAGATATCATGTCAGGAAAAACCTCATGAGTGAGATAAGCATTGTTAATAAGTAGCAGGCGTTTCCTAGGAAGAGGCCGATCACAAAGAGACTGCCCAAAATTCACATTCAACAAAACAGGGTAACTGTAAGGAGTAATTGATGCTGACCTCACATACAAAATCCTCATATTGTTGCAAATTAAGCAAATACCATCGATCCAACCACGCTCGGTAAGAAGAGTGGCCAACATGCTGAAAAGTAAAACCAGAGGCATTTGGATGCAAATGTAGCCATATATCAATCATTTAAGTAGAAGCAAAGAGATTATCCCATTCTTGCCTTTCCGCAAATAACATATGTGATTTATCAGTGGTACTATTATCCATGCATGGGGTATTATTAAAATCACCACAAAGGAATGCATTTGAAGTCCATGAGCGAGAAGAGATCTCGCCATAGAGAAGCCCTTTGCCTAGATGATGTATGCGCATAAATGCTTCCGAATTCATATACCCGACCATTCAATAGGCATTGTACCACCATCTAGCGGCCGTGCGGATCATTATACAAGAGGGCTGGCTTAAGCTCATGCCGAAGCAGCATTAGTAAACCTGAATAATCTTGCAAACTAGCATATGCAATCCACTAACTTGCAAAATAAGAACACTGACCAACAAAATCATGGTGATTGTGTTCTTGCAAAACAACTATATGTGCCCTACATGTATGTACATAGTGCCTGGTCAGTCGCCATTTATCAAGGTTACATAACCCACGCACATTGTATGAAATGCATTTAAAGGGACTGTGCATCAGAAAACCATATCTACAACGGCAAGAAGCACAGGGATCAAGTCGAGATGCCCATATGGACATCTCCCTCCACCACATCCATGCCAGAACCCATCCGCTGAGTCAAAGCAGGAAACTTGTCCATAGAATCTGCCTGAGAGGTGGAAGCCTCACCCAAAAGTACATCCTTATAAGAGTGCATCGCTTTCTCCCAAGCATCAATCAACGTGCGATTGTCATTGTAGGGAAGCTGCTTAAACGATACATTTTTATTGGCGTTAATCAGAGGAACATAATTACGGGATGAAGGTGGAGTACGAATTTCATGTCTTTTTAGGCACAACCCATGAACCAACATCACTCGACCCAACATTTTTGCCTTTCCCTGCAGTTACATTCCCAACATCAGCAGACTGCTGATTTTTGTTTTTCCCTTATCTGCATTGGGTGTCACCTTCATAGCAGGGACTCCAATGCAATTTAGCTTCACCAACACATTTGCCTATAGGGGTAGGGGTAGAGGAAGGAACAACGGAAAGAGGGGGCTGCAAAACTGGTTCAGAACATTTAGATTGCATGTGATCGAATCTACCACATATGAAACAGGGGTTAGCAAATTTGCCCCATTTGAGTTTAAAAGGTCTCTTGCCCACCCAAGGATCTCCTGAATCCACCATAATTTTATCCGGGGTATGCTTGTCCGTATCCCAAAGAATGCAAAACCTATTGGTGTTCGCATCCAATTTCGGGGGCAAATGACCTTGCCAAGCTGAGCAGCCAACAACGGAAGAAAATGCCTCCACGTGTGAGGGAATTTCCACCCACACCGGACAATTGTGACGAAAGACTTTGAAAGTCCTTTGTAAGTGCCCAGGGCAAAACATGGGTCATCTGTGTGCCAAAAAAGAGGAGAGACATCTCCAACAGAAGATTTCTAGCATCAGTATTCGCCAATAAAACCTCATAGAAACCCCGAGCACCAAAATAAACGCCTCGGACAGCCTGGCGTTTGAGAAGGAAATCAACACAGTCCAACATCCTACGCAACAGGCATTTTGCTAGGGAAAAACAAGATGACCGCATTCATGGCATATTGCACTACCGGATCCATCAGGTCCTGTACTGGAATTCGCACCTCGAGGGTAGGTGCCTGACCATTCCAGGCTTTTCGGCCCTCTTCGAAGTCTTCCTACAGACAACTTTTGATTTCAGAAACACTCTCCGAAACACTTTCTATGGCTTTACGACGCTTGAAGACACACGGGAACTTTGACATGCATCAACCGGACCACGATCGAAAGCTAAAGCAAAAGAATTTTTTTGTATTTTGTCAATTTATTTATTTACAGAGACCTCAGAGATATGTACATCTCCCACAGAACACATACATCTGCAAAATAACTTTAACTGGAATATTGTAAAACTGTCCCTATCTGTAAATTGCTTGACACTGTTTGCCTGGAATACTGTAAACTGCCCCTATTTGTAAAATGCCCAACATTGTTGATGCAGCACACATGTGCGTGCGCGCGCGCGCACACACACACCCTAGCTGGCTGGCTGTAACAGCAGTCTGCGCAAGTCGCAGAGGTGAAACCAGGCGCGCACATACACACCCACACATGCGCGCATACACACACGCTCACTAGCTGGCTGTAGCAGCAGTCTGCGCAAGTCGCAGAGGTGAAACCAGGTACGCAGTAGAACGTAGGGTCTTCTATAGGCGACAGGGAGCATGCGTTGATGAGCTAAGGACTCAACTCGAGGTCGCGCAGGCGTGCGCATGTGCGCACAAACACACATTTTTTTTGGTGAATCTGTTCTGATTAATTTACCTGTGGAAACCTCAAGACAAGGAAAACCCACCAAAAGGATCATATACAAAGGGAAGAACACTGAAGTGCTCTGCGATACAAAAACGCTAAAAGCAAACATAGAAAAGCTGCAAGATTTCCAAGGATATGTCCCCAACGTCAAAGGTAAAATGTAACGATTGCCTCAGCGAAAACTTGAACGATGGAAAAGGATTTGCATCATGCTGGTGAAACATGCGGAGATTGTGGCGGTGCCACAAGGACCATAGCGACCAAAATCTGACCCATGCCGAGAAAATGGCAAATTGCTGGAGGGAATTCGGAAGAATGCCAAAAAGGCAGAATTGTTCGTGGAAGACTGCTGAGGGAAATCGAAGGTGCATACAAGCAGAAACGTAGCAAAGGAAAGCCCTGGTGCAGCGACACTCCCAAAGCAGATGACTGATAGTCTCATCAGCAGCTTAGCAACCGATGCAACGAGAGGAGCTAATACGACGCGCTGCAAGGAGTGTTCCAATTGGAAGAACTCCCAACAAACAATGCCAAAGAAACAAACTCTCCTTAAGAGGCAAGCGAGACTTCCAGATTGCAGTAAGAGCTTGCCTCCACCATCAATCGAATTTGTGTAAATCCCAGCGCGCATTACAATGACCAGCCAGCCAAGAGTCTTGCATGAGAGAAGCATAGATATGGCGAGCAGAAATCGCATCCAAAGAAGAGTCCCATAAATTCCAATCCTGCATACGGCATCCACCGGCCAGCGGTGGGACAAGGAGAAAACCATCAAGCATATTCCGAAGCAAGCTCCAAATCTGACGATAATGTAGGCCCAACCCAAAGCGTGCTGTCGCTTGAGAAAAGGTAAGCAAATTCACAAATGAATCCACCACGTCATCCATTGTGCGTATACCATGACCAGAGAGGAAGTAAGCTTGACGAGGCGACTGATCAACCAGGGTAAAAGAAAACGCCCTGCTCCAATGAATGCTTTCCAAATGCAACGAATTCCCATCTGCTTGTTGCGTGCCATGCCAAGAGAGATGATCCGTAACGACTTTCCAAGTGGAGAGCAAGCCCAAGGTGATCAGCAACCAGGAATATTACTGACCATCTTGCCAAACACAGTCTCCTAAAGGGAAGTCTGCCAATAACCAAAGGCAGGAGTGGCAACACGTCGACATAGATCAGCAACCATAACTGTCCATGGCCGAGACTGCAATGCAAGAGTGAGCAATAACATAACCTTCCTTGCCAATGCATAGCGGTGAAGGTCCAAAATATTCAGCCCGCAAAGACGCTTTGGACTGGAGAGTTTCTCCATTGCTAACAAACGGAGGCCTTTCTTATGAGAACTGGTGTGCCACAAGTGAGATACAATAGTAGACATAAGCAATGAGAGGCGGGAGTGAGGCCAGTGCAGCAATGGTAAGTAAAACTGAACATATGCCATCATGATACTTTGCACTATACGAAGTCGAACATGTAGCGACCATGTAGACAGTTGCCAATAGTGCAACTTGACATTCAATCGTTGCATGACCCAATCGATTTGTTGCGTATTAGTAACCTGCAAACCGATAGGATATCCTAAATGCCTGACCACCACATGCGGATCGAGAATCTCGCCAGGCCACAAAAGATGATGCTAGTCACAAACAGCAAGAGGCAAGAGTTTAGATTTCTGAAAGTTAACCTTAAGCCCTACTGCCAAGCCAAATGTATCCAATGCCTGCATCATTTTGCGCACATCATCCTGGTTGTTATGAGGCATGAACAACGAATCATCAGCATAGGCCTGCACTGCAAAGTCTTCCCCATTTGGTGGGTAACTTCAGGCCATGAAGACGACCGAGCGAAGTCAAGTGATCCAAAGACAATAAGAGAGGGTGAGTGGCAATGGCATACAACAAGGCACTAAGCGGGCAACCCTGTCTGACAGAGCATCCAAGAGGCCAAGGTTCTGTCAGCTCTCCATCAAGGAGGCCTGAACATGTACTGCGAGCATACAAGAAGTAAACGACATTGACCATCTTTGGGCCAAGGCCAAGGGCCCGCATGGTAGCAACAATGAAATCCCATTGAACCGTATCGAAAGCCTTTTCAATGTCTACCTGCATTACGAGAGCATCCTGTTGGGTATATTTGGCATATTCCATTCCAATTAATACATTAGCCAAATTATCCAAAATTTGGCGACGAGGGATAAAAGCCATATTGCACTGAATGGATACCAGCTGTAAGAGGTTACTTGATACGATTCACAATGATCTTAGCCAAGATTTTATAGATCACCGGCATAAGAGAAACTAGCCGCCAGTGCGAGAACTGCTCACAAAGCGCTTGTTTAGGTAGCAACTTCAATAAAACCTCTTTCCAAGACATTGGCAAGTCCCGTTTCACCCACGCCACATTCATCATATAGAGTAAAGGTTATTTCAAAGGTTCTTAGAAAGAGAAAAAATTCCACAGTGAGCCCATCCAACCAGGCGAATGCCATCTTCCAAGAGCAAGCAAAGCTGAGTGCAATTCATTCTCTGTAAAAGCCGCCTCCATGCCCAAAGCATCCTGAGGCAAGACAATTGAATGCATTGTAGATAACAAAAGTTGACGTGCATGAATAACCGCGGCGGATGCCACGAGGGGAGCGGCAAAAACAGTCTTAAAATGGGACACCATGGCATCTGCAAGCTCACGCTTCGAAGCTGTCCAAGCTCCTAGTCAAAAAACTGCTTTGAGGCACATCCCTTGTCTACAAACGCTCGGTGACGAGCACGAGTTTGCCATTTATCCAATTTTTGTTTGTCATTATGCAGCAGACCCGAGCGTGACAAAGGGCCGTGGATTCAGTTTTTGACAACAAACGTGTGTCAGCTAAGAGTTTGAGCTGTCGATACATATGTTTAGCGTCCTCAACATCACCACGGAATTGAACCATGTAATGCTTGCCATAGTCCTGAATTACACTCTGCACACGCACGACAAAAGTGAAGCCAGGCAACATCAGGATCAAGATGCATTTGAGCAACCAAAGGGGGAATAACCTCATAGATCATCTCATGAAATGCCTCGTGTGAAAGATATGCATTGTTGATGTGCAACAGACGCTTCTTAGAAAGAGGCTGATCATAATGTAGTTGCCCAAAGCGTAGCAGCATCACAACAAAAGCAAGATCAGATAAAAGCAAAGAACGGTCTATGCTTATTTTGCACACAAACTCATCAAATTGTTGCATGCCAAGGACATACCACCGATCTAACCTTGCACAATATACAGAAAAGGCATTATGTTGAAATGTATACCCCGAAACATTAGGATGCAAGAGGGTCCACAGGTCCAATATCCTCGTACATGCCACAAGATCTATCCAAGCTTGCAATTCTATGCTTCACATATGATAATGTCTTGTGGTGTTATCAGATGGAGCCGACGCATTGTTGAAATCACCACAAAGCAATGCATTGGAAAGCCATGGATAAGAAGATATCTCACGCCACAAAATAGCTCATCGTCCCGAGGTTGTGTGCGCATAAACACCACCAAATTCATAAATCTGACCATCGATCGTGCATTGGATCACCATCCAACGATCCGCTGGATCATTATACGCCAAAACTGGCTGCAACTCATGCCTAACCATAATGAGAACACTCAAAAAGCCCAACGAACTAGCATATGCTATCCAGTATCCCACAAAATACGAGCATTGCCCATCATAATCTTGTTGATTATGCTCTTGCAAAACCACAATGTCTGCCTTACATGTATGTACATAGTGCCAAGTTAGTCTCCACTTATCAGGGTTACATAACCCACACACATTATATGAAATGCATTTTACACAACTATGCATTCAAGAGATATGTATAGAGGCAAAATAAGGAAGGGACTAAGTTGACGTGCCCATAAGCACATCAATATCAGCAGCCCGTGACTCAACGGCAGTATTTTGCATGCCTGTCTTAGAGCAACTAAGCTTTCAGATGCTTGAAAAGTCCCATGAACCATGGCATCCCTGTAAGAGTGCACCATCTTATTCCATGCATCCGCAAGAGTGCAATTATCATTACAAGAAAGGGGTTTTTGTTCTACGGATTTAACCTCAGGAGGTACATAATTACGAGAAGAAAGTTGCAAGCGCATCTTAACAGTCTTCGGGGCTACCCAAGGAGATCCTTCCGCCGAGTCCACATTTTTCCCCTTGTTTTTGGTTTTCAAAGAAGAAAGCGACTTTCCTTTACCTGGAGGGTTAGTGGAAGCAACAGGTTTAACCTTGCCTTTCTCCAAAGGTATGACATTAGGCAATGCAGAAGCTACAACAGCGGCATATCTGGTATTAGGGACTTCTCTCTCATGAGAGACTGCAAGCTGAGGGACAGCCGAAAGAGGTGGTTGCAAAAGAGGCTCGGAACATTCAGATTGCATGTGCCCAAATTTCCCACAACAAAAGCATGAATTTGCAAATTTTCCCCATCTAAGCTTGAAAGGGCGTTTCCCAATGAGTGGGTCCCCCGAATTGACAGTAATACCCTCAGGGGTGTGAACATGCGTGTTCTAAAGCACACAGAAGCGATTTGTATTGGCATCGAGTTTGGGAGGACAAATCACTTTCCCCAAATGAGAGGCGAGCATAGGAAGGAAATGGTGCCAAGTGCGTGGAAAATCAAGGATTTCCACCCATACGGGACACTTATGACGAATTAGGCTTTGATAGTCCTTGGTAAGTGCCCACAACAATACATGTGTCATCTGAGTACCAAAACACAAAAGAGACAACTCAAGCAAGATGTTACAGGCATCAGTATCTGCTAGCAAAACTTCATAGAATCCTCTGGCACCAAAGTAAACGCCTCGAACTGCCTAGCGTTTAAGCAAGAAGTCCACCCACTGACCCACGTCTTGCGCAGTGGGCATCTTGCCCGGGAAAAATAGAATAACCGCATTCAAAGCATATTGTGCCACTGGGTCCATCAATGCTTGAATATGAATGAGCACTTCAATAGCAGGTTCGTGCCCCTCCCAAGCATTCTGTGCACCTTCAAAATCCTCTATCAGACAGGGTCAGATTTCACCCATTTCTGAAGACTCAGGTGTCAGCTGTTCTCTTCGTTTATATGCGGTAATAAAGGGCACTCCAAAATCTGACATACGCCGAGAGCCTAACGTTTATGAACTGCCGACTACTAAAAAACCCAAAGAAGCAGAAGTATGTACACTGCCCACAGTACTGTACCAAAGAAACCCTGCTGTACACAAGCTTGCTGAGAAAAAAAATACAACTAGCCTGGAGTAATCATCGCGCACATTATGTTGCAAAAGTGAACACCAAACCCTAACAGTGAACAGGTTTGTAGAACGGTTGGACTGTCGAAGAGGCTGCTGCAACAAGGCGTGCCGAGGCTGAACAGGTTGGCGCTGACGTCGCTGTGCAGACAGAGCACTCGCAGGCTGATTCGCGTAGAGGCAGAGAGACGAGACCCGTGTAGGTGCTGCTGAACCACGCGCAGACAGGGGAACTCGTGCAGGTGCACGAACGCAGAGGCTGAGGGCTCGCGTAGGACCAAGCAGCACACACGGATTCTCTGCGCGCACACACACACACACACACACACACACACACACACACACACACACACACACACTCCCCAAAACACACACGCACACATACACACTCACTTTTTTTTTTTTCTAAATCTTTGGGATTAATTTTCTAGTGAGAAACCTCAAGGCG
Organism: Adiantum capillus-veneris; assembly: GCF_014529385.1. Taxonomy (NCBI): domain Eukaryota; kingdom Viridiplantae; phylum Streptophyta; class Polypodiopsida; order Polypodiales; family Pteridaceae; genus Adiantum; species Adiantum capillus-veneris. The sequence continues at coordinate 13,074,481 of NC_140944.1, forward strand.
AGGAAAACCTGCACAAATGAACAGATACAAAAGTGTGAACACAGAAGTGTTCATCTGCCAAAACGGGCTAAAAGCATTCATAGGAAAGGCGATGCATGTCTGAAGTGACATCACCCACTTCCAAGGCAAAACGCAAGGATTGCCTAAGGGAAATCTTGAAGAACTGAAAAGGATCTGCATCAGCTCGAGAGAACATGCAGCTGTTGCGTTGACGCCATAGGGTCCAATAGGCCCAAAGTCTGACCCACATAAAGAAAATTGCAAATTGTTGTGAAGAAGGCGGGAGAATGCTGAAAGCCCAAAACCTTTTGTGAACCATGAAGGGAAATCGAAGCTGCATGCCAGCTGCTATGCCACGAAGAAACTCTAGTGTGATGCAACAATCCCAAAGGAGATGACTGATAGTCTCCTCTGCAACCGAGCAAGGGACACAACGAGAGGAGCAGATTTGACGTACATTGAGAAAAGCACCCACTGGAGTCTGGAAGGACTCCAACCAAGCATCGCCAGAGATACAATTGCTCCTTTAAGGGCAAATGGCTCTTCCAAAGGGCAATAAGCGCTTTCTTCCACCAAGTATCAGACTTATGTATTGACCATAATGCATCACAACGATCAGCAATCCATGGTTGAGGCAGAAGAAGAGCATAAACCTTACTAGCAGACATGGCTTCAAAAGGCATGTCTCGGAGACACCAATCAGACACGCGATCCCCAACAAACAAAGGCGGAACATGCAAAAATTCAACCAGCATGAGCTGAAGCTGTCTCCAAAACTGACGGTAATGCATCCCCAACCCAAAACAAGTAGCAGCAACGGAAGATTGAAAAGTGTACCCTGCGTCATGAACGACATCACCAACAACTCGCAGACCACGACAGGAGAGAGTAGGTCTGACGAGGGAAGCGGGCAACCACAGCAGGAGAGAATACCCGACTCCAATGGAGACTCTCTAATCGAAGTGATTTCCTTCCTGATGCTAACGAACGGACCATGATAAATGCACTGTAACCTCCTTCCAATCAGAAATCAAACTGGAGGTGATAGGCCATCCGGGAAGGTGCCCTTCCATCCTGCCAAATACAACCTCCCAAAAAGATGGCTTCCAATGATCAAAGGAGGAAGTAACAACATGCCGACACAAGCAGGCAAGCATAAGGGCCCACGGCTGAGTAAGAGTCGGCAACAACATAGCTTTCCGAGCAAGAACATGCCGACGCAAGTCCAAGATATTGAGACCACCATATTGCTTTGGAGTGCAAAGTTTCTCCATTGACATCAAACACAAGCCTTTTTTATGAGCATGGGTGCGCCACATATGAGATAAAATCAATGACATAAGTGACGTGAGACAATGTCGAGGCCAGTACAACAACGGCAAATAAAACCGAACATAAGCCATCATGATACTCTGAACAATTCGCAGCCGAACATGCAATGGCCAAGTTGACAGTTTCCAGTAACGCAATTTGACGTTCAAACGTTGCATGACCCAATCCACTTTTTGAGTATGGGTAACATTCCAACCAATAGGGTACCCCAAGTGCCTTACAATCACATTCGGAGGAACAATCTCTCCCGGCCATAGAAAATCATGCCAATTGCAAGAAGTTAGTGGTAGAAGCTTCGATTTGCGAAAATTGACTCGATGACCCACAGCAAGCCCATACATCTCCAAAGCTTTCATGATCACTCAAACATCAGCTTGACAATTACGAGGCATGAACAACAAGTCATCGGCATAAGCCTGCCCGACGAAGTTGCGACCCGACGATAACTACAGGCCATGAAGACAACCAGTGGAAGTCAAATGGCCCAGATGCATCAACAAAGGATGTGTGGCAATAGCATACAACAGTGCATTAAGGGAACATCCTTGTCTAACTGAGCAACCAAGGGGCCAAGAGTCTGTCAGCTCACCATCAAGGATCCCCGAAGACGAAGTGCAAGCATACAAGAAGTAAACGATATTGGCTATTTTAGAACCAAACCCAAGACAACGCATCATGGTTGCAATCTAGTCCCACTGCACAGTATCGAAAGCCTTTTCAATATCAACCTGCATGACAAGCACATTCTGTTGTGTGTACTTTGCGTATTCCATGCCAATCATCACATTAGCCAAGTTGTCATTAATTTGCCAACGTGATATGAAACCATATTGAGCTTGATGTATTTCTGCAAAAAGGTGATCCTTAATTCTGCTCACCAACAACTTAGCCAATATCTTATACACGACATGCATCAACGTAATCGGTCTCCAATGCGAGAAATGCTCACAAAGTGTCTGTTTGGGCAACAATTTAAGCAGGCCCTCTTTCCAAGAAACTAGCAAATCTTGTTTTTTCCATGCTGCATTCATCATGAAAAGCAAGGGCTCTTTCAAAGTCTCCCAAAAAGAGAGAAAAAACTCCACAGTAAGCCCATCCCAGCCAGGAGATCGTCAACAGCCCAATGACCAATGAAAGCAACACACTGTGCAATTCAGAATCACTAAAAGGTTCCTCAAGGGAAAGTGCATCCTGATAAGAAATGATCAGGCGTACATGAGAGAGTAGCAACCGTCGAGCTTGATGCAACCTGTGCATAATGCAAGACCATGGTGTTAGCAAGTTCCTGTTTAGAGGATGTCCAAGCACTTGAAGGAATCTTTACACGCTTAATGCTCTGAGAAAGTCTGTGTGATGCAAATGCTTGAAAAATTGCTTCGAAGCACATCCTTTATCCACAAAAGCCCGTTGACAGGCCCATGTTTGCCATTTTTCAAGCTTCCGTTTATCATCAAGTTGTATGCATACACGGACTTCACACAAGTCCGATAATCCTTATTCAGATAAAGGCCTTGATTTAGCCAATTCTTGTAAATGTTGACTAGCCTCTTTAGCATCCATAACTTTGCGCGGGTCCAATGCAAATATTGTTTGCCATAATCCTGAATAGCACATTGCACTCATACAATAAATTGAAACCACGCAACATCAAGATCATGATGCATGTGAGCCATCAATGGGGGAACAAGTCGAGCAATCATACCTCGAAAAGCTTGAAGGGTAAGATTAGCATTATTAATATGCAGCAGACGCTTCCGAGAAAGAGGTCTATCACGAAGCGATTGCCCAAAGTACAAATTCAATATCACAGGGTGATGATCGGACAACTGCAATGAATAATCCATGTGCATATCACATGTAAAGTCATCATACTGCTCCCGATGGAGCACGCGCACACACACACGCTTTTTTCTTTTTGTAAATCGATTTGATTAGTTTACTAGCGGGAAACCTCGAAGCGAGGAAAACCCACCGAAAGGGTAATATACAAGGGGAAGAACACAATACTACTCAGCTGTACAGAGTAGCTAGAAACATTCATAGGAAAGGCGATGTATCTCTACAGTGATATCACCAACTTCCAAAGCAAACCATAACGATTGTGCCTAAGAGAAAGCTTGAAGAGTGGGAATGGGTCTACATGAGTACAATGGAACATGTAAGCATTTCGCTGACGCACAGGGTCCAATAAGCCCAGAATCTAACCCACATAAAAAGGACCGCAAAACGCTGTAGTGTCAGTGAGGAAATGCCAAATGCCCAGAACCTTTTGTGAAAGACAACCCTGGGGAAAACGGAGCCGCATAAGGCTGATACACGGAGAATGAAGTCTCTAGTAATGCAACAATCCCACAACAAGTGGCAAATATCCTCTTCTGCAGTGGAGCAACGGACGCAACGGACCTAAGAAAAGTGCCGACTGGAAGCACTCCAAGCAAACAACGCCAAAGAAACAATCGCTCCTTCAAAGGCAATTGGCTTTTCCACAAGGCAGAGAGAAGCTTCCTCCACCAGAGATTGGATTTGTGCATGTGCCAAAGGGCATTACAATGATCAACAAGCCATGATTGTGGTAGAAGAAGAGCATAAATTCGACCGGCATAAATATCTCGAAAAGGCGTTTCCCGAAGATCCCAATCATACATGCGATCACCATCAGGTAAAGGTGAAACAGGCAAAAAGTCAAGCAACATGCTTTGAAGGTTCTCTCCAAAACTGACGGTAATGCATGCCCAATCTAAAACGGCGAGCGGCGAAGGGAAACTCAAAAGTATATCCGGCCTCATCGACTACATCCTCAACCACTCGAATGCCACGACCAGAGAGAAAGTAAGCCTGGCGAGGGGAGCGGTCAACCAAAGTAAGAGAGAATGCCCGGCTTCAGTGGAGACTCTCCAAACGAACCGAATCACCTTCCTGCCGAGGATTCCATGAAAGATGAATCGTAACCTCTTTTTAGGCAGATACCAAAGTGGAAGCAAGAGGACATCCAGGAATGGTCCCTTCCATCTTGCCGAAAACCACCTCCCAGATAGATTGTTGCCAAGGGCTAAAAGAGGAAGTAACAACATGCTGACCGAGGTATGCAAACATCATAGTCCAAGGCTGAATTTGTTGCGCAAGTGTAGGCAACAACATAGCTTTCCTAGCAAGAACATGCTTGCGCAAATCCCAGATATTAAGACCACCAAGACGTTTAGGAGTGCAAAGCTTCTCCATTGACATCAAACGCAAGCCTTTTTTCTGATCATGGGTCCGCCACATACGGGGCATAATGTCCGACATAAGAGAATCAAGACAACGACGAGGCCAATGCATCAGTGGCAAAAAGAACTGAATATATGCCAACTGGATACTCTGAACAATTCGCAAACAAACATGTAAAGGCCAAGTGGATAACTTCCAGTAGTGCAATTTGACATTCAAACGTTGCATAACCCAATCCACTTTTTGAGAGTAAATGACATTCCATCCAATTGGATGACCCAAATTACTAGTGATCACATTTGGAGAAACAATCTCACCTAGCCACAATAAACTATGCCAATCACAAGAACGAAGAGACAGAAGCTTTGGTTTACAAAAGTTGACTCTAAGTCCAGCCACAATGCCAAAAGTTCCAAGGCTTCCAAATCGCTTCGACATCCGCCGCTGATTACGAGGCATAAACAAAGAATCCTTGGCGTAAGCTTGACCAACAAAGGTATGACCCGAAGGTAACCGCAGACCATGAAGACGCTCAACAGAGGTCAAGTAATCAAGATAAGTCAAGAGCGGGTGAGTGGCAATAGCATACAATAGAGCACTAAGAGGGCAGCCTTGCCTGACCGAACAACCAAGAGGCCAAGATTTTGTTAACTCACCCTCAAAGATTCCTGAAGACGTGCTACATGCATACAAGAAATAAACCACATTGGCGAATTTAGGACCAAACCCTAGGCACCTGATCGTGGCAGCAATGAAGTCCCACTGTACAGTGTCAAAGGCCTTTTCAATATCAACTTGCATAACCAGCACATCCTGTTGAGTGTACTTGGCATACTCCATGCCAATCATAACATTAGCCAGATTGTCCATAATCTAGCGACGTAGAATGAAACCATATTGAGCTTGATGGAGACCTGCAAAAAGATGGTCCTTAATGGGGTGCACCAGCATCTTAGCCAATATCTTATACACCACCGGCATCAGAGTAATCGGACGCCAATGAGAGAATCGCGCAGAAAGTGCTTGCTTAGGCAACAATTCAAGAAAATCTTCTTTTCAAGATTGAGGCAAATCCTGTTTCTCCCATGCTGCATTTATCATGAAAAGCAATGGTTGTTCAAGAGCCTCCCTGAAGGAGAGGAAAGATGCCACAGTAAGACCATCCCAACTGGGAGATCGCCAATGGCCCAAAGCAAGCAACGCACTATGCAATTCTGAGGTAGTGAACATGTCCTCAAGGCAACATGCATCTTGTGGGGATATGATCGGGTGAACAAAGGAAAGCATCAATTGACGCGCATGGCAGGCAACCGAAGATGCCTGAGAAGGAGCAACAAACACCTGTCGATAATGCGAAACCATGACATCAGCAAGTTCTTGCTTTGAAGAAGTCCAAACACCTAAGGAAAGCATAACACGCTTGATTGCTTGTGAGACCCTTGTATGATGCAAATGCTTAAAGAATTGCTTCGACAGCCTTTATCCATGAAAGCCTGTTGATGGGCACGCGTCTACCATTTAGCAAGTTTTCGCTTGTCATTATGCTGAATACACACACAAGCTTCGCACAACTCGGACATCTCAGAGTTAGACAAAGGCCGCAACTCAGCCAAAACTTGCAGGCGTTGACAAGCTTGCTTTGTATCCTTGGCATCCCCCCCGAGTGCACTGCATGTAATGCGTGCCATAGTCATAAATAACACTTTGCACCCTCATAACAAAGCGATACCAGGCAGCATCAAGATCAAGATGCATGTGAGCAAGCAGAGGGGGAATAATATCAGAAATCATGTCACGAAAAACCTCACGAGTGAGACAAGCATTGTTAATATGTAGCAGACGTTTCCTAGGAAGAGGCCGATCACAAAAAGAGTGCCCGAAACTCACATTCAACAAAACAAGGTAATGATCCGATAACTGTACGGTGTAATCGATACTGACCTCATATACAAAATCCTCATATTGTTGCAAATTAAGCAAATACCATCAATCCAACCGCGCTCGATAAGAAGAGTGAGCAACATGCTGAAAAGTAAATCCAGAGGCATTTGGACACAAATGCCGCCATAAATCAATCATCTGAGTAGAAGCAAAGAGATTATCCCATTCTTCCCTTTCCACAAACAACATATGTGAATTATTTGTGGTATTATCATCCATGCCACGGATGTTACTAAAATCACTGCAAAGGAATGCATTTGAAGTCCATGAGCGAGAAGAGATATCTCGCCATAGAGCAGGCCTTTGCCCAAATTCTGTATACACATAAATACCTCCAAATTCATATACCTGACCGTTCAACAGGTATTGAACCATCATCCAGCTGCCCTGTGGATCATTGTATAAGAAAGCTGGCTGAAGCTCATGCTGAACCAGTATCAATAAACGTGAATAACCTTGCAAACCAGCATATGCAATCCAATAACCAACAAAATAAGAACACTCGCCGTCATGCTGATTGTGTTCTTGCAAAACAACTATATTTGCCCCACATGTATGTACATAGTGCCAGGTCAATCGCCATTGTCAAGGTTACGTAACCCATGCACATTGTATGAAATGCATTTAATGCGATTGTGCATGAGAAATCATATATACAACGGCAAGAAACACAGGGATCGAGTCGAGATGCCCATATGGACGTCTCCATCCACCACATCCATACCAGAACCCATCCGCTGAGTCAAAGCAGGAAACTTGTCCATAGAATCTGCATGAGAGGTGGAAGCCTCACCCAAAAGCACATGCTTATAAGAGTGCATCGCTTTTTCCCAAGCATCAATCAACGTGCGATTGTCATTGCAGGGAAGCTGCTTAAACGATGCATTCTTATTGGCGTTAACCAGAGGAACATAATTACGGAAGGAAGGTGGAGTATGTATTTTCACTGTCTTTTTAGGCATCACGCAAGAGCTAACATCACTCGACCCAACATTTTTGCCTTTCCCTGCATTTACATTCCCAGCATCAACAGACTGCGGATTTTTGTTTTTCCCTTTATCCACATTGGGAATCACCTCCATAGTAGAAACTCCATTCAATTTAGCTTTACCAACAGATTTGCCTATAGGGGCAGGGGCAGAAGAAGGAACACACACACACACACACACACACACACACTACAAATAATGTTTTCATGTAACGGAAGAATGGCTCAAGATATTGGTGGCTTCATTTTTGTGATTCCTTCATAAGCTCATGTGCAAGACTTGTGAGGATACAGTTCTTGCTGAATGTTTTTATCTAATTTTATCATTTCTTTTGATTCTCTGCAAGTTGCAGCTTGACAGCTTTTTAATTCGTGGATATTTGATTTCAGGGTTACTGGTTTGTAAAGCGCGCTGTCGGTACAAAAGCATGCCTTTTAGGCAAGGCTGTATCTTGCCGATACCTTCGTGAAGACAACTACTTGGAAGTGAGTTTTTTACCTTCTGTATATGTCGTGACAAGTGGCATGTGTTTTTGGTGTCAAGAGTGTATCTTTAATTAGAATTTCTGGTGAAAGTGCTGGAAGACTGGCAGGCTTTTGTGTTTGCTTAATTGAAGCTACTCCTTTTATTGGCATAAGATAATTATAGGTGGCTTGTATTTGTGCTTTTATCTGAGGATGCACAGTTTTTTGCTTGGTTAGCAAGGAAAGCCTACATATGACGCAGGAAGTTGCGTCTGAAGATTCCGGGACCAAGCAAGCTTCTGAGGCTGTAAAGAATCAACAGGCTGCTTAATGGGGAACCCATGTGATGGCAATGCCTCTTAGTTTTATACTATATGTGCCATTACTCATGTGTTTCTGTTCTTTCTCTGCCTGCATGGCATCTTTTTCTTGCCTTCATACATGTGAATACCTGGTAAATCTGTCCTTCATCTGGTTTGATCTTTGTAGACGCCCATTTTTATTTTTTGGTAGTGTGGACCTGTCCATATTAGTGCATCCTTGCTCTGGTATGGACTTATCAGTATTTAGGGTTGAATATTTTGTAGTCCTTACAATATTGGTCATTACTGCTGCTCCATCTTTAAATATGACTCTCTGTACCTTAATACACAAGAATGGGAGCTTCTATGACAAAACTCTGTTCAAGCCGGATGCGACTTATACTATTCCTTTACTGATTGAATGCCAGACTGGTGATCCACATGTTACAAGGATTGAGAGCTTGATCTACTGCCATACTTATATGATTGACAGTGAGAGGTTGGACTATGGAAAAAAAAATAAAAATTCTTACTCAAGTCATTGGTGTTTTTGAGCGTGTTCTCAATAAATATGGGTGTAGAGTTTCTTACCACTTTTCTCCATGACAGGCAAAGATGCCTTAGGTGCACCTTAAGAATTGTGGTTTTGCATCTGTAACAATCAACAATGTTTCTGAGTCGTTCATTTATACTTAAGCCTTGCGACAGGAATCATTGGCATGATATATGCCTTTTCGTATGATAGCCTCACCTTTTGTGGAATGCATGAATTTGCACCTATCTGCAAGTTTTCTCCCTTCGTTCTTTTATACATTACCTTGGATAATGCATGTGACAGGAATCATCGGTATGCGGGTTATGCCATCTCACCTGATACCCTCAACTTTTGGCTTAGTATCATTTTAGGGCAAGATTGCTGGAATCATTTTGCTCTGCCATTTGTCTTTTTGTTTTGGGATTGATTGATGCTCCAGGATGGGAATTGTTGTGCTAAATCTTTGTCAATTAAGGATCGTATGCTCTAATCAGTGGATTAAAAAATTCTGTTTTCACCTACTGGTTTCCAGATTGATGTGGATATAGGATCATCCTCTGTTGCAAGGAGTATCATCAACCTCGTTTTGGGACATGTAACAAGCCTCGTGGTTGATATGGCTGTTCTCATTGAGGTAATTTCAGTCCAACCGCTCATAAAATAGATTGCTGGTGTACATCTCTTATAGTAGATCTTTTGTTTGCTAGGGGAGGGAAGAATCTGAGCTGCCGGAGTACCTGATTGGCACAATAAGAGTTAGTCGTGTCGAACTCCAGTCTGCCAAATCCTATGATTAGAATCATGTATACAGGTAATCTCTCTCTCTCTCTCTCTCTCTCTCTCTCTCTCTCTCTCTCCCCTTTTCCCTCAGGCTACAGGCAGAGGCAGGAGTGAGTGGCATAATGCATCACATTTGATTCACTTCTTAGTTTTTATGTAGAGAGGTTTTTTTGTACCCACTACCCACCTCGGTTGCTCACCCCATGCCAAGAGGCCTATGCAGCTATGAAGCTTTACAGTGTGTGTGCTCGCGTGTGTGTGTTAATGATAATCACACGTTGATTGACGCATGGGAAAAACCGATGCATTTCTACAAGGATGTGCTTGTTGGTGAGGCTTCCACCTCTCATGCAAATTCTCTAGAAACGTTCCTTGCACTAAACGAGCCGATCTGTTCTAGCACAGATGTGGTGGATGAAGATGTGCCATGGACACTTCTACTTAATTTTTACGTTCTCTTGCCACTTGTACATTTGATCTCCAATGCATGATCGCATTAAATGCATCTCATACAATCTGTGTGGGTTATGTAACCTTGATAAATGGCGACTAACCTGGCACTATGTAAATACATGTGGGGCAGACATAGTTGTTTTGCAAGAACACAATCAACATGAGTTTGCTGGTCAGTGTTCTTATTTTGCGGGTTAACATGCACCTTGATCTTGATACTACTTGGTATCGCCTTGTTATGCGGGTGCCATGTGCTATTTGGGACCATGGTAAACGTTACCCGCATTGGATTCAGGGGGATGTTAATGCTGCGAAATAGGTTTGCCAACGGCTCGCGGCCTTTGGGTGTCTCTGAAATGTCGGAGTTGTGAGAAGCTTGTGTATGTATTCAATATAATGACAAGTTGACACTATGCAATGGGACTACATTGCTGCTATGATGCGGTATCTAGGGTTTGGCCCTAAGCTATCGTTTATTTCTTGTATGCTCGCAGTACGTCATCGGGGTTCGTTGAAGGTGAACTGATGGAATCTTGGCCTCTTAGCTGTTCATTTAGGGCTGCCCCCTTAGTACTTTGTTGTATGCTATTGCCACTCACCTCTTGTTAATGTATCTTGATCATTTGACCTCCGCTGATCGTCTTTATGGTTTGCAGTTACCCTTCAGTTAGAACTTTACGGGCAATCTTATGCAAATGACTCATTGTTTACGCCTCGCAATCTTTAGGTTGATGTCCAAGTGATTATGGACGCTTTGGAGTTGTTTGGGCTTGTGGCTGGTCTTAGAGTCAATTCCCGCAAATTGAAGCTTCTGCCACTTAATCCTTGTGACTGGCATAGTCTATTGTAACCAGGTAAGATTGTTCCTCCGAATGTGCTTGCGAGGGGTATCCAATTGGATGGAATGTCACTCGTACTCAAAAAGTGGATTGGGTTATGCAACGCTTAAATGTCAAATTGTATTACTGGAAACTATCCACATGGCCATTGCATGTTCGCCTGCAAATTGTTCAAAGTGTTCCGATGGCTTATGTTTAGTTCTATTTGGCACTGTTGCATTGGCCTCATCATTGTCTCACTTTTCTTATGTCAGCTATTGTGTCTCATAGCCATTGTGTCTCATTAGTGGTGAACTCATGCTCACAAAAAAGGCTTGCGTTTGATGTCGACGGGAAAACTTTGCACTCCTAAGCGTTTTGGTGGTCTCAACATCTTGGACTTGCGCAGGCATGTTCTTGTTAGGAAATGTTGTTGCCTTGTGCAACAAACTTAGCCTTCGACTCTTATGCTTGCCTACTTGTGTTAGCACATTGTTACTTCCTTATTTGGTCATTGGCAATCTTCTCTCTTTGAGGTTGTATTTGGCAAGATGGAACACATTCTTGTCCTTTTACTTCCAGTTTGATTTCTGCTTGTAAAGATGTTACAATTCATTTATCATGGCACGGTTGGCGGGAAGGAAATTCGCTTCGTTTGGAGAGTCTTCATTGGAGTCAGGTATTCTCTCTTACTTTGGTAGATCATTTGCCTCGTCAGGGATACTTTCTCTCTTGTCGTGGCCTTCACGTGGTTGAGGAGGCGAGCTACACTTTCAATTTCCCCCTTGCTGCTCGCCATTTTGGATTGGGTATGGATTACCATCAGCTTTGAGAGAGCTTCAACACATGTTGGTTGACTTTTACCATTTTCGCCTTCAGCTAATGGTAGCCGCATATCTGATTGGTATTTCGGAGAAACTTCTTTTGAGGCCATTTCTACCAGTCAAGTTTATGCTCTTCTTCTACCGTGGCCTTGGATTGTTGACCATTGTAATGCCCTCTGGTACATGCACAAGTTTGATATCTGGCGGAGGAAGCCTCTCTCCGTCCTATGGAAAAGCCACTTGCGTTTGAAGGAGTCATTGTTTCTTTGGCGCTGCTTGCTTGGAGTCCTCCTGGTGGGCACTTTTCTCAGTGCACATCATATCCACTCTTCTCGTTGACTGTTTGTCGCCTACTTTGGGATTGCTGCATTACTAGAGATTTTCTTCGTTGCGTATTAGCTTGTATGCGGCTCTGTTTCCCAGCTATGGTCTTCCACAAACGGTTTAGGGCTTTTAGCATTCTCTCACCTTCCTTACAGCGATTTACGGTCTTCTTTATGTGGGTCAGATATTGGGCTTATTTGGACCTTGTGGCGCCAACGTAATGGCTGTATGTTTCACCGTTTTGATGGAGATCCTTTTCCGTTCTTCAAGCTTTCCCTTGGGCAATCTTTACGTTTTGCCCTGAGAAGTCGGTGATATCACTACAGAGATACATCAGCTTTCATATGAATGCCTTTAGCC